>NC_064281.1:89135531-89760531 GCF_003254725.2 Canis lupus dingo | reverse complement strand
AAGATTATCCTCATTTCACAATGACAAAAGCTGAAAGTCAAAGAGACTATAAGTGGTTCATCATTATGATGGAAGAATTAGTATTATTACTAAAGATTATATTGAACATGGTACCTGATGTTCCAATTGCTATGACTCCATAACAAATCACCCTAAGACTTAGTGGTTTAAAACAACAAAAATTATTTCATTATGTCTCCTGGTTTCCATGAGCCAAGAAATTTCAGGAAGGATTCAGCTGAGTGATTCAAGCTCAGAGTCTCACATGTAATTGTGGTCAGATGGTGACTGAAGCTGGAACTTTAGGGGAGCTAAGGTGCCAGGCATTCTTTTCACTTAAGGTTGTCTCATGGACTCTCCATGTGGCCTCTCCATATGGGCTAGTTGGGCCCTTCCTCATGGCACTGCATGGAGCCCTCAAGACAGGTAGACTGCTTACATGACAGCTCAAGGCTCCAAGCAAGTATTCAAAAAAATCAGGCAGACACCATATCACCTTTTGTGACCTAGCCTCAGAAGTCCATGCAATGCAGAAGTTACATACAATTAGGAGCCCACCCCGATTTAAGGAGAGGCAACACACACCCCACTTCTCCAAAGGGAAGATGTCAACATCACTTTGTAAGAAAAACATGTGGGATGGGAAATGTTGTTGCAGTTGTCTCTGGAAAATACAATCTGTCACACTTGGCATGTATGCTTCTTTATATATTGTTGATTTATGCATCATATTGAACAAAACGTTTTTTTGATGTTTTAATGGTTTGTTTTCTTAGAAAATATATCATTCAGTGGGTAGATATACTTTCCTACATTCCTTAAGGACTATAGAAAAACCTGTTTAGACTAAGAAGACAGTGAGAGAACCAACATGCACAATTATCTAAACATATTTGGTTTTGAAGCCCTATCAATAGCATTTCTATCAATACTTTCTGAAACATCATTCCATGGAATATAGTTGGAAAAATTCTGCTACAAACCAACAGTGATAACTTTTTGTGAACACTTAGAATTTAAAAATTACAAATTGGCAATTTTAGTAGTATTAGTATACCTGCTTACACACCCCTTGTCAAAAATTCCAACAAGAAATGCTATTTCTCTGTGTTAACATTATGTGTAGATATGTTGCTGCATTTTTGTTGAGATTTATTGTTGGATGCTATATCTTCCATTGATAAAAGAACATTCTCATCATTGAATTTGTATCTGTAGTGTTAAACTTGGTTTAGCACATGATATCAATTGGCATTTCCAGTGAAGGGAAAAAAGTGAAGATTCATTGCTAAACATCTCACAAGAAATTACCTTAGTGTGTACATAATTCATTCTATTTCATAAATTATGGGCATATCCTCCATCATCCAAAATCTTGGAAATTATGGTTTTATAATAACTTAATCACAGAGTATAGATCACCACAGTTAAAAGATAGCAAGTGAATACATCATTTAGTATTCGAGGCCAAGTTTAGCTAAAGAATAATTTCAAATGTTTTAATTGATATCCGCAATGTATTTTTGTTCGATTAGAGTTTTAAATGAGAGCCAAGAGCAATGGTGACCTTTAAATATCCTATTCATTTTAAGACTGCAGTAGATGATTTTAAACCAATTAATTATAAAGCATTATAAGTAAATGAGTTATTAGCATTCATGAATTCTATAACAGCCAATTTGTTCCTGTTCCCAAACCCTTGAAGTGCCTATTTTATAATTTCTTGGAGATGTAACCATAGGAACTAAGTGGTTGCTAACATAAACCTTTATAATTAATGAGGGTAAGTTTTCACCTTTTTGAATCATTTTAAAATGTACACAGAACTCACGTAATGTACCTTAAGGACTACAGTTTTCTTCAAAGTTAAAAAGTTGTCTTACAGCTTTCCATTCCCTAGGGTTCATTTATTCAAGAAGCATTTATAGGGTACTTGCTTTGTACCAGGTACTATGTTAGCTACCTTGATGGATAAAATAGGAATAAAACACTGTCACTACCATTGAGGTGCTTAAAGTATAAGAGGAGAGTTAGGACATTTACCCAGATTAGTGTGTTATCAGCCAGAATGTCTAACGTATCATAAGGAATAAACCAAGTTGTTTCCTTGTAAAAGTAATTTTTTGCACAACCTCCTTTTAGCCTACCACATCTTACTCCATAAAAGGCTATGAAAACTGCAAATAAAACACCTTTGATCTATAGTCCTGGTGATATATGTAAGTCTATAAAATGGATTAAGGCTTTGATCCAGAAAACTTATCATTTCTCCCTTCCATTTGCAAACACTTTAAGAAGAGAATTCCAATCTTCCTATCTCCCTTTCTCTCCTCCACAAACCCAAACTATCCCCCCCTCTTGAAATATCTATATCTATCTATCTCCATGCCTCAAGGGAGGAGTATGGTATAGACTTATATATTGAATAGAAATAAAAAGGCAAGTAGAAGAGGTAGAGAAAGAAGGGGAATAAATCTAGTATCTTTTCAGAGTCAGGGAACTGAATGATATCCATTAGAAGAACCTGAGAATCCTTTCTCATTAACCACTGTTATTATTTGAAAGACATGACTCAATCATCTCCATGATTTAACGGAGTCAATCACAGCAACAGTTTGGTTGTCAATATGATATTAATTACATTAATGCTTGTCCATATAAAGGACTAGTTATCCAAAACACTGATTCAATCATTCTGCTGTATTTCTGCCTTATAAGCACAGTTTTGATGCTTCTCTAAATCTCTAAATCTTGGAAGTGAACTGCAGAAGGCAAAATCAATACATTGGCATAATAGACTTTGTTAATTCCTCCATGGTGTTGGCAAGGCACAGTTCATTCACATCATGGATCTTATCTTTTCTGTAATTGAATGCATATATTTTGAATCACTTTTTGCCTTGACTTTCATTATAACATAAGAGATATATTCCTTAAAAAAGATAAAATGAAACCAAATAAAACACAAGGGTCACAAAAGAGAATAAAGAACCACATACTATATGATTTGAAATTATACGTTTAAGGAGAAAATGTTAATTGTCTGACAAATTGCTGATACTATTAAACTACGGGACTTAGGGATTGGTTAAGTTCTGTCTTCAGCTCAGGTCATAATCTCAGGGTCCTGGGATCAAGCCCTGAGTCAGGCTCCCTGCTCAGCAGGGAGTCTGCTTCTCCTCTTCCCTCCCATCCCCCCCACCTCCACCCCCCACTCCTGAACCCACGTGCTTGCTTCTCTCTCTCTCTCTCCCAAATAAATAAGATCTTTTTTTTTAAATACACAAAACGTGGCACTTAGATTTATTCATCATAAACAAAAAACTTTAGAATTCCTAGAAGTATTAAAACATAAACCTGCCAGTTTCATGAAATTCACGTTTTAGTGAATTTAGTGAATTTTGTTTTTAGTGAAAAACAAAACAAAACAAAACAAACAACAACAACCCCACCCAGTTCCTATCAACAAACTTCTTTCCCAAGTTCTGAGCGTCAGTGCATGTGGATTTGGGAGTCCTGTTTCCTACCACTTTGTGGATGCTGCTAGCTTATTTCTAAATATAAACACTGGACAGAACAGAGAATAGGGAGCATGAAAGAAGCAAGGGGCCAGCAGAATCAGCAATCTATAAATAAAAACAAAAGGACAACTCTTGTAACGTTTAAGTATCAAATGGGTAATGGCAGGAGGTGAGGGAGGGGTGCTGGGGATTTAAAAAGACTTATAATAAAGGGAAAATCAATTTTATAAAATATCGGCACCATACACAATATATTTTATCGAACTCTAAGAGATGTTTTGAAGTTCTGATTTTTCTTTGTTAAAGTTCCACTTAACAGGATACCTTTTTCCTTCTGAAATGCTTTTCTCATTTGCTAAATGCTATAGCCCTTTAGCCTTCTTCTCTGCAGGATTTATTTCCTGAATCAAGGGAGGAGGATGCCTGAATATCCTTTAGTAGTTGCTCCTTCTCCCAAGACTGCATTCCTCTCTGCCATTGACTTCAATATCTGTTCAGAGTCCGGTAATGTTGCCCCTTCTGTTGATTTAATTAACACAGAGGCTCAGTGAACTCTTCTTTAAAGGAGTTTGACCTAATCTTCAGCTGAGACATACGATTCTCTTACAAGGCAGCACCAGTCTGTGCTCTACAGTACCTGTGCAGAAGTAAGATTAGCATCCTTGAAGAAGCTATGGAACTTTTGAATGTTTCTTTTTAGGTGAAACTTCAGAGAGCAGGTGAACCCAATATGCACAGAAGGCTTTCATGTCATCCTCTAAAATGAGCCGGAAAATATTTCCCTAAAGTTTGAGAATTCATCTAAGTTTACCGTTTCGTCATACAGGGGAGCACCCTGAATGACAGGGTACAGGGCTCAACAACTGGCTAAGGTCCGACATGGACTTCAGAATGACTAATGCTCAAAGAAAACCAAAACACTGGGCTTCCTCTGCCTCCTTCCTTCTCCATCTGGAGCTTGCAGTGGCTTACTTTCCCAGATCATTCTACACACAAACCCCAGATAGAAGTTGCAATTGGGCCTTAAGTGTGGTTTCTTGTAGCAAAGGGCTTATATTCATAGTTGAGCCACTTTTGTTCTTAGCTTGAGCACACCCTCCCTAGATAGCCTTAAAAAAAAGAAAGCACTAAGAAAATATTCAGGTGAATGGTCTTGAGAAGAAAGGAGGGACGTATGGGCTGAGAGGAAGGTCAACAAATTCTGAGCCTTAGTCAAATACCTTATTAACGATTAAGAATAAATTGATTTTAATAACCTCAAACTGTTCTGCTAGGTCTTTTTCTTAAATAGATTCTTATATTAGAGCATTTTTAGGCTGGAAGAATTGCTAGAACTGGTACAAAGTTTCTGAGTAACACATGCCAAGTTTGGCCCATTTTATTTTTTAAAGATTTTATGTAGGGGATCCCTGGGTGGCGCAGCGGTTTAGCGCCTGCCTTTGGCCCAGGGCGCGATCCTGGAGACCCGGGATCGAATCCCACGTCGGGCTCCCGGTGCATGGAGCCTGCTTCTCCCTCTGTCTGTGTCTCTGCCTCTCTCTCTTTCTCTCTCTGTGTGTGTGTGACTATCATAAAAAAAAAGATTTTATGTATTCATTCATGAGAGACAGAGAGAGAGAGAGAGGCAGAAGCAGGCCCCATGCAGGGAGCCCGATGTGGGACTCGATCCCTGGTCTCCAGGATCACACCCTGGGCTGAAGGCGGTGCTAAACCGCTGGGCCACCAGGGCTGCCCCGTTTTGCCTACAGTTAGTAAAGAAAATGCCACAGTTAATGAATCAATATTGATACGTTATTAATTAAAGCTTATACTTTATGCAGCTCTCCTTAGTTTTTTTACCTATTGTTCTTTTTCTCTTGCAAGTTCCATCAGGATGCCACATTACATTTAGTTGTCCTGTCCATTTCGGCTCTCTCAGCTGTGGCAGTGGCTTGGGCTTTCCTTGTTTTTGAAGACCTTGACACTCTGAGAGAGTACTGGTCATATGTTTTGTAAAATGTCCCTCAATTGGTGCTTTTCTGGTGTTTTCCTCATGATTAGACTGATGTTAAGGGTTTCATGGTGGAGGATCACAGATAAACCACTCTCATCACTTCTTACCAAGGGTACAGGCTCTCCACATGTTTTATCACTGATACTATTAACCTGGATCACCTGTTTGATGTAGTTTTGTCAGGTTTCTCCAAAGTAAATTTACCATTCCCCCACTCTCTTCCGTACTCAGCTCTTTGAAAGGAAGTCACTATGCACAACCTCCACTATGCTCCATCTCCTTGAAAGCAGACTATCTACATAAATCTTCCACAAGGGAGGTTTGTCTAACTCTCCCCCCTCCATTTGTTTCTTTATTCAATCATTTATTTATATTAGTATGAATTCACAGATATTTATTTTTCTAAGTTGTGTTATAATCCAATACAACCTTATTTTCTTGCACAAATTGTTTTAGAGTTGGTCATTGGGAGCTCTGTCACTTGGCTTCTCTGTCCTTTTGACATATCCCCATTATTGTGATTTTGGTTTGGTTTGGTTTGGTTTGAGGGCTACCTTAGTTTCTGGTGCTAGAGGATGCTCTGGCACTAAAAAACCAGACATTTTCTGCCCCGGTCATTTCTCTGAGAATTCTTGGTTCCTTTTATTGGAGAATGGTATTAGAAACAAAGATTTGTGGTCTAGGCATCTTCATTGCTACTGCAGTGTCATTTGCTGCTGGCCCTCTCAGCTGAGAGAGCAAGGAAAGTTATTTGTGTATACTAATCTATGTAAATACACATATCTAGAAATAGTTCTACATGAGTTTGTCTTTACCTATATTAAGGCAGGTAAGAGTTTTTACTGATGTCTCCAACTCTAATCCATTACTACGTGGATCCTGCTAGACCCCTTCCCTTGCTTACCTATAACCTCACAACTCCAACGTCAAGAAACCTGGCTCTTGTACAGCCTGGGTGGCTCAGCAGTTTAGTGCCACCTTCAGCCCAGGGCCTGATCCTGGAGATCTGGGATCGCTCTGTGCATGGGGCCCGCTTCTGCCTCTCTCTCTGCCTCTCTCTCTCTCTCTCTCTCTCTCTGCGTGTGTGTGTCTCATGAATAAAGAAATAAATTCTTAAAAAAAAAGAAACCTGGCTCTTACCAACTGCCATCTACTTAGTTAATTGTTCATTTCCAGGATATAGGCATAGTGGTTTCAAAACTGTTAGTGTCATCTCCATGGGAAATACCTTTATCAAGTAGAGTACAGTGCTTCTGTACAGTTCCTTTTGACTTAATTCTTACAGTTTATTTATTTTCAAAGTTATTTAGGTCAACATATTATTCTCCTCAATGAGGTCACTTCATACCTTTTTGATATGGTTAAAATCTTATGTTACATTCTTAATTCATTTCAAGATCCCCTAACTTCCTAATTGACTTAAACATTTTTGTGCATTAAGGTTGATTCTTTGTGCTGTCAAGTTTTATGGGACCTGACAAATGCATTATGTCATGTATCCACCATTGCAGTATCATATGAAATAGTTTCAGTGCCCTAAAAAAAATCCCTTCTGTTTCACCTGCTTATTACCCTCCCCCAAACCACCAGTAATCACTGGTATATTTACTATCTCTATAGTTTGGCCTTTCCCAAAATGTCATATAAATGGAATTATGTAGTATATAGCATTTTTAGACTGCTTTCTATCATTTAAGAATATCTGTTTAAGATTCATCTATGGCTTAAGAGGGTTTTGGAGAGATTTTTAAAAAAGATATTATTTATTTATTCATGAGAGACACACAGAGAGAGAGAGGCAGAGACACAGGCAGAGGAAGAAGCAGGCTCCATACAGGGAGCCTGACGTGGGACTCAACCTCGAGACTCCAGGATCACGCCCTGGGCCAAAGGCACCAAACCGCTGAGCCACCAAGGGATCCCCAGATTGTTGTTTTTTGTTTGTTTGTTTTTAGTAAATGTATACCACATTATGGATGTACCCTAGTTTGTTTATCCATTAACCTATTGAAGGATCTTGGTTGCTTCTTTTTTTTTTGGTGACTATTAATAAAGCTGCTGTAAACATTTGTGTACAGGTGTTGTTTGGGCACAAGTTTTTAACTCATTTGAGTAAATATCTTGGAGTATAATTGCTGGATGGCATGGTAAGACTGTGTTCAGCTTTATAAGGAAATTCCAGACTACCTTCAAAAGTGGCTGTACCATTTTGCATTCCCCACCAGCAGTGAATGAATGAGTCCTGGTTGCCCTGCATCATTGCCAACAACCCTGCATTGTCAGGTTTTGGGTTTGGTTTTGGTTTGCCATTCTAATACATGTGTGCAATGTCTCTCTGAACTTACCTCACTGAGCAAATTGTTTTTTATCCCTTCCTTGCAAGAAATCAAACTATGTTGCTGATTGGAATGCATGCTTGAAAGGAGAAAAATAAAATCTATTCGAAAATTATTTGACAATTTTCCTGTAAATGATACAATAGCACAATATATGAATATATAAGATTATTATTCAACCATGAGAAGGTGGGAAATTCTGCTATTACTACAACATGGGTGAACCTGGAGGACATCATGCTAACTGAAGTTAGTCAGACAGAGAAAGGCAAATTCCACATGATCTCACTTATATGTGGAATCTAAAACCAACAATCAAATAAACCTAGAGAAACAGAAAGGAGAATGATGGTTACCAAGAACTGAGGGATAGGGAAAATGGGGAGATGTTGGTCAAAGGGTACAAACCTCCGGTTATAATCTGAATAAATTCTGGGGAGCTATTGTACAGCATGACTAGGGTTGATGAGCTGTATCGTACACTTGAAGGTTTCTAGGAGTATAAATCCTAAAGGTTCTCAACACACGCATACACAAACTAAATATATATACTAATGGGTGTGTTAACTACCATTTCTGTGGCGATCATTTTGTGACCTATATGTAGGTCAAATCATCATGTTGTATACCCAAGATTTACAGAATGTTATATGCTGATTCTATCTCAACAAAGCTGGGGGAGAAGGGTGCAAAGTATGGTTTTATTTAGCCTCACCAATTGTTTGCTTATCCAAAGAGAATGTATTTCTCTATTTCTTCAGTCTCAAGTATTTGGGTAGAAATTTGCTTCTTAATCAGTGTTTCAAATGTTCACTCACTTATAAGCTAGTAATAATGTAACCAAATAAAGGTTTTCTGGAATTATATTTTCCTTTTAAAAAGCACTGGCTTTCCCATTAAAGATGTGGACAAATTCTATAGCTTTTCATTATATGTCAAGTTCCTTAAATATCTCTATTTTAAAACCAATGAGTTAAAATTACAGGCATCAGGCATAATAAAAAAGTGATTTTTAAAAGCACCTGTTAGACTTCCAAAATTTCTTACAATAAGCATGTAGCATAGAGCATAAAATATAAAAAAGAGTGGCCAGGGAATCAGGGACCATAATTTTAGTCCTGGCTCTGAGACCCTGTGTGACCTTGGACAAGTTATGTAATCTCTGGGTGATAGATTTCTTGATCTGTAAATTTATGGGTTGAACTAAGTGTTTTTTTAATCATCACTCTCAACTTAAAAATTGTGTGTTTTAAATGCAAAAACAAAAATTATATGATACATAAGAAAGGAAACTACAGCATTAGTTTTTCATTTTTAACTTCTACAACTGTACATTTTTAAAAAGTCAAATCTGAATAGACTTTTCCTAATAAGAAAATTCTATTAGATTTTTATTAGTAATCATAGTCTTACTCAGTTACCAATATTTTTATGCCCTTTGTCAGAGTATTGACTTACAGCCATTTCAGATTAAAGTTAACAGCCATTTAATTTCCAAAGTTCAGAAAGATGGGAAGTTCCAAAAAGCATAAAGTTGTCTTATATTAGCACTAGTTTCTTACATTATTCAATAACCTTTGGAAAATCCACTTGGTTTTAAAATAGAATGCTATACTTTCAGAGATACAAACATGGCTCACCATGAATTCCCCAAAGTTTAAAGGTTCTGTAACAGTTTTCCCTCACAAGTCTTTTAGCTTAGTAATAAAGAGATCAGGCTTTGGAGACAGACAAACCCAGGTACACATCCATGCCTTACCAATTTTAAACTTTATGTTCTCAAATAAATTACATCTCTAAGATCAGTTTTGTCATCTGTAAAAGAAGAATATTACCATTTCCTTATTTAAGTTGTGAGACTCAAATATCATTATGAATGTGAAATTCCTGATAAAGTAAGCATTCAAAATATGGCAAATACCATTCCAGTTAGCAACAGCAGCAGTGGCGACTCAAGGAAGAACATGCCTTAGCAGATATGTCAATTTAATTTTGTTTTTTTTCTAAGGAGGCTCCACATTCAATGTGGGGCTCAAACTCCCGACTGTGAGATTAAGAGTTTCACACTCTACCGACTGAGCTAACCAGGCCCCCCAGGTATGTCAATTTAATCCAAGAAGTTTTAACCTTCTTTACTGACACACACTATATATTACAGAATGGTATTCCAGCAGTTCCTATAGGCCACTGTGATCCTGTCTTTTGTGGGGTTGTGGTATCTGAGGCGGCCCCGTTATTCTACTGTTTCCATTCATCACAGTTCAGAAGAGGACAATAAGTGGCCACTTGGGAGCCATCTTTAAATCCCATACCATGAAATAACAAAAACGATGAAAACAAGCTGACACAGGAATGGGCACGAGCAAGCCATCGAAGGTCTGGATACAGAATTTGATTATACAAATGGAGAAACCAGAGGATGGATGAAGCGACATATTTTCTCCCAGTGATCCAGGTAAAAAAACAGGAATGGTACTCCATTCTAAACCTAGTCCACCAATTATGCTTTCTGCAATCTCTACAGCATAAGTCATTTTGCTTTGTGTTTGAAAGACAGATGGTCTTTGGTGTTCAGTGACACTTTATGAAATCATATTTAGAACGTGGATGAAAACTGAATTGGAATCCAGAGAGTACTTCCAGGCTTTGTTGTTTTGTTTTCCACTTAGTTGAAAGCATATTCATTGAGCATGTGGATAAGGTCTCTCAGATGGTGATAGCTGAGAAATTAGAAGGGACATGTCAGTGATGAGAAGTTCTGGATGTACTTATGGTACAAAGACTATATCGAATATTTCATAGAATATAGGATATCAGAGTCAGAAATAGTCTTAGCAACTAATCCAACCTTCCAATTTACAATAAGGAAACTAACCTTTGGTGAGTTTAACTACCTCACTCAAGATTATATTTGGGTCAGAGACAAAAAATCTCAAATTAACTCAGAGAATACAACATACATATTTTTTGTTATGAATAAAATAGGAGAAATGTCTGAGAAAAAATATCTCAGTCTCATCTTTCCAAGAACTAATATATAAGAAGAGAAAATATTGTACAGAGGAGTAAAAAATTAATAATCAGTTTCACTTGAAGCAATTCTAGAAATATAACCTGATTTATGTGACATTTAAATATTGGACCCATGTTTTCAATATATTTCACATAAATTCACTTGAAATCCTTTAGTTAATAATTTTTATTCATTTATATATTTAAAATCAAGTATGACTTCTAAGTGAATATGAAAGAGCTTTGTAAACTATAAAGTATGATATAAAAGTGGGTTATTAATAACAGTAACATTTTGCAAATTGCATTTTTTTCCTATTTTTCAATCCACATTATATTGTTACAACTATTTTTGCAGTAATCTGCATTAAGTAAATAGAATGGTTTGTAAGTCATGAAATCTATTACTCAAAACTCCATCTAAGTGTTAATATGTTTAGACACTAATTATATTTTTATAATCAATTTTTTAACTTATTCTATATTTTACCCCATATGTAATGATATTGATGTACCCTATCCATTGGCCTAGTTTATACTTTCTTTCCTTTATTATTACTCCAAAACAGGAAGGCAACATTATGCAAGCATCTGGGTCCCAATGCATCTCTGGAAATCTTTCTTAAATTTGTATATTCTCAACACCATTTTCTAAGAACCAGGGATTCACTCAGATTTATACAGAGATCAGGGATCAGTGTAACTGGAATTGAAATCCCTTATAACTTATCCCCTCTTTCAGCATTTTTATCCTTCTTTGAAGCAAAAATAACCATCTGAAAATCACTGAGAGGCATGGTTTACATCTAGCATTTCCATTTGCCTCACACTAAAACTTCATTGTGCAGAGAAAATGTGACTTATTTATTTTATTTACAACCAATCTGGCCTTTTTCTTGATTCCCCACCCTCTCATTGGTGGGGGTTAAAATTAATGTCCAATTCAGTTTAAACCTTAGTCTGATCTAAAATTAAACAGTCACTTTAGAAAATGTTCAGATTCTCTCAGTGAACAGCTTAGTTTCTAGGGCAGCTTCCCTTCCTCCCTGCTTCTCTCCTGGCTGAACTGTAGTTTTAGGGGGAAGAGGGATATGGCTTATGTAGTGTCACGGCAGAGGGAATGTGGGGACCCTCACATGTCAGGTCCTTGACCTCTGTTCTCTATGCTGATATCCATTGCCCACCTGGCTGCACATTGCTGTGTGCACTCAGAGTCAAAAATATGACTAATGTAACTGATGATCCCCATCTCTCTTTTGCTTTATTCAGAGCTGGTACCATTCCTGATAAAGTCAAAGTCACCTTGAGGGACATGGGTGGCTCAGTCGGTTAACCATCTGCCTTCAGCTCAGGTCATGATCCTGGGGTCCTGGATTCAAACTCTGCATTGGGCTCCCTGCTCAGCGGGGAGCCTGCTTCTCCCTCTGCTTGCTGCTCCTTTTCCTTATGCTCTCTGTCAAATGGATAAATAAAATCTTTTTTTAAAAAAAGTCAAAGTTGGGACGCCTTGGTGGCTCAGTAGTTGACTGTCTGCCTTTGGCTCAGGTAGTGATCCAGGGATCCTGGGGTCGAGTCCCACATCAGGTTCCCTGCAGGGAGCCTGCTTCTCTCTCTGCCTATGTCTCTGCCTCTCTTTCTGTGTCTCTCATGAGTAAACAAAGAAAATCTTTTTTAAAAAAGTCAAAGTCACCTCAATTTGTGCTAGCTGTTTACTCCTCATTCTCTGATGTGGGAGAGCTTGGTTCTTGTCTCATAGAGTCAAAGAATGAATCTCACAGGCAAAGGGGAGTAAAGTGATAGAAGTTTATTAAGCAAGGATACAGAGAAACCTCTCAAAAGTGAGAGGGGTCCCAACGGGTTGCCACTGAAGGTTTTTTGGCTAGTCATTTTTTAAAAGATTTTTTTCATATATTTATCCATGAGAGACACAGAGAAAGAGGCAGAGACATAGGCAGAGGGAGAATCAGGCTCCCTGCAGGGAACCTGATGTGAGACTCAATCCCAGGACACCCAGATCACACCCTCTGCCAAAGGCAGAGGCTCAACCACTAAGCCACCCAGGTCCCTTTGGCTGGTTTTTTACTTAGAAACTGACTAGGGAGTTTATGGCCTTGAGATTCTTGTTCCATCTTGGGTGAATGACGTACTGCTTTCTGAGTCTAATGAGTCTCTGTGATTACATTGTAGCCATCAAAGAAAGATATTCCCTAATATTTGGAGCCAGGTAGCCGGATCTACTTCCTTATCTCTGTTTTTGTTGCATCTCAGTGCCCTTGGGATTTATGGGAGCCTGACTCTGGGGCCCCCCCTTTATCTCTGCCTAGCCCTGTCTGTCCCTTACTCATTCCTCCCCCTGGAATAGTAACCTTAACTGCTGTTAGGGAGTGGGACGATGACTGCTCTGGCTTCTTGAGGCTGGAAAAGGACAGTGTGAGGGGTCGGCAGTCAGGGTATTCTCAGAGGTATGTCAAGAGGTCCATGGTATGGCTCCCAAGAGATGTTGGAAGGCATGAGGAGACACAGGCTCCAACAAACACAGAAAGAAAGTCAAAATCCAACAATTAGTTCCATCAGTATAATGGCATCTCTGAAATATTGACCCCAGTTTCCAGGCCAATCAAATAATCCTGGAGAGACTCTGATTTTGTCCAGTTGAGCTCGAATGTCACTTATTAGTTGTGAGATCTTATAATAATTGTTAGTTATATTAAAACAGCACATGTGTGGAAACTCTTTAAAACCTAAGTGATGTTGAAGTGGTAAGTAATCAATAGTTGCCCGATTTTCTAGAAATCCTGCCCTAACTTCACTTAGTTCTTGATTTAGAGCATCTAAGACTAGGGATGTATTGTTTAAGGTTCTGTTGAGCAAACAGTTTTATCTCATGATGTAAGACCTTTCCTAGTGCTGGGAGAGCCACGAGGGAGAGGGCTAAGGCTGCTGTTTCCCCATCTGATATGAGAACCACATTATCATTGCAATTGGAGGGTAAATGAGGCAGTTGTTGTTGATAACGGGTTGCTGGTGGTGAGAAGAACAATAATCCTAGTTTGCCTACAGTATATAACCCCGAGAATCATTTAGGAATGATATAATGGGCCATACTGGCACAAAGTAAGGCCCATCCTCTTGGTAGGTATAAGTCTCTAGTTGGCAACAGGAGTTGTAAGGTAAAGCTGCACTGGGTAGTAGGCTTATTGCAGGCTATGCATATGCAATTGACTGGGACTATATGTTTTAGACGGGGCCTGTACTGTAGAGAAGCTTGAAGCTGAGCAAGATTGTTGAGTCGTTAAATTTCTGCCTGGGTGGCCCCCACACCCACTAGGCTATAGAAAAGCAAACTTTGTGGGGAGTTACTGTTAGCAACACAAAACTGAGATTGCCTCATGACATTGAGAGCCATATGTATCTAAAACTTGGATGCAGTCAATAGTCTCATGGGGTTTGGGTTTATAGTGACCTCAGTGGGAAAGGAATTTTGTAATCAATATCGTGAGATCCTTTTTGTATTTTTACACAGGTGTATTTCTTGCATCTATTAAGTACTCGTAACCAGTTGTATGGTATAATTTTTATTTTGTTTGTGGAATTGATCTGTTAAGTTGGTGAAACTGGAAGTGTCGGCTGTTTTCTGTTCATAAATAACAGTATTTTCCTTTTTCTACATTATGGGGCCAACAGGCAAAGAACAGTTGAACCAGAATTGGAAGTTAAGGGTCCTCCCACAGTTATATTAATGACCTGGGATGTTAAAATAGAACATTCCGTCATAGCGCTTATATGTATATTATTGCATAATAAAAGTAACCCCAAAACCATGGCTTAGATTTACTTGCCTTGTTTTTTGACTAGTAAACGAAAGTCTTCTATAGGCTCACAGGAATAGGTTGGAGGATTACTTGCAGGACTATCGAGGTCTGATGTCCACTTCTTTTTTTTTTTAATGTTTAACAATCTTTAAATCAAATGTGAAAGTTCAGTACAAGCCATTTGTAGGGCTTGGGAGTTGATCTTTTAAAAACAAGAATGGAGGAGCGCAACAGAATGATCTTTCCACTTTTCTTCAGAAACTTTCAAGGAAAAGATAGATCATACGGCCATAAAGATCCATTTAGTCATACCCACTTTCTCCCCTATCAATAGTCTTTCACCTATTCCATAATCTTAATACACATTCCTGAAGGAAGATTTACAGTTCAGCTTGCTTACATAACCATTTAAAAAGACTTAGCACCAGCTTGATTCCTATAATGCCAAACAAATCAAATAATGAAACTACTTCAATATGAATTTCTTCTTTTTATTTTTATTTTTTTAAAGATTTTATTTATTTATTCATGAGAGACACAGAGAGAGGCAGAGACACAGGCAGAGGGAGAAACAGGCTCCGTGCAGGAAGCCTGACGCAGGACTAGATCCCGGGTCTCCAGGATCACACCCTGGGCTGAAGGGGGCGCTAAACCAGGGAGCCACCCGGGCTGCCTTCATTTCTTCTTTTTAAAACAAGAGGGTACTTATATGTAGAAAGCAATACTTAGCCTACAGATACATTTCCCAGAAATGGCATGTGCCGTTCAAAGGCCTAGACATGCTCATGCTTTCAAAGTGCATAGCCTAATATGTATAGAAGCATGAATGGCAAAGTTGAAGATCCATATTATAACTATATTTTCTATTTATTCGAAGCACAGTAAAAAAAAATGGTACACTTTGGAAATTCAGTGGCACAGGGTACACTGCCATCACTTGAGGGACATTATACAAGTAAAAAAAAAAGGAAATAAAGAAAAAAATTCTCCTGTTTGAAACACTGCATTACATAATTTTACCTGCCCAAACAGACCATTTACAAATATTAGGTCAATAAACTGCTAACATCCATAAAAAGGTAGCTTTTTCTTACTAAAATGCAAGAATTTAAAAGATTGGTATCTAAACAAGAAAAGACAAAAAGAAACTGGAATGAAAACCTAGATATCACATCTAAAATTGGGGCTTTTTGTTTGGGCCTTTATACTCTTCTCTCCCTCTACCATATCCTGCTGGAGTCCCAGGCCCCATTCCTCTAGGACCCTGTCCACCTACAGGTTCCACACCTCCCTGCCCAAAGTGCTCAGTAGGCATGTCGCTTCCCATCATGGAACCGCTCATGGTTGCTGGTGGGACTCCAGGATTAGCTTCATAACCTATGCCACCACCACCACCTTGAGGTGGAAATTTCTGGCCTCCTGAACCATAGGGATCTCCCATGTTCATTGTTCTTCCACCACCCATTCTCATGTCTCTTTCTCTTGGATCCATGTAGCCCATCCGGCTATAACTTTCCTCTCTTTGGCGTCTCATTTGTTCTTCCATCTCACGCTGCCGAATCATCATCTCTTCTTCCCTTCTACGCCGTTCTTCTTCTTGCTTTAGTTGCATTTCTTTGCGTTTCTGCATTTCTTGATTGTGAAGTTCTTCCATGCGTCTTAATTCTTCCTGGCACCTCATCAGATTTTGACGCAAAAGATTTGCCCGATGCTCATGATAGGCATCTTCCATTTCATTTTCCAATTTGTCTTTCGCATCTTTCATGATTTTTTCAACTTGTTCCCTTTGCTGTTTTTCCATTTCATCCAGGGACTTCCATCGCTGAGAATATTCATACTCAAGTGTGCCATACTGGGCAAAACGAGGAGGCATTTCTCTCTCATTTTGGTACATTGGATTCCTCTGTGCAAGTTTTTCAGGAAGGCCATCTTCATCATCTAATTGTTCAAGTGGTTCCACAATGACTGGACGAGGCATTGTTGTCAGTAAGAAAACACCTTTGCCGCATCTTTCAAATGCTTTTCTTGCCGCTGGTTTAGAAGCAAATTCAACAATGCCTTTCCCTGTAGATCTCCCACGATCATCCACAATTACAACAGCCCTCTCAATAGGACCAAACTGGCTAAAGGCTTCTTCCAAGAGTTCATTGGAAACGTAAGGTGAAAGATTTCGCACGGACAGGGCAGCAGGATGTGTGGCAAAGCGAACCCGAAGCTGCCTACCCCTCATGGGTGTATCATCGAGTTCAGCTTTGGCAATTTCAGCCAGTGCCCTAGATTCAAGTTTAATA
The DNA here is from genome assembly GCF_003254725.2 of Canis lupus dingo. Taxonomy (NCBI): domain Eukaryota; kingdom Metazoa; phylum Chordata; class Mammalia; order Carnivora; family Canidae; genus Canis; species Canis lupus. The sequence goes on along the minus strand of NC_064281.1, from coordinate 89,743,566 downwards.
AGCCCGAATCCTTTGCCTTTGTTGATAAAAACTTCTCCTGGTTCTCCGTATTTAGCAAAGAGTCTTTTGAGTTCATCCTCTGTGATATCAGCAGGCAGATTCCCAACAAACAACCGACAGCGCTGAGTGTAAGTTTTCTCTCCAGGCCTCCTCAGGAGGGACAGGCTGGCTTTGAACCCCTCCGAGTGCACCTCCTCCTCGCTGCGGCCGCGGGGCGGGGGCCCCTGCCGGTGCTGCTGGCCGTAGGGCGGGTGGCGCTGCCCCCCTCCGCGGGGCTTCCCGCGCCCGCCACCCCGGTGCCACGGCGTGGGGAGGCCGCCGGGAGTCCTTAGCCCCGGGCCGCCTGGCATTGTGCCGCCTTTCGGGCCTCCGGGGCCTGGGCCCTGTTTAGGTCCGGGGCCCGGGCCCCCTGCAGGTGGAGGCGGCGGGTCCCCGGCCTGGGGCGGGGTGGTGGGGACCCCGCCGCACGGCGGCGCGGTCTGGGGCGCCCCTGGGGGCGCCGAGGTGACTGCGGGCAGCGGCGGCGGCCGCGGGGTGGGTCCGGGGCCCGCAGGGGCCCCCGACGTCGGAGGAGTGGCGGGCCGTGCCGAGCCGGAGGCCGGCGGAGCGCTGCCCTCTCCCGGAGCCGGCCAGGGTCCCTGAGCACCGACGGGCTTGGACGGGGCCTGTGGCGGCGGCGGCGGCTGGTACGGAGGTGGTGGCGGGATCGGGGGCTTGGGGCCGCCCTGGCCCGGGCCGGGCCCCATGGGTCCCCGGCTCTGATTGAGGCCCATGCCGGGCGGCGGGGAGCGGAAGTCGTGGAGGCCACCGCGGCCGCGGCCTCCTCCGCGCCGGTGGAAGCCACCGCCGCCCCGGCTCCGGAACGGGTCCCGAGACATGAGTGTGATCAAGGGGCAGTCGAGGCAGAAGCAGAGAAGTCGCTCGGGGAAGTAGAGGCCACCTTGCTTCGCACAAGATGGCGGATGACACCGGCCTGATGTCCACTTCTTAATACAGGAATGGTGAAGCCAGGATCCAAGACCTGAAACTTTGACAGCAGTTGGAGTAGAGAGAATGACAACATATGGTCCCTCCTAACACTAGATCCCCCGGTTGATATTTGGAGATCCTTTTTCCCCGCGGCTGTTTATTGGATCTAGCCTGAACAGCATTATAATTACGAGGTATCACTACAAGTAGGAGAAAACTTGTCTCAAGAGATAAGGGCATCCCCCAGTAAACCATCCAATCTCATCATAAAGTGAGATCATCCACTATTTACACAAGCCCATAGGTAACCTCATGCAGTGGGGTATGCTCTGGCTCTAAAGGAGCGATTTTGTCATCCCAGCCATACTGAACTGATCAAAGTGCGAGTTGAGTTATATAATTGCTGGGGAATGAATCCCATTTTTTTTAGTTGTTTAAATAATCATTATACCCATGGGGTCCTGTTATTATCCCATAGAAAAAAAAAGTATAGAGTATCTTGTACATGAGCAATTGTATAGAAATACAAAAACTATTTCTCTGAAGTTTACCTCAAGTAGTCTAGCTTAGGCAAACAGCATTCATTTAAAAACCATCAGAGCGGGATCCCTGGGCGGCGCAGCGGTTTAGCGCCTGCCTTTGGCCCAGGGCACGATCCTGGAGACCCGGGATTGAGTCCCACGTCGGGCTCCCGGTGCATGGAGCCTGCTTCTCCCTCTGCCTGTGTCTCTGCCTCTCTCTCTCACTGTGTGCCTATCATAAATAAATAAATAAAATTTTAAAAAAAAAAAAAAAAAAAAAAAAAAAAAAAAAAAAAAAAAAAAAAAAAAAAAAAAAAAAAAAAAAAAAAAAAAAAAATAAAAACCATCAGAGCTATAATTTACCATCTGCAAGGATGTGTTATTAAAACATAGTTTCCCTCTATAATAACTCTCATTTTTTTTAAAATCAGAGGTAGCCAAATCAGGACTGACCTGTCTGTAAAACGAGTCCACTTTTAACAAACTTGGCCTGATTATTTACATACACTCAGCAAGAATAATGATTGATCATATAGATCTTTTAGAATCTGCTTTGCTGGAACAGTTTTATAAGGAATCTCTAGGTTGAGCTTTTAGTAGCCTCACCAGGCCAGAAGCCAAGCCAAGTACTTGCCATCAGACATACCGGTAGATGTGGGTGGATTCCTCTTCACAAGGTCCCCAAAGTATCCTGACGTTCCTGCACCTGCCAGGAAGTGACATTCTTTACTTACCTGGTGAGGCTGCTGGGAACTCTGGAAGCAAGGTATCAGGCCACCATTTCCAAGGGGCTTTGTGACTCCATGTTTCATTAAGTCAAACTTAGTTTCTTAAAGCTGTTTGGTCATATCTGAGTCTATGCATGTCTCTCAAATAAGACATCCCAGTCAAACCCTTGGTAAAAGAACCAGTATTTTCAGTGGTGTCCTGTTTAAAAGAGCAGATTCTTATTGAACTTATGCAAATGACTATGAAAGAAAGAATACTTACTGAGACCTGTTGAATTTCAGAGGGTTCAATTAGAGAGAAAAGTCACTGCTTTATTTTATTTACAAATGAATACTTTATCGCATTTCTGTAAGTCATAGATATCTTAGGTTTTCTTAACCTGGGAGAGCAAACATCAGAGAACCAGTAGTGTTTCAAACAAGAGTCACAAAACTATAATTATCCTTTTGGTTTACTTAGTGCCATGTTACTATTTTTCTTTAATTTGAATGCAACTTTGTTAGTTCTGGAAATTCTTACCCATTTCAGTTTTGATCTTAAAAACCTCAAAACCTTGTATTTGTCCTAAAGATCCTTTATATGAACCTCCTTGGAGATGAAACTCATTTTCCGAGAGAATGAGAACAACTATAAATGATAAAGCCTTAGAAATGGACATGGTTAATAATCAGATATGAGTTCATTATGATGCAATTGAGAAGGAAACTCAGTTATTTCTGTGACACATAACATTTCAGCGATCAAAATATCAAGTGATGACCTTATATTAAAACTTTAGGAATTACATATCATCTCTAGAATAGTTACAGCATTTACCCAAATGTAACCTAAGGCTTATCATTTGCTCAACAGTAATTTCAGAGTAACTTAATATGCCAAATAAAAGGCCTAATGAGTCAAAAAGTCTCCATTTACAATTTAAATCTTGGGAAGTTTGTTAAAACCTTAGAAAGTTTTAAAGCACATTCCTAAATACGATTAGGGATGTTAAATGCCTGATAAAGGCAAAACATAGAAACTAGTTTTTCTGGGCTGGCAAAGAGAAAACAACTGTTTACATTTTCTTATCAAGGGAAGGCCAACAATTCAAGAAAACTTGTCTTTTCAAACAGAGAGAAAGCAGACTTTTAATCTTATAGCTGTGTATTTTTAAAAACCCTTCATTTTAATCTTAGTCTATCGTCACCACATCTAAAATACCTTTCCAAAGATTTCCCTTCACAAACCTTCAACAACTTTCTTTTACATGCTGATTTTGTTCCAAGCCATTTTTTTTTCAAACAACCAGTCTCATTTAGGACCAAATTACCTTCTTTTACCTTTAAGAAAAATGCATTTCCATTTATTATATCTTTTTTATATATTTCCACCCTTTCTACATACAGAGTTGTTTCCCTTATTCTCCATCAGTCTTAATTACATTAGCAGGATTTAGTCTTCAGGGAAAACTAAGTAGTAACCAATTGTGAACTATTATATCAAAACTCTTTATAAGACAAATTTATGAATTTATTAAGCATGAAGCATGTTTACCAACAGACTCAAATATCCTTAGTTTCTCTGCAATAAGAAGTTAAAAGCACAAACCTATATCCAATAATAAATGCTTTAGGACTTTATCCTATTTGAAAAAGACTTAGCTATCCAGTGAATTCAATCTCAATTACCATTCAAGCTGAACTTTAAAGTTTTCCATTGCCAAAACCTTTGAAGCTATCTTAACAATTACCTATGAAAACTTTGAGACAGACAAGATAAACCATCATTTTAAGTCATCTTTTTGCTAACAAATTACAACAGAGCTAACCGGAGCTTATTTGACCTCTAGCAAACCTTGATAGAATAAAAGCTTTATATTTAATGCTGATAACTTTAAATATATGTCTATCATATCAAATGAACAAACTTAAATTAATTTACATACTGAATATATTTCCCCTGGGTCCACTTTTAAAATTCAGTGTGTTCCCCATTTGTCAATTGTTACCTGAGACACTGGTGGGGAAATCTGAAGTGAGCAGTGTATGCAAGTGGCACCCAAAGTGGTGCAGAAACAGAAGCAGGGGGAGGGGAGACAGAAAAGGTGAAGTGCAACCAGAAAAAGGGTTCCCAGTTCTAAAGCTCATCCACTTGGACAAATGAGCAAATGCCATGTTCTTCCACCAATGAGTGGAATTAGGCAGTCCACGTCAGGCAGGAGAAGATGAGGAACTTCCACCAAACAAAGAGAGTTTCGGCAGCTGCTTGGGAATATTCCTTAACGTCCCCATCCTGAACTAGACTAACCACAATTGGCTCCAATGATACCCATTAACCTAGGAAATAAATGAGGGAGAAGCCCCCACATCTATTAGGAGGAGGGGCAGTGAGAGGGTCATCATCCCCTTCGCTAGGGAGGGCCTGTGTTTCCTCCGATTGATCCCATGGAGGCCATACAGTGTTACAGGAGCTCAGACCTTCCCTAAATTTTGCAATCCAAATAGTTTCCAGTGGGTTAAAAGACACCTCAAGGCAGAGGCTTTGGGAACTGAAGAAGAGACCGTGCCTTACCGTGAAGGTCATTTTACCTTGCCTTGAAGAACCCACTGTTTTTAACCCATGGAAAATGCTAGACAAGTTTTACAAGGGGGGAATTACTCAATTTTGCAGTACCCAATCCAGAGGGGTCCCTGCAGAGGATGGTTTTCTTCCCTTCCCACAATCCTGGTAGGAGTCAGTTACCCCATACCTGTTATAGGGAGGTGACTGTGCAGGTGCCCCTACATATTAGCTCTCCCCTGTGAACCAAGGTGCCCCCTGGTTCACCTACCCAAAGTGAAAGAGTGGCTTAACATCTTGGGTTGAGGAGGGATCAGGCTGGCGGGAGCAGTTGCCACTCCTACCCATCCCTGACCTGATCCTCCTTGTCTCATCTGGATTTGCCCCAAAAAGTCTGGCCTAATCATACAGTTTAGCAAGGTTAATAGTTTAAACTGTGATATTCTTTTTATTTTATTTTTTTAAAGATTTATTTATTTATTTATTTATTCATGATAGACAGAGAGAGAGAGAGAGAGAGAGGGAGAGAGGCAGAGACACGGGCAGAGGGAGAAGCAGGCTCCATGCAGGGAGCCTGACATGGGACTCGATCCCGGGACCCCAGGATCATGCCCTGGGCCAAAGGCAGGCGCCAAACTGCTGAGCCACCCAGGGATCCCCTGATATTCTTTTTAGAAGGCAAAGAATGCAAGCGAAATACTTAGGGTGTCTCAGTGGGAAGCGTGTGCTGCTTGTGGGTGAGGCTTCCCCAGGATGTGACCCCCAGGGCCGGTCTCCATCCTTTTACATGTCTCAAAGACCCCAAGGCCACCGAATAGTAACCCAAGGGCAGGTTCAGAGCACTGGATTGCCAGTCCTATGTGCGCCCTCTGGATGAACCTTAGACTAGCAGGGAATCCTAGAAATGACCTCATTCTTCAGAGCTCTCCTGCCAGAGCCCTCAGCCCTTGGCCCTGTGAATTCGCTTGCATTCCTAGCCCCCTGGTGCCTGAGCACTCAGGCTAATTATAAGCCAATTTGAATTAAGTTTCCTCGCCTTACCCTTGGTGGTTATTCTGTTCCTACACCTGAGGTCCCATTTGCAAGCATGGCCCCACTATAGGGAAAGTCCCTGAGGCTGGAAAAGCAGAAAAAAAAAGCCAGAGAATGGCAAGAGGAACTGGATAGGGTTAGGCCAGCATTCCTTTTTTTTCTTTCTTTCTTTTTTAAGATTTTATTTATTTATTCATGAGAGAGAGAGAGAGAGAGAGAGAGAGGCAGAGACACAGGCAGAGGGAGAAGCAGGCTCCATGCAGGAAGCCCGATGTGGGACTCGATCCTGGGTCTCCAGGATCACGCCCTGGGCTGAAGCTGTGCTAAACCGCTGAGCCACCTGGCTGCCCCCAACATTCCTTTCTTTTGGGGAAGGGGGATGGACCAATCCTCTCTCCAGAAGCCTGTCACCTGAGTCTTAAGACTGGAGGCCATGCTATTCACCTTTAACTGGCTGACAGGTGCCCAGTTTTGCTGTTTGTTAAAAGAAGGGGTTATTTAAGGGAGTTAAATCTCCCAGGAAAGAAAAAGAAGAGTCCTCATTTACTCACCCTTTGATGGCAGTGATCCTGGGTTTAGGCACCAAAATGTTGTAGGAGAGCTTGGTTCTTGTCTCACGGAGTTGAAGAATGAATCTCTCAGACAAAGGAGAGTGAGCAAAGCGATAGAAGTTCATTAAGCAAAGATACAGAGAAAGCTCTCAGGAGGAAGAGGGGGTCCCTACAGGGTTGCCGCTGAAGGTTTTTGTGGCTGGCCTTTTATAGAGAACCTGACCAGAGAGTTTATGGCCTTGAGATTCTTGTGCCGTCTTGAGTGAATGACATGTCATTTTGGGTCTGGTGAGTCTCTGTGATTACATTGTAGCCATCAAAGGAAGATACTCCTTAACATTTGGGGTCAGGTGACCAGATCTACTTCCTTATCTCTGGGTTTGTTGCATCTTGGTGTCCTTGGCATTTATGGGAGCCTGACTCTGGGGCCTCCCTCTTATCTCTCACTGCCTAGCCCTGTCTGTCCCTTACTCCTCTCCATGTCCTCCACTGAGCCAACTAGCCCAGTGGTCCAGACCCAACCCGTTCTACTGGGACACGTTTTCCTGCTTTGGAGGGTCCACAGGCAGTGCCATTGACACTTAATCTAATATCTAAACCAATCAAACATAAGGTAACTCAGTAAAGCCAAATGCCAGGCGTTCAGTTTGCACAGCTAACTGATAAGGCATTAGTACCTCCCGTTAATGTAGGAACAGCCTGAGAAGATACTTCTCTCCAGAGTTGGAAGTGGGGAATAGGAGGAAGAATGCCGTCTGTCCTCAGGGTTACACTCACTATTCTAATATACTACTTGAGACTCACAGTGTGATTGTTATTTGTTTAGTGAGTACCATTGGACTCCTTGTCATAATCTCCTGAGGCCAGAAAAATGCAGCTCTTTTTTTCTTCTTCCTGTATGCGTATTCCCTCTGCCGAACTCTGTGCTAGCCTGGCCCTTAATACACTGAAGGAGGAAGAGAGAGAATCTACGATACAGCTGTTTGGATTGCAAGGCTTTTTTGCCTGTATGATCAGATTTTTTTTTTTAAGTTTTTAAGTCTTTTTCTTTTTTAAGCTTCCATTTGAAAAAAAAAAAAAAAAGGAGCACGAAGTATATAACTTCAGGACAATACGGGAAAACATCTACCAGCCAAAAAGAATTGCAGTGAAAGAAAGTTAAGGGGTACCTAGGTGGCTCAGTCCATTAAGCATCTGACTCTTGATCTCAGCTTGGGTCTTGATCTCAGGATTATGAGTTCAAGCCCCACATTGGGCTCCATGCTTAGGATGGAGCCACTTTAAAAAAAAAAAAGGTTAAAGGAAGTAGAGAAAATATAGGGATATGTAGAAAGCAGGGGGAAAAAAAGATAGGAGAAATCATTCAAATAAATTACTGCAATAAACGTACAGTGACCTAAATCACCAATTAAAAGACTAATACTCTAATACTCTAATATTGACTTTTTAAAGACACAGCTATATATTTTTTAAAGATTTTATTTATTTATTCATAAGAGACAGAGAGGCAGAGACACAGGCAGAGGGAGAAGCAGGCTCCACGCAGGGAGCCCGATGTGGGACTCGATCCCATGTCTCCAGTATCAGGCCCTCGGCCGAAGGCAGCGCTAAACCACAGGGCCACCGGGGCTGCCCACAGCTATATAATTTTATAAAAGTAAGCTTAGATATAAAAACACATAAATGTCGAAACGAAAAGATTAGGAGAAAAACAACTTAAAAAAATATACTGATAGTCTATTTTCTTCTAGCTTTTGAGTCAGTTAATAAAATTGTTGCTGTGAAAGCCAAATATATATACTGATTGCATATATCACATAAAATAGAATTTAGGGGGAAATAGTGACCACATGATGAAAAACATTTAACTTAGGGGGCGCCTGGGTGGCTCATTTGGTTAAATGTCTGCCTTTGGCTCAGTTCATAATCCCAGAGTCCTGAGATTGAGTCCTACATCAGGCTCCCTGCTCAGCTGGAAGTCTGCTTCTTCCTCTCTCTGCCTCTCCATCCTACTGGTGCTCTCTCTCTCTCTTGCATGCTCTCTCTTTCTCTCTCAAATAAATAAATTAAATCTCTTTATAAAAAAGAGAGAGAAAAATGTTTAACTTCACCAGGATGATATGAAATTCTAAAACCTAAGTGGATGCCATCATCCTTGCTCAAATATATGAGAAAAAATTGACAGAATTTCGTGTATAGATGGACAAAATTCAGCATGATAAAAATTTATTTAATATATCTATTTCAGGAGGGGGGAGGGGCAAGATGGAGGAAGAGTAGAGTCCCCAAATCACCTGTCCCCACCAAATTCAATAGATAACCTTCAAATCATCCTGAAAATCTATGAATTCGGCCTTAGATTTAAAGAGAGAACAGCTGGAATGCTACAGTGAGAAGAGTTCGGCTTCTATCAAGGTAGGAAGACGGGGAAAAAGAAATAAAGAAACAAAAGGGGGAGGGGCCCCGCGAGGAGCCGGGCTAAGGCCGGGGGGAGTGTCCCCAGGACAGTAGAGCTCAGTCCCGGAAAAGCAGGAGCTGCACCAACCTTCCCGGGCGGAAAGGGGCTCGCAGGGAGTTAGAGCAGGACCCCAGGAGGGCGGGGATGCCCTCGGGCTCCCTGGGACACTAACAGACACCTGCGCCCCGGGGAGAGCACGCTGCACGCCTTGGCCGAGCTCCCTAAAGGGCTACAGCGTGCACACATTGACCCGGGAGCAGCTCGGAGGGGCTCGGGCGGCGGCTCCTCGGAGGGGGATGCGCAGCCGGGACGCGAATCCAACAGCACAGGCCCGGGAGCACAGGGCGCCGGGACACAGCCCAGAATCCGGCCTCCCCCGGGACAGGCAGAGGCCGGGAGGGCCCAGGACAGCAAGGACGCTCCTGCCCCGAGCTGAGCAGATCAGCGGCCCCGCCCCGGAGCCTCCAGGCCCTGCAGACGGAGAGCTCTGTAGTTACTGCGGGGGCTGAATCCAGGTTTCCAGAGCTGCCCAGCCACTGCGGTTGTTCCTGCAGGGGCCTCACGGGGTAATCAACCCCCACTGAGCCCTGCACCAGGAAGGGGGCAGAGCAGCTCCCCCAAGTGCTAACACCTGAAAATCAGCACAACAGGCCCCTCCCCCAGAAGACCCGCTAGACGGAGAAGTTCCAGGGGAAGTCAAGGGACTTAAAGTACACAGAATCAGAAGATACTCCCCCGTGTTTTTTTTTTATTTCTGTTTGCTTCACCCACCCTTTTTTTCTTTCTCTTTATTTCTCTTTTTCTTCTCTTTTTTTCTTTTTTTCTTCCTTTTTTCTTTTTTCTTTTTCTCTTTTCTTTCCTTCTTTCTCTCCTCTCTTTTTCTCCTTTTCCCAATACAACTTGCTTTTGGCCACTCTGCACTGAGCAAAATGACTAGAAGGAAAACCTCACCTCAAAAGAAAGAATCAGAAACAGTCCTCTCTCCCACAGAGTTACAAAATCTAGATTACAATTCAATGTCAGAAAGCCAATTCAGAAGCACTACTATAAAGCTACTGCTGGCTCTAGAAAAAAGCATAAAGGATTCAAGAGACTTCATGACTGCAGAATTTAGATCCAATCAGGCAGAAATTAAAAATCAATTGAATGAGATGCAATCCAAACTAGAAGTCCTAACGACGAGGATTAACGAGGTGGAAGAATGAGTGAGTGACATAGAAGACAAGTTGATGGCAAAGAAGGAAACTGAGGAAAAAAGAGACAAACAATTAAAAGACCATGAGGATAGATTAAGGGAAATAAACGACAGCCTGAGGAAGGAAAACCTACGTTTAATTGGGGTTCCCGAGGGCACCGAAAGGGACAGAAGTCCAGAATATGTATTTGAACAAATCATAGCTGAAAACTTTCCTAATCTGGGAAGGGAAACAGGCATTCAGATCCAGGAAATAGATTCCCCCCCACCCCAAAAAAATCAATAAAAACCATTCAACACCTCGACATTTAATAGTTAAGCTTGCAAATTCCAAAGATAAAGAGAAGATCCTTAAAGCAGCAAGAGACAAGAAATCCCTGACTTTTATGGGGAGGAGTATTAGGGTAACAGCAGACCTCTCCACAGAGACCTGGCAGGCCAGAAAGGGCTGGCAGGATATATTCAGGGTCTTAAATGAGAAGAACATGTAACCAAGAATACTTTATCCAGCAAGACTCTCATTGAAAATGGAAGGAGAGATAAAGAGCTTCCAAGATAGGCAGGCACTGAAAGAATATGTGACCTCCAAACCAGCTCTGCAAGAAACTTTAAGGGGGACTCTTAAAATTCCCCATTAAGAAGAAGTTCAGCAGAACAATCCACAAAAACAAGGACTGAGTAGATATCATGATGTCACTAAACTCATATCTTTCAATAGTAACTCTGAACATGAATGGGCTTAATGACCCCATCAAAAGGCGCAGGGTTTCAGACTGGATAAAAAAGCCGGACCCATCTATTTGCTGTCTACAAGAGACTCATTTTAGACATAAGGACACCTACAGCCTGAGAATAAAAGGTTGGAGAACCATTTACCATTCAAATGGTCCTCAAAAGAAAGCAGGGGTAGCCATACTTACATCAGATAAACTAAAATTTACCCCGAAGACTGTAGTGAGAGATGAAAAGGGACACTATATCATACTTAAAGGATCTATCCAACAAGAGGACTTAACAATCCTCAATATACATGCCCCAAAAGTGGGAACTGCCAAATATTTAAACCAATTAATAACCAAAGTGAAGAAATACTTAGATAATAATACACTTATACTTGGTGACTTCAATCTAGCTCTTTCTACCTTCGATAGGTCTTCTAAGCACAACATCTCCAAAGAAACCAGATCTTTAAATGATACACTGGACCAGATGGATTTCACAGATATCTACAGTACTTTACATCCAAACTCAACTGAATACACATTCTTCTCAAGTGCACATGGAACTTTCTCCAGAATAGACCACATACTGGGTCACAAATCGGGTCTGAACCGATACGAAAAGATTGGGATCGTCCCCTGCATATTCTCAGACCATAATGCCTTGAAATTAGAACTAAATCACAACAAGAAGTTTGGAAGGACCTCAAACACGTGGAGGTTAAGGACCATCCTGCTAAAAGATGAAAGGGTCAACCAGGAAATTAAGAATTAAGATTCATGGAAACTAATGAGAATGAAGATACAACCATTCAAAATCTTTGGGATGCAGCAAAAGCAGTCCTAAGGGGGAAATACATTGCAATACAAGCATCCATCCAAAAACTGGAAAGAACTCAAATACAAAAGCTCACCTTACACCTAAAGGAGCTAGAGAAAAAACAGCAAATAGATCCTACACCCAGGAGAAGAAGAGAGTTAATAAAGATTCGAGCAAAACTCAACGAAATCAAGACCAAAAGAACTGTGGAACAGATCAACAGAACCACGAGTTGGTTCTTTGAGAGAATTAATAAGATAGATAAACCATTAGCCAGCCTTATTAAAAAGAAGAGAGAGAAGACTCAAATTAATAAAATCATGAATGTCCAAAAAAAAATAAAATAAAATAAAATAAAATAAAATAAAATAAAATAAAATCATGAATGAGAAAGGAGAGATCACTACCAACACCAAGGAAATACAAACGATTTTAAAAACACATTATGAACAGCTATACGCCAATAAATTAGGCAATCTAGAAGAAATGGACGCATTCCTGGAAAGCCACAAACTACCAAAACTGGAACAGGAAGAAATAGAAAACCTGAACAGGCTAATAACTAGGGAGGAAATTGAAGCAGTCATCAAAAACCTCCCAAGACACAAAAGTCTAGGGCCAGATGGCTTCCCAGGGGAATTCTATCAAATGTTTAAAGAAGAAACCATACCCATTCTACTAAAGCTGTTTGGAAAGATAGAAAGAGATGGAGTACTTCCAAATTCGTTCTATGAGGCCAGCATCACCTTAATTCCAAAACCAAAGACCCCACCAAAAAGGAGAATTATAGACCAATATCCCTGATGAACATGGATGCAAAAATTCTCAACAAGGTACTAGCCGATAGGATCCAACAGTACATTAAGAAAATTATTCACTCTGACCAAGTAGGATTTATCCCCGGGACACAAGGCTGGTTCAACACTCGTAAAACAATCCATGTGATTCATCATATCAGCAAGAGAAAAACCAAGAACCATATGATCCTCTCATTAGATGCAGAGAAAGCGTTTGACAAAATACAGCATCCATTCCTGATTAAAACTCTTCAGAGTGTAGGGATAGAGGGAACTTTCCTCGACATCTTAAAAGCCATCTACGAAAAGCCCACAGCAAATATCATTCTCAATGGGGAAGCACTGGGAGCCTTTCCCCTAAGATCAGGAACAAGACAGGGATGTCCACTCTCACCACTGCTATTCAACATAGTACTGGAAGTCCTAGCCTCAGCAATCAGACATCAAAAAGACATTAAAGGCATTCAAATTGGCAAAGAAGAAGTCAAACTCTCCCTCTTCACCGATGACATGATACTCTACATAGAAAACCCAAAAGCCTCCACCCCAAGATTGCTAGAACTCATACAGCAATTTGGTAGCGTGGCAGGATACAAAATCAATGCCCAGAAATCAGTGGCATTTCTATACACTAACAATGAGACTGAAGAAAGAGAAATTAAGGAGTCAATCCCATTTACAATGGCACCCAAAAGCATAAGATACCTAGGAATAAACCTAACCAAAGAGGTAAAGGATCTATACCCTCAAAACTATAGAACACTTCTGAAAGAAATTGAGGAAGACACAAAGAGATGGAAAAATATTCCATGCTCATGGATTGGCAGAATTAATATTGTGAAAATGTCAATGTTACCCAGGGCAATTTACACATTTAATGCAATCCCTATCAAAATACCATGGACTTTCTTCAGAGAGTTAGAACAAATTATTTTAAGATTTGTGTGGAATCATCAATAGCCAAACTGTGGAAGGAGCCTCAGTGTCCATCGAAAGATGAATGGATAAAGAAGATGTGGTCTATGTATACAGTGGAATATTACTCAGCCATTAGAAATGACAAATACCCCCCATTTGGTTCGACATGGATGGAACTGGAGGGTATTATGCTGAGTGAAGTAAGTCAATCGGAGAAGGACAAACATTATATGTTCTCATTAATTTGGGGAATATAAATAATAGTTAAAGGGAATATAAGGGAAGGGAGAAGAAATATGTGGGAAATATCTGAAGGGGAGCAGAACATAAAGACTCCTAACTCTGGGAAACGAACTAGGGGTGGTGGAAGGGGAGGAGGGTGGAGGGTGGGGGTGACTGGGTGACGGGCACTGAGGGGGGCACTTGGGATGAGCAGTGGGTGTTATTCTGTATGTTGGCAAATTGAACACCACTAAAAATAAATTTATTATTTAAAAAATATATATCTATTTCACTAAATGATAGGTAAAATGAACAAAATAATAATAAAGTTTTGAATGATTTGATAAACTTAATCAACAAATCAGTTTAAAAGACATATATTTGTATGTTACCCCATTCTAACAATTATAGTCTATATCCTTCTCAAGTATATGACATTTATGTGAGAGTAAAACAATCTCTGGGTCTTAAAGCAAGACTGAAATTAGAAAAAAAAAGACCATATAGACTATGTCCTTTTATTCTACTGTATTAATTTTAAAATAAAATAATAAAAAGATTATCAAAATTATAAACACACTTGGGGGCACCTGTGTGGCGGCTCAGTCGGTTAAACATCTGATTCTTGATTTCCGCTCAGGTCATGATCTCAGGGTTGTTTGGCTCCTCGATGGACGTGGAGCTTGCTTAAGATTTTTTCCTTCTCCTTCTGCCCTTCTCTACACACTCACACAGTCTCTATCATTCTCTCTCTAAAAAAATTATAAGCAAACTGTAAAGGATAGGGTTAATTTGTGGTCGGTTTCTGGTAGTGCTACACTTCTCCCTAGGGACACTTAGAAATCTGCTACTCACCCTTTACCGAGGCGAGGATAAAATGTACTAGCTAGTGATTTAGAATGTGTACACAATCAGATTTTGAAAATCAAAAGATGAATATCCTCCTTTGCATTTCTTTGGTAGCATTTTCACTTTCTTCTACCTGACTACTTCCTGCAGATATGTATAAGTATTATGGATCAACTAACATGGGTACTTTGTACTGGGAAAGGCACATTAATAGTTTTCCATATAGAAAATTGCAAGGGCAGGAAGAAGGGATGACTTTCCTAATCCTAAAACAGAGAAGACAGAAATAGAGATATTTTTTTGAAGTAAGAGAGGTAAGGTAGATCTAGCATACTGAACTTCCCCTTCCTAGTCTACTCATTTCTTCAAACGTTGGGAATTCCCAACTACAAACATTGGAAAACATTTAATTTTCCAGATCTACAAAGAGAAGATTAATTTTGCTTAGAGACACCCCCACTGAAGTATCAGGTGATTTTAAAAGCAGGAAAAATAGGCGGGGAGAAAAATTATGTGACTTATACATTTTTCTTCTTTTTAAAAATATTTTATTAATTTATTCATGTGAGACACACAGAGAGAGAGAGGCAGAGACACGGCAGAGGGGGAAGCAGGCTCCACGCTGGGAGCCCAACATGGGACTCGATTTCGGGTCTCCAGGATCATGCCCTGGGTTGAAGGCGGCGCTAAACCGCTGAGCCACTCAGTCTGCCCTTTTTTTCTTCTTTTGTCCTCCTCCTCCTCCTTCCTCTAAATGGGAAAGGAAGAACTGTTTGTGGAACAAAATATGCAAGGCAGTGACAATTTACCAAATGGGTCTTTGAACTTCTGCTAAATTATTTCTAAAAAATTCCAAAGGTTGGAAAAAAGAAAAAAAAAAAAAAAAAAAAATTCCAAAGGTTGGAATGACAGGTATTTTGTCCCAGCCATTTGTTGTTGCATCAGATATCCCTTTAATAAGAGTGCACAAGGTAGATTTAACTATTTGGGCTCTCTGACACTGTAGGAGATGAGTTAATGGTGCCTCATTACTTAAAGGTAAAAATATCCAAGTACCAATTAACCAATTTAGGGGGTTCTATAATCTTTAATCATTGTTTGGAAAATAATCTTACAATCTCAGACACAGAGAAAAGATAGAGCCATAAAAATAGAAGTGTACTGCATTCCAGTGTCAAGACTCTAAGTCTGTGTAGATCACCTCCCACTTTCATTTTATGTCGGTGTCTTTTTGTGTCTCTGAATGGAGGCTGCCCTGAAATGATGAGCATTTCCAGAGAGTTCACTAGTTCTGGAGATGACCCAGGTACGAGGGAGAAAGAAAAGAGCATGGAGGGAAGATGGCATCTGGCCCTGGGAATCTTGAAATGTTGACTATGAAAGATAAACTGGCCATCAAGACATTCCAGTACCTAGATGCAAGGGTTTTAAGCAAAAGTCAAAATGTATTGAAGGTGGTGATGTAAGAAGATCCTGAACTCACCTTCTTCCACAGATACACAGTTACATATAAAATACATATGAATCGACAGTTACATATGAAACAATTTCCTCTGAGGAAAAAACCCCAAAAAACTAGCTGAGCAACTCCTACATATAAGGCAAATGAGGAAACACACACACACACACACACACACACACACACACAACCAATGAAGCAGGTAGGTGAAGTTGAGACACAATCTTGCCATAAACGCTATTCCTAGCATGGCAACCACAATCCAGGAGGAACTTAAAATGTGAAGCTTCTTCCTGAGGAGCAGAGGGTTTGAACCCTACCTCGGGCACCCCAGCTTTTAAGACCTGAGCTTGAGAGACAAACCCCCAAAACATCTAGCTTTACAAATCAACAAATTGTGAGTTCACAAAACCCACAAGACTACAGCAAAGTAAGAAATGGCTCTTAAAGGACTCCTGTACTCAGACTCACCTGCCCCAGGGCCCAGAAAGAAATGATAACCCATCTGTCCCAAGGCCCAGGAAAAGAGTAGTCAATCCAGAGGTGTCAGGCTTTATGTGAAAGAGGTTCACCGGCTAATCTTAAAGTGTTGGCCTGAGGGGCAGGCCTTTAAAACACCTTTGGGGTCCTTTGGCATACTCTCCAGAGACAGAAGCCGGAGTATGCCATCTTTGTGCTTTCCCTCTGCTGCACTCCAGAATGTCAGTATCTCCTGGAGGGAACCTTTGACTCATGTCTGGTGCCCCAGTTTTTGCAGCTGCCACTCAGGAGAATACCCTTTGATCACCTGGTTGTGGTGGCCAGGGCGACTTGTGTTCCTATGCTCCATGGAACTATAACAATCAGAGGGATCGTTCTTGGCAGGCTACCACCCCCAGGGTGCTACATAGACAGCTGACTGAAACACACTCTTAGTCTTTCTATGAAAGTGGCCTCTTCACTTGTCTTAGAGCTTTGGCCTGGGTGGTAGGCTTCAGAGTTGGCACACATTTTAGAGGTCTCTGGAGGCACTCTCAGGGAACATAGGATGGTGGATGCCATCTCGTGCTCTCCCTCTGCCTGGCTGCAACTCATCAGTAGCTCAGAGCATGCCTCTTTCCAAGGTAAAATAGTTCATATCACCCTGTGTAAACTAAACCCGGGTCTTCACGGATTTAAACTTACATATTATATATGACCCAGTGAGTGAAAGGCTGATAATTGCTACTGCTTCTCCTTGAACATCCCATTTTGACCCGGTGCCTCACAGTGGAGCACAACAAACCTAAGGCCCCTACACCTAATATTGTAATTATTGACTCTGTCCAATCAGCAACTGGTAAATATTTTGCTGTTAAAGATTTGGCTACTGTGTTCTGTTCAGTGTCTATTTCAACAGCCTCTCAGGACTGTGTGCCTTCACCTCTGAAAGGACACGATGCACCTTTTCCAGGCTACCCATGGGATACCTCAATGGCCTTGTCATTACACACAGTCTTTGCCAGCAAGATCTTAACTGCATCCACCTTTCCCTATGAAGGTGAACACAGGCGTGACATTATATTGATGTCATCTTCCTCCGAAGAGATTTGTTTGACATATATTAAGGACACAGAAATATTCACAAAGGAGCTCACAAAAAAGGGACAGGCCATTACCACACATAGTGCAAGATCCCACCACCTCTTAAATTCCTGAAAAATCTCTGGGAAACCAGGAGCTGCTCCATCTTTGAACCTGTCAAGAAAGACTTATTGACACTTTCAGCACACACAATGTTAAGATAAGTTCAACGTCTCCTAGCCCTTTTTGCTTTTTGGAGGCAACATATTTCTTTTTTTTTTTTTTTTTTTTTATGATAGTCTCACAGAGAGAAAGAGAGAGAGGCAGAGACACAGGCAGAGGGAGAAGCAGGCTCCATGCACCGGGAGCCCGACGTGGGATTCGATCCCGGGTCTCCAGGATCGCGCCCTGGGCCAAAGGCAGGCGCCAAACCGCTGCGCCACCCAGGGATCCCGGCAACATATTTCTTATTTATAATTTCACTTCATCTTACCAATGCTGTTACTTGCAAATGGGCCCACCTTAAATAAAGTCTTCTCCAACGGAAGGCTTTAGAATCTGTCCAAATTGAAATTAAAAGGTACTTTTGTGAGTGCCCTCGGAGACCCCTTCTCTGAACAGGCTGTGCCATCCTTCTGTCATTCCTTTGGGAATCTGAACCACCAATCACAGTAACTAATTGGCCATGGGCTTCTGATGCAATAAACTGCCCTTAGCTCTGCACCATTCACAACTGGAATGGTCATTGTGGCCATGTACTGGGCTCTCCTGGAAATAGCAACTTTTACAGACTTGGAGTTTATGACCTTATGTATCCAGATGTACACTATGCCATGAGGGGTGGAAGAGGCACCCACAAGGTTAGCATGGCTGAGAACTCCTGGCTATAAGAGGGAGAGAAACCAGGGCCTTCTACAGGTGGATGTGGCCTTTCCTGTCCTCAGTCCTTTGTCAGATGCCATGGTGCTGGGGGAGGTCACCTCTCCCAGGGGGAGGCTACTTGGAGAGACCCTTTGCATCAGCTGAGTAAATAACAGTGGGAGTTTGTACACTTTACCTATGGTATTGCCACTGTCATACACAATAGAGTTCAAGGTGTTTTTAATCTTTTAATCAGAATGTTCCTAATAAAGAATGAGACTCAAGGACCGGCACAATTGGTCCCATATCAGACAGTCACTGTAGCACTGGATACCCTGGTCCAAAAAATTGCCCCATTTGTACAAGTTTACAAACTTGTGGGAAATGGCCTAAAATTTGTTCCCTTTGGGTTGAAGAACACTGAGAAGCTCTTGCCTCACAGATGCCCAAAAGGTAAATCAAGGTAACAGATTGCCTCACCATATAACAAAGCTACAATACAAAGCCTCATGAAGACACTCCTTATGCCCTTTGCAATTCCAGGCATTACTGATAGTGACCAAAGTACTAGTTTTGCTTCTCAGAATGCCAAACCTTGACCTCTTGAATCAGATATTCAATGGAACTTCTACCTTTCCTATAGGCTCTGGCAGATGGTTTAATTAGGAAGCATAATGAGCTTCTCAAAGAACTCCCATTTAAGTTAAAAAATATCAAATGGAGCCCATGTTTGTTGTCATCTCTGCCAGAGGCATTGATTAACCTAAATTTGTACTCCCTGGGGACTTGCACTTCTCACAATGACACACTGATGCCCTCAATATACTTTATTGGCTATAAAGGGGTGCACTTCTAAAGTTTATTTATTTTTTACAAAAACCTCATCATGTGGCCTTTTCCCTCTTGATCAGGTAACTACCTTTTTTCCTAGGGAGGTACTTCTCCTACCCCCTAGAAGGCTCGGTCATTAAGGTTTAAATTGACGTCAATGCACCAAGGGTCAGTTGTGGAGTAAGCCCTAATATTATGTGTGTCTCAATATCTTGGGAAAACTAAGAGGGCCTCAAATAGCCTAGCTGCAAATTGGATCTCCATTGTGCTCACATGGATATGGTCTCCTAGCAAACAACCCTACCAAAAGGACCAGGCATACTGCTTGATTATGAAAATTTCGGCTCACTTCCAGCCAGAGGAATTTGTGTTTTTTTAAAATATTTTTATTTATTTGTTTGTTTGTTTGTTTGTTTATTTATATTGGAGTTCGATTTGCCAACATAACGTATAACACCCAGTGCTCATCCTGTCAAGTGCCCCACTCAGTGCCCATCACCCAGTCACCCCATCCCCCCGCCCACCTCCCCTTCCACTACTCTTGTTCATTTCCCAGAGTTAGGAGTGTCTCATGTT
Source organism: Canis lupus dingo (assembly GCF_003254725.2). Lineage (NCBI taxonomy): Eukaryota > Metazoa > Chordata > Mammalia > Carnivora > Canidae > Canis > Canis lupus. Next base: position 89,723,979 of record NC_064281.1, on the reverse strand, counting down.
CTGTCACCCTCTCTGATATTACCCGCTCATTTTCTGTCCTTTCCCCTTTAATCCCTTTCACTATTATTTATATTCCCCATATGAGTGAAACCATATAATGTTTGTCCTTCTCCAATTGACTTACTTCACTCAGCATAATACCCTCCAGTTCCATCCATGTCGAAGCAAATGGTGGGTATTTGTCGTTTCTAATAGCTGAGTAATATTCCATTGTATACATAAACCACATCTTCTTTATCCATTCATCTTTCGATGGACACCGAGGCTCCTTCCACAGTTTGGCTATTGTGGACATGGCTGCTATAAACACTGGGGTGCAGGAGTCCTGGCGTTTCACTGCATCTGTATCTTTGGGGTAAATCCCCAACAGTGCAATTGCTGGGTCGTAGGGCAGCTCTATTTTTAACTCTTTGAGGAGCCTCCACACAGTTTTCCAGAGTAGCCAGAGGAATTTAGACAAAACAAGTACATCCACAAGAACCAGGGGTTGCCTCATCTTCTTGTTACTACAAAGCCTATCTTCCTTAGCACCTACTGGTTCACTATGTTCCTGAATGAAACACCTGTGTGATCCTACAGGGTATGGTGTCCTCCTTCCCTAGGTTGTGAAAATATGTGATTAATAAACTACTATCCATCTCATTGGTAAAACATCTGCTGTGTGTTAGACCATACTTGTGGCCCTAGAGCAAGACTTTCTCCCTCACGTGGGCTGAAGTAGAGGTGAATAAAACATTGACTCTAGGATCAGGAGATAGACGTTAACTTTTTTAGATATAAATTAAGAACATAATGGGCAAAGAAAATTTCCAAAAAAGAAAAATAACAAGGAGGGCCTCATCTGGCCAGATATTAAAATGTACTATGTATGTACAGAAAATAAAATTCTTCAGTGCTGGCAAAATAATAGATCAGTGAAACAGAAAAGAGTCCAGAAATAGATCCAAGTAGACAGAGGAATTTAGTATATGATAATGAGTATTTTATTTTATTTTTTTAGAGGAAGAAAGAGGGAACATGAGCTGCGGGGGGGGGGGAGAGAGAGAGAGAGAGAGAGAGAGAGAGAGAGAGAATCTTAAGCAGGCTCCATGCCCAGTGCAGAGCTTGATTTCATGACCCTGAGCCAAAATCAAGAGTCAGACAATCAACTGAGCCACCAAGGTGCCCCGATAAAGGGTATTTTTTAAAATGAGGAAAAGAGAAGGGCCTGGGTGGCTCAGTCAGTTGAGCATCTGCCTTCAGATGTCCTTTGGGGTCCTGGGATCAGCTCCACATTGGGCTCCCAGGTCAGCAGGGAGCCTGCTTCTCCTTCTCCCTCTGCCATTCCCCCCTGCTTGTGCTCTCTGGTTCTCTCTATCTCTCTGTCAAATAAATAAATAAAATCTTTTTTAAAAATGAGGAAAAGATAAATTGTTTAAGAAATGATGTTGGAACAACTAGCTATCTATTTTGAAGGAAAAAGAGATAAACCTGGATTCTTTTTTTTTTATTGGTGTTCAATTTTCCAACATATAGGATAACATGCAGTACTCATCCCGCCAAGTGCCCCCCTCAGTGCCCATCACCAAGTCACCCCAACCCCCTGCCCACATCCCTTTCCACTACCCTTTGTTTGTTTCCCAGAGTTAGGTGTCTCTCATGATAAACCTGGATTCTTAACTTTTTCTTTCCTTTCAAATAAATGCCACCTAGCTCAAGGATTTACACATAAAGAATAAATTTGGAAAATGTTTCTTGAAAGAAAACGTGGGGAAAATGTTTATATTCATGAAATTGAGAAAACCTTTCTAATTTTTTAAAGATTTTATTTATTTATTCATGAGAGACACACACACACACACACAGAGAGAGACAGAGACATAGGCAGAGAGAGAAGCAAACTCCATGCAGGGAGCCCTATGTGGGACTTGATCCCAGAACTCCCGGGATCACACCCTGAGCCAAAGGCAGATGCTCAACTGCTGGGCCACCCAGGCGTCCCAAGAAAGCCTTTCTAAAGCAAGATGTGAGACCCAGGAGCTTTATAGAGAAATAATGATAACTTTAATGACATAAAACAACTTACAAATTTTCTCAGGAAAAAGCACACTAGAAATGTCAAAAGATAAATGGAAACTGGAAAGTATGTTGACAGCACATATGACATACAAAGAGCTAGGTTTCCTAAGATATAAAGAGCTCTTCCAAATAAGAAAAAGAAAAACCAATATAAGGATGAGCAAAGTGTACAAACAAGAAAATCACAGGAAAAAAATATATAAATGACTTGTAAATATGAAAAGATGCTTAATCTTACCCATAATTTAAAAAAATCTAAATGAAAACAAGTATGGCTTTTATATCACATACTAAAATATATATACATCTACACACATGGATATTTATTGCAGGTCTGTCTATAATAGCAAAAGAATAAAAACACCCTTTGTGTCTTTCATTCAGGTAAATATTTGAATAAATTTTGTACAATGTTAACTGATAAAGAATGTGACTGATTTATATGTACCTATAAAAGTTTCTGAGATATATAGTTAACTGTACACAGCAGAATACAGAACAGTGTGAATAGTATGCTCTCATTTGTGTACAAAATAAAAATAAACAAATGCATCTTTTATATGAAAGTATACATAAGACACTATAATCGTGAGTGTCTCCAGGGAAAGAATCTGGGTATCAAGTGTGGTAAGGGGATGTCTTTTATATTGTGTACCCTTTGCCTTGTTAAAAATTTTACATGTGCACAATACTATTTTCAATAGAAGAATGTTGTTAATTAAGAAAAAAGTCATGGGACATTTGGACTGAGAATCAGACAGAAACCATTCCTCTTAGCATGAGTATTATCTGAAATTAAAGAAAATTTGTAAGCATTGTCTTAAAATAGCAAAGGAAGGATATGGTTTAAAAGTTTCTAGCAAGCAAGGGATGGTAAATGGAAATTACTTGTACAAATACCATTATTACTAATTTTTGTGGGATATCATCGGGGTACTCTTTATTTACTGTTCTGCTTTTGTTATTTTTAAGCTTATTGAGGAATAATTGACAAATATAATGGTATATATTTAAAGCATACTTTGTGATAATTTGATATGCATATACATTGTGGAATGGTTACCAAGCTCAAGATGAATAACACATTCCTCACCTCGCATAATTAATGCTTTTGTTTACTTACTGTTTAAAAGCTTTCATCAGCTGAGGCAGGGCTTGATCCCATGATCCTGAGATCATGACCTGAGCTGAAATCAAGAGTTGTCTGCTTAGCTGACTGAGTCACCCAGGCACCTCAAGTTTTTAATTTCCTTAATAATATTTCACCTGCAATTGAAATATGCAGAGGAATTTCCAATGCTACTCCATAGCATTCTTGGAAATGGATATATATATATATGTATGTATATATATGAATGACACATATTAACTGCTCATTGAAGATATTTAAGTTATTTGGTTGCTTTGTTTCCAGGGTCTTTTAGGATTTACAGATGATTCTATTATAGGAATCTAGAGAAAGTGTTTTAAGAGTCCAAAGGAGGGAGCAATTTATTTGAGATGGAACTATGGGGAAAGCTTTATGGAGAAGTTAACATTTGCACTAGTCTTTATAGGAGGAAAGAGAAAGGGCATTCTATAAAGAAAGTTTAGAATTTTTAAAAAGGTGAGTGAGGAGTCAGCAGAGAAGTCTGGCTGACTCTCTAGACAGTTCTTATAAATTGACAATTAACTTGGTGAATTCTTCACTGTATCTGGACTGGCATTCAGACAGTTTATCAGTAATATCTCATTTATTTGTTATATGTATTATGTGTATATTTTTGCCTGTATGTGTATAATAAAGGGTATAATTTATGCTATTTTTTTCAAAATATGAATCAAAATTTAAAATGTGGTCAAAATCATATAAGCGTTTAAGTGTCTTCATAAACTAGACATCAATTTTGGTGGGGAAGCATGAAGATATATACATCCTTCCAGTAATTAAAAGAAAATAATTTTCAAACTACAGAGTTCATAACTGTCAGATTTTAAAAAATATTCCATTTATTTATTTATTTATTTATTTATTTATTTATTTGAGAGAGAGAGAAAGAACAAGAAGTGGGGAGGGGCAGAGGGATAGAGAGAGAGGCAGTTGCCCCACTGAGCAGGAAGCCCGATATGGGACTTGATCCCAGGACTTGGAGATCACAACCTGAGCCAAAGGCAAAGATGCTTAACCAACTGAGCCACCCAGGCATCCCATGTCAGATATTTTTGATCACATTATTTACAAATGTACACTGAGCACTGGGTGTTATATGTAAGTGATGAATCACTAAATTCTACTCCTGAAACTAATATTACTCCATATGTCAACTAACTAGAATTTAAATAAAATCTTGAAACATTAAAAAAAAGGATAAAATATATTTTCCTTTTTCACCAACCAAACAAAATTATTTTTAAAAAAGTATTGGAGCTTCTCAGAGATGTAGAGAGCTTGAATAAACATTGTCCCCACCCTAAAAACAAGAAAAGAAGCTGGACAAACTGCCAATTAATGAAATTTCTTGAACCTTACAGGGAACTAAGTTTGCAGTCCAAACAAGTAACTAAAAACCCAGAAAAAAAAGCCTGGAGGAACCTATGGGGAGAAACGGGACTTACTTAAAAATGCGTATAGTAGTTTTTGCCCTTATGAGTAGAAACATTAGAAAAAGAGGTATGAGTAATACATAATTAGTGGAAATAAAATAGAATCATCAAAGTGCTCAATTAAGCCCAGATCAGTGGTACACCTACAGACACACACACTCATAATTAATATCATAGCATATATGAAGAAGTCAAATTAGTACCTGCCTAATTTCTCCCTTTGTTAAAAAGATGAGTATCATAATAACATTTTCTTTACAGGGTTGTTTTGGTGATTAAATGTGAATAAATGTTATCAAATGTTTAGTGCAACTATTGGCACACAGTAGGATGCTAGTAGACTCAGTATATATATATATATACATATTGAGTGGAATTTACTCATTGGAGGTAGTTGAAATTGAAGTGGTCTGGGTTGGCCAAGGTTTGTTTATAAACGAGGTTGGACCTGGACCCAATTTTAGCCTTGTTGGATGATCAGGATGACCAAAGCAGAGAGGATATTCTCAGAGAGGGAGGTGGGAAAAGGTGTGTGTGTGTGTGTGTGTGTGTGTGTGTCTGTGTGTCTGTGTGTCTGTCTGTATATGTGTATAGGATGGAATGAAATTAATTTTTTAAAAGATTTTATTTATTTATTCATGAGAGACACAGAAGGAGAGGCAGAGACACAGGCAGAGGGAGAAGCAGACTCAATGCAGAGAGCCCAAAGTGGGACTCGATCCCAGGACCCCAGGATCACACCCTGAGCCAAAAACCACTGAGCCACCCAGGTGCCCCAGGATGGAGTGAAATTATAAAAGGGACAGATATGGATGTGAAGTGAGACTGATATATAAGCCAAGAAATTCCTGATACAGTTCTAGTCACACACACACACACACAGAGAGAGAGAGAGAGAGAGAGAGAAGCTAAGGATTTCTGGCTCATAAAAACAAAAGATGAGGCTCCTTGTTTGCTAATTCGCAGCTGTGGTACTTGTGCCCAAGAAAATCAGTCTCTGTGGCATTTCAACTTGGTGGTGGCATGATGATGGGGTATAGGCGGAGGTGAGAGGACGTTGCCAACTTTTGTTTGGTAGCAAAGCCCTTTGGAACTTGGAAAATTCCAGGTGAGTGCTGTAGCAGAGGACTAAAGACAGTTGGGATTAACCTCACAGTTTCATATTTTCTTATACCCCTATTATTTGGTTCCCCGAGTGATGTGAAGCCTCAGCAAATCTTCAGGGAACCACTGCATTTGGGGACTCCAACTGTGCTTTGTTCCTATCTGCAAGCTGCTAGCAAGCACCCTATGGTGAGTCATCCTCTGTGGGATGAGACCTGGAAGGAGAAAAACGGAAGAATCTCTAGATGTAAATTTTTTTAAAGATTTATTAATTTATTTGGGGAGGTATGTGGTCAGAGGGAGAAGGAGAGGGAATCTGAAGCAGACTCCATGCTGAGCATGGAGCCTAACACTCGGGGCTCTATCTCGTGACCCTAAGATCATGACCTGAACTGAAACCAAGAGTCAGATGCTCCACCAACTGAGCCACCCAGGTGCCCCTAGATGTAAAAATTTTAATAATGGAAAAGATCCAGAGGAGTTAATGAAGTAAAATATAACTTCTGTGTTACAGCCACCACAATGCAATACTGATTAACCAAATGGGGCCTTGATTTGCCTGGTTACTGCCTCTTGAGTTTGGGGATTGGATAGAAATTGAACTAATGTGATGCCTTAAATGCCAAAGAGCGTGAGGTAGCACACTAGATGCCTGGGTATGGGGAAGTAGAAAGTTGGATTTCATTCTCATGTGCACTTATGAAAAATTGAGACAAAAATGGGGGAACATTATGCTCTCTCTCACTCATTAATTCAACTCTGTCCCAATCCTTCTGACCTGACTTAGCCTGGCCCTTTCCTCCACCTTGATCTTTCTTAAAAGCAAATCCAAGCATACCACATCTCTACTTGAAAACCTTCAGTGCCTCTCCATTCCCTTTGAGAAATAACACAATAATCTTAACAGACACTTTGTGATCTGACCCCACAAATATCTCCAGCTTTGTCTTTCTTGGAAACTGTTCCCACTCATATAATTTATGCCTCATAAATATCAGAATGCTTGTAATTTCCCGTACATAGTCTATTAATGGCATGTTCCCATATCTTTGTACATGCTGTTCCTTCTCGGGAGTGCTGTTTCTGCACCACTCTGCTGGTTAATTTCCACTTCACCTACCGTGATCTAATTGCTTTTCATCTTCTCTGAGATTTCCTCTAACTTCAGAAAGAAAAAATCATTTCGCCATGCTGCTACTGTTATTTGAGCTTATTTCTGTTGCTGCATTTATTACAATGCACCGGAGATTGTTGACTTGTGTGCCTTCCGTAATAGACTGCAAGTTCCTTGAGGACAAGGACTTCCCCTTCCTTGGTTATCAGAGATCTAGTTTATAATAAATATCTAGTGACTGTGTGGCCAGTATAGGATAGATCATTGTGGTTTTAATGAATCCAAGAGCTATAAGAAGGTAAGAGTTTGAGCAGCATCTTCTATGGCTTGGTTATTTTCAGACCCATCCTCCCAGGTAATCACTCAGATTGCAAGAATTTTAACAATTGGTGAATAATTTCTGTTTTCCAGAACCTTTTAACTCTTCAGTCTGTTAATCAAACAGTCTGTATTGAATACTAAAGTCAGACTATATGACATGGCTGTAGTCTTTGAGAAATTTGCGATTCGGTTCAAAAAGATTCTGGCCTTCCTAGGTTTGTATATGGAAAGTGGTTACTGACTATCTGTATTGCCTGGGACTGGCTCAGTTTTAGCACTGATGGCCCCAGGTCCTGGGAAGCCCCTCAGTCCTAGGAAAACCAGATGGTTGGTTATCTAGGAGATAATCAGTAGTTCATCATCTTGATTCCTTATCCTTAATATAAACCAGAACAGGGGCTAAAGTTTGTATGCAAATATTAGGGATATGATTTTTCTCCTCATAGTGCCTTCTCAGGACAACAGTAGAGGGGAAGGGAGGACCTAATAAGAAAGAAATCCTTCTATTCTGATTAGTTGGTTTCCCAAAGAAAACTAGTAAGTAAGGGTCCTTACTGGTATTTTGGATTTGGGGCCAAGAACTGAAATTTATCTTGCTAAGAGAGGAGAGTCAGGTTTCTTGAAGGTGATTGCTCATTGTCTTGGGTAGTTGGAGTAACAAAAGCGATCTCTTTCATGGACACACAGTCAGGCTTGATTGAAGTCCAGTTCTACCATTTATCTACAACGAGATAGATTACATGATTTATGTAATTATCCCATGTTTTTGTTTCATAATCTCTTGTATGGAATAGCAAAAGTGACAACCTCAGAGGGCTATGAGGAATATAAAAAAACATACAAGTGAAATTGTAAATTGTGAAACATAATAAAAACTATCATTTAGTTTTGGTAAGTGGCTATTAGGTCAGTGAGAATACAGTATACAGACTTCTATGTGCTTTGACACTTTTTGCTCTTGATAAATGGTGGAAATCAGCGTTTAGGGGAGATATTATCATTTATTCACACAATTATTGCCCTGTGGATAAACATTTATTCAACATATACTATGTGTCAAGCGTTCTGCTGAGGGCTGAGGAAAGATTGATAGTTTGTGAAGAAATTGATTACAATCTCAGTTTTAATGAGATCATATTCTAAGAAAATGAGTATGAACTTCTTTGTTACCTTTTTACATTAAGAAGGAAAGCAGTCCAATCTTGGATGTGATGATTGAGGGGACAACAGTATATAAATTTTTAAATACCAGATGGTAAAGGAAACCTGGACTATTTTAGAAGCTTACGGAGTCTGTCCCAGGTTATTTGGATAGATTGAGTACACTCTATTTTTTTTGGAGTTTCGATTTTATTTTTAGAAGCAGCCAAAATTTGGAGCCAAAGCTGTGAGTAAAGTGGGTGAGTAAACAAGAGAATATGATTTTAATTTAAACAAATAGGTAGTGGCTATTCAAATAGTGATTCCATTTTTTATGTGGCTTATAAACTTCAAAGACATTTTTCAAAAAGGAGTTCTAAAAGGATCTGGAAGCCATAGCATATTAGTTGGAGAGTGTGTATTTTTTTCTAAGCTGACAGCTTTAGAAGAACAATTTTCATTTGAAGTACACTTTTTTCTCTATGTGATTTTAAAATCACATTTAATAACATAGAAGTCTATTATTAAAACTAATTTAGGGGCTCCTGGGCGGCTGAGTCAGCTAAGCATTTGCCTTTGGCTCAGGTCATGATCTCAGGGTCCTGATCGAGCTCCATGTCAGGCTTACCTGGTTAGTGCAGAGTCTGCTTATCCCTCTCCCTCTCTTTCTGCCCATCCTCTCCCCACGCTCTTGTGCATGTGCTCTCTCTCTCTTACATATATAAATAAAATCTTTTAAAAACCCCAACTACTTAGAGAAAAATAGTGCTTGCAAACCCAACCCTTTAACAAAATTAATGTTTCAATGTTATATTTTGTTACATAATAGTTTCTCATAATGTACTATTTTCTGTTTATAAGATGGAATTTCATTTTGATGTATACATCTCAGCCATCTGAAGCCCCAGATAAAAAACAGACAAACCAAACCAAACCAAACCAAACCAAAATACACTTGTTTTTGGCTGGGCAGACTATCCATGATTTGCTGTCCTTTTGCATGCAATTATTAGCAAATGCAAAGTTGCTCCTGGTGCTTTGTACAGCTTCTTTTGTTTGAAAGCTTCAGACCTGCATCTTCAAAGTACCAGTGTTTAGACTGTCTTTTGTCTCCTGCTATGAGTCCCAGCTTCCTGGGAGGGACTGCTGCTTGAGGAGTCTGTTGATGGCTAAATGGGGATTACTGTATATGACTTCATGTGACTTACCAAGGAACATAACAAGGCCCCGCATAGGGAGGCAACATATATGAAGAATCTGGCAATTTAAATGCAACACATAGAGGAAATTCCTAATGTTGTACATGGGAACTTTCTGTGCTATTTTTGCAGCTCTTCTCTAAATCTCAATTTATTTCAAACTTAACAAATATCAAACATGTCAACAAAAAAACCACAAGTGAACCACCATCAACTGATCCTTATGGTGGCATGGTATTAAAATTGTTGGTCCTTTTTGCTTTTGTGGTTGTTGAGCTGCATGATTTGTGAAACACCTCTTCCTTTTTGTGTCCTCAGCACAAAAAGGGGGATGCCATTTGGGGGATTCAATATTGTCTTGGCATGGCAGTACGTAGAATAGACTTCTGTTCCATGTTTGTCCTATATCTTCTGCCAGCATAAATTAAGCTGTAGCTAATCACTGCTGTTTTTTGGCTTCCATCCCCCGGCATTTGCTATGATGATCTTGGCCCCACTGAGGCCCCCCTGATAGACTGTGCACTCTGTATCTTGTTTATTCTAACTACTAGTCCACATTTACTTGGCCTGCCTTTTATCAGCCCCCTATGTACCGATCCATGGAATAGGAATTTCCCAAACTATATTAAGGTACATAGATTTCAGTGTGACTATCCCCAGATCCATCTGCCTTGACTTTCACAAAATCATTGATATTTGAGTCCTCTGCTTAATGTGTGTCTTACAATATCCTTGATTAACAAGCTGAGCAGCAAGACAGATTCCCTCTGCTTTAGAGAGCTCCCTCCAACTTAACTAGAATTTTCTTCATACTGTCTCCCCACTGAGGTGAGTATAGAGAACATAGAATTCATTATTAGAGATACTTACTATCTATTAACCTCATCCATCAGTCTCTGTTTTCTGTCTTCCCCACTGGTTCAAACCCCTCTCCTTTTGGAAAGTTAAAATAGTTTATATATAATTATGAATTATTCCTAGCCAATTTTTATGATATAAATGTTATTCACAGAGTCCTTGAAGCCTTTGGATGTTCATATTTATACTCAGGCTGCAGTAACCAAAAAATATTTCATATCCTCAAGTCTTAAGATAGATTCTAGAAAACCAGAAAATAAATTGACTTTCAATGCTATTGATTGTTGTCCATAAGTTTTACAAATTTATTTGAAAATTCAAGGAAATAAAAGGTATGCAGATTGTGAAGAAAGAAAGAAACCTGCCTTTGAGGATGATATTGTCTATATAGAAAATCTGAATAAATTAACCAAAAAAAAACCCTTCTGTAACTAATAAGTGATTATAGTAATGGTGCAGGTTACAAGGTTAATATGAAAAAGTCAGTCACTTTCCTATATGCCGGCAATGAATAAATAGGTTTCAAAATTAAAAACACAATACCATTTATATTTTATTACCACCTAGAAAATTGAAATACTTACGTATAAATCAAATACAATATATATAAGATCATATGAGGAAAACCACAAAATCTGATGAATGAAATCAAAGAACCAAATAAATGAAGAGATATTCCAGCTTCATGGATAGAAAGACTCAATATTGTCAAGATGACAGTTCTTGCCATCTTGATCTAGATTCAATACATTCTAATCAGAATCCCATCAAGGATTTTTTGTGGATATTGACAAACTAATTCGAAACTTTTTATGGAGAGGAAAATGATCTAGAATAATAAATACAATATTGAAGGAGAACAAAGTTGGAGGGCCAACACTGCCTGACTTCAAGGCTTACTATAAATCTACAGTAATTAAGAGAAGGTAGTTTTGGCAAAAGAAAAGACAAATAGAGGGGCACCTGGGTGGCTCAGTGGTTGAGCATATGCCTTTGAATCAGGTTGTGATACTGGGGTCCTGGGATCAAGCCCCACATCAGGCTCCCCGCAGGGAGCCTGCTTCTCCCTCTGCCTGTGTCTTTGCCTCTCTCTCTGGGTCTCTCATGAATAAATGAATAAAATCTTTGAAAAAAAGAATAGACAAATAGATCAATGGAACAGAATAGAGAGCCCAGAAATAGACCCACATAAATATAGTCAACTGATCTTTGACAAAGGAATGAAAGAAATACAATAGAACAAAGGAAATCTTTTCAAAAAATAGTGCTGAAACAACTGGACATGCAAAGAAATAAATTTAGACACAAACCTTATACCCTTCACAAAATTAACTCAAAATGGGGTCTCCTTGGTGGCACAGTCAGCTGAGTGTCTGACTCTTGTCTTTGGGTCAGGTCATGATCTCAGGTTCATGAGATCCAGCCCTGTGTTGGACTCCACACTAAGTGTGGAGCCTGCTTGGGATTCTCTCTCTCCTTCCTCTGCCCTCCCCCACCTTATATACATGTTCTCACTCTCTCTCTCTCTCTCTCTCTCTCTCAAAAAAAAAAAAAAGAACTCAAAATGAATCACAAACCTAAAGGTAAAACACAAAACTATAAAACTAAAAGATAACAGAAAAATCCTGTATGGTCTTGGGTATGGCAATGACTCTTCAGCTACAGTACCAAAGACAGATCCATGAAAGAAATAATTGGTAAGCTGGACTTCATTAAAATGAAAACCTTTCACTCTGCAAAATACAACTGCAAGTGAATGAGGAGACAATATTTGCAAAAGACACTTGATAAAAGACTGTTATCCAAAAATGTGCAAAAAATTCTTAAAACTCAAAAATGAGAAAACAAAACAAATTATTTAAAAAATATGTCAAAGACTTTAAGATACCTCACCAAAAGGAGATATCCAGGTGGCAAATAAACATATGAAAAGATGCTCCACATCAAATGCCATCAGGAAAATGCAAATTAAAACAATAAGATATTACTCCACATCTCTCAAGAATTGCTATAATCTGAAACACTGACAACAGTGAATGCTGATGAGACTGTGGAACAACAGGGACTCTCATACATTGCTGGTGAGAATGAAAAATGGTGCAACCACTTTGTTTTTTTTTTCTAAGATCTTATTTATTTATTCATGAGAGACACACAGAGAGAGGCAGAGACACAGGCAGAGGGAGAAGCAGACTCCCTGCAAGGACCCTGATGCAGGACTTGATCCCCGTTCCCAGGATCACAACATGAGCCAAAGGCAGATGCTCAATGGCTCACCCACCCAGGCATCCTTGTACAGCCACTTTGGAAATGTAAATTTGCATATATATAAATATATATTTATTTATTTATTTACTGGAGTTCGATTTGCCAACATATAATATAACCCCAGTGCTCATCCCATCAAGTGCCCCCCTCAGTTCCCATCACCCAGTCACCCCATCCTCCCACCCTTCTCCTCTTCCACTACCCTTTGTTCATTTCCCAGAGTTAGGAGTCTCTCTCATGTTCTGTCATCTTCTCTGATATTTCCCGCTCATTTTCTCTCCTTTAATCCCTTTCACTATTTTTTCATATTCCCCATATGAGTTAAACCATATAATGTTTGTCCTTCTCTGATTGACTTACTTCACTCAGCATAATACCCTCCAGTTCCATCCATGTCGAAGCAAATGGTGGATATTCATCGTTTTTAATGGCTGAGTAATATTCCATTGTATACATAGACCACATCTTCTTTATCCATTCATCTTTCAATGGACTCTGAGGCTCCTTCCACTGTTTGGCTATTGTGGACATTGCTGCTATAAACATCGGGGTGCAGGTGTCCCAGCGTTTCATTGCATCTGTATCTTTGGGGTAAATCCCCAACAAAGCTCTTATCATCAAGACAGTGTGGTACTGGCACAAAAACAGACACATAGATCAATGGTACAGAATAGAGAACCCAGAAATGGGCCCTCAACTCTATGGTCAACTAATATTCAACAAACCAGGAAAGAATATCCACTGGAAAAAGGACAGTCTCTTCAATAAATGGTGCTGGGAAAATTGGACAGCCACATGCAGAAGAAGAATGAAACTAGACCATTCTCAAAAAAAAAAAAAAAAGAAAGAAAGAAACTAGACCATTCTCTTACCCCATACACAAAGACAAAGTCAAAAGTCAGAAGGATCTAACTGTGAGACAAGAATCCATCAAAATCCTAGAGGAGAACACAGGCAACACCCTTTTTGAACTTGGCCACAGCAACTTCTTACAAGACACATCTATGAAGGCAAGGGAAACAAAAGCAAAAATGAACTATTGGGACTTCTTCAAGATACAAAGCTTCTGCACAGCAAAAGAAACAGTAGACAAAACTACAAGACAACCTACAGAATGGGAGAAGATATTTGCAAATGACATATCAGATAAAGGGCTAGTATCCAAGATCTATAAAGAACTCTTTAAACTTAACAGCAAAGAAACAAACAATCCAATCCTGAAATGGGCAAAAGACATGAACAGAAATCTCACAGAGGAAGACATAGACATGGCCCACAAGCACATGAGAAAATGCTCCGCATCACTTGCCATCAGGGAAATTTTGTTATAAAACTCAATAACCTACTTTTATCATATGACCCAACAATCATTCCTTGCTTTACCCAAACAAATTGGAAAACTTCTGTCCACATGAAATCCTGCACTTGAATGCTTATAGCAACTTTTTCCAGAATTGCCAAAACTTAGAAGCAATCAAGATATTATTCAGTAGGTGAGTGGATACATGGTACATCCAGTCATTGGAATATTATTTAGCCCTAAAAAGATATGAACTATCAAGCCATGTATAAAAAGACATGGAGGGCACTTAAATGCATATTACTAAGTGAAAGAAGCCCATCTAAAATGCTGCTACATATTGTATGATTCCAACTATATAATATTTTTCAAAAGACAAAATAGTAGAGACTGATCAAGTGGTTGCCAGGAATTGAGGAGGAGGGGTTTTAGGGCAACGAGAATTCTCTGTATTGATACTTTAACGATGAATACATGACATGAAACATTTATTCAAACTCATAGAATTACAACACTAAGAGTGAACTCTAAGATAAATGATAGACTTTGGGGGATTATGATGTGTCATATAGGTACATTAGTTGTAACAAATGCACTACTATTGACAGAGAAATGCTAACTGGGGAAGCTATGTGTGTGGGGGGCAGTGGGCTATGGGAAATTTCTGTATCTCCTTTCAATTTTCCTGTGAACCTAAAAATGCTCTAAAAAAAATCACCAGTTTAGGTGATTAATCTATACAACATTAATGTCTGCATTATTGTGTAGATGTAGAAGAACCCAAAAGTATAAATTTAGACTATGAACCTAATTTTATTTTTTTATAGATTTTATTTATTTATTCATGAGAGAGAGAGAGAGAGAGAGAGAGGCAGAGACACAGGCGGAGGGAGAAGCAGGCTCCATGCAGGGAGCCTGACGTGGGACTCGATCCTGCGTCTCCAGGATCTTCCCCGGGCTGAAGGCGGCGCTAAACCGCTGAGCCACCGGGGCTGTCCTGTAAACCTAATTTTGAAGTTTCATATCCAGAGAGTCAATTTTCCCAACATCTCTTTATTGAATTATTTGCTTTCCTGATCTGATTTTATTTATGATGACATATATTTCTGAATCTATCTGTTCTAGTCATCTACTTTATCTCTGCAAAATAGCCTGCTATTTAAGTGACTACAGCTTATTATAGCCTTGAAATCTGGTTGGGTGAATTTCCCCTACTAGTTCTTATTTCTCAGCATTTTCTAGGCTACTCTTAAATATTAATTTTTCCATATAAATTTTAGAATCAATTGGTTTAGTTCCATTAAAAATCCCACTGTGAATTTGATTGGAATTATCTTGAATTCATAAATTATTTTAGGAAGCATTGTCATTTAAAAATTTCATCTTGAATCTTCTTTTCCATAATCATGATATACATTCTTATTTCTTCTAGTTTTCTTTTTTTTTTTTAAAGATTTTATTTATTTATTCATGATAGTCACACAGAGAGAGAGAGAGAGAGGCAGAGACATAGGCAGAGGGAGAAGCAGGCTCCATGCAGGGAGCCCGATGTGGGATTCGATCCCGGGTCTCCAGGATCGCGCCCTGGGCCAAAGGCAGGCGCCAAACCGCTGCGCCACCCAGGGATCCCTTCTAGTTTTCTTTTATGGCATTCAGCAATGCTATATAATTTTATCTTTATTTATTTTTTTAATATGTAATTTTATCTTTATTTATTTTTTTAAAGATTTTATTTATTCATTTGAGAGAGAGAGTGAGCCAGAGAGAACACAAGCCACAGGGAAAGGCAGAGGGAGAGGGAGAAGCAGACTCCCTGCTGAACAGGGAGTCCAATGAGGACTTGATCCCAGGACCCTGGCAGATGCTTGACCGAATGAGCCATCCAGGTGCCCAGTATAATTTTATCTTTAGAGGGTGGAGACAACTTTTTCTATATTTATTAATAGGTACCTAATTTTTTTTTTGGTACCTAATTTTTTGATGCTACTTTGAATTATAACTGTGTTTCTATCACATTATCTGATTGGTAAATTTTAATGATGGGGACTCTATTGATTTCCATTTACTGAGATAGTGTATCTAGCAACCTGCTAAACTTATTAGTTCTAATAGTTTCTAGATTCTCTTAGATGTTTTTATGAAACCAGTTTATCATCTCAAATAACTTTAGTTTTTTCTTCTCTTTCCCATTCCTTTATGACTTCTATCCTTTCTCACCCTCTCTCTTACTCTTCCTGCTCATTTCATTCTCATTTTATTCCATTAGCTAGAAGCTTCAGGATGATGTTAAATAATAGTGTTGAAAATAAATAATATCGTATTGTTCATGATTTAATAGGAATGCTTCTAAAATTTTGCCAATATGATGTCAGGATGATATTTTTAGAATTTTTTTGACTTTCAAATAAAAATGCAATCAGACAGTTAGATGTACAAGTCTGAAAATTAACAAGGAAGCAAACCAGAGGTAAAAATTTGGGAGTCGTCAGCATATAAATATATTTAAATCCATGGGACTTGGTGAGATAGAGAAGAGATCTTGACACAATTGAAGTTTTATATGTTCTGTTAACTACTTTTATCCTAATTGGTTTTTAAGCCTTCACAAGTTTTATATTGTCAAGACTTATTTAAATTTATTATAATATCTACCAATTTTGATTAATCATTGCTTATTCTTTTTCTTTTGCACTATGAAATGAAACATAAATCCAGAAAATTACATAAGACCTATATGTACAGTTTAATCAGTATTTATAAAATTAACATCCAAGAAACTGCCACAGAGATCAAGAAATAGAAAATTTCCAAGGTGCCACTCTGATCGTTGTTCTATCTCTCCTCCAGGCCAAGATAAACTCTTGGGACTTTTGTACCAATAGTTTTCTTGCTTTCTTTATAGTTTACTTACCAATGCATGTATTCCTAATAATATTAATTTAGTCAAAAGATACAATGTGTTTGAAACCAAGAAACCATTACCACAGTCAAGATAATGAATGCAGCCATCACCCCAAAAGACTCCTTGTACCTTTTCATTGTACCTCCCTCCAGTACTGTCTTCTTTCCAAGGCAACCACTGATCTGCTTTCCATCACTATAGATTAGCTTTCATTTTCTAAAATTTTATATAAATGGAATAATGTAGTATTGACTCTTTTTTGGGGAAGTCTGGCTTTTTACATTCAGTATAATTTTGAGATTCATTCATGTCCTTGTGTGTGTCATGCTGTATGTAGCATGTATTCATTATTTTCTTATTGTTCAGTTCTATCCCATGGTATTGATGTTCTACAATCTACCTGTTTACCTGTTGATAAATATTTGGGTTATTCCCAGTTTGGGTACCACAAATAAAGCTGTTATGAATATTCATGCACAAAACTTTGCATGGACATATATTTTCCTAACTCTTACATAAATATCTAGTCATAGGATAGCTGTATTGTTAGGTAGGTTTAACTTTTAGGAAACTACCAAACTGTTTTCCCACAAGCAGTGAATGAGCATTCCTGTTCCTTCAGATCTCTCCATTAGTTTGTACACTTAGCCTTTTTAAATTTTAGTTTTAATTTTTTTAGTAACTTTTATACCCAGTGTGGGACTCAAACTCATAACCCTGAGATCAAGAGTCACATGCTCTTCCTTTTTATTATTATTATTTATTTATTTATGATAGTCACAGAGAGAGAGAGAGGCAGAGACACAGGCAGAGGGAGAAGCAGGCTCCATGCACCGGGAGCCCGATGTGGGACTCGATCCCGGGTCTCCGGGATCGCGCCCTGGGCCAAAGGCAGGCGCCAAACCGCTGCGCCACCCAGGGATCCCTCACATGCTCTTCTAATTGAGCCAGCGAGGTGCCCAGTATGGTTAGTCTTTTTTTTTTTTTTTTTTTTTTGGTTAGTCTTTTTAATTTTAGCCATCCTAATAGGTGCAAAGTGGAATCTCATTTTGGTTTTGATTCGATTACCCTAATCATTATGAATCAAACATCTTTTCAGGTGCTTGTTTTCCAAATATATTATTTGATGTAGTGTCTGTTCAAATAACTTTATCATTTGTTAATTGGGGTGTTTATTTTCTTATTACTAAATCTTTTTTTTAATTTTATTTATTTATTCATCATAGTCACAGACTGAGAGAGAGAGGCAGAGACACAGGCAGAGGGAGAAGCAGGCTCCATGCAGGGAGCCTGAGTGGGATTCGATCCCGGGTCTCCAGGATCGTGCCCTGGGCTAAAAGCAGGCACCAAACCACTGCGCCACCCAGGGATCCCTATTTTCTTATTACTAAATCTTGAGAGTTTTTATATATTCTGGATACACATACTTTATCATATGTATTATCTATGGGAGGATTTTTTTCTAGTCTGTTTTTTCAAACAATGCAGCCCTATGGCTGTTCTGACTTTCTTCAAGGATTTTAGTTCTAAATCCCATATTCCTCAGTCTCAAGATTTCATCTTCTGTCTCCAAGTAATGATTGTTGAAATCCAAGGCATTTTTCTTTCTATATTAAAGATTTTATTTATATATTTGACAGAGAGAGAGAGAAAGAGTGCACTAGCAGGGAGAGCGGCAGAGGGAGAGGAAGAAGCAGGCTCTCCCCTGAGCAGGGATCAGATGTGGGGTTCAATCCCAGGACCCCAGGATCATGACCTGAGCTGAAGGCAGACCTTTGACTGAGCCACCCAGGCGCCACAAGCCACTTTCTTTTTAAACAGACAGATTTTCCTCTTTACAACACCCCACATGAACAGCTGAAGCTTCAGCTCTGCTTGCATCTGTTTTTTTTTTTTTTTTCAGATTTTCTCTTTGTTTTGCCAGCAACACCCGTCTTACTCACTTTCTTGCAACCCTTAGCCTTTTATATAAAAGGAGGTTTGCTACACTAAATCCAACATGTCTAGGATTTATTGATGACAGTGGAGTCAGCCATAGCCATGAACTCTTTATGGGTGGATGCACCAATCTCTTCATAATATAACACCTTCCACTTAGTAGTGTGCCTATTAAGTGTTTATAAATATTAAATTGATTTGAAATTCTAGGAGAGAAGGATTTGGATTTGATACATTGGATGTCAGAGAGACCATAGAGGCTCTGGAAAAGAGAAAAGTAATGAAGCCACTAGTATCTCTCACCTGGATTATTGCCATAGCCTCTCACTAGCTTCTTACATTCTGCCCTTGCCACCTACAGTCAATTATCCAAACAGCGAAGAGTGTGATCCATTTGAAACTTAAGTCAAATGATGTGAGTCCTCTGTTAAAAAGCCGTCCAAGGTCTTCCTGTCTCTTCCTGATAATAAGACAGAATCCTAACAATGGCCTGGAAAGTCCCTAAGTGATCTAACCCTCTGCCATCTTACCTTACCTGCTAATACTCTTTTACTCTCCTTCCACTTCAACCATATTGGCTCCCACACGGTTGTTTTTTTCCCCTAAATTTTGTTGAGCAATAATTGACAAATATGATTGTATGTAGCTAAAGTGTACAATATAATGATTATCTATATATTTATAATATATATTATATATGAGATTTATAATATATATTATATATGTGTGTGTGATCACCAAGATCAAGATAATTGACACATCCATTACCTCAGTTAGCTTTTAGTGTGCGTGTGTGTGAGTGACTGTGCTGAGAATGCTTAAGACCTAATCTTAACGTCTTTCAAGCATAAAATAATGTGTTATTAACTATAGTCACTATGGTCTACATGAGAATCTCAAAACTCATTCTTCTTATAACTGAAAATTTATACTCTTTGATCCGTAAAGTTCCTGAACATGCCAAGAATGTACTGGATTAAGAGAATTTGAATTTTCTCTTCTTTGAAATTAATGCTCTTTCCTCAAATAGCTGCCTTGGATTAACTATTTAAACTTTATTAATATTAATAAAACACAGGAACTATTTGGTTCTATTCCTCATTCTTAAATGAAGTTAGTATTTCAAGTATAAGGCTGAAAAATTAGACTTAATTTATTAAGATACAACTTACATACCATAAAATCTACCCACTTTTGGCGTACAATTCAATAATTTTTTTGTAAACCCACCGAGTTGTTTAACCATCACCAAAATCCAGTTTTAGAACTTTTCCACCTACCCAGTAAGATCTCTTGTGCTGTTTGTAGTCAATTCCTGTTTTCATTCCCAGCCCCACACAAATACTGATCTACTTTCTGATATGGACAATTCACCTATATGAAATCATAGAGTATGTGGTCCTTTATGACTGGTTCTTTCACTTAATGTTTTTGAGATTTATCCATGTTGAAGAATGTGCCAATATATTTTTAAGATTATTTATTTATTTATTCATGAGAGACACACAAAAAGAGTCAGAGACATAGGCAGAGGGAGAAGCAGGCTCCTCATAGAGAACCTGATGTGGGACTTGATCCCAAGACCCCAAGACCATGACCTGGCTGAAGGCAGATGTGCAACCACTGAGCCACCCAGGTGTCTCAAAGAATATGTCAATATTTTAAAAACTGTTTTTGAAATCCTTAGCCTCAATTTCTGTTTATCCATTAATTCTATTTTTTCTTTATCTTGATTCATGGATTTCTGTTTCAATGATGTAATTAATCTTTTAATATTTTTCTTGGGTTTATTTTGTTGTTGATTTCTTAATTTATTTAGTTTAAAGTTTAGCTTATTTATTTACATTGTCTTGTTTTATAACAAAAGCATTTAATTCCATCAAAATCTTCTGAGGAGTTTTGCTGTATCACAAAACCAATTGTCATTATTTTCTAATGACATTGCTTACAGTTCTGTTTCCTTTTCCATGCACAGTTTTGAAAGATCAATTCAGATTTTTCTTTCAAAGTCAAAGTTGTTTGTTTTTTCCTTTACACTCTTATTCCCAGGGTTTTTTCTAATATAGTCATATATTTGACCATTATTATTTCTTTTTTTAATAATAAATTTATTTTTTATTGCTGTTCAATTTGCCAACTTACAGAATAACACCCAGTACTCATCCTGTCAAGTGACCCCCCAGTGCCTGTCACCCATTCACCCCCACCCCCCACCCTCCTCCCCTTCCACCACCCCTAGTTCGTTTCCCAGAGTTAGGAGTCCTTTTTTTTTTTTTTTTTTTTTTTAAAGCATGTTAGCTTGCAAATGGTTTGGGGCCCTAGTTTATTTATTTATTTATTTATTTATTTATTTATTTATTTATTTTTAATTTATGATAGTCACAGAGAGAGAGAGAGAGGCGAGCAGAGACAAAGGCAGAGGGAGAAGCAGGCTCCATGCACCAGGAGCCCGACGTGGGATTCGATCCCGGGTCTCCAGGATCGAGCCCTGGGCCAAAGGCAGGCGCCAAACCGCTGCGCCACCCAGGGATCCCGAGTTAGGAGTCTTTATGTTCTGTCTCCCTTTCTGATATTTCCTACCCATTTCTTCTCCCTTCCCTTCTATTCCCTTTCACTATTATTTATATTCCCCAAATGAATGAGAACATATAACGTTTGTCCTTCTCCGATTGACTTATTTCACTCAGCATAATACCCTCCAGTTCCATCCATGTTGAAGCAAATGGTGGGTATTTGTCATTTCTAATGGCTAATATTCCATTGTATACATAAACCACATCTTCTTTATCCATTCATCTTTCGATGGACACCTGAGAAATTTACTTGAGTTAGCTGCATAAAAATACAGTTAATGCATTTGAAATGAATGTTTTTTTAATGGTAATACAAAAAGTTTAATATGCTTCTTAAAGTTTAAACTATTAATTTTATTATTCAATTTCCTGTAGGTTAGGAGACTTTTAATCTTCTTTTCTTTTCCTCTGTTGTTAGAAATGAAAAAATACAAAAATCTACAAATATCAAAACATCCATGCACCAATCAAGAATTGATAATTATCACATATTTTCATATTTATTTCAACTTATTATTTTAATGACAAAACATAGGAAGTTGAGTTCTCCTTTGTCCACCTCCCAGTTCTAATTCTCTTTTTTTCTGCACAGAAGCAATTATCATGAATGTATTGTGTATCCTTCATGTCCACTAAAAAATACTTTTATATATTAGGTTTGTTTTTTGTACTATATATACATATAGTACTATATGTACTATATATATATATATATAATTAAGTATGCATTCTATTTAACTTTATATACATGTCATCATGGTGTGAAGCTCTGAAAGTTTTTGGTTTCAATCAGAATTACATTATTTGAAATCTGTGCTGATTTATATCAAGTTAATTACCTTTTATTGTTCTTTAGAATTTCATGGTATGAATGTATCACATCATTACACATGATTTCCATTGGTATACACCTAAATGGTTTCCAGTTTTTTGCAAGAAAAATGTTGGAATAAACCTAACACTGGCATTTTTCCTTTTGTACAGGTGAGATTATTTATAAGTAAATAGTTGATTTATCTAGAAGTGGTATACATATTTACAGTTTTTTCTGGTTATAACTAAATTACTTTTCCTAATTGTTTGATCAGTTTATACTACTTCAAACGACATATGAACATTTTCCTTTCTTTGATCTTTGATACAGTCATGCTTTTTCATTATTGTCAATCTGTTTGCTTTGATTGAAACAGAATCATGTTTCTGTTCTCTAAATACTACTGAAATTGAGCATCTTCTCAAATGCTATTGGTCATTTAAAAAGACCTCTTTATTTCCTATTGCTGTGTTATTATTTGCGTATGGCTTTTCATTATATATTTGTAAGAATTCATTATATATTTGAGATACTAATTTCTTGTAAGTTATACTGGTTGCAAATATCATCTTCTAATCTCTAGCTTCTTTTGTTGTTTGTCATGTAGATTTTTAAAATATAGACCTAGTCAAATTTATGAAACTTTTCCTTCATGGCTCTTGCTTTTTGTATCCTGTTTAAGGAATTCTTACCCAGTATCACAATAATATTGTCCTCTATTTTCTTCTATATCTTTCAGAGTTTTGATTTTGACATTTATCTCTGTGCCAGGTGTGAGAATAAGGTAGCTATCTAATTCTAAAAATGTAAATGAACTTAAATGAACATACATGTACTCATCACATAGTGTCCACAATTATCAAAAGTTGTGCAATTCTTTTTCATCTATACTCCAAAAACTGCGGGGAGAAGGCTGGAATATTTTAAAGTGAATCCTAGGTATCATGTCATTCATGCATCTCTAGTTGAGGGTATTTTTAAAATATAGCAAAACTGTCATAGTAGATGGATGAACAATGGCATTGTTGCTATGTTAAAAAAATCTTTATTATCATCCAATACCGAATCCATATTCAATCCTATGTATTGAATCCTACATATTCACATTTTTAGATTGTCTCAAAATTTCTTCTTACTTTATATTTATTCGGATTGGGATTCAAATGAAGTCAAGGTCCACATACGCATTTGTCTGTTGTCAGTCATTTGTCCCCACTTTATTTTTATGCCTTTGATTTGTTAGAAAAACTGGGTAGTTTACCTACAAAATACATTCCAACATTGACTGGTTGCTTCCTTGTCCTAGTGCTTAACTTCATCCTCTGATTCCTGTATGCTGCTAATTAAACCTAAAAGATAGATTAGATTCAATTTTAATTTTTTTGGCACAACGCATCAGAGGTGCTGTTGTATACTTTCTATTATATCATTTTATGGGGTAAATAATATCTGTATGTCTCACTTTTAATGATATGGTGTTTGATCAATGTGTTTGGATGGTGTGAATCAGGTCTCCCCAATATAAAATCCCCCATCCAACTTTCACCTACTGTCTCTAGCATCTATTGGGTAATGTTGCTTAGATCCATTAATTCATTAAGGGTTGAAAATTTGTAAATTTCTAATCTTATCATTCATTCTGCATTTAAAGCTGGAATTCATATATGAGGAAGAATTTTCCCTCTTTGACTACGTGATTATTCTAAAATAGAGTTTATACAGGATAGACAGGATAAGTGATAGATTTTTTTATTTTTAAAAAGATTTTATTTATTTTTTATTTTAGAGAGAGAGTGTGTATGTGAGTAGGGAGAGGGCCGGAGGTGGTGGAGAGGGAGAGAGAATCTGAAGAAGACTCTGTGTTGAATGCAGAGCCCAATGCAGGGTACAATTCCACAACCCTGAGATCACGACCTGAGCTGAAACCAAGAGTCCAATGTTCAACTGGCTGAGTCACCCAGGCACACCATAAGTGGTAAGTTTTTTAAACTCTATCAAAATCAGAATAATGAGTTGATGCTATAGCAACATCTAATGTTGACCAATGAGGTTTTTGATTTTTAAATATCACTATAAGTACACTTTTAAAAAACGGTGTATTTGAATCAATTGTAGATATTTTTATGCTCAAATTTTTCTATCTTTAGCTAACAGGAGCTCCTTTAATTGGCCCTGTATATTCTTTGACATGACCGCATTAAACCTTGATAGTTTCTCTTGTCTGACACAATTAGATGTACTTAGCTTATCTTTTTCAATTCCTTCTCAAGACTGAGTAGATCCTTGATAATGGCAGTAAATGACCTTGGGTCACCCATGTAGTAATTCCAATCACAGCTGTCATGTGACATATGGTACTCTGCTAGAGCAGATCAATACACCTCATTTACATGGTATGATTTGGGGGAATGCATTCTTTTCTATCTTAGTTTCAAACTGTTCATGCTCTCTTTGAATGAAAACAATGTATGGAGACAATGTACCTTTATGTAGGTAATCATAGTACATCTAATTGTATAGTTATAAATAGTTTTTGAAATGTCCTGGACAGTTTAGATATCCCATATAAACATCATACAGATCCATTATATTGATACCATTATGTTGTTTAGGCTGGAATAACAAGAGGTGGCTAGCATGCTAGAGGCCTTATTAAGATATATGTGCTCTAGATGGTGAGAGAGAAACCTACAAATATTTAGGGGCCTGCCATATCCATAAAATTTTTGGAGGTTCAGTGGTCATAAGTGTGCCAATATCCCCTTATAAAGTAAATGACAGAGCCTGGGTGGCTCAGTTTATTAAATGTCTGACTTTGATTTCAGCTCAGGTCATGATTGCAGGGTCATGAGATTGAACCCTGTGTTGGACTCTGTGCTGGGCATGGAGCCTGCTTAAGATTCTCTCTCTCCCTCTTCCTCTGCCCCTCCCCTGTGCTTGCGCTCTCTCTCTCACACACACACAAAAATAAATACATAAATAAAGTAAAAGACTTTTGCAACTTGCACCTTCCAACACACACAAAAAGGAGGAACAACACCTTCTTGCATTCTGGAGGTAGCATATTCTATACTTCAGAATATTACTCAGGTCCTATGATGAGTGTGAAATGTTGCCAGCTTTGGGTGGGGCTCAGACCAGGAAAAGGTTCTATAGCTGGTCTAGCCTATGGGGCCAGACTCCTTTCTACTTGGGCCGTATCAAGAACGATGCCATCTTTCCTCACTAATAATACTTCCAATACTATAAATGACATTTGTGGAATTCTCCAGTGGGACAATAACAACCAGGCCTCTGAGGACCTGAAGCAAGGGCAGAACTTTTGAAAAAACAACTCAGAGTGTTATACCAGGCTCAGGTATTCTGTTGAGAGATAGAATGCTTGGCCATGTGGACAGAAGTGAAGTGGCCCATAATAAGATGGATCCTTACGTAACCTTCCAAATCAAATTCTGGGGTAGGCCCAGCAACAATCTATTACAAGATAGAAGTAGTATCTTTGGGTTGAAACATCTGAAGGATCAGTGTGCACAAGCAAACTGCATAAGCAACTGGCTCAAATCCTGTAACATGTAACCACTATGACACTAGAGCCTCTGTCTCAGCTCATAAATATAGTTATGTGGGATTCCCATATGACCAGCTGAAAGAGGAAGAAAAAGCCTGAGATTGGCGTATAGATAAGGCAACCCTACATACAGGTTCAAACCTAAAATGGATGGCTATTATATTATATATTATATTATAAGTTCAACCAGGATAGCCTTGAAAGACAGTAGTGAGGAAAAATTCCCCCAACTGGTAGCACTTGGGGCATTGCACCTGTTCATTCATTCTGTATGGAAATAGAAGTGGTCTGAGGTTAAAATATATCTCAAAGGCCAGTAGCCTGGAAAGAAAAAGGTACAAGACTAGAGATAAGAATGACTGTCATTATTGGATATAGATACACATATGGGTGTGCAAGAAGTATGAATGTTTTAGTATCACACACTATTATGTACCAGAGAGCATCTGCCATGGAAAAAGCACTAAACAACCAAGTAGAGAAAAAAAGACTTGGCCAAGTTGATATGTCTCCATTATTAGTTACTTCAGTGCTATCACAATGGGCACATGAGCAAAGTAGCCATGGTAACAGAGATGAAGGCTACACAGGAGCCCAGCAGTTTAGACTCACACTTACTAAGATGGGTCCATCCTCTGTCCCCAGTGGAGGTCCAACCTTTCTGTAAAAGAGATCAAAACTGATATGGTATCATTCCTTGAGGAGACCAACTGTCCACTTTGTGGCAAATTGACTACATTGGACCCTTTCCATCCTGGAATGGTCAGCAGTTTGTATGCTAGGCACGGTTTGTCTCTCCTGCCTACAGCACCTCAGCTAGCACCAGTATCAAGGGGCTTACAGAATGTTGGATCCACCAGTAGGGGATCCCACATAATATTACAGCTTCCTCAGGAACCCACTTCACAGCAGTAAAAGTATGACAATGGCTCATGACCACAGGATCCATTGATGATATTGCATGTTATACTATGCAGTAGCTGCTAACCTTAGAAAATGTTGGAATGGCCTACTGAGTATGTACCTAAAGCACTAGTTGCGAGGAAGTACTCTGCAACAATAGGAGTGTCATCCTCCAAGACAATGTTCATATTGAATCAAAGACATTTGCATGGTACTGTATCCCCACAAAGAAGAATTCATACTAGGAACCAAAGTATGGGGGTAGGAGTGATTCCACATGTCATCACTCCCAAAATTTCACTGGAGGACTTTGTGCTTCAGTTCTCAACCTCTGGGATCTGAATGGTTAGAGGTCCTCATTTCTCTCTCTCTCTCTTTTTAAAAGATTTTATTTATTTATTCATGAGAATACACAGAGAGGAGAGAGAGAGAGGCAGAGACACAGGCAGAGGGAGAAGCAGGCTCTTGCATAGAGCCTGACGTGGAACTCGATCCCGGGAATCCAGGATCATGCCCTGAGCTGACGGCGGCGCTAAACCGCTGAGCCACCCGGGCTGCCCAGGTCCTCATTTCTCAAAGGGAAATGTTTTTAGCAGAAGACACAGCAGAAGTCATATTAATTATAAGCTATAGCCACCACCTGGGTACTTAGGGCTCCTTTGGTCCTAAGTACAGTAGCAAAAAGCAGTCACCATCTTGGGGTAATTGACCCTGATCATTAGAGTGAGGAAGAGCTGTTGTTACATAATAAAGTGGGGAGGGGTATGTATGGAAGATAAGTGGCCTGGGTCCTGCTGTCAGAGAAGCTACCAATTCTGGCAGAGGTGGTGTTTGAGTGTGAGAAGAATCTAGGAAGGAAGGAAACAATACTGATTATGGCAGGAGTTGTAGTTCATCACACTAATCTTCCCACTGTATCTGTTTGCGGAAAAGGCCCACCAGAATCCTGGAGGAGCTGTTCCCTGAATATGTATGGGGAACTGTATCTCTGAAGTGCAATTTCTGATAAACAGAGAAATGCATTGCCCAATTCCTCCTTTAAGGCACAACTTGTTGCTTAGGTGTGGGCTGGGATCAGCAGTCAGCTTCCAGATGTCAGCCCTTCAGCTTCAGAGATCAGAGTCACCTCATCTGAGATATGCCATTTCTTTTTTTTTTTTTTTAAAGACTATTTATTCATTCGATCTCACAAATTTCCGCCAAAACACAGTGGAAAATAAATGCCAGCTCTTTAATAACTGCATAAGGCTAGTGATCATCCTGCTTCATGTTACAAAAAGGAATTTTCATGTTCTTTTTTTCCTAAAAGATTTTATTTATTTATTCATGAGAGACACAGAGAGAGAGAGAAGCAGAGACACAGGCAGAGGGAGAAGCAGGCTCCATGCAGGGTGCCCGATGTGGGACTCGATCCTGGGACTCCAGGATCACGCCCTAAGGTGAAGGCAGGCATTAAACTGCTGAGCCACCCAGGGATCCCCAGTTATGCCATTTCTAAGGCTGCTCACATTTAGTGACTGCAGTGGAGGTACAAGGTCCTGACTTTCTTGGCTTGTTGGCTGTGAGTTCTGAGAGGCAATGCTTACTCCCACATGCTGAGTTGGGTTGCCCAAGGGTTTGACGGGCTTGCATTGGGCTGCATTGGGCTGCATTGAAGTTCAGCTTTTCCTCTGCCCAATTCTGCCCCTTGCTCTTCAAAGCTGTCATCCTATAATAAACATCTTGCTTTCTCAACTCCATCTCAGCATCTACTTCTGCATGGCCCCACCATGACATGAAAGTAAACTTAAAAAAAAAAAGATTTTATTTATTGAGAAAGAAAGCAAGAGCACAAGCAGGCAAAGGGAGAGGGTGAACCAGGCTCCCTGCTGAGCAGAGTGCCCGATGTGGGGTTCAATCCCAGGATCTTGGATCACAACCAGAGCTGAAGGCAGATGCTTAAGCAACAGAGCCACCCAGGTGCCCTGGAAGTAAACTTTTTATAGTTAAAAACTGAATTTATATGGAAACAAGCTATTTATTTATTTATTTATTTATTTATTCATTTATATTTTTCAGGAAAAAATGTATTGTGGGATCCATCCTTGTTCTGAAGTCTGGTTTGGTTCTACACTGTGTTTGAAGTGCCTCATTGAAAGGGGAAATCTTCTGCCCTGTTGGTAGGAATGCAAACTGGTGCAATGCAACCACAGTGGAAAACAGTATGGGAGTTGCTCAAAAAGTTAAAAATAGAACTACCCTACAATCCAGCAATTGCACTACTAGGTGTTTACCCAGAGGATACAAAAATACAGATTCGAAAGGATACATGCACCCCGATGTTTATAGCAGCATTACCAACAATAGCCAAACTATGGAGAGAGCCCAAATGCTCATTGACTGACAAGTGGATAAAGAAGATGATGCATATATGTTCAGTGGAATATTACACAGCCATCAAAAAGAATGAAATCATGCCATTTGCAGTCACATGGATGGGGCTAGTGTGTATTAGGCTGAGCAAAATAAGTCAGAGAAAGACAAATACCATTATGATTTTATTCATATGTGAAATTTAAGAAACAAAGCAGATGAACATAGGGGAAGGGAAGGAAAAATAAAATAAGATAAAAAGAGTGAGGCAAACCATAAGAGACTCTTAAGTATAGGGAACAAATTGAGGGTTACTGGAGGAGAAATGTAGGGAAGATGGGGTAATTGAGTGAAGGATATTAATGAGAAGGGCATTTGATAGAATGAGCACTGGGTGTTACATGCAACTGATGAATCATTAACCTCTACCCTGAAACTAATAATACACTATCTTTTAACTAATTTAAATTTAAATAAAAAGAAATAAAAGAAATAGGTCTTTACATTTGCCAAAAAAAAGAATGAGAGAAATATTCACTTTTAATAGTAATGATGATGCTGAAGAACTGTTTTCTGAGTTTTGAATTCTATTTTAACAGGTTTATCTGTTCAAAATTATACTAGAAAAAGGGGCCGCTGGAGTTCAGAGGCTATGTCTTACTGGTCTATGTATCTCTTTACCACCTAACACAATGCGTGCTCTAAAAAAGATAGTTCATATTTTTTTTATTATTATACTCATTGTAAGTTTCAAATTTATGCCGCATGAATGAACTCTCAATTGGCAAAATATAAATTTTGAGCAAGTTTTCATAAATTAAGAAGTAGACCAATCAAAAATAATTACTGGACAGGATGAGCACTAGGTGATATGCTGTATGTTGGCAAATTGAGCTCCAATAAAAAATAATTAAAAAAATAATTACTGCATTTCTGCAGTGCATCTTAGGTGCTTGGTAATGGTAATAATGGTAAAAGAGTCCCTGCTTTTATATATTTTCTAAACTAGTTGTGGCATGATATAACACAACATACCTATTAAATTAATATTGCCCAGGTCAGTTTAGTAAATGTTCAGTGTGCACCTGTATTTACTGTCAGTTCCGCCAGCCCAGCCCAGCGCAGCCCCAGACACGAAGAGCCAGCCGAAGACAAACAAGTTGTTTTGTTTTGTTTTGTAAACTTTGTATCCACTGCATCCACGGACTCCAGCTTTATCCTCACACAGCGCAGAAGCAGTGGGCTCCACTCAGGGGTGGCTAAACCCTCAAGCCACTAGGTGGCATTCAACTTCCCATGAAGGGGTGGTGATAGTTGAGAGGTCAAGGTCATAGGTCACATCCTGTAGCTGTGTACTTCCTGAGATCCAGCAGGTCAGAGAAGGCTGTACTTAGAATGGCTGTAAATTTTAATGATCCAACCTGCGGCTTCTTTCAGAGGGAGGTTGTAGATTTCATAAATAAGCAAATACTTCAAAATGGAGTCAGTCCGCACTTCTACTCGATGCAGATGTGCGAATCCTGGGGTGATATGGAGAAGAAATTGCGAGACATCCTGACTGATTCGACAGTGTCAGAAGCCACCAAGGAGGCTTGTGCCTGGAAAACCCTGGCCCTGGCAGTGCACATGGCTGAGAGGCAGAAGCAGGAAGATGCGGAAAAGGTGAAGAAGCTTCAGGATCAGCTGGATGAGCAGAATCTGTTTAGTAATGTCTTGATAGGCATGGTGAACAGACTCAGAAATGCGCAAGAAAAGGAAAAGGAGAAGGCCCAGTTCCAACTTCAAGAGAGTCTCACAACCCTCCGTGGAGTAGAGGAAGAGCGAAATTTATTCCGGAATGAGCTTCTCAGGGTGCTAAGCACTCAGTCCTCAAAGCAGCAAGGAGACCTGGAAAGCAGGAAGAGAAAGCAGGCACAAACATTAAGTATGTTTCTTTTTGCTCAGGCTGCAGCAAGTGACTGGGGGTTGGGGGCAGGCCGTGAAGGGAGTAGGCCCGGAGTCCGCTAATCCTCCTGGGCCTGCTGCTCTGCGGGGGGAGGCACAGGAGCACAGGAGGGGAAGGGGATTCCTGGGTGGGGCAGTGGCCAGGAAGGACAGAGTTCTTGCTCTGAGGTCTTAGGAACCTGCTCCAAGGCTGGTCAGCAGCCACCCCTTGCTCCCT
Organism: Canis lupus dingo; assembly: GCF_003254725.2. NCBI lineage: Eukaryota > Metazoa > Chordata > Mammalia > Carnivora > Canidae > Canis > Canis lupus. The sequence goes on along the minus strand of NC_064281.1, from coordinate 89,692,823 downwards.
CTGAGTTCTCTTATTTATTCACTCATTCCTCCCTGCATTTTTTTCTCCCAGGAGGACCAGCAGAAGCTGCAGCAGCAATTCCTGCTAGGAAATATTCCAGAAACAGCTGGAAGGGTAAGCATTGCCACACCAAGAAATTCCTGTCCAAAAGGTTTAAACAAGATCCTGACTTCTCTTGCTCTGCAAGACAGACTGCCAGGAGCAAAGCTGGGGACTGGAACTGTGACTGGTGTTTTTCAGTGAATTTCGCATGGCGAAAAAAGTGTTTTCAGTGTAAAAAAATCCACTATGCAAGGGAAAGTGGGGACTCTGCCCTCAATTAGGGACCTCACTAAATTCTCACAAATTCATTTCGTGATGCTCTCTTCTGATTTAGAAGTGGAGCAGGAGCATGTTTTTGATTAGGTGTTATGTATAAATGGTTGAGCAAAAAGGAAGAAAGACGAGTCATCTTTAACCTTGCTAGCAGTTAACAATTTACCTACTTACTTCCAGCTCTACATAGATGAGTTATAACAGTTAGATAGATTTCTTACAAAAATGGAATCATCTTGAAAATTAAGTTTACAACTTGTTTACAAATGTCCTTTTATTGATTTGATAAAATTTGGGGAAAAGTACAAAAAAGAGAATAAAAATACCATCCCCTAAAAACAATCCTTAAGGCTCAGAGCTGCCCATCCTCTAATGTTGTGCACAGACGTTTGCGCGCACAAACACATGTGTGCCTGAATGCAGAAACGCTATTTTGATTTCTAAGATGAGATTAAACCGTGCATATATTTTGGGATTCCTCTTTAAAAAAAATGGCATTCGTTTAAATTTGGAAAATTCATGGATTAGCATCCAACCACCCGGAGACGATGTCCTCCAATATTTAGTTGCATTTATTTTCGAACCTTTTTTTGCCTGTCTCTATGTCCATATTAAAATTTATTCTTTTTTCTTATTTCTAAAGTATAAAACTAAAAGTAAGCAACAGCGGAGAAGCAAAAAGAAGAAATTAAATTGTAAGCATAATCTCATTATTCAGAAAACCATTATTGTTTATCTATATACACGTTATACTTTTTAACGTATATATCATTTTAATGTTAATAAAATGTTCATAATTATGTTAAGCTAAATATATATGCATATTATTTTTAAAGTTTACATATGTAATATATATAGTTTTAATAATTATATATATATATATGTGTGTTTGTGTGTGTGTGTGTGTATTTGTTTGGCTTAACATCGTTCCCCATTCTTTTTTCCCCCTTTGGCTGTTCATTCCTTAAGTGGGTTTGCTGGAGATTAGTTTTTGTTGTTTTGGGTTTTTTTTCCTTTCTTTGGTCTGTTCAAAGAACTGGCCCCTGATTTTACTTATCAGTTCTATTACTTGTATGCTGTCAAATTCATTTATTTTTCTCCCATTCCTTTTAGTTTCTTGAGGGTTTGTTATGATTATTTTTGTTTGCATTTTAAGTTCTTGATATTATGCTCAGTTCGTTTATTTTCATCCCTCATTTATTCTTCCTGCTTGGGATTCTAATCTGATGCTACTAGTTGAAATGGTAAAAATTGAGACAGGAAAATTTTACCATGTAAATGTGTTTGACTATGTTTTCTGACTATGTTTCACCTCTGTGGTAGCTGTGCAATGACCACAAGCTGCAAATATGAGAGAACAAGCATGGTTTATTTTAATGCAAAGATTAGGACATTTCCACTGAATTTTTCTTTGGCAATAACTTTCTTTCTTTTTTTTTTTTTAGAAGTGGCAATAACTTTCTGAATCTCCTGTGTTTATTTTAATATGGAACAAAATATTTTGAAATATGTAAAAATGCCTCCGACTGTATTGTTTTTAGGGAGTGCTCAATGCAAAATGAATGCATAGTATTCGTTAGAATGGACTGTCAGCCAAGTTGTGTGTTTTAAGATGTTAATGTTATGAAAAGTCATGAGAATCTATGGAAGTAATCCATATGAATTTACTGCTTGAGAACTTTGGAAGTTGTAATAGTAGAAAGAAAGCATTTTTTCTTACTGATTCTTGATATGAGTGTCATTGTGTTTTCTAATATTTTAAGTTGCTTTGAGCGATTTTAAGAAAATGAAATGTTCTGGTCACGGATAAAGTCTGTATAGATGTAAGAGCCACTGAAACATTAATGTTTGCTACTCAAAATTATATGTGGGAGAAGCAATTAGAATAGAATAACACTAATGAAATAGTTATAATGGGGAAAACACTTATATTCAAAATTAGGGACTCAAAGAAATTGAGGTCCGCATTTTCGCTCAGGAAAATGAAAATTAGAAAGATTTTTACAAGAGCCTTGAGGGGCAATAGTTTTCAGTTTATATATATTAAGTAGTGTTAGGGGACTCTTATCTGGGACACTAGATGACCTCTGCTTTTAGATTCCCTACTCTTCTCTTAGACATAGGATGTCCAGATAAAAGATAAGATGCCCAGTTAAATTGGGATTTCAGATAAACAACATGTTTTTTTTTTTTTAACAACATGTTTTTTATTAGTGTAAGTATGTACCAACTATTGCATGTATTTTTACTTGTAACTCTGACAAAGCTACCTGGAGGGAGGTTGGCATTTCTTTTCCTTTTTAAGTAAAAATACTTAAAAAAACAGTATAGACTATTCTGGCAGAGAGGAGCATTTGGACCTTTACAGTTTGGACCAACATTCAGGAACCGTGGATGAAGAATCGAACAGAAGAACAAGGCAGTGGAAGCATTTAAACGTCATCAACAGTGAAATCTGAGTGTTTGAGTTAGGTGTGGCAATATATAGCATGGCATGGCAATCATGATCAGTGAAAAGAGATTTGGAAAAAGTGGAGATAAATTAGAAATATGTACTCTTGCCCTGGAAGTTTCTTGCTCTGTCAGCCTAAACATCTCTGAAGTCACCTTACCCATCACTAGTAACGTTGTGGAAAACTTTATGCTCCACTCCAGCCAGGACCCAAATTTTGGCTCCTTAAACTATTCTCCATTTTGAAGGAACCGGGGCTTTTCAGAGGGTAGCTGGCACCACATCTGGGGGCAAAGGCAAAATGAGTCTGGAACATCTTGCCATTTACAGAACTGAGAATGGTGACTAAGGGCTACTAAAGACAAAGAGACCCGAGAAGGCTCTCACCAGGCAGAGTGATATATTGGGCATTGAGAAAGAAACCCACTTGAAAAAGTCATTCATTGGGCAAAATGTGAAAATTGAGCATTAAAAGACACCCCCACACACACACCCACAAACACACAAATTCCCCAAGCAACAATTATAGTCTATTGGAACAATAGAATCCATTAAAAATGATAAATCCATGATGGTATTCATGATTCACAGGTGATGTAAGTGTGCTAAAAGATGCTTGTAGTACACACAAGAATTTCCAATATTGTCTATAAAAATGCTATATATTGATCAACCCAGTTCATTCAACTCCTACACTCCACTTTTTAGTCCATGAAGAAGTTAACAGATGGTTGAGGCATATGGACTATATTATTTATCACTATGAGGAAGGCATTAGTTTTAGCTTGGAGAGAAAGATGTGGGGAAATGTAAAGGTGAGCTTCTTTTTGTAAGGAAAGAAATACAGAAAGATGTCTTAAACTGGTGGGAGTAATATTCTTCAGTATAAAAATGTAGCATTTGGGAATTTGAGAATCTCTGGGGTTAAAGAGTTTATAAAGGTTTTGAAATCTTTTGTATGTTATATTACTAGAAACAAAATGTTATAAATGAGTGGATTTAACAATATTTCTTGGTCAGCAAAATATGTGAAGATCAACCTAAGGAGGATGCTAGTGTGTTTCCATTTTTTGTGACCAGTTTATTGAGCTTGCATGCTCAATAGTATCTTTGAGTATGATACTTGTCTGATATTCATCTAGCTGGTATGAACATAGCTAGCATGAATAAACCAGTTATTGTGAATCCACACTTCTTCATGTGTTCTGTGTGTTGTTATTGCCACATGGAAAGAAGTCTTAGAGGAAGCAGGGTAAGATCAGCATATTTGCACAACACTATGTCTCTCTCTCTCTTTTTTGCTTTGTTTTGTTTTGTTGTTTTTGTTTTACTGAGAGAATGTGGCTGGGGAGGGGCAGAGGAAGAGGGAGAGAAATAATTTTTTTTTGAGGGAAAGAAAGAATTTTAAGCAGGTTCCATGCTTAACACAGAGCCCCATGTAGGGCTTGATCTCACGACCCTTAGATCATGACCTGAGCTGAAATCAAGAGTCGATGCTTAACCGACTGAGCCACCCAGGCATCCCAACACATTATTTCTCTTAAAAGTCAAACACCTATAAAGTTATTTTCTCTGTCTGCTCCCCTCCCTGAAACATCATTAATTTCTGTTTTGATTTGTGGCTATAAGAATGGTCCAGAACCTAATATGTGTGGGGTTATGAAATGATCAATTTCTCTTGGGAAGTTGTGGGAATTGATTCTTAGATTGTAAATTTATTGAAAAATCTTCTTTTATTCTGGGAACTCAGCTGATTTATCTGTGATTTTGCAGGTATAAGGCCAGTGTCGGGATATTTTTGTGTCCTAGTAATTAAAGCACTTAGACAAGTTATGTAGAAGACTGACTTGGGGTGGGAATATTCAATCTTTGCATGTGCAAAAAAGGAGCAAAGTCAGCTTCAGTAAAAGATGCTGCCAGATGAAAGGAGAAACCCAAACTCGAGTCACATGAATGAAAATCCCTGGTCGAAATCGAATGTCATCAGAAGAAATGGAATAGGGTCTCGTGGCTTTGTCCCACATATGGTGGGACTTAACTGGCTTTTGGGAATGTAGGAGAGGGTATTCATTCTGTTAGGCCTTTTGCTAAGGGAACAAGAAATTTAACTAATAATAGTTACTATGAATGTGATGTGTTGTTTTAAATAGACTGATGGCAAATTTGAGGGTTTTTTAAAAGATTTTTATTTATTTATTCATGAGAGACACAGAGAGAGGCAGAGGGAGAAGTAGGCTCCCTGTGGGAAGCCTGATACGGGACTCGATCCCAGGACCCCAGGACCATGACCTGAGCCAAAGGCAGATGCTCAAACCGTGAGCCACTCAAGTGTCCCACATTTGAGATATTTCATAATGTGAGCTTCTTATTGCTTAGACTGTTTGCTGCATTTTGTTTTACTTGACAATCTCGACTAGGCAGTAGGCTAATATCTGTGTAATTTGACATGAAGTGTAGACCAATAGATAACTTCTTTGCATAGAATCTTGATAATCTTGAGGTAAATGTTATTGAAGTTTACTCAGATCCATTTATGAGACTTCTAGGAGCAATATCAAAGGTAATTGTGTGTAAAGTCTTCGAGGAGCTGTGTTGTCCATCCAACTGGACCCAGTTGAACATACAAGAACCATGTCGTGTTTTGGAGAAGTAGCTTTGTGATGGTTATAGATATGACTTTTCTGGACTATTACTGATCTACTCCCGCAATGGGACGTCTAATATCCTGTTTGCTTATAGTCCTAGCTCACTGAATTAAAAGGGAAGGATAAAGTGGTGGGGAGTGGGGGTGGGTGATTATTAACAGTACACCTGCATGTTCAGGAAGAGCTTAAGTCTACAAACGTCCTCCTTACTGCTTATTAGAAAGAAGACTGCGAATGTAGGTCAAGCCGAAGAAAGAGGACATCATTTAATGGCAGTACTGAGAGGCGGATCTTTCTGTGAAAGGAAAGATGTCGAAAATGGTTTCTCTACTCTCTAAATCTTTCCCTTTGGACTGCTTATTCTAGGCGATCATGTGCGTTGGTGTCTCTGTCTCTCTGTCTTGCTTTCTTCCCTGGTGCTAATCTAGTAAAAGGGATGCATTTGCAAAGAGATGATTGCCCACTTTTGAGGACAAGTAGGTCCCTAGAGAACTGGGGAAAGGATTGGCCTTCTATTCCTGCACTATTGGGGTGGGGAGGGAAGAGTCCCTCAAGGATTGGATGTAGTCCAGGACAATAACTTGAGATTTGTGGCCAAAGCCTTACACAAACTAGGGGTGGTGGAAGGGGAGGAGGGTGGGGGGTGGGGGTGACTGGGTGACGGGCACTGAGGTGGGCACTTGACGGGATGAGCACTGGGTGTTATTCTATAGGTTGGCAAATTGAACACCAATAAAAAATAAATTTATAAAATAAAGAAAATAAATAAAATAAAAAATCCTCAAACCGACTTACACAATTAGGGTAGGCTTAATCAAGGCGCATGTCAAATGGGACTGCAATCTCATTTGATACTGGATCCTCTTCCAAGCTCCTTCAGGTTGCTGACAGAATTTAGTTTCCTGTGACTGTCTGTGGGCTGTGTGAGAGACACATATATAAACACCTGTTCATACCTTTTGTCCAATTTTGAATCAGGATATTGAGCTTAGTTCATTAGTGTTATTTTCGTAATGTCTTGGCTTGAAAATGCATCCATCAATTATCTTTGTCATTTTCTTACTAAAGCAGAAATTCAAGAAAAAAATCCTAAATGCCATGAAATCAGTTTTCATTTTTTTTAGGCTACTTATGTTTGAGGATTCATTATCAATAGAATTTTATATTTCACATTTTATGTAATATTATCACATGTGCATTTCATTTTGAAATAGTTTTTTAAAATCTGCCCATTTTTGTTTCTGTCATTGTCTTATTTTTTTTTTATTTTTTTTTATTTATTTGTGATAGTCACAGAGAGAGAGAGAGAATGAGGCAGAGACACAGGCAGAGGGAGAAGCAGGCTCCATGCACCGGGAGCCGGACGTGGGATTCGATCCCGGGTCTCCAGGATCGCGCCCTGGGCCAAAGGCAGGTGCCAGACCGCTGCGCCACCCAGGGATCCCCTCTGTCATTGTCTTAAAAAGGAGTTATATGTATATGTTACATATACATATATATATAAACAAGGGTTTCTTTCTTTGTAGGTTATAATCTTTTTTTTTTCTCTTGATGCTTTTAGGATTCTCTCTTTGTCTTTGATTTTTGACAGTTTCATTATAATCCATCTTTAGAGAAGGTCATTTTACATTGAGATAATGGGGTAATCTATTAGCTTTGTGAACTTGAATGTTCAAGTCTATCCTGAAATTTGGAAAGTTCTCAGCTATTATTTCTTTAAATAAACTTTATTTTTTCCTTCCCCCTCTGTTCTTCAGGAACTCCAATGATTCTGATATTTGCTTGTTTGATGGTGTCCTACAGATCACCTGGCTTTCTTCATTTTTTGCCTTCTTTTTTTTCCTTTCTTCTCTGACTGGGTTATTCTCTAGCTCACTGATTCTATCTTCTGTTTGATCTATTGGTGTTTCTGTTTGGTGCTCTCTACTGCATTTTCATATTTCATTCATTGAATTCTTCAGCTCCAGAATTTTTGTTTGGATCTTTTTTATGATTTCTATCTCTGTTAAATTTCTCCTTCTGTTTATGTATTGTTTTCTGATTCTGTTAAATTGTCTTTCTGTGTTTTCTTGTAGCTCATTGAATTTTCTCAAAATAGCTATTTTGAATTCTACAGTGAATAACCCCAGAATTCCATGTTTTTAAGTTTGATTACTGGAGGATTATTAAGGGTTTTTTTTTTTTTTTTTTTTTTTTTGGTGGTGGTGGTGATGTCATGTTTCATTGGTTCTTCATGTTCCTTGAAGTTTTGTGTTGGGATTTTTGCTTTTAAAGTAGCATCTCCTTCAGTCTTTAGTAGTTGCTTTCAGGTAGGCGCTCAACTGCTTATCAGATCTGCTTATATCTGGGGCTTTCACTGAACTTGTATGGATACACCTGTCCCATGCTTCCTGCTCCTTCTTTTGGCAGAATTCTTTAGCTTAAATATTTTCTCTTGATCTTACAACCTGTTGGGTTGGCTGCTGGAAATCTTTCTTTTCTTTCCAGAAGGTGGTGCTATAGTCTAAATTTGTGGTTTCTCCAGTGCCCACAGAACTTGGCCTGTTTTCTGAGCACTCTCCCTGTTTATTGTAGTTCACTCTTGCCACCACATTCAAGAATGTGCACAAGGAGACAGCTGCAGAGGTGGGAAGTGTAGCTTAAACATTCAAGTCATTGGATATGCCCACAGGCCAGGTGGGCCAATCTTCAGATGATCTTAGTGGCTTGCGGGTAGGCTTCCTATAGTTGCCCTAAACATGGTCCACAGGATCCATATCACTTTAATGCCTTCTGATATTATTATCTGCCTCATTCCAGATTTCTTCCCTCCTCCCGGTACTCTGCATGCTGCAGAAGAAAAATGGGTTTCTCTAGCAGTGTCCTGTGCAGCATCCAAACTCCTATGTAGAGAGATGCAGTGAAATGCTGGAATCTCTCCTTGGGAAGCCTGAACTTGTACAAGGGCTTCCTCATCTACAGAAGTCTGCCCAAATCAGTGTTCTGTAGGTTTTTGCCAACTGTAGCTAAGGATCTTGGGCCAGTTCACTAGCTCTTGCTGGTTCTGTAGCCCAAACCCAGTCTGTTTGCTTGTTACCTGTTGCACAGATAGATAGGACCCTTCCCAGGTCCCTTGACATCTGGTGCTGGATATCATAGCTCCCATAGAGGCACTTTTGTTCATGATGGAAGCCAAATTTTAGTTGTTAAAAGGAGGGACAGAAGGAGGAACGTCCAGTGTAGGCATGATGCCAATAGCACTCATGATACAATTTATTCAAGAATCTCCTGGTGATAGTCATTGAGAGATTTTACTACGACAAACCATAGGATAATAAGAATTATTTTACACATATCTATACATAGTGCTATTCTTAGTTTGTTATGATAGATGTACAGAATTGGAAAATCAAAGAGTATTTCTCATTTCTTCCAAAAAAAGACTCTAGCAATTTCCATTTCCATCATCAGGCCACTTCCGTGAGGACCTTTTCTCTCCATTCTCTGCTCACTCAGCATTTGTTGCTGTTGTTTTGCCAGTTTTGTGAGTAAAGAATTATTTTTATTTTTCAGGATAATTTGTTTTTATTTTATTTTATTTTATTTTTATTAGAGAGAGGGAGTGGGGCAGAGGGAAAGGGAGAGAGAATCTTTTTTTTATTCTATTTTTATTTATTCATCACACACACACACACACACACACACACACACACACACACACAGGCAAAGACAAAGGCAGAGGGAGAAGTAGGCTCCATGCAGGAAGCCTGATGTGGGACTCGATCCCGGGTCTCCAGGATCATGCCCTGGGCTGAAGGTGGTGCTAAACTGCTGGGCCACCGGGGCTGCCCAGGGAGAAAGAATCTTAAGCAGACTCCATTCTGGAGCTCAATCTCATGAACCTGAGACCATGACATGAGCTGAAATCAAGAGTCAGATGTTTAACTGACTGAGCCATCATATGGTAATTTGCATTTAATTGAATGAGAAGTTAAGTATCATTCTATAACTTTGTTGGTTCTTTGAATTTTGTTTCCCACATAATGTCTCTTTTCATTCTTAGCACATTTAATAGTGAATTCTTTGCCTTTTTACTTTTCCATTTATTGAAGCTCTTTGTATATTATAAATGTGTATGTTTGAATTTATGCTGAAGTACTTTTCCTCAACTTCTGTTTTTTGAGCTGATTTATATTGTATTTAATCAGAGAAAAATTTTTATTTTTTTGTAGACCAAAAGGACTATCCTATCTTTTATGGTTTTTAGTTTTCTGATTAGTTTAAGAAGCTTGTCTCTATCTCCAAGTTCCTTTGTTTTTTCTCTTTTTCAGAATAAAATCTGATCCATCTGAAATTTATTTTTGATTATGGTATGACATTGTGATCCAACAAATGGATAACCAATTGTGCCAGGATCTGTTATGAGATGTTCCCTTCTCCTGAATTGAGATTAGCTTCTCTTAATTACTAAATCATTGTACATATTTTCTTGACAATCTAGTGCATCTGAATCACCTAGTTTATTTTTAAGGTTTCTTTTTTGAACTCGAACTCTTTATTTTGAAATAATTTCAAATGGTTAGAAAATGTGCAAGAATAGAGTTTTTTTTAAAGATTTTATTTATTTATTTGAGAGGGAGAGGGTAAGAGAGAGCATTGAGCACACAAGTGGGGGGAGGGGCAGGGGAACAAGCAGACTCCCTACTGAGTGCAAAGCCCCACCCATCCCAGGACCCTGAGATCATGACCTGAGCCCAAGTTGGACTCAACTGACTGAACCACCCAGGTGCCCCCCAAGTTTGCAAGAATAGTATAAGTGGGCAGCCTGGGTGGCTCAGCGGTTTAGCACCACCTTTGACCCAGGGCATGATCCTGGAGACTCGAAATCGAGTCCCATGTCGGGCTCCCTGCATGGAGCCTGCTTCTCCCTCTGCCTGTGTCTCTGCTTCTCTCTCTCACTCTCTTTCTGTCTCTCATGAATAAATGAATAAAATCTTTTTAAAAAGAATAGTATAAGTAACTCCCATATACCCTTTAGTTATATTCACAAATTATTTCCTGTTGAGGTTTGGTAGCTAGACTAAATTATATGGTTTTATAATATTTCTATTTTACATATATATGTAAGATTTTATTTATTTATTCATGAGAGACACAGAGAGAGAGGCAGAGACATAGGCAGAGAGAGAAGCAGACTCCCTGTGGGAAGCCTGATTCAGAACTTGATCCCAGGATTCTGGGATCACAAGCTGAGCCGAAGGCGACACTCAACCACTGAGCCACTCAGGTGCAGGTGCCCCATGCATTTTTTTCTTTTTTAGGCTACCTTTATGAGATGCTAATGTCGAGGCTATATTAGCTGCATAAAATTAAATTTGGAAACTTACCCTCACATGCTATGTTATAATAGGATAATTTGTCTTTAAAATTATTTTCTGAATAGGTTGTTCATTAATGTTTCAAAGAGCAAAATTAAATAGGAAGACAATATTAAGAAGTCTCACTGTCAGCCTATGCCTATGTACTCCTTCCCTACTGTACCCTGCAGCTCCTATAAACATATCTGATTTTTTAAAAATCTATTCAATATTCCTTTATGCATATACACTCAAATATAAATATGTATTATTATTTTCACCATTCCTTACACAAAAGGTAGCATCTATGTAGTCTAAAATATACTCTGATTTCTTTTGTCATTTAGTAAGTAATGAAGATCACTTAATATCAGTACGTATAAATTTTCTTCACTTTTGGGGGCACCTGGGTGGCTCAATCAGTTGAACATCTGCCTTTGGCTCAGGTCATGATCTTGGGATTCTGAGATTGAGCCCTGCATCGGGGCTCCTTGCTCAGCAGGGAGTCTGCTTCTCCCTCTCATTCTGCCCCTCCCCTGCCACTCATATTCTTTCTCTCTCTCTCTCTCTCTCTCTCTAATAAATAAATAAAATCTTCAAAAATAACCTTCCCCACTTTTTAACCTGTGTAATATTTGATTATGTGACTGTACCACACCTACTGATGGACACTAATAGTTCCCAATATTTAGTTATTACAAATGATGCTTTGAGGAATAAACATATGCATATGGCATTCATGTAGACATATCTATAAGATAAATTCCCTGAAATAGGATTCCTGGATCAACAGGCAAAACATTTGTAATTTTGCTAGCTATTGCTAAATTCCCCTCCATAGGCATTGACTCATTTTGCATTCCCAGAAACAATGCATTATAAGAGTGCCAGTTTTCCCACAGCCTGGAACATATTAAAGGAGCTCCATCCGTTTTCACGAAGGTACTCTGGGTTGCTGCTTTGTAGCTGTTGTTGCACTTGCTAAAGAAATAAATGACATAGTTTCTGTCCAGGCATTCTTCCTCCTGGGCCCAGGTAGGACAAGAAAATAAAAATAAGATGAGGGAGATGTTTCATACATAAAGTAGGACACTTATCTCACAATGTGGGAGCAATGGAAGAGAGATGTACTTTGTCAGAAGTTTAATTTATCCCTAGGAAGAAAAGATTAGAAATTGATTGGACTCTATAGTGATCAATTTTATAGAGAGATGGTAAGTGTTGGGCATTTTCTGTTATGTGTGGTATTTGCTGTTTTTCTCTGGTAAATATTTTATAACCACTTTATTTAGTTTTTATTTTTTGTTAAAGTGCAGTTGGCATACAATATTGTATTAGTTTCAGGTGCACAGCACAGTGATTCGACAATTATAGACATTACAAAATGCTCACCATGATAAGTATAGTCAGCACCTGTCACTATAATAAGTTATTACAATATTATCAGCTATATTCCCTATACCGTACTTTTCTTCCCTGTAACTTATTTATTTTATAACTGGAAGTTGGTACCTCTTTATCCTCTTCACCTTTTCAGCCCTTCTTCCCAACCCCCTTCCCTCTGGCAACCTCCAGTTCTCTGTATTTGCAAATTGATTTCCATTTTTCTTTATTTGCTCATTTGTTTTGTTTATTAGAGCATATAAGTGAAATCATGTGGTATTTCCCCTTCTATGACTTATTTCACCTAACATAATACCCTCTAGGTCCATCCACGTGGTCGCAGATGGCAAGATTTCACTTTTTTTATGATTGAGCAATATCCCATTATATATATGCCACAATTCCTTTATCAATTCATCTATTGATGGATACTTAGTAACTCTCATATCTTGGCTATTATAAATAATGCTGCAACAAACATGGGGGTACATATATCTTTTTGAATTAGTGTTTTATTCTCTTCAGGTAAATATCCAGGAGTGGAATTGCTAGGTCACATAGTATTTCTACTTTTAATTTTTTGAGGCATTTCCATATTGTTTTCCATAGTGGCTGCACCAATTTACCTTCTCACCAACAGTGCACAAGGGTTTCCTTTACTCCACATCCTCACCAACACTTGTTATTTCTTTTCTTTTCTTTTCTTTTCTTTTCTTTTTTTTCTTTTCTTTTCTTTTCTTTTCTTTTTTAGATTTTATTTTTATTTATTCATGAGAGACACAGAGAGAGAGAGAGGCAGACACATAGGCAGAGAGAGAAGCAAACTCCCTGCGGGGAGCTTGATGAGGGACTTGATCCCAGGACCCTGGGATCACGCCCTGAGCTGAAGGCAGACACTCAACCACTGAGCCACCCAGGTGCCCCTATTTCTTGTCTTTTTGATAATAAGCATTCTGTCTGGTATAAGATGATATCTTATTGTGGTTTTGATTTACATTTCCCTGATGATGAGTGATGTTAGGCATCTTTTCATGTGTCTGTTGGCCATCTGTGTGTCTTCTTTGGAAAAATGTTTATTTAGGTCCTCTGCCCATTTTTTAATTGGATTGGGGTTTTGGGTGTGTTTTTGTTTTTGGTATTGAGTTGTATGAGTTCTTTACATGCTTTGAATGTTAACCCCTTATTGGATATTCCATTTGCAACATCCTCTCCCATTCAGTAGAATGTCTTTTTGCTTTGTTGATGGTTTACTTTACTGGGCAAAAGCTTTTTAGTTTGATGAAGTCCCTTCTGTTTCTTTTTGTCTTTGTTTCCCTTGACTGAGGAGACAAACCTAGAAAAATATTGCTAAGGCCAATATCCAAGAGATTACTGCCTGCATTTTCTTTCAGGAGTTTTATGGAATAACCACTTTCTTTGGTAAGCTATGCTAGACAATTGAGCATAGGTGAAGATGGGAGATAGACTAGGTTACTTCTTGGTTTAATTAGGATTAGGAGTGTACATTGTCTGATGTTTCCATTTTGGTATTGGTGTGTGTCCTTAGGAAACATACTGTGGTAGGATTCAGGGATGTGGGATCTGATTAAAAATCTACTTCATTTAAAGAAACCTCTGTTTCTTCTCGAAACTCTTTTCTCTTGGCTGTGGATTTACTTCTTTCCAACTTTCCCTGTATTTTGCAGCTGTTTCCATCTCTGCCTTTGATTCTTCTTCCTATAACCTGTCTTTAAATATTTCCCTTATCTAGGGCTTTAACCCTCTTCTGTTTTCACTCCATATTCTCACTTCTTTCATCTTCTTTCTTTCCATTTGACTTCTAAATGCTGTGGTCTGTGGCTTCTCTCCAGACTTGTATATCAAACTAGAGGTACCACAACCTGCTCCAAACTGAATTCATGAACTCTTTGAGCTTGCTTTTTAAAATCGACTAATTTTGAAATCAGGGAGTCCCTCCTGATTATTTTCTCTCTCGGGCCCCCATATCTGATCAAAGTCCTGATAATGAATCTCTCATGACTTCTCTTTTCCATCCTTCTGTGTTTACCCTATTTCAGACCCATACTCTCTCTAACAAAATAGCTTCTTGAGCAGTGCCTCAAGAATCTCTGCCACCTACATATCACCACCATCCCCAGAATATATTCTCCGTTTTGCAGCCAAAGTTTCTAAAACAAATTTGAGCATGCCCATCCTCTGATATAAAGCCCTTAACAATGCCCTATTGCTCTCAGGACAATGTCCAAGGGCCTTAGTTGGTCATTGAAGGCCCTCACATTTGGTTCCAGTCTGCCTTTTCAGCTCAATTTCCTGCCATTGGTTCCTATTAGAATGAAAGTGCCAAAAAGCATAACAGAAACCTTGTCTGTCTTGTTCATTTATGCATCTCTGGTGCCTAGAACAGGGCCTGGAACATATAGACACCCAGTAAATATTTGATGACCTGGCTTAAACATTGTATTTTCTGAAATACTGATAAATCTTGCCCCATACTCACAATTAATTGCTCTCTCCTCTGTTTTCCCATAGCCCACTTCTACATAATGTTTTCCCTTCACAATAGAATGTAAGTTCTTTAAGAGCAACAACCCTCTTTCCCTAAAGTGTCCTCCCAAACTCTACCTATCAAGACATTTATAAATAGGTGTTTGCAGTGTGTTGGCTTAAAATAAATCCAGATTTATAAAATTTTATTATAATATCAGGCTTTTAAAATTCTTCTTTTTTTTACAATTCTTATTGTTGAAGTATATTTGACATAAAATGTTATATCAGATTCAGGTGTACAATATAGTGATTCAACATTTATATACATTATGAAATGCTCACCATGATAAATATAGTCACCATCTGATGTTATCACTATATTATTGACTATATTCCCTCTGCTGTATTTTTCATCTCTTTGACTTATTTATTTTATAACTGGAACTTTGTACCTCTTAATCCCCTTTATCTATTTCACCCATCTCCCCACCTCCCTCTCCTCTGGCAACCACTGTGGAAAACAGTGTGGAGTTTCCTCAGAAAATGAAAAATGAAAATACTATATGATCCAGTAATTCCTGGGTATTTACCCAAAGAACACAAAAACACTAGTACAAAGAGTTATGTGAACCCTCTGTGTTTATTGCAGCATTATTTATAATAGCCAGGATATGGAAGCAACCTTAGTGTCCATTGATAGACGAATGGATAAAAAAATTTGTGAGATATAGGGGCACCGGGATGGCTCAGTGGTTGAGTGCCTGAGATTGAGTCCCACATCAGGGTCCCCACAGGGAGCCTGCTTCTCCCTCTGCCTATGTCTTTGCCTCTCTCATGAATAAAATAAATAAAATAATTTAAAAATTTTTATTAGATATATACATACATATATATGAAGAGAGAGAGAATGGAGTATTACTCAATAAGAAAAAGAATAAAATTTTGCCATTTGTGACAACAAAAATGAACCTAGAGGCTATTATGCTAAGTGAAATAAGTCTCTTAAAACTTTAATCAGTACAATGGAATATTACTCAGTGATCAAAAAGAATGAAATCTTGCTATTTGCAATGATGTGGATGGGGCTAGAGAGTATTATGCTAAGTGAAATAAGTCAGAGAAAGGCAAATACCATATGATTTCACCCATATGTGGAATTTAAGAAACAAAACAAACGATTGTAAGGGGGAAAAAAGAGAGAGGCAAGTCAAGAAGCAGACTCTCAAATCTAGAGAACAAACTGATGGTCACCAGAGGGGAGGTAGGTGAGGATGGGTGAAATAGGTGATGGGGATTAGGGAGGGCACTTGTTGTAATGAGCATGGGGTGAGGTGTGAAAGTGCTGAATCACTACATTGCACACCTGAAACTAATATTACACTCTATGTTCATTCACTGGAATTTACATAAAAACTTAGAAAAACCTTGAATCCATTCTATGTCTGTAGGACTGAAATCTCTGTTGCCTTGCTGGCATTCATCTGCAAGTCACACTTAGTGTCTTGAGCCCTCTCTCTGGTCTTTGCATAGTCCCTTAACTCTCAGAACCACCAGTGGGGCCTCAAGTCCTCCTCATGCTGCTATCTCTCTGACTCTTGTTTTGTTGTAACATCTCTTGCCTCAGCAGGGGAAGGGTCTCTCACCTTTTAAGGACTCATGTGACTACATTGAGGCCACCCAGATAATCCAGAATAATCTCTGCTCTTTAAGGTACAGAATTTAATTACATCTTCAAAATCCCTTTCTTTTTTTTAAGATTTTATTTATTTATTCATGAGAGACACACACATACACACAGAGAGGGAGGCAGAGACACAGGCAGAGGGAGAAGCAGGCTCCATGCAGGTATCCCGACGCAGGACTTGATCCCGGGACTCCAGGATCATGCCCCGGGCCAAAGGCAGGAACTAAACCACTGAGCCACCCAGGGATCTCCCTCAAAATCCCTTTCACCACATAACAGAGCCCCTGGGTTAGGACGCGAACATCTTTGAGCCATTATTCCTCCTACCACACAATAAAAGGTGACTTGCAAGAAAAAGAATAAAGTCTCAGATTTGATAGTTAACTACTAGTGTTTGGGGTGAGGCATGGTTCAGAATTATAAAAAACAGGACATGGAGAGTGGTACTATCATCTCATAAGCTAAAATGGGCCTGGGTATTTTGATTTGAGACCATTTCAAATGGTTGTGTTTGAGATTATGGCAGGTGGCAATGTCCTGCTGACTGGTAGAAGGTGACATTTGCCCCTGTATCCTATGACACTGATTGCATTAAATTGAATTTTCAATTTTCTTTAGTATTACTCTATGTGTCAAAGCTACATTTAACTACAAAGTAGAGGAGATGATTTTTCTTGAGACTGGCTGCAAACCCGCAGGCCATTTTGCTCTGTCAAAGACCTGGCCTTAGCCTTGTGGACTCAAAACCCACATACTGCTTCATCTGCGGTCTGAGTTTATTCTTTTCTGCTCAGTTTTCTGATTGCATCACTTGGTTTCCTTTTATCTCTATAACTTAAGTAATATCTCATTACAAGTTAGATGTGTTAAAAGAAATAATTTTTGCCCTTATTTCCCGTGTTGCTGGACTTGGGGTCCAAACTTGGGATAGGTCCACATGGTGCCTGAGCTCAGCAGCAACGAAATGCTGGGTGAGAAATTTTCCAAATGGCAAGCAGTTTCTGAATGAGTTCCTGCCCTCTGCAAAGTGAGCAATTTTTTCTTGCCTGTTCACCAATTGAATTTAGCCTTTGATAATATTCTGGTTTCTTTGGTTTGTACCCTAGGTTAGATTTGTCAAAATAGTCCTCAGAAAGATCCAGCCTTTGTCCCTGAGTACCAAATTTCAAAGCTCTGCAGGTTCAGTACTGATTCCCTTGGTTCAGAATGGGTTATCTTCCCACAAGAAAGCTGAATGAAATGGCATTGCCTCTGCCTAAAGAAGCAGATAGACCCCTAAGCAAGAACTCGTCTTTTCTTGCTTTCCCTGACATCCCAAGGCCCCACGATTTGCTTTTTTTCCCCCTGCATTTCCTATTCAATTTAAGGGTATCAACATTCATATAGGTTTTCCTTTCTCCTTCATTTACATCATTCCTAGATTTAATCAATTACCTAGTCTAGCTGATTTTACCTCCAAAGCATATATAGTAGTTATGTGAGGTAATGGATGTGCCAATTAGCTCGATTGTGGTGATTATTTCACAATGTGTATGTATACTAAAACATCAAGCTGTGCATCTTAAATATATGCAGCTTTTGTCAATTACACCTCAGAAAATCTGGAAAAACATTAAATAAATAAGCACATACATACACCAATAAATAAAACCACTCATTACTATGTGATTCTCTTGCCTGAAATCATTCAATGACTGCTTCCCCCTCCTCACTAAGGGAGGATGAAATTCAAAAGTTCTTAACATAACTTACAGTGTCATTTCTATCCTGACTGCCCCTGCAGTACATCTCACACCACAATGACAATGGACTGTCTGGAGATCCCCACATACCTCATATAGTTTGAGAACCTCTAGTCTTTTTTTTTTTTTTTGGTGCTGAAACCCAGGAGAGAAACCTCTAGTCTTTTTATTCCCTGTCTGTAGGGTCTTTTACTATTCAACTGAACGACTCCTGATAGTGTTTTAAGACTCAGTGAGGGTACTCCTGAGAAGCTTTCCACCATTATGTCTCCCAACTAAATCTAGTATTGATTTTACTCTTCTGAATTACTCTGGTACCTGCTGTTTACCTTTCTCTCAGTACTTCACATCTTATAGAATAACCATTAACATGACTGCTTTTATCCCCGAAAGAGGAATAAATATCCTCCTCACTTCCATTTCTGCAATGCAGAAAAGACTTCCTGGCACATGCATACCTTAATAAAAAGTTCCATAAATGAATAAGTAATATAATGATTGCATGTAGTGAAATTGTATTCACACTAAAGTTCAAGTGTATGATAAAAGATAGTCATTGAACTGGGAAGGACGCAGATGATAGTTAATGCCACTAGATGAATGGTGCAAGTAGACTTCCTAGTGTAGCACTGTATTGAGACAGTATGATTCATCAGAGCTGTAGTGGTTTCAGGCAGATTCAATTACATACTGGCTGATTCCAGTGGCCCCAGGGATACCTTGGTTGTGGATTCATCCTTTTCTTTGGATATTCTGCATGCTGCCTCAAATGGCTTCACCTAAACAGACCCACGGTGTGGCATGATGTCAGGCCAGAGGTCTGTTTCCACTAGGGCTGGGTTCTGCTGGGCACTAATCAAAGGCAATCCTAACGAATGATGGAGACTCCTGATGTCAAGACCAGTGTCACTCTGAGAATCTGAGCTACCAGATACCCATCATCGTATAGCACCTCAATCAACTGGGCTGCAGTTGGCTATGAAAGTACATCTTCCAATAATCACATTTACATCAACAGGGTCTGAAAATAGTATTGTTTGAAAAATGGTATTTATTTATTTTTAAAAAGATTATATTTCTCATTTATTTGACAAAGAGAGAGAGAGACAGAGAGAGACAGAGAGAGACAGAGAGAGAGAGACTGAGAGCACAAGCAGGGGGATCGGGAGAGGGAGAAGCAGTAGCAGTCTTCCCACTGAGCAGGGAGCCCGATGTGGGGCTTGATCCCAGGACCCTGAGATCGTGACCTGAGCCGAAGGCAGACACTTAACCAACTGAGCCACCCAGGGGCCTGAAAGGTGGCATTCAATAACGAATAAACTAGGATCCTAAGAGAACCTGGCTCAGAATTCAATAATGTTTTGCACAAATAAAATAAATCCTTATCTCTAATAGGATTCAGTATCAATTCGTTAATGTCTTACAGCACAGTAATTACTGATACCATTTCAGATCCTTTTTTAGGGCCAATGCAGCACAACAAAAAGTTAGGCCTTTAGGACAAGAAATGATTTTGAGTGATGAAACAATCTTCTGTGCTTGTGACTGTACAATTGCATCAAATGGATCATAAAGTTACAGCTGCGTATTTTCAATCAGCACCCTGACCACCTGCTTCTCAGATAGGGACAGCTTGTCAGAATGACTGGAATAATATGATCATATCTATCTCATTTTGTTTCCTATCAAGCAAGAATTTAGCAATTTTTGCTACTGGTTCTAAGGCTAAGTCATCACCCTATATTGGGAAAACAATACCACTCACTGTCAATGCACTTCAAATGTTGACTGACTAGAATGGCTAAATACATCATGGAGGACTGGTGGATTATTGTCCTTATGCAAATTTGAGGCTCTTTCCCTGAGTTCTTAACTTCTCCTCTCTGATTTTTATTTTATTTTTTTTAATTTTTTTTTTATTTATGATAGTCATACAGAGAGAGAGAGAGAGAGAGAGAGAGAGAGAGAGGCAGAGACACAGGCAGAGGCAGAAGCAGGCTCCATGCACCGGGAGCCCGATGTGGGATTCGATCCCGGGTCTCCAGGATCGCGCCCTGGGCCAAAGGCAGGCGCTAAACCGCTGCGCCACCCAGGGATCCCCCTCCTCTCTGATTTTTAAAAAATGTTTTATTTATTTATTTTAAAGAGAGAGAGAGAGAGAGAGAACCCAAGGCACAGGAGAGGCAGTGGGAGAAGCAGACTACTGGCTGAGCAGGGAGCCCGATATAGGGCCAGATTACAGGACCCGGGGATCATGACCTGAGCCCAAGGCAAATGCTTAACCAATTGAGCCACCCAGCTGCCCCTCTCCTCTCTGATTATTAAAAGCAAAATAATCATGTAATAGCCAGTGCTCCCAGCTAGAAGCAAGTGCTTAACTATTTGGAGAGCCATGTTAGATGCTAAGAGGCCAGTTGTTAAAATACACATTTTTAAACACAAAGCCACGCAATTATGTTTTCAAACGCCTTTTATTATCAAATTCTTAATGTTATCTGTCACATTTATGATTAAGGGACTAGAATTCAGAAAACAAAATGCCACTAAATCTAAATGGGAACATTGCCTAATTGTGCTGCTGACAGACACCTCCTAATACAAGATGTATAAAAGTGGCCTGTTAAATTTTCTTATTCTACCTCTCGAAGGAATCTTATGAAGATAGCACTGAAATTTATGAGTGCCTTAGCTATAATGCTACAGGAAAGGGCTTTCAGGGATACTCTTGTGTAGTTGTGTATTTTTCTCTTCCCTCAATGTTCTGGGAGAAAAATATCACCTTATAATAAAAAGTATGTTGGATTTGGATTATAGCAACCTGATTCTTGCCCCTTATTTATTCTCACATCCCTTAGGAACTAGAGAAAGTAGTTTAAACTCTGTGACGTGTACTCATCTTTAAAATGAAGAGGCTGGACTGTTTCTTGTTCTAAAACTCGATGAATATTTGTTGATATGAATTTATGAATGAATCTAACAACGATATGTAAAATCCCTTCTTTCCAGGCTAATCTATGGTTCTCCAGTTAGTTCTTTTTTTTTTAAAGATTTTATTTATTCATTTATGAGACACACACACACACACACACACACACACACACACAAAGGCAGAGACACAGGCAGAGGGAGAAACAGGCTCCATGCAAGGAGCCCGACATGGGACTCGATCCCAGGTCTCCAGGATCACACTCTGAGCCGAAGGTGGCGCTAAACCACTGAGCCACCCGGCTACCCTGATCCAGATTTTTCTGCAAACCCTTCACCTGGCTGGCTGCTTCTTATACTTCAGGTCTCAACCAAGAAGAGAATTCATCTGACTTTTCTTGACCACATAAGCAGATTCTCCTTCAGCCTCCACTCCACTCTATGCCTGCCAATTATTCCTTTCATAGCATGCACTGCAAATTTGTGTTTTTGCATATGTATCAATCAGGAGTTTATAAAGAAAAATAACCAATAGGAGACTATGTGTGTGTGTGTGTATACCTCCTATTGGGTATATGTACACATACACACATATATGTATATAACATGTATGTGTGTATATAACATATACATATGTATGTGTATAATATATGTGTGTATGTGTACATATACCCAATAGGAGGTATATACACATACATATGTATATGTTATGTGTATATAAATTTTAAGAAATTTATTTGAAGGAATTGGCTCACATGATTGTAGGCATCTGGTAAGTCTGAAATCTTTAGGGCAAGCCAGAAGGCTGAAAGCTAAGCCAGAGTTGATGCTATAGCCCTCAGGTGGAATTTCTTCTTGTCTGAGAACCTCAGTTTTGTTCTTAAAACTTTCAAATGATTAGGGGCACTTGGGTAGCTCAGTCAATCATCTGCCTTCAGCTCAGGTCATGATCCCGGGGTCCTGGGATCCAGCCCCACATTAGGCTCCTTGCTCAGCAGGGAGTCTGCTTATTCCTCTGCCCCTCCTCCTGCTTGTGCTCTCTCTCTCTCTCTCTCTCAAATAAATAAATAAAATCTTAAAAAAAAAACTTTTCAACTGATTAGATGAGGCTCACCCACATTGCCGAGATTTACTTTATTTAAAGTCAACTGATTGTAGATGTTAACCACACCTACAAAACACCTTCAACACCTGAATTAATATTTGATGAAGTAACAGACTACTACGACCTATTCACATTGACATGTAAAATTAACCATCACAATAGGTTTGTTGATTCTCCGACTAGATGATAAATTCTATAAAAGAGCAGAGACCTTGGCTTTTCTGGTCACCTCTGGCACATCACTGGTCACACAATGTGTATTCAGTAAATATAGTAGTTGCTTAAATATTTGCTGATGTAATAAACGAATGCACAATATCTGATGACCACGGTTTGGTAGTCAAAGGGTATCTTTTTTATCATGACCATTTTTGGTTCCTGGTCAGCTAGGTAGAACCATAAAAGAAATATTGAAAAGTTTGGTGGTTTTAAAAATTACTGTTAAAACAAATGAATAGGCAACAAATGAACAAATAATAAATCATAGAACCATTCATAACGAATGCTCAATTTACTCTTCTTTTATCTTTGTCTTAATTATGCTATTATTTTCAGATAAACTTGGAGGACATCAGAGATCACTCACAGATCAAAATAAATATTGTCCTCATGTAGTGGTTATAATAACCAGGAGATGTAGTAAGACAAGCAACAAAATTTTAAAGTACCTACAAAAAAAATAAAGTACCTACAAATAAATCTAAACAATTAATTTAAGATCTTTGTCCAGAAATTGAGGACATAATAACTGGAAAGACCCGCTATATTCATTATAAAGATGTCAGTTATTCACCAAATTAATCTATAATTTACATGTAATTCTAATAGAAACCCAATAGGCTTTTTCTTGGAACTAAACAAATGGATTCAAAAATTCATCTGGAAGAATAAAATCCAAGAACTAAGATGAATCTGAAAAAGAATACGGCAGAAAAACATGTGCTATAAGATTTTAAGATGTATTTTGAAATATTTTTTAAAAGATTTTATTCATTTATTTGAGAGACAGAGAGAGCATGAATAATGGGGGAGGCAGAGGGAGAGGGAGAAGCAGACTCCCCACTGAGCAGGGAGCCTGATGTAGGGCTCCATCCCAGGATCCAGGGATCATGACCTGAGCCTATGGCAGAGGCTTAACTGACTGAGCCACCCAGGCACTCAAGATGTATTTTAAAGCTTTAATAATTAAAACATTGATGTATTGGCACAGAAATAGGCACAAGACAAAAGAAACACACTAGTGCTCTGAAATATGTCCATGTATATAAGAAAACTTGGCAGATGACAGCTGTAGCGTTATAAATCTATGGAAAAGAATGCAACTTTGTCATGATGTTTTATCTATTTTATACACTGCTGTATTTACTTTGATAATGTAAAGTTTAAGAGTTTTGCATAAACTTTCATGAGAACTTTTCTGTAATTTGCCTCTTTCACAGATATTAGTTGCCAGGTCCTGGTATTAAGTTTATGTTAGCGTATAAAATGAATCAATATTATTTCTTCTTTTTCTATACTCCAGAAAGTTTGTGAAATATTAGAATTATGTGCTCCTTCAAAGTCTGGTAACAACTTCTCATAAAACTCTACCAGGTTTGGGGGTTTTTTTCTGTATGGGAAATTCTTAAATTATTTCTTTAGTTGGAATATAGGAACATTTGGGAATATTTTTTCTCAAATCAATTAAGTAAGTTATATTTTTCTAGGTATTTGTCTATTTTAGCTAGGTTTTTGAACTTAATTGGCATAAGCATACTCTTAATTATCCTCTTGCTATTTATTCCAGCTTTATTGAGACGTAATGGATATATAACATTGCATAAGTTTAAGGTGTCTGTGTTGATTTGATACACATATATATTGAAAAATGACCACCATAATAGCTTTAGCTAATACCTCCGTGTTATGAAATCACCATTTCTTGTTTGTGATGAGAACATTTAAGATATATATTCGCTTAGCAACTTTGAACTATATAATGCAGTGTTATTAACTATAATCACCATGCTATATGTTAGCTCCCCAAAACTTATTATCTTATAACTGGAAGTTTGTGTTCTTTGGCCAACATCTCCCCATCTCCTCCAGCCCTCAGTTCTTGGTAACCAACATTCTACTCTTTATTTCCATGAATTTGGCTTCTTTTCCATTTCACATATTAGTGATGTCATACAATATTTGTCTTTCTGTGCCCAGCTTCTTTCACTTAGCATAGTGCCCTCAATAACTGTCCAAGAAAATTTATTGAAACATTATATTTTGTTGAATGGTAAGTGAAAGAAGCAAGTTCCAGAACCTCATATACACCATGAAAACATTCTTATTTACAAATTTAGAAATGAACACACTTGCCCAATAAGTTGAAAAAAAATAAAACATGGACTGCAGAGAAAGCAAATTCATAATTCATAATGGTGATTGCTTCTGTGGAAGGAGGGGAGGATTTGGGGCTACAAAGTAGAGCAGAGGGGATTCAACTTTGTAATAATTTATTTCTTTGAAAAAGTTTGACAAAAATATGAGTATTCACTTAAATTTTTTATTTATTTATGATAGTCACAGAGAGAGAGAGAGAGAGAGAGAGAGAGAGAGGCAGAGGGAGAAGCAGGCTCCATGAACCGGGAGCCCCATGTGGGACTCGATCCCGGGTCTCCAGGATCGCGCCCTGGGCCAAAGGCAGGCGCTAAACCGCTGCGCCACCCAGGGATCCCGAGTATTCATTTAAGTGTGATATTTTATCTTTTGTTAAAATTGTGATAATACAGGGGATCCCTGGGTGGCGCAGTGGTTTAGCACCTGCCTTCAGTTCAGGGAGTGATCCCGGGATCGAGTCCCGCATCGGGCTCCCTGCATGGAGCCTGCTTCTCCCTCTGCCTGTGTCTCTGCCTCTCTCTGTCTGTGCCTCTAATGAATAAATAAAATCTTTTTTAAAAAAATTGTGATAATAGCACCATTTATTGAAGAGACTGTCTTTCTTCCAATGGATAGTCTTTCCTCCTTTATCGAATAATATTAAGAAGTAAACAAAAGCCCTGAGACGGAAGAGATTTTCAAGGATCCCATAGGTGGCAGTGTGACTAGAACACAAAGGGAGAAGAGAGCCCTTGAGACGTGGTTTCAAAGGTAGATGATTGCCAGTCCATGCAGTTTGGAGACTATGGTAAGAAGTTTATTTTTAAAAAAGATTTTATTTATTTGAGAGGCGGGAGTGAGAGAGAGAGCGTGCACAAGCAGGGGGGAGGGGCAGAGGGAGGGGGAGAAGCAGGCTCCCCGCTGAGCAGGGAGCCTGATATGGAGCTCAATCCCAGGACCCTGAAATCATGATCTGAGCCGAAGGCAGACACTTAACTGACTAAACCACCCAGGTGTCCCAGAAGTTTATATTTTACTTGGTTTTATTCATAGAAAAATATTTTGTCAAAGGAATTATGAATAAAACAGTAGTAGAAATCTTGCCCACCATGTGGCAGGGGGCACCTCAGTTTGATTCCTTGCCATTCCTTTGTATACTTTTTCTTTTTTAAAAAATATTTTATTTATTTATTCATGAGAGACAGAGAGAGGCAGAGACACAGGCAGAGAGAGCCTGACGGGACTCGATCCACGGTTTCCAGGATCAGGCCCTGGGCCAAGGGTGGCACTAAACCTCTGAGCCACCCGGGCTGCCCTTGTATGCTTTTTCTTTGGGAGGCAGTAAAGTAGGAACGTGTTTCTTTCTACCTTATGTCTGTAGTGCCTAGCACATATAAAGACAAATGAATGAATAAGTAGCAGAACGAATAAATCAATAGTAAAAGCTACGGTCTCAGGAATCAAACACCCTGAGTCTGAGTCTTGAGTCTCAAATCTACTCTTTACTGTTGTATGTCTTTGTATAAGTTAACCTCATTTTCCCAAGTTGTTTTCCTCATCTGTAAAAATGGGAATAATAACAGTACACACCTCACAGGGTATTTTAAGTATGAAATTAGAAAGCACATGTGAAAATTTCCAATATATTATTGGACATAATAAGGACTCAAAAGATGCCTTTTAAGTTCATAGCATACTGTTGCTAAAAATGGGGGGCAGAGTTAGGTGGGATGGGGCAGGGGAGTGTAACAGGGACAGCCAATGAAGGCTTTAGAGTTTACATTTGCTCTGAGTTGTAATAGATTAAAAAGAGTTTCCTAGGTACAAGGAGATTGAGGGAGGGCAGCATTTTAAGAAATAGCTTGTCTGGGATGCCTGGGTGGCTCAGTGGTTGAGTGTCTGCCTTTGGCTCAGGTCGTGATCCCGAGGTCCTGGGATCGAGTCCCACATTGGGCTCCCTATGGGGAGGCTGCTTCTCCCTCTGCCTATGTCTCTGCCTTTCTCCATGTCTCTCACGAATAAATAAATAAAAAATCTTAAAAGAAACAGCATGTCTAAAAGCATGGGGAAATGAAAGCGCTGTGATGTTTCATTGGCCAGAATGTAGAGATACAGAGGGCAGAAGATAAAAAGAGAGGAAGAGGTTTTCTTTAAACTGTGAAAGGCCTTTTACTATGTCAGAGTAAGGAGCTCTAACCTAACTGATAGCAACAGGGAGCAAACAGAAGTTTATGAGGAGGGGAGTTTCATGATAAGATCTTGAGAAGGATAGTTATTATAGGAAGTATCCTTTAGTCACTGGTGGGCCCAGACAACACTGAAATAGGTAAAGTTGAAGTTCTCCTCCGACTTCCCCCTCTCTCTTATCGCCCTCTTCCCAGATGTGAATGGCGTTGCCATGCGTCCTTGGATCTATCAAATCTGATTTCCCTGGTCAAGATGGATGTCATTATTACATGAACGCTGGCACCCAATATGTTTGTTTAGTTAATAGCCGTGTTTATCAGTAGCATAAACTCGAGGAGACAGAGACAAAGTATGACTTACTGCCTGTGATGTCCCCGGAACAGCATGCAGTACTTGCCTTATTAAATAGTCAGTGAATGTTCATAGCCTGTCAGATGAATGGATGGATCAACAGCAGGAAATACTCTTAATGCTTTTGCCGGGAGGAGGGGGGGAGCAAAGAAATGTATGGTTAAGAGGTGAGTTGGTCTCCTCTACGGTGATGACAAAAATTTAACACCAGCATGTGATTGCTTATGCAATCATGGCTTCATTTTCTTACCAAGTGTGTCTTGGGTTTCAGAAAAAGGAGAGATGATTTTCTAAGTATCTTTTAGCCTATGCTGTCCTGGATTACCAAGCCTGCATTCTCTATAAAGTCCTAACTGCTTTATAATCTCCCTTAGCCTTAAGTCACTCTGGGCTTCATGTCCCAGCAAAGTTATTTTCTGACAACAGTGGGTCCCATTCCACATCTGTGCATAGAGTTGTTTTAAAGCAAATTTGGAACTAGGCTATTGACAGCCTAGGAGTTGGTACTTTATTACAATCTATAAAATAGTTGTCATAAAAAGGACTGCCCAATGTTGGTATGAAAATAACTACTAAAATTCTGTGCTTGTGCAGAGATCAAAATGGTCAGATGTTAGGGGAGGGTTATGGTTGGCTACAGGGCTTTCACAGAGCTTGCTTAGGAGATCTGGCCTGGTGCTGGAGAGATTCACTTTGTTCATAGCCCATTGTCCTTGAGCAAGCAGGTATAGCTTTGGGGAAGTGTAAAGGTAATCCCACCATGGCTTGCTGAAATGGATCATAGGTAGGGATAGTTGGGGAAAGGATAGGGAAGAAAAAGTTGAAGGAAATGAGTGGACATGTGCTGAGTTATATGGAGAAGGTGAACATTTTTAAAGTAATGAATACAATAGCCATGGGAAGTAATCTTCTGTGGTGGTAGGATCCTAGTATTACTTGGCACAGAGTGTGTCATGTTGGCCCCAGTATCTTCAACTATAAAATAAGGAGATTGTACCAGTGGCTATTTGCAGTCTTCTCCAGATCCAATATTCTGTAATTCTATAGTGGAAATGATACTGCAGCAAATTACAGACTGCCTGGTTCAAATGACAGATCGGGTGGTAGCTTGGAACTTGTCAATCAACACAACTTATTTGCATAAGTGAAGCCTCATTATATTGTTTCAGATGAACAGCTATGTAACTGACCCAAAAGATAGAGGGATTACTGCATTTTAGAGGCAGCATATTTATAATAGATGAATCAGTACATAAATGAGCAGAGTGAAAGTTCATTACAAGTGCATTTCCCAGGACACAATTGTTTAAAACAACAGTAAAATTAGATTATTACACCCAAAGTTTAAATGAAATAGGACTCATAAGACTTCATATCTGCCACTTCTTCTCTAGTAAGTGGAAGAAAAGGAATTATTTCAATGGACTCCTTGTGGAGTGAGGGGTCCAGACAGACTATATATCCACCACCACCACCTGCTCCTAACAAAATATACACTGAAAACCAATAAAATCAGATTAAATTGAGCATCAATAACATATTTAAGGACAAAGTCAGAAATGGATGCATTATGGAGTGGGTGGGGATCATCATGGGTAGGGTGAGCTGGTCCCACCATTTTGTCTTAGTAACAATGTTGACAGTAAGGTATTGGATGAGTGCACATGTTATCAGCCTGTTGGCAATTTTTGCACTAGCTAGTGGGAATCCCCTTTTTCCTTTCTTACCCTGATCAGTTCTGGCCTCATTAGGGACCCAGAGTATGGTACCCAGGGCATTCGGGAGACAGAAGGGCAGTCCACACTTCTTCAGGTGGTGGGAGAAGACCAGCCAAATTAGCTGGCACTTAGGTTCATTCACTCCTTTGTTCATTTATTGAGGCAAAGTTTGTGCTGGGCCATGCGCTGTGCACTAGGGTAAAATTATAAACAAGACAAGTGTGGCATCATTCCTTATAAAGTTTATCTTCTAGATAACAATAAAAACAATCATACAAGTCTACATATGCAACTGGGCTATCATAGGAAAGGAAAGAGCCTCTTAGACACTTACACAGGAGTCTCATTTAGAAATGGGAGGAGGAGAGGGTCAGGGGAAATTTTTCTGTAGAAGTGACATTTGCACTGAGATCTGATTGATGAGCAGGGGCCCATCTGGGCAAAGACTGGGTTAAAACATATGAGGCAGTAAAAGCAACGTGCACAAGTGCCCAGAAGCAGGGAACACTTGGCACATTCAAATAATCAAAAGAGGGCTGCTAGGGTAGAAGAGCAGCGCAAGAGTGTTATGTCTTTCCAAGGGCCCAGCTTGACTCAGAAAATGAATAGTTTTGCAGTAAGTACTGCTAGACAGTGAGAAAGTCAAACTGAATAAACTAAATGGGCCAGAGGAAAAATGTGCAGCTGAGAAGAGATGAGAAATACAGGTCAGAATCCCAGGTGCCCTCAAGAATGGAGAGGTGGAAACCGGGTGAAAGTTTCCAGAATTTTGGCTAAGAATGGGGTGATGGGATGGGCAAGCCTTGTTTAATGGTTCTTGAAAAGGCAGTATCAACCCTGGGCCCTACTTCTGCTGCTCTGCTAACTAGGGTAAATATCATTAGGGGCTATTAGTCATCTATGGAGGAATCAAGGGGATTTGAAATGCCTGGCAATCCTTTCAGTTGGTGCAGCTTTGGTTATTTAGTGAATGGCAAAAATACAGAAAAGCTCTGCTTTTCCTGATGCATCAAGGTAACAACTGTGATTCTAAGAGGCCAGAGAGATTTCCATCATCTGTCAGCAAGGAGCAGAAAGCATAGGTGGCTGGCTCTCAAAAGAGGTTAATATGCTGAGCCATTCCCGCTTTGACCTCAATTCTAGGATGGACTAATTTTTTTTTTAAGTTTCCAAACTGTGGTGGATTTATCCTTATTTATCAACTTCTTTTACTGTGGTAAAATGTAGATAACATAGAATTTATGATATTAATCATTTTTAAGTGTAAGATTCAGTGGCACCAAGGACATTCACATTGTCGTGCACCCATTACCACCATTCATCTCCAGAACTTTTTCACCATCCTGTACTAATAATCTTTACCCATTAAATAAAAACTTCTTTTTTTTTTTTTTTAAATTTTTATTTATTTATGATAGAGAGAGAGAGAGAGAGAGAGGCAGAGACACAGGCAGAGGGAGAGGCAGGCTCCATGCACCGGGAGCCCGATGTGGGATTCGATCCTGGGTCTCCAGGATCGCGCCCTGGGCCAAAGGCAGGCGCCAAACCGCTGCGCCACCCAGGGATCCCTAAATAAAAACTTCTCACTCAACTCTACTCATGGTGCCTGGTAACCACTGTTCTACTTTACTGCTTTATCAATTTGGCTCTTCTGGGTACCACACAGAAATGGAATAATACAAGATTTGTCCTTTCGTGTCTAGCTTACTTCACTTAGTGGAGTGTCTTCGAGGGTCATCCATGTTGCAGCATGCATCAGAATTTCCTTCCTTCTAAAGTCTGAAAAATATTCCAGCCTATGCACGTGCCACAATTTTTCTATTCATCAGTAGATGGACATTTGGATTCTTTTCACCTTTTGGCATTGTGAATAGTGCTGGGATGAACATGGGTATACAGATATCTGTCTGAATGCCTGCTTTATTTATTTATTTATTTATATTATTTTTTTATTGGAGTTCAATTTGCCAACATATAACGTAACACCCAGTGCTCATCCCGCCAAATGCCCCCCTTCATTGCCCGTCACCCAGTCACCCCAACCCCCCGCCCACCTCCCCTACCACTACCCCTTGTTCATTTCTCAGTTAAGTGTCTCACATTTTGTCACCCTCACTGATATTTTCTTTTCTTTTTTTTTTTTATTTATTTATTCATGATAGTCACAGAGAGAGAGAGAGAGGCAGAGACACAGGCAGAGGGAGAAGCAGGCTCCATGCAGGGAGCCCGACGTGGGATTCGATCCCGAGTCTCCAGGATCGCGCCCTGGGCCAAAGGCAGGCGCCAAACCGCTGCGCCACCCAGGGATCCCCTCACTGATATTTTCACTCATTTTCTCTCCTTTCCCTTTATTCTCTTTCTCTAATTTTTATATTCCCCAAACGAATGAGACCATATAATGTTTGTCCTTTTTTGATTGATTTATTTCACTCAGCATAATACCCTCCAGGTCCATCCACATTGAAGCAAAAGGTGGGTATTTGTCGTTTCTAATGGGAATGCCTGCTTTAAATTATTTTGTGTATAAACTCAGACATAATTCTATGTTCAATTTTTTGAGCAACTGCTTTACTGTTTTCCATAGCAGCTGCACCATTTTCATACCCATCAGCAAGGCACAGGAGTCCATTTTCTCCATATCTTGTCCAACACTTCCTAAGGAATGTGAAGTAGTAGCTCATTGTGGTATTGATTTGAATTCCCCTAATGATTAGTGATATTGAACATCTTTTCATGTGATTATTGGCCATTTGCATATAGTTGGAGAAATGTCTATTGAAGGTCTTTGCCCATTTAAAATTATTGTCTTTCATTGAGTTGTAGGAGCTCTTTATATATTCTGGATATTAATCCCCTATCAGATATGTGATTTGCAAATATTTTCTCTCATTCTGCGGGTTGCCTTTCCACTCTGTCACTAAGGTCCTTTGATGCATGAAAGTTTTTAATTTGCTGAACTCCAATTTATCTATTTTTTGTTCAGTTGTCTGGGCTTTTGGTGTCATATCCAAGAAATTATTGCCAAATCTATTATCATGAATCTTTTCCCCTGTGTTTTCGTCTAAGAGTTTTATAGTTTTCACTCTTACATTTAGGTTTTTTATTTATTATATCTTAATTTTAGTGTATGGTATAAGGTAAGGATCCACTTCCATTCTTTTCAATGTGGGTATTCAGTTTTCTCAGCACCATTTGTTTGAAATACTGTTCTTTCTTCCATTGAATGGTCTTGGCATCCTTGTTAAAAATTATTTGACCAAATATACGAGGTTTTAGTTCTGGGACCTGTATTCTATTCCACTGATCATAATATCTGCCTTTATGCCAGTGTAACACTGATTCGATGACTATAGCTTTGTAGTAAGTTTTGAATCAGGGAGTGTGAGTCCTTCAAATTTTTTTTTTCAAGATTGTTTTGGTTATTTAGGGTCCCTCAAACTTCCATAGGAATTTTAGGATAGAGTTTTCTATTCCTGCAAAAAAAGTCATTGGAATTTTGATAAGGAAGGCATTGAATCTGTAGACTGCTTTAGATACTATTGACATCCTAACAATATTAAAATTTCAAATATATGAACACAAGATGTCTTTGCACTTACTTATGCCATCAATTTCCTTCAATAATGTTTTGTAGTTGTCAGTGTACAAGTGTTTTGCCTCCTTGGTTAATTCCTAAGTATTTTATTCTTTTTGGTGCTATTGCAAATGGAATTCTTTTCTTATTTTCCTTTTCGGATTGCTTATTTTTAGCATATAGAAAAACTGGCTTTTGTGTATTGCTTCCATATCCTATAACTTTGCTGAATGCATTTATTCTAACAGATTTTTTGTGTGTGGAATCTTTATGGTTTTCTACATATAATATCATATTGTAAGTGAGCAGTGATCATTTTACTTCTTTCTTTCCAATTTGGATGCCTTTGACTTCTTTTTCTTGTTTAATTACTCAGTCTCTAACTTTCAATAATAGTGGTGAAAGTGGGCATCCTTGTCTTATTCCTGATCTTAGAAGAAAAGCTTTTAGTCTTTCTTTCCTGAGTATGACAGCTGTAGGTAAAAACTATTGATACAGAAGCTTCTGAGAGGAGGATGATGACATTAAAAAATCACATTTATTAAAAAATTTATTTCAGGGATCCCTGGGTGGCGCAGCGGTTTAGCGCCTGCCTTTGGCCCAGGGCGCTATCCTGGAGACCCGGGATCGAATCCCACATCCGGCTCCTGGTGCATGGAGCCTGCTTCTCCCTCTGCCTATGTCTCTGCCTCTCTCTCTCTCTCTCTCTCTCTCTCTCTCTGTGTGTGTGACTATCATAAATAAATAAAAATAAAAAAATATATATATATATTTCAAATTCAGAACTGTTAAAACATGAAAAAAAAACGTGCCATGGAAGAATTATAAAGAGTAGTAGACAGAATTATAAAATTCTACTGTCACTGGATAGCTCCTCTGGGTGTCTTATCAGCACTTTGAACTCAGTGTCTGAAACTAGATACATCCTCTTGCCGGCACAGCAGCTTTTTTGTTACCCATGCTCTCTGCTCATAGTGCTACTCAGTCTTCCAATCCAGAAACACAGTGATCATCTTAGACACTTTTTCTGTTCACCTTCTCCCCTCTTTCATCTGATTGGCCATGCGATGTTTTTGATTCTACCACAGAGGTAGATAGCTCCTTCATTTGTCCATTGCCCTTAATCTTCACTAACACTTGCCATCATACAGACTATTCTCAACTCTTGCCTGAACTATGGTAATAGTCTTAACTGGTCTCTTTAACATCAATCTCTCCCCCTTCAATATACCATCACAGTCCCAAAAGTTATCTTCCTATGACATAAATTTGATTATGTCTGGTAGAGCTAGAGATATCAGATATGAAAGCAAGCACTAAGGATTTATGCTGTAGTCTTTTCATTCCATCACTATAGTTGTATCACCACATACTTATTTTTTAAATATTTTATTTATTTATTTATTTATTTATTTATTTATTTATTTATTTAAGAGGGAGAGAGTGGGTACTCTCACTCTCATGTGTATGAACAGGGGCAGGGGCAGAGGGAGAGGGGAAGCAGACTCCCTGCTGAGCAGGGAGCTGGATGTGGGGTTCAATCCCAGGACTCAAGGATCATGACTGGAGCTAATTAATGGCAGACGTTTAACTGACTGAGCCACCCAGGTACCCCTCTCCACATACTTCTAACATTCCCCTATTGATAAGATAGGAAATGGAGTGATGCAAAATGATTTTTCAGGATATTAGAAATAGGAAGACAAAGCAGTAAAACATTAATCTAGTGATCTCTTCCGGTACTTCAGTCAGGCAGATTCGACCAGGACATCTGTGACTTCATGGAAGAATTGAGGGCTTCAGTCACAGTCAAGATTAAGTTTTTTTTTTTTAAAGATTTTATTTATTTATTCATGAGAGACAGAGAGAGAGAGAGAGAGAGGCAGAGACACAGGCAGAGGGAGAAACAGGCTCCAGGCAGGGAGCCTGATGTGGGATTCGATCCTGGGTTTCCAGGATCACGCCCTGGGCCGAAAGCAGGCACTAAACCACTGAGCCACCCAGGGATCCCCTCAAGTTTTATATTTAACATGATTTTCTTAATTTTGTACCTCCTACGGGCCTCACGTCACATGGTGCAGGAATAAATCTAGGAATATAATTACCACACATTCGAATTTCTCTGTGTCTCATAGTTTAGACTTTGAAGTCTGCTAGGAACTTTCATAGTACCTAAGGTGCCAATCAGCATCATGTGCAGTTCTAGGTGAGGCTGCCAAGGCAGTGAAACCAGGGTCACACAGCAGAGGGAAAGTCTTTTCCACTTAAATCCAAGCTTCTAAACTACTTTTGGTTTCTGAATACCTACTGGACAAAGTAACTTATCAGTTACACATCTAAGGCCCTTTATAATCATTCTCCTACCAAAGTCTAACCTACTCACACCCCCTCCCATATATTGTAGGCTCCAGCTGCCACAAATGTTCCACTGTTCTCTGAAGACTTCATACCATTTTGCGACTCCAAGCCTTTACCTGTTCTCTTTATTCTTTCTTCATATAATGCACTTCTACCCCTTTTATGACTAGCAGACTATTCTATCCATACACACAACATATAGGCCATATGTCACCACCTCTGTGAAACTGTTCCTAAATCGTCCATGTATTTACATTTCATACATATATTTTAGCATCACTCAAATTTCTGTTTCCCTTCCTCTTAAGAACGAGTTTCTGAAAGGCAGAGAATTTCCAATGCTATAATCCTAATGCTTAGTATAGTGGAAACTCCATAAATATTTGTGGAATATGAAATGAATTGCAATGTAAAACACCACGAATGAAATTTAATGTGAACTATATGGACTTTGGATGATTATAGTGTGTCAATGTAGGCTTATCATTTGTAACAAATGTACCAATCTGGTGGCAGATATTAATAATAGGGGAGGTTATGCATGTGTGAGAGGGGGTGTGTGTGGGAATCTCTGTACCTTTCTAATTTTGCTATGAACCTAAAACTTCTCTAAAAATAGTCTTTATTAACGAGTAAATTGTGAGTGTGTATATTTTGTTTGTTTTTCTGTCATAGTAAAGAGAGTTATATTTATGTCACATGACACGTGCGAGCTCTGATGTGTGTGGCTACGTTTGCTTATATACCCATACGTAGGCACACTGTCTCCCAGCTAAAGCTGCTAAGGTTCTACCTGAGACTGATCAACTTCTGTGAAAGCACATGGTTGATATTCAAATGAAGACAGAGGGAAGCTATGTGATTTCAGGTCAGAACAGGAATAGATCTTCAGCCAGTCTTTTCCAGGGAAAGCATCTGGTTGGATGCATTTGATTATTTTGGGCATTCAGTCATTTCCCTGTACCCCCTCACACTGCTTGTGGATAGAGTTGATTTAGGGGAATTGTATTCTGAGAGGGTGAAGTGGTCACTTGATCCCAGATGGTTCTAAGATGCTGCACCTGGCTGTCTTTTCTCTCTCCTCAAATAATCTGCTTTGTTTGAGACATGCACCATTTACCACTGTAGAAGTGATATTTTCTATGGTTAAGGTTTTAATTCTAAGAAAAATGAGTTCTTAAATGACCAGAATGCAATGCTGTAGCTAGGAAGAATACGAGTTTGTGTTTTTGTTTTTTTTATGAAAAGAATCTCACTCCTCCCCTCCCTTTTTTAAAGGGTCTCACTGGCCAAATCAGAAACAGGAAAGCAGGTGCTGGGACATAGAGAAGCTACTTGGCTTGCCATATCTCCATTCTGAGCCTTTTGCAATGACTTTATACTTACCTTCTGAGAGGAGGTATAGGCAAGTAGATGACACATTATGTCTGTAAGTGCAAGACTTGGTTTAGAGCACTTTTTTTAATATATAAAGGGAAGGGGAGCAGCAAGGGAGCACTCAATAATGCGGAGTTATAAAAACAGAAGCCTTAATCATCTGTCTACATCAGGCAAAATTTGGGATGAATAATCTGAATAATTTCCTTATTACTTCATGTCATTATGGATGTAAGCCAATCAAATAAACCCATTTCCTTTCATTTAGCTTCCTTTCAGCTTGAGAAATGGTGCACTCAATTTAATGCACTGTTGGAAAGCTGAACAATCTCTTCTAATTTCCTGATTTCAACTCCACTTAACAAACATTTATAGAGCACCTACTGTGTGCCAGGAACTGCACTTTAAAATTTAAATGAGTCAGATTTAATATTCAGTAGTGTATTTTCATGACTTGGTACCTTTGTCAAACAATTATGAATGTACATATTTAGTTGAAAGGCTAATGGCATCATAACAAGCAAGCAATTTTAACCCAGCTGCATGACAATTAAAACAACTGAAGTTGATTTTGTCGAACTTGGCCCTTAGATGGGGAGTGCTTTTTCATGCTAGCTTGCATGCCAGAACTGAAGATACTAGCTCCAGCCATGCGTTCCTCAAAAATAGCTAAATCCCGAGCCTTCTGTCGGAAGCTTGGGAGTCAACTTTACTATTGAATAAATAAAGCCAGATTTTTGTCTGTATGCTCATGTGGGTATGCCACAGCTAGTGAAAATAGATTCAGGAAGGCATATTGCTTGCCTGCCACCCCTTAGGTGTTTGTGGCAGGCTTTGAGCTTCTGAATGGTAAAC
The DNA here is from genome assembly GCF_003254725.2 of Canis lupus dingo. Classification (NCBI taxonomy): domain Eukaryota; kingdom Metazoa; phylum Chordata; class Mammalia; order Carnivora; family Canidae; genus Canis; species Canis lupus. Next base: position 89,655,977 of record NC_064281.1, on the reverse strand, counting down.
ACCCTACACATTCCTAAGATTTGTTGTTGCCATCATTTCCTAGGATCCCCACCTGCTGCTTGTTTTCTGAATTTGGGATCTCTGCCCATTACTAAGTCTATGATGGTTGTCCCCCCACCCTGACTTCAATTCATTGAGCATTCCATCTAACAGGTTTCCTTTATACGTTGACCTTGGATCGCTTTCCCAGATTAAGCCAACACTTCACTGCTCTTGATTGAAGAATGTGCATACACAGAGGAGCCCTTCTTAAATTTATTTTCTCCACAACAAGAAAACTTCCAAATACTCCCATTCGGTAAATAAGCATTGAATTGTCCTTCCAATCCTTGTTCTACCATGTACAGGCGAAATGGGGAAGTCCCCGAAGCTTCGTGGTGAGTCTGTCCCACTTCTCATTCTGGACACCATTCCTTTCTGGCTTGGTCCATACTCAGACACATGGTGTCCTCAGCTTGCTCTTGTTTCTCCTTTCCCAAGTAGGCAAATGAGGTTTCATTCACACTCAGGTAACAGAACCTTATGTGACACTTCTTTTAGGCAAGTTTGTATTTTGAAGGCACTATAAGAGCTAAGAGAATCCTCGAAGGACAGAACACATATGTAGCAGGGAAATTCCATCCATTGGATGAGGCACTTATGCATGAGGGTGTCATCCAGATATTCCACAAATTACAGTTCAGTGGCCCAGCAGCTTTTAGCACTCCCACAAAACACTTAGATAGGCTTTCAACAACCCACAGGTAAAAGAGAGGAGACTGCCAGGCCATGGCTTCATGGCTTCAGCAAGGCTATGACTTGGACCCAGTAGATCTCCAATCTTTACCGAAAAGAGACTACCTTGGTGCATTATATTCAGAACTATCCTTCTGAATTAAAATTATCTTATTTTTGAATAAAACATATAAATAAAAATATGTATGCATATATTAAACTATTCAAAATAAAAGAAACACACATATGCCTGCTAATTCTAGACAGTTAAAGATTATCAATTTCTTTGATTTTTCCCTCTAAGCTCCTGCCTATCAATTGTACCTTCCTCCCACAAGTGAAACTAATATCCTGAATTACGTATTCACATTCCAATGCTTTCCTTCATAGTTTTTCGGTATATGTATGCACCTCTTAACAATACATAGTTTACTCTTTTCATATCTTTGACTTTACATAAACAGAATCACCCAGCATGTACTCTCCCATGACCCACTGTAATTCTGGTTCATTCATTTTCTTTGGTTTATAGAAGTAGACTATGTGATCCCACAATGTATTCATTCTCTAGTGTTGGGACATTGTGACATTTCTGTTTGCCTGTTTGATTAATTGCTTTTTGTTTTGTTTTGTTTTGTTTTAGCTACTACAGCAGCTTCCATGAATGTGTTTCCTGGTACATATTTCTAATAGCTTTTTTTTTTCAGAGTCTGTAACAGAAGTGTAATTTCTGGATCATATATTAAGCATAGGTACTACTTTACTAGGTAATGCCAAATGGTTTTCCATAGTGCTTATACCAACTTACACTCCATTACAGTGTAAAGAATTAAGCTCAGGGGAACCTGGGGTGGCTCAGTTGGTTAAACATCTGCCTTCAGTTCCAGGTCATGATCTCAGGGTCCTAGAATCTCAGACCTCATGTCAGGCTCCCTACTCAGCAGAGTCTGCTTCTCCCTCTCCCTCTGCTCCTCTTCCTTGCTAGTGCTCTCTCTGTCTCTCAAATAAATAATCTTTTAAAAAAATAAGTATTAAAAGGAAGAACTAAGTTTAGAAGGGTCTTGTGGAAAATAAATACAACTAGTGGTAACTATACTACCCAACAATCACATTTGTCTACAAAGTAGACTACAACCCCCACTTACCTAGATATCTAAGTCTACCCTATCTAGCTTCATATCTCATAGCTACAGCTGTTCCATCGTTCAGAAAATCACACAGTATAAAAGCCCACGAAAAGGCATGATTTATTTTATGCACTATAACCCTGAAAAGGAAAAAAAAAGATAGATGACTAAGGAAAAAGTCAACACAACAATCCTCTCCTGCAATCTTGTTCCATGCATTGCCTTTCTTTGCTTTTGTTTGTTTTCATTTTGTGACAAAAAAATTGGTATGAATAAATGATAATTTTAATGAAAGCTTTCAAATAAAGCAAACCGCAAAAAAGCAATAAATTGCACACCTGTGTATTCACCACCCAGATTTAATAAATGTTTACATTTTGCGTATTTTTCTTAAGGGTAGATAGATCCTAAAATGATTCTAGTACCAATTTCAACTTGTGGAGGTCCCTATAGCAACAAGCAATTTTCAGATCCCAGCCAGGCTTCCTACAGTTTAACTCAATTCTGACATGATCTATGCAGAGATAGCATCAGATCCCACAGGTTAGGCACTTGGTTCCTCTAAGACTGCCCTCCCACCCTTCTTCAGATCCCAATTGCAAGTCCAGGTTGTCATCTAAGCTTCTGTCCAACTGCCTATAGATTGGAGGTTCCAATAGTCCCCTCTTTGGGTTCAATCAATTTCCTAGAGTGGCTCACAAACATACTATATTACCAGTTTAGCAGCCAGATGGAAGGGATGCATAGGGCAAGGTATGTGACAAGGGGTGTGGAGCTTCCATGCTCCCCCTGAGGGCCCAGCTCTCCCCAAGTTTACAAGTGCTCACCAACTGGGAAGCTCTCCAAACTCCATCCCTTTGGTTTTTTTATGGAGGCTGTGTTACATAGGCACGATTGATTAAATTATAGATCATTGGTGACTGAACTCAATTTTCACCCCTTCCCCCCTTCCCAGAGATCAGGATGTGGCACAGAAAGGTCCAACCCTCTAATCTCGTGGTTGGCTCCACTGGCAACCAGCCCCCATCCTTAGGTGCTTTCTAAAAGTCAACTTGTTAACACAGTAAAAGACACCATTATGCTCTCATCATTAGACAATTCCAAGGGTTTTAGGAACCCTCTGTGAGAAATAGGAGGAAGACCAAACACATGTTTCTTATTATAAATCACAGTATCATAGATAGATATGAAATAAAATATTTCAGTTAAAAGTGGAGCCCTTTTAGTGCACCTGGCTGGCTCAGTCAGTAGAGCAAGTGACTCTTGATCTTGGGGGGTCATGAGTTTGAGCCCCACTATGGGCATAGAGCTTACTAAAAAAACGTGAAGCCCTTTTGTGATCCTCTCCTATGCATTCTCCTCCAACTGTCTCCCCAGAAGTAATCTCTCTCCTGAAGTGGTTATGTACCCCTTTTATGTATAGACACATGTGTACATGCCTATAAACAATAACTTTTTATTAATTCAAAAACCTTACATAAATTGCATTGTATTGTATTTATCACTTGATAATATGTTTTAAAAAATTTTTTTAGATTTCATTTTTATTTATTTGAGAGGGAAGGATAGAGAGAGAGAGAGTGCACAGGAGCAAGGGGAGGGGTAGAGGAAGAAACAGACTTCCTGCTGAGCAGGGAGCCCAACGTGATGAAGGACCCCAAGATCAAGACCTGAGCCTAAGGCAGACGCTTAACCAACTGAGCTGTCCAGGCACCCCATATATTTTTAAATTCAACATTAGGTTTTTGACAATTATCCATGTAGTATACCATTACCTCTTGTTATTCCCTCTATATGATTCCATTATGTGAGTAAACCACAATTGATTTACACTCCTTTTTAAGTGGGTTTTGGTTCTTTGTATACCACTTTTCATTGTGTTAAGCAATGTTGCAATGAAGATGTCAGTGCATTTTCAGCTGCATGTATATGAAAGCTTTTAGTAGTATACCCAGAAGCGGAATGACAGGATTGCAGTGTGTGAACAGTTTTTACTTTACTACACATTACCACATTGCTGTCAAACCTGGCTGTGCCAAAGCATACTTTCTCCAGAAGTGTATGAACATTCCTGGGTCCCTCTCCTTACCAACACTTCCTTCTTCAGAGTGTGGATTATGAGAGCATGGGGGCTAGTGGTCTGAGAAGAGGCTAGAGAGTAGGCAAGGGCTAGAACTCAATGTGACTTATGGAACATACTAGAAAACATGGATCCTCTCCCAAGAACCCATTGAGGGATTTTCATCAGGAGAAAGTAATGGTCATTTTTCCCTTTAGAAAGACCACAGGAAACAGTATGGAGGATGGATTGGGGTGGAAAGACTGGCTTTAAGGAAGGCCCTCAGGAGGAGGTAGGAATTGAGAGTTACCCAAATTTTACTCACCTTTGTTTTTCAATGAAAAGGCTAAACTTTCATTCCCATTAATTGATTTTCCTCTAGTGGCACTTCAAGGTCATGTAGCTCTAGCCTAAAAGAAAAGAGAACAGGTTTTGCATCCATTGTCTGGCAGTTTTATAAAGGACACATACTGTGCAGAAGAGACATACAGCCTCTGTCAATTGCACAAACCAATAAACACACCTTTATTGCTAATTACCATTTTCTTTTTGTGCTACAGTTTGCCAAATGGCAATGAAAGCTGAAGCACAGATGCTCATTAACATCCTTCTTGATTTACTGATAATACAGCACTGACAGTTTAATAAGCTTAGGACTCAACCCAAAGATTATTTGTGACCACAGTTTGGGGGCAATATCTTTTCTCACCTCTTGAACTAAACAGCCTGTCCAGTTTTATAATAATTGCACCAAAAATATCAGTGTTTTTGAATTTGTATTGCATATTTTTAATGAAGAGCTTAAAACATGTCTCCCCACTCCTCAATTAACCTTCATGATCAACTCTGTGAACAAGAAAGAGGCTTTATGAAGCTCATTTCCCATAAGGAGAAACTGGGGAGTTTGTCCAAATGATGTTTAAACTTATTTGACCTGTCTATAGCTGAATATAAAGAGCAAAAAAATCCTGACTTATTTGTTTGAGAGATAAGAGACTATCTCCCCCAGCTATAATGAGATGTAATTTACATATAAAATTGTATTAGTTTAAGGTGTACAACAGAATGATTTGACATATTGTATATTGTGAAATGATCAGCAGAGGAAGTCTAGTCAAGATCCATCACCTCACAGAGTTACAAACTATTATTTTTGCGACGAGAACTTTGAAGATGTCCTCCCTTAGCAACTTCCAAATGTACAATACAGTATTGTTAACTATAGTCATCACAGTATACATTACATCCCCAGAAAGTAGTTATTTACAACTGGAAGTTTGTACTTTTTGACCACCTTCACTCATTTTCCCTACCCCCCACCTCCCACCTTAGTCAACCACCAATCTGTAAGACACTTCTTGTCTTTATTTTACTCAGGTATACTTTAGTGGAGAAATATTGAATGTGATATAATGAATTTTTGAACTCATATTAAATTACTCATCTATTGCAAGACCTTCACATTTATTCATCTGGGAAGAAGGATCCCAAAGCAGGATCAGGCCTCAGTAGATGGTCCTGAAACGATTAAAAAAAATGCCTAAAAGTGTCCATCGAAAGATGAGTGGATAAAGAAGATGTGGTTTATGTATACAATGGAATATTACTCAGCCATTAGAAATGACAAATACCCACCATTTGCTTCAACGTGGATGGAACTGGAGGGTATTATGCTGAGTGAAGTAAGTCAATCGGAGAAGGACAAACATTATATGTTCTCATTCATTTGGGGAATATAAATAATAGTGAAAGGGAATAGAAGGGAAGGGAGAAGAAATGTGTGGGAAATATCAGAAAGGGAGACAGAACATAAAGACTCCTAACTCTGGGAAACGAACTAGGGGTGGTGGAAGGGGAGGAGGGCGGGGGTGGGGTTGAATGGGTGACGGGCACTGGGGGTTATTCTGTATGTTGGTAAATTGAACACCAATAAAAAATAAATTTAAAATAAAAAAAATGCCTAGCCGAAAACATCACTGCCTTTATTATGCCCTATTCTTGATGTTTCATTCTTTGTGTTGGAGACAGGAGATAGGATCATATCGGCCACGTTGTAAATCCATAGCCATTCAATAATACCATAAAAGGAAATGCTTTAAATATGTTTATTCTTCTTTTTGTCCACTAAATCCCCCTCTCACACCTATTTATTCAACACATGACCTTTAATCTCTATTGCATTTGGTCAGATTTCCCTGGTGCAGGATATACCTAGGCATATACAGTAGTTGGTTAATAGTTGCTAACATTTCTTAGTTGATATTTTCTTCTAGGACATTTAAGAAAACACTAAATATAAGGCCCAAAAGATAAGTCATTGATACATATCAGGGTAGGATGGTGGTGATAGTAGTGATGGCCCAAGTTTTACAAATTATTTTCTACAACTGAAGTCTTTAATTGGGACTTTACTATTAATAAAGTTCCTGGTGGATTGTAAGCCCTTTTTACACTTTTCTTTGTGTATAAACTTCACAGAATGGCAAAGGAGAGACAGATGTGCTCTGTCTCTGAGCTTCATCAGATATGCACAAAAACTTGCATGCAATGTTCATAGAAGTTTTATTGGTAATAACCCCAAACTAGAAACAAACGGGATGCCATATAATAGGCAGATGGTTAAATAAACTGTGGTATACCCATACCATGAAATTCTACCCAGCAATAAGAAGAAACAAGTTATTTATAACCTACAACTGGGGTGGATCTCAAATACATTATGTTGAGTATAAAACAGCCAGTGCAAAATGTCATATCCTATATGATTCAATTTATATAACATTCTTGAAATGAGAAAATTGTAGAGATGAAGAACAGTTGATCAGTCATTAGGGGTTAGCTATGGTAGTGGGCAGTGTTGAGGGAAGTGTGCAAAGTGTAAAGGAATAGCACAAGGGATCTTTGTGGTGATGGGATAGTCTGTTCTGTACCACAATTTTGGTGGTGATTACATGAAATAAAATTACCAATGTCATTTCTGGTTTTGATATTATGATTACCTAAGATATAAACCATTATGGGAATTGGATGAAGGGTACCCGGGACCTCTACTATCTTTAAAACTTCCCATGAGTCTATAATTATTTCAACATTTTTTATTTTTGGGGAAAAAAGCCCCACATTTTTTCAAGTAAATGGATTCTAAAAAACCTAGAAGTTGTTCTGAAGCCAAACTTTTGTACATAGAGTATTTAAATCCTGTAATAATCTCAAATAGAAAATCTTATGCTCCAAAAAGTATTCAGTCATGGCTTAATCAATTGAATTTGCTTAAAAAATATCTTTGTTTGTTCATTTGTTTTTACTCTGGTCCAGCAGTATATCTTCTGATTTTCTTTTCACTTGGAACCATTCACATAAAACCTGGTCTCTTTGCTCTAATTTGAAAATGTATATTGATCAAGAGCTCATTCAAATTGGCAAAGGAATCTCCACATAGTAAGATGATAGGTATGGGATCATAAATTTATGCTGAGTGGGCAACGTGATGTCACCAGGTGGCAGTAGAGTATTATGACCACCCACCTAAGAACTATAGTAGGCCTACAAATAGTTGTTAGGAAAAACTACTGAATCTCTGGTACTAAATCTCCTGTATTTTCTAATATTCCTGTAACATATTTCAATCCCATAAAATATATATATGCAAGTTTGAGCAAAGAATAGCAGAGCCATGTTAAGATATATAACCTTGGGAGTTAGCCTCACTCAAAAGCTAAGAGACACTGCCACATGCCAACTTTGCAAAGTATGTAGCTCATGCATCAGGAAAACCATGACTCAGTAAAATGACAGATTGTTACATATGCCATTAATATTTGGGTCTTCTGGGATCCCTGGGTGGCGCAGTGGTTTGGCGCCTGCCTTTGGCCCAGGGCACGATCCTGGAGACCCGGGATCGAATCCCACGTCGGACTCCTGGTGTATGGAGCCTGCTTCTCCCTCTGCCTGTGTCTCTGCCTCTCTCTCTCTCTGTGTGACTATCATAAATAAATAAAAATTAAAAAAAAATATTTGGGTCTTCCGTGTATACTTGAAACCTCGAATTGAAAATCCTCAAACACCAAGGATTTCCTATATTAAGCCTAAAGAGAAGCACTTAATTAAGAGATCAACTTTTCTCATTTCAAGTATAAAAATAGAATTTTGGGGGTTTTTTTTTTGAGAGAGAGGGAGCAGGTACGTGCATGCAGGAGGGAAGGGCAGAGGAAGAGGGAGAGAGAATCTTAAGCAGGCTCCATGACCAGCACAGAGCTCGAGGCAGGGCTTGATCTCATGACCCTGAGATCATGACCTGAGCCGAAATCCAGAATCAGATGCTTAACCAACTGAGCCACCAGTGGCTAAACATTCCAAAATAGAATTCTGTATTAACTAGTTAAACTAACAACGTTAATCAGTAAAGCATATGTCTTACAGAGAAAAATACCTGAAAATGAACCAGTGCTCATGTGCAATTACATACCTACTTCAGTAAATGCACTTATTGAAATGCTTGTAGAATTATAAATTGCATTAATATTGATGTCCAGGGACCAACGAAGCCTATTAGTCAGATCATACTTTAAAAGACTAACATAAATTCACAAAACACAGTTCAAGGAGTTGAGTCTTTTTGTTCCGATTGAAAGTAAGGATACATATAATAGCAGACTTTAACTCTCTAGAAATTATTTGCTTTGTGTTTTTCAAGAAGGTTGGAAGAGATAGGAAAAATTACAAGGCAGATTTCAGCACAACCTAGGAGAAAACCTTTGAATGATAGACCTTTGATATAATCTGCCCCAGGATGTGGCGAATTTCCTCCCTTTGTGGAAGCTTTCAAGCAGAGACTCAAAATCAGGTATCCTGTCAGTAATACTGTGATATTAAAATACTTACATTTTATTTTATCTTTGATGATCTCCTCTACCCTATCCATACTTCATAATAGAAACAGCATTTTTGAGTGCTTATTATCTGACAGGCATTTTTAAGTGCATTTCACACATTCATTTATCAGATACTTATTGAACAACTACAATACATCAGGAATAATTTTAGATACTGGGGCTATCACAGTCAAAAGAACAAATAAAGGATCTCTCGTGCAGCTTACATTCTATTACGGGGGGAGAAAGTTGATAAATAATATCTGAGGTAGTGGTGAGTGTTCTAAAGAAAAATGAAGAAAATCAAGGGATAGAGAATGATGGGGAGGATGTTATTGTAGATTGGGAGGTTAAGGAACTCCCTGATTGAGTGACATGTGAGCATAGGCTACAATGAAGTATGAGAGAGAGAGAGAGAGAGAGAACAAGCACAATGGAGGTTTTAGGGGAAGAGGCATGTGTTTGATAGGGGAACAAAGTCACTGAAGCTGGAGCTTGCTCAGCATGTTCAAAGGTGCAGAAAAGTGGCTTTGATTTCTACCTAATCGACTACCTCATCTGGCACACTCTCCCTTTCTTGAAGTACTTCAGCCATACTTGCTTTTGCTCAGGGTGCCAGGAAATCTCTCTGGGCTTTCTCATATGTGTACTCTTTGCTGTGAGCACCATTCTTAATATCTCATTTTTGTGTAGATATCATCACCTACTCATCCTTTAGGTTTTGACTTTTCACTATGGCTTCCTCTGGGAGGTTGTTTGAATCCCCAGAACTGGATTAGATGTGTCCCCTCTTAGACTCTATAGAAAGGGTGCTCATATACCTTAACATCTAAACAGGGACACTTTTGAAGATGACAAAGGGTGATATTGGCAATTCTGTTGGGTCAGTAGATGTAGTAAATTCTACTAACAGCAGTCTGTATTTTCCTTATTGTCACTTTTCACACTGTACCATAATTTTGGTTTACTTTTATTTATCTCCTACCAGCAGAGGGCTGAATAAGAGCAAGAATCATGTGTATCTTGCTCGTGTTTTTAGCCTGTAGTTCCTTTTAAATGCCTGGCAAAGCATAGTTTCTCAAAAACTGTTCACTCAATAAATGAATGAAAATAGGAGGATCCCCCAGAAAAGAGAGTTGATTCTTGAAATGATTTATTTTTCTACTCCAGAAGAAGTGTTCATATGTGTAATGACACTTCTTTGAGTATATGGTGGTTGAGTTTGTGGAGGGGGCGGGTGGCAAAGATTGCAAAGTTGAGCTGAAAGAAAGGAGAAAGATGATTACAAAGCTTGGGGCATTTTTTTTCTCTTTGCAAGTTTCTGCTGACAACTAACTCTATGTACTTGCAATCCTTAGTCTGAGAAAACTTTCCTTGAAAAGAAAAACACCATGGAAATTTAAGGTATCAAAATTACTTTCACTTAAAGAAGCAATTTCACATCTGATTCTAGAAATTACAGCCTATGATTTCCAGCCATTCCCTGAAATAAGATGTGAATTTGGCCATTATTGATAATTTTCTCAAATATGTCTGACATTTTCAGAGGCTGTAGTAGTTGAGTTCTGTTTTCCCTTCCTTTCTCTTGGAGTCTTTATATACCCCTTTCCATGTATCAGATGTCTCCAAACTACTTTACTCAGACTGTTCCCTTTTACTTCGATTCAGTTGGATATTTTCCACCATCTGGTTTCAAGCTTTTAAATGGGTATCTGGAGGCTAATATTTCCACATTCTAGTAAGAAATGGTAATTAAAAAATATGTTGCTTTTATTACCCTGTGGTGACTGAAGGAAACCATAGGCAAATAGCACTACATTTTCTCTCATTTTAATGCAGCCGCATATCAATCAGATTCTCGGCTACTTGTGGATTTCTTTTTTTCTGCCAGGTTAATGCACAGATTAGATTTTCCACCAAATGGAATATATACCTTCCTACAAATCACAAATGCGGGGGCAAATTTGTCACCTCCAGTGCTAAGTCTTTCATTGGGCCCATGGCTCTCAAGGGCCATATTATTCTACATATTATATTATTCTGTTATGCTTCCTTTGGATAGCAGGAGGAATGGCATGTTATGATCATTTGTCTGAACCAATAAGATAGGTATGATAAAATCAATTATGTATATCTTTGCCTATCTGAATAGCTATACAGCAATTGATGTACCTTACATACTGTCTTGACAATAATCACATCAACAGTGATTACTACTCAAGGCAGTTAGGAAATGAAAATAAATGTATTACATTATGTGGAAATGGAGAGTAATTAAGTCATGCTCATCTCTGAGATATCATACACAAAATTAGGTATTTGGCTAAACCTCAGTAAAAAAATTGCTATCAATAATTTTCTAGAAGAATCCAAAGTAGGCTTGAATTTTTACCATGAACAAGAAACAGATTTCACAATAGTTGAGTAAAGAAAAAACTGTCTCTTCAGGAGACCTTCTAGCATCAGTTCAGAGCCCTCTTGCCCTTAGCTGGCTAATAGAAGAAATCTCAAGTAGAACGTCTTTGCTGTACCTCTAAGGTTTAATCCGTTTTTATAAAGGGAAATTCAGTTTGGAGAAGCAAACTATTGGTCTTACCAGCCTGTTACTCCTAAATTTCAATGTGCATATCACCTACCTTCTTAAAAACTGAAGATTTAGGGTGAGGAGAGAATGTAAAAGAACCATTTTGAGAGCAGAGTGTGCAAGGAAGGTGAGGGCCATCTGTAGCACTATGGAGCAAGGAAAACATGGAAAAAGTGGCTGAAATATCTAACCTCTTACTTGGTAAATTTCACTATAGTGCTGGTAAAGCATCCATTCACTCATTAAATGATTATTCACCAGGCACTGGGAGTAGAAGGTGGACACAAACAGATGTGCCCTTATGAAGCTTAGAGTCTGGACCTTACAGGGAAAATACAGACAATAATAAAACAAATAAGCAACTACAAACTACCGTTGATGCCAGGAAGAAGGAAAAAGTGCCAGAAAAGGATTTGACCTGAGTTTTTCTGAATGACTTGGAGAGGCCTGGGACACAATGTTATAAAAAATGAGAGGTAGCATGTGCAAAGGCCTGTGCTGTGAGGGAACATGGCAAGAAAGCTTTTAAAGGTAGGCAAAGGCTAGACCACACAGAGAGTTGCTGAAAATGTTGAGGAGTTTGAACCTTATTCTAAGAGCAATGGGGAAACATTGGAAGATTTTAGGTTGAGAGAGGGATCATTGATAAAATTTGCATTAAATTTTTTTTTTGGCGGCAGTTGGAAGCAGATAAGGGAGTGATAGTGAATCAGACGAGACGAAATTAGAAAGCTGTTGTAGTTCATTCAAGAGATACTGCCTCTTGCATTAGAGTGGTGGTAGTGGAGATTGAGAGAGGTGGATAAATGTAACGGATTTGGGAGGTAGAATTTCTGAGATTTAGAGCTGGGTTAGCAATGAGGTAAATATGCAGAAGTGTCGGGGATGCATTTCAAATACACTGCTTTGGATCACATATGTCAGATGTCTGATGTATATATATGTGTATATATTAGTTAACACGATATATGGACAACACTCAACTGTTAAGATTTTTCTCTCTCTCTGCCCATTACTTGTTATATACTTTTTTTTTTTAACTACCTTGGGTATATGTGCTAATAGAAGCCATGGGAAAGATTATAGAATGAGAAGTCAGTGGGATCTATGAACAATCCCTGATTAATTCTTGATTAATTTTTTTTGAGGAAGAGGGAGAGAGAGAGAACCCCAAGTAGGCTCCATGCCTAGCAAGGGGCCCCACACAGGGCTCGATCTTATGACCCTGAGATTGGGACCTGAGCCAAATCCAGTTATTCAACTGAATGAGCTACCCAGGTGCCCCTAAACCTTGATTAATTCTAACATGGGATGGCTAGGTAGAGGAGGATGAGCCTGCAAAGAAACAGGAGGAATGGGCAGAGAGGCAGAAAAGTAAATAAAAGTATTATGTGGTATACGGTAAGCAAAAAGAATGTTTCAAGAAGGGTTGTACAGTTTAACATGAACACAGCTGGGGCACCTGGGTGGCTCAGGGGTTGAGCGTCTGCCTTTGGCTCAGGTCATGATCCCAGGGTCCTGGGATCACGTCTCGCATCAGGATCCCCGCCCGCTTCTCCCTCTGCCTATGTCTCTGCCTCTCTCTGTGTGTCTCTCATGAATAAATAAAATCTTAAAAAAAAAACAAAAAAATCATGAGCACAGTTGATGAGAGAGCAAATAAAATGTGAACGGTAAAGTCTGTTTTATTTACTAGCACAGATGACATTAACCAGACCTATTTTTGGAGATGGGGCAGAAAGCTAAATTGAAATGGGTAAGTGAGAGATAAAGAGGAAAAGACAGTCAATATAAATAATAAGGAGAAATTGGCCCTGGACAGAATAAAGGGCTGCTATTTGTCCTATTTAGGGAGAAGGATGATAGGTTGCTTGAAGATTTAAGCAAATGTGTGGATTTTGCATCGAGAAAATGAGAGCACTTCCTTCTGAAGGTTTCTTTCTGTCCTCTCTTCTCACATCTCTGATCCTACCTCCCACTTTCTTCATAGGCACAGAATGGAAGAGGGAGCCAAAGATTTGAAGATAGCAGAGAATTTTTAGTGACCTAAACAGCTAACATGGTAAGAATGTTGAGTAGTGTTGAAGTTCTACACAAAGTTAATGAATGTAAACTTACACTGGAAATAATTGGCTGACTATTATTGAAATGATGGGCCAAAAACTTTATGCTGGCTAAGGAAAAATGTGCTGAAAGGAAGGATCTGAGTGAATGGGAAAAAAGTAGAGGGATCAATAGACCAGAAGCCTCCATGACCCTGAGGTAGGACCATAGGGGAAACAGTTGAACAACAAAGCTGGAAGGATAGAAGGTTGAAGTCAGGGGAGGAAAATTTGAATGATTCCTTTTGAAAAGAACAGATGTGGATGATGGTGAGGTCCATGTCACAATTGTGGAAGTAATTTACGTGGAGTGGAGGAAAAAGGTTTTAGGATTAGTGGAAGAACTAGAGGTATTGGTATTAAATGTATGATCCATGAAGGTACGAGAGTCACCTGGATGAAGGCAGAGGTTCTGAAAGAAAAAAATTAAAATAACTCTAAGTCAGATGGTAAAATGTTTAATAAAGGAAGGGGAGTGAGTGGCAGGGAGGTGGTTGGTGATCAACTGGGAGAAGGAGAGGACAGTATGATGGAATGGCAGAAATAACAACAGAACAGGAATTTGTTGTTGCTGTTCTGTTTGCTTCACTTCAAAGAAGGTGGAAAAAGCAATGAATGGAAGTGACAAGGAATCCCAAAGAGGACACAACTATGTCAATTTCATTGCATGATGTGGGAGGAAAGCACTTTAGAACACTGTAGGAGATGCAGTCTCAGGTAAGAGCTGGGATTCGGTTGTTGGGGCTAAGGGCAGGCAGCCTCAAGATGGACCACTTTGGCATGAAGATTATTTTGAATTAAAAAGCCATTGAGGGGCACCTAGGTGGCTCAGTTGGTTAAGTGTCTGGCCCTTGATCTCAGCTCAGGTCTCAATGTCAGGGTTGTGAGTTCAAACCCTGCTTTGGGGTGGAGCTTACATAAAAAGAAAAAAAGCAATTGAAACCCAGCAGATTCAGGAAAGGCTCTTTACCCACCCCACTCTCGCAACTATCTATAAAGGATATAGATAGAGGACCTGTTTCGGCACAATCACCATAGGTAACTAAGTAAAACTAGGTATGGTAGATAAGAAGGAAGCTAGCAAGACCTGTTGCATCAAAGTCCTCTATGTCCCATTGTTTTTGAGCTCAGCAAACATTTGTTTACCAAACACTTCCTCTTTTTCATCTTCCTGTGAATTCCACTCCTTCCCTTTATTTATTTTTTTAATAATAAATTTATTTTTTATTGGTGTTCAATTTGCCAACATACAGAATAACACCCACATTTTGCATGACCGTCTTTGGACTTTCCATGTCTGGGTGGATTTCTGGTATGTATGGAATTAAATTTGATTTTCTCCTGTTAATCTGTCTCATGTCAACTCGATTCCTAGTCCAGCTAGAAAGTCCTTGAAGGGGACAGGAGGTTCTTGCTCCCTGACACAGTTAAGATAATGAATGTAATGCTTCATGTATTCTAAGTATAGGATCGTTTGCTAAATATGAATGAAGGGCCATCTACAGAGGACCTAGTGAAGGGATTTGGGAAAGGGGGAAGTTGTTTCAGTTATGGGCAAGGAAATGCAGAGCATCCCAGAAGCTAGAGAATGTAAAAGTCTTGGCTTTATGGGGGATGATTCATGAAGATGGGGAAGAGATGGGCTGCCTAGTCTGGGTAATTTTAGTACCAGAAACTCTTTACATGTGATGGCCACAGGAGAGAAATATTGCAACTTTTAATCCCAAGTATCTTTTTTCTTTATTGTTAATCCATAAGGACACAAAGACAAGCTTTATTTTATTATTATTATTATTATTTTTTAAAGACAAGCTTTATTATTTATTTATTTATTTATTTTTTAAAAGACAAGCTTTAAAGTACATCAGTAGAGATCTCATCAGTAAGAGGTGGACAGTCTCTGCATTCCTGGCTCTTTCCAGATTTGATTATTATTCTAGAACCCATGCATAATCACGGATCCCTAAGATAAGAAAAGCCATCTTTGGAACTGGAGAGTATTATGCTGAGTGAAGTCAGTCAGTCGGAGAGGGTCAAACGTTATATGGTCTCATTCATTTGGAGAATATAAAAATTAGTGAACGGGAATAAAGGGAAAGGAGAGAAAATGAGTGAAAATATCAGTGAAGGTGACAGAACATGAGAGACTCCTAACTCTGGGAAACGAAGAAGAGGTAGTGGAAGGGGAGGTGGGCAGGGGGTTGAAGTTACTGGGTGACGGGCACTGAGGGGGCACTTGACAGGATGAGCACTGGGTGTTATACTATATGTTGGCAAATTGAACTCCAATAAAAAATATACAAAAATAAATAAATAAATAAATAAATAAATAAATAAATAAGCAAGCCATCTTTTTCTCAGTGCTTAGGAATTTCTGTTCAAATTAGTTGTATACATAATAATAATTTACCTTGATCCCTAATGCCAAATCTTGCTAAAAGTCATCCCTGCTCTGAATTCTAGGTCTGTTTCTTTCCCAAAGTAGGAGAATATGAAGTCTTAGGCCAGTAATTCAGTGCTTCAGGAGCTTTAAGCCTCACGACTAGTCCCTTTCTCAAATTGGACCCTCGTCCAAATAAGGAACTGCTCCCTTGACTTCCTTTCTGGCATCCTAATTTCTCTTGCTTTTTCCCCCACTCCTAAGAATTTTAGAGATTGGAGGCCTGTCTCTGAAACAGAGTTTCTGTGGCTGATTTTTACTCCCACCCCACTACCATTGAATCCATCTTGGTTTATCTGCCCTATTCATTTTTTTTTATGCTTTCCATGTCTCATCCACCTCTGATCTGATTAGACTTGCTGCTATATATATGCATTTATTAAAGAGGATATTAAAGAGGATTTATTAAAGAGGATAAAGAGGATAAAAAGGAATAGGAAAGGGAGATACGTTAGGATGACACTTCCTAACTTTATTTTCTTCTTTTTTTTTTTTTTACTTTATTTTCTTTTTAATTGATAAGATTTGTATGAAGCTGCTAATGGCCAGAGGCCCCCCCTGGGCTGAGCACCCACTGTCTTGGGACATCAGTAACCTATCTGGGATGTAGCTGTGTGGTATGCTAGCTGGGAAGCTCTGGATAAGGGAATCTTCTGATATTCTAACTCAGTTTACATCCAGAACACCTTACTGGCCAAAAGGACTTGGGGCATGCATTTTAAGTTATTTGGTAAATTTGTAAGATATGAAACAATATGCTTTTTCTTATTTATTTATTTATTTTTTGGCCATTGCTACTCTGTCTCATTTGTGCAACTGCCAAGATGTTAGTCTATACCCACTGCCTTCAGGGTACTACTGTTATCACAGAAATTCAAAGAGAAAAGAATCAATTCTCAGCTTTTGAGTTTCCAAACAGATTTCAAAATAGGCTTTGAGGTTTATAGGAGAGGCAACAACTTATAAGAACGGGTTCATGAATCCCACAATTTCTGGCTTTTAATTTTTAAAATGTCTGAAGATATCAGGTTGGTAGAGTGCATCTTTAAAGAAAAGAGGAGGTAAACCATAAATATAATGAACTTACCCTGAAATAGATGAGAAAACCCTGAGTTATCCGAGTTTACCCTGAATCCACAAGATTAAGTATACCACCAAGGGGCAAAACAAAGGCTCAAGTTGGAAACAAATATCAGTTAGACAAACATAAAGATTCTTTTGCACATCTGAGTTGCATATTAAGAGAGATTTTAAACTGCTCCATGTCCAGATCATTTGATAAGTGTAATTTGAAAATACAACTTCTCAGTTGATACTGATAAGCCTACCCATAGTACTTCTTCCTCTAACTGAAAAAAAAACAAACATTGTACTAATACTATCCTAGGTAAACTAATTCGGCTAACCATTCTTTTTTTCATTCATAAGAGATGCATTTTATCCTCTTATAGATTCACAGTTTTCCTAATTTAACAAAAGTCAAGGCATTTCTCAATAATAGCTAACAAAATCCTAAGGAAACTCAGGGCTGCTGAACACAGGCTACTAAGGAACCAGCCTGAGTCAAGTTTGACACTGTACCCCCTTATAGATGTTCTGCTTTTTCTGCTTATCTGACTATTAAGCTTTCAAAGAATTTGTTTCTTATTTTCCTTGATTTATTTTCTCACCAGGTAATAATTACATGCACAGTTCCCCCATGTGTATCCATAAGCCTTTGGACAACTTACTGAGTTTTCCTGAGCCTCAGTTTCTTTGCCTATAAAATGGCCATAGTACGGGTTCCTGGGTGGCCCAATTCGTTGAGTGTCTGGCTGCGGCTCAGGTCACGATTTCAGGGTCCTGGAATCAAGCCCTGCTTTGGGTTCCCTGCTCAGTGGAGAATCGGCTTCTCCGTTTCCCTCAGCTCCTCCCCACCCCCGCTCATGCTTTCTCTCTCTCTCTCTCTCTCTCTCTCAAATAAGTAAAATCTTTTTTAAAAAAATGGCCATAGTGCAAACAGTTGAATAAGTAAACTAGAAGATATGAGGTTAAGGTCAGGAAAAGAGATCTTTTACATAGCAATTTGGGTGGTGGAGAAACCTTGGATGATGCTCCTAAAAAGAGTAAGAAAAACAAAAACTTTTGGAGACTTGTAAAAATAATTTAGTAGATGCTTAATATATGTACTGAGGACTTAGAAAGATGTGCCAGAGTTATAATAATAACTAACATTTCTTGCTTACTATACATAAACATCATGGTAAATGACGATACATTACCTCCCTTAAATCCCGATAATAACCCTGATAAACTGTAACTTTATCATTCCTCACTTTAGAAAGGAGGAAATAGAGGCTCAGAGGAGGTAAGTAATTTGTCCCAGTTTTCACATCTAATAAATGGTGAGTAATGAGGCTCAGCTCTGACAAGCAGTATTATCATCATTCTTGAGTAAAGCTTCCTCAATCGTGTAATTACTCTTAAATCATCTTCATCAAACATTTTCTTATTGTTTTCTCTTATGTAAACTGAATCTCACTTTTTGTGTTTTTATGTACCTATATCTCCTTATCGGTCCTATTCTCATTTAGGCTTGTTGCTTTTTGCATATCCTTTTTTTTTCTTTTGTCTTGAAATCCTCTCTACCATTTTGGGTGCAAGCATCTTGAGATATTCTTTTATGTCCTTTATTCACTTGTCTCAATATGTCCTTATTCTCAACATAGAGTACATTTAAAGAGCAACTGCCTTTTATGTTATTTTAAGTTCTAGAAATAATCTATGCTGCCAATATAAATTGAAGAATCAAGAAATTCTTCAAGATATTTCAGAAGAATATTCTCTTTTGCAACAAATTCTTGCAAAAGGAGACTTTATAGCTCTGAATTTTCTGTGCAAATACTCTGATAATCACTTCATATTGCTCACCTGGACTGGCTTATTTACCTCCCACTGGAAATAGCATCCCCTAAGGGTTTTTGGTTTTTCATTTTGCTGATTTGTGGATTTAAAAAGTAACGTTATACCCTTCTGGGGTGTAAAGTCTCAAGTCAATAATCTGAGTTCCTACTTGAGAAACTAGAGGGTCAAATAAACCAAAGCAAACAGAAGAAAGAAAATAATAAAGATAAGAACAGAAGTCAATGGTATTAAAAGCAGAAAAAACAATAGAGAAAGTCAAAGAAAGCTAGTTTTATGGAAAAAAATCAATATTGGTAAAATTGTAGCAAAATTGAAAAAATAAAAAAAAGAAGACACAAATCACGAACATCAAGAATAAAATGGGGAATGTTACTATAGATCCTGCAGCCATTACAAAGATAATAAGGCAATACTACAGATGATTTTAAGCTTATGATTTTAACAATTTAGAAGAAATGGACCAATTTCTCAAAAATCACAAACTGTCCAAATCATCAAGATAGACATTAAAGGAATTAAATGTGCAATTAAAAAGTCCCCAGAAAAAGAAATCTCCAGGTCCA
This sequence comes from Canis lupus dingo, assembly GCF_003254725.2. Taxonomy (NCBI): domain Eukaryota; kingdom Metazoa; phylum Chordata; class Mammalia; order Carnivora; family Canidae; genus Canis; species Canis lupus. Next base: position 89,636,613 of record NC_064281.1, on the reverse strand, counting down.
GATGGTTTCACTAGAGAACTCTACCAAACAGTTCAAGAAGAATTAACACCGCACTCCCAGAATATCTTTCTAATATTTTGTTGAGGTATTTTGAGTCTAAGTTCATGAGAGATACTGGTCTGATGGGTTTTTTTTCGCACTGCCGTTGTCTGGCTTAGGGATCGGGGTAGTACAGGACTCATAAAATGAGTTGGGAGTTGGGAGTTTTTCAATCTGTCTCTATTTTTTGAAAAAGATTGGATAGATGGCGGTATTAATTCTCCCTTAAATGTGCTTCCCTGGGGCGTGGCTCAGTCGGTTAAGCATCTGGCCTGGTCCTGAGATCCAGCCCCACTTCAGGCTCCCTGCTCAGCAGGAATTCTGCTTGCTTCTCCCTCCGTACCTCACCCCACTTGTTTTCTCTTGCTCTTTCTCTCAAATAAATAAATAAAATCTTAAAAAAAATTAAATGTGCTTCCCTGGGCATGATGTTCCTAAACAGAGGTAGGAGACACTGAGTTTGATGGCACACATGGAGCATTCTCCATTAGATCACCTGGAACTGGCACAGCTCCCTCTTGATTCTCCCTGGTGCTGCCTAAAAAGGCAGGATGGGCTTTTCTGGGCTACTGGGTACTGTTAGGTCCCTTTGGAGGTAACTGAGACTGTTGGACCGGGAGTGCGTCTCAGGTCCTGTTCTTTTAGCTGCCTAATGCCAGTGGGACTACTCCTTTCTGAACACACTGAGCCTAGTATGCCTTCTGTCCCTTGGAAAGTCAGGAGACTTTGGGCTTGGTTTCGCTCCTGTGCCTGGGTGGGTGGTCAGCAGATACTGGATCACTGCATTTTACTCCAAGTACTGTGTCTCCTATGCAATCTGCTTTCTCCTTTCCACCCTTCAAGGTTCTCCTATGACAATTTTATTATTTTCCAGCTTTTTAATTATACTTAGTAGAGAAGAGCTGGAAAAGACAGGTCTATGCCAACTTGTCCCCAGTCAGAAGGCTGCTCTGTTTTGTTTTTTAAACCATATTTTTTTAGGTTGATTGTTTTCAGAGAGAAAGGATGGAGTGAGGCTCCCTACTTCATTTTTACTTCTTGAAATTGAAGTTATACATCTTGAAATCCTTAGCCTAACATGTTAAAACCTCCACAGACTTCTCCTACCGATCATATTATCTCCATAAATGTGTTTCTCATTCTTCATAACAAGTTCATTTCTCCAGTCATGTCATTCTCATTATCACATCTTGCTCCCCCTGCCTCCCTGCCCAGCCCCTGCCACCATACCTTTATTAGTTCCATTGCCACTATTTGGAACGTTGTCTATTTCTCTCAATCAGTTTACATCAATTTGGTTAAACACGAAATTATATTCACCAAGCATTATAAAATTCTACTTCACTGACTTTATACCATGCCCAATTCTTAGCACTCCCAGGAGATCCCCCAGCACTAAACACATGGTATTTCTCCTTATATATTTTGCTCTTGTTCAGGAGCTATTTTTTATATGCTCAGACCACCTGGAACCATACTACACATCAAGAAAAAAAGCTTCTGTAAGGAATTGCACAGCAATTATTTTAGCGATTTTTATTAAAGCCTCTCAAATACCTCTGCTTTGTATTGATGAAGATTTCCCATCTCTCTTTCTGGACTTTATTTAGGTCTGGGGGTGCAGAGAGACACTGGAGGCAGAATAATTTAGGTAATACAACTCTGCATTTTGATTTCCATTTGTAGACCTAAATTATGTGACCAGATGTCAGGAGAAAAACTGGAAATTCTCCCACCCTGTGAATGGATGATATTGTGTGAAAAGACAGATGGTAAAGAGCAGCAAACATTTTGTGGAATGTTTCTTGCTTTGAAAACCCCTGAAGTTTAAAACCTGGCCTTTATTGAAGTCACATTAAGGCATGTCTGTAAATTCTATATCTCTGGTAGATTAGCAATACAGGCAACATGAGGTCTATTTACACAATAGTAAAGAGAGTGTTCAGCGAATATATAAACTATTGACTCTGGGATCAAATTCTACCTTTTAGGGGCAAAATACTGAATGAGTTTTGGCATTCTGAGATGCCCAAGATTTCCCATTGCCGATTACTTCTAAACTGCACAGGACATTTGTGTCCAAAGGAAATGGAGTAATAGGACCAGATTTCTCCTCCCATTGGAAATAACAATAATAAAGCAAGATATACAAAGCAAAGGCTTTCAAGACACTGGATATCTGGCAATGAAAGTAAGTGATCCCTGCGAGATGGGGGGAAAAAAGGTGAACTCTATGGTGCTTCAGCTTGCTGTGTTGAAAGAGTTTCCAGACCATTGGGAGAGCCCAAGCAGAGCCCAGTGGATTCGATGAGTTGAGGATAAACAGCTGAGAATCTAGGTAGACCAAGGCAACTAGACCAAGGTAACTAGAATTTATAGAACAGAGTACTGGAGAGGAGAGTGCTGCACTCAGGTGTTTAGCTGAGTATTAGCACATGTCTATGAAGACACAGCCTTGGATACAACCTCCAGAGGATTAGAGGTAAACAATTCCCAGCATTGGGACACTTTGGTGGTTCAGTCGTTTAAGCATCTGCCTTAGGCTCAGGTCATAATCCCGGGGTCCTGGGATGGAGCCCTCATCGGGCTCTCTGCTCTGTGGGGAGTCTGCTTCTCCTTCTCCCTCTGCCTGCTGCTCTACTTGTTCTCTCTCTCTCTCTCTCTCTCTCTCTCTGTCTCTCTCTGTCAAATAAGTAAATGAAATCTTTAAAAAAAAAACAAGAAATGGAAATCAAAAGCATAATAAGGTATGCCTCACACCTGTTAGTATGGTTATCTATCATCAAGAGACAAAATATTAAAAATGTTGGCAAAGATGTGGAGAAAAGGAAACACTTGTGCACTGTTACTGGGAATATAAATTGGTAAAGCCACTACAGAAAATAGTATAGAGTTTCCTCAGAAAATTAAAAATAGAGCTACCATATGATCCATCAGTTCCAGTTCTGGGTGTATATCCAGTGGAGAAATGAATCACTATCTCAAAGAGATATACACACCCCGATGTTTACTGAAGCATTTTTTACAATAGCCAACACTGGGAAATGACCTGAGTGTCCATCAATGGATGAATGGATGAACAAGTTGTGGTATATATACAAAACAATATTATCCAGCCATAAAAGGAGGGAATCTTGCTATTTGTGGCAACATAGATGGATCTCAGGGGCATTACGCTAAGTTAAAAACACCAGACAGAGAAAGACAAATACTATATGAGCTCACTTATACATGGAATCTAAAATAACTGTGCTCACAGAAAACAGAACGTATTGTGATTCCTGGAGGATGAAGTGGAATGGGGTAAGTGGGTGAGGTTGTCAAAAGGAACAAACCTCTAGATATAAAATAAATAAGTCCTGGGGATGCTATGTGCAGCATGGTGACTATAGTTAACAATACTGTAATGTATATTCAAAAGTTGCTAAAAGATTAAATCTTAAAAATTCTCCCCACAAGAAAAAAATTGTAACTATGTGAGATGATGGGTGTTAACTGAACTTACTGTGTAGTAATTATATCACAAAATATATGTATATCAAGTAATTATATTAAACACCTTAAACTAATACAGTGGTATATGTCAATTGCATCTCAATAAAATTGGAAGGAAAAAGACAAAGGATAACAAGTGTTGGCAAGGATGTAGGAGCAAAGGAAATCCTTGTGTACTGTTGGGGGGAATGTAAATTGGTGCAGCCACTATGGAAAACAATATGGAAGTCCCTCAAAAATGTAAAAAAATAGAACGACCATCTGATTCAGTAATCCCACTTTTGGGTATATATCCAAAGGAAATGAAATCATTGTCTCGAAGAGTTATCTACATTCCTGTGTTCACTGCACCGTCATTCACAATAGCCAAGACATGGAAACAACCTGCATTTCTCACAACAGATGAATGGAGAAAGAAAATATGGCATAAATGCAATGAACTATCATTTGGTCATTAAAATGAAGGAAATCCTGCCATTTGTGGACAGCATGGATTGGCCTTGAGGACGTGATGCTAAGTGAAATAAGCCAGACAGAGAAAGACAAATGCTATATGCTATCATTTTTGTGGAATCTAAAAAAGCAGAACGTATAGAAACACAGCAGAATGGTGGTTACCAAGGACTTGGGGTCAGGGTGGGGGATGGAGAGATGTCGGTCAAAGGTTACAATCTTCTGGCCATAAGATAAATAAGTTTTGTAGATCTAATGTGCAAAAGGTGATTATAGTTAATAATACTGTATTACATACTTGAAAAATGCTAAGAGAGTAAATCTTAAGTGTTCTTACCACAGAAAATAAATGGTAATTATGTGATGTGATGGAGACATTAGCTAATACTATGGTAGTAATCATTTTACACTCTGTGAATGCATCAAATCAATACATTCTATACCTTGAACTTACACAGTGTTATATCTCAATTTTATCTCAACCTGGAAAAAAAAGTAAATCCACAATCAACCTTGAGTTAATTTTTGAATAAGAGGTGAAGTTGAGGTTGATGTTTTGGGTTTTGGTTTGTTTGTTTGTTTTTGCTTTTGTCTATTGGTATCCAATTGCTCCACCATCATGTGTTAAAAAAAAGCCATCCCTTATCTCATTTAATTGTCTTTACTTTTTTTTAAATTAGCCATATTTGTACTGATTTAGTTCTAGATTTTCCATTCTATCATATTGGTTTATGTGTATATCCCAAAACTAGTATTATGACATCTCAATTATGGTAACTATATCTATCATACAACACATACAGGAGAGTCCATATAGGAAAAAATGGTTTCTTCTATAAATTGTGTTGGGAAAACTGGATATCCACATTCAAAAGAATAAAATTGAACCTTTATCTTACACCATATATAAAAATCAATCCAAAATGTATTAAAGTCTTAATTATAAGACCTGAAACTTTAAAACAACTAGGAAAAAATAGGGAAAAAGCATTTTGACATTAGCCTAAGCAATAATTTTTTGGATTTGATCCCAAAAGCACAGGCAACAAAAGCAAAAATAGACAAGTGGAACTACCTCAGAACTAAAAGCTTCTGTACAGCAAAGGAAAGAAACAACAGATTGAAGAGAAAACCTATGGAATGGAAGACAATATTTGTAAACCATATGCATGATAAGGGGTCAATATCCAAAATATATAAGAAACTCAAACATTTCAACAGCAAAGAATAAAAGAAAAGAAATAACCCATTTACAAAATGGGCAAAGGACTTGAATAAACATCTTTCCAAAGGAGACATACAAACAACCAATATGTATGTGAAAAGGTGTTCAACATTACTAATGATCAAGGAAATATAAAATATAAATATAAAATGAGATATCACCAGACACATTAGAATGGCTATTTAAAAACCACAAAAGATGACAACTGTTGGCAAAGATGCAGAGAGAAGGGACCCCTTGTGCACCCCTTGTGTAGGTCGCTATGTAAATTGGTACTGTCATTGTGGAAAGTAGTATGGAGGCTCCTCAGGAAATTAAAAATAGAACTATCATGTGATCCAGTAATCCTACTTCTGGATATATGTCCAAAGTAAATGAAGTCAGGATCTCAAAGAGATGTGTGTACTCTCATGTTCATGGCAGCATTATTCACAACAGCTAAAAGGTAGAAACAATCTAAATTTCTACTGGCAGATAAACAAATAAAGAAAATATGGTACATTTCAGGTATGGCATATATGTGATGGAATATTATTCAGTCTTACAGGAGAAGGACATCCTGCCTATTACCACGGCAAGGATGAATCTGAAGGACAGTATGCTAAATAAAATAGACAGAGAGACAAATATTGTATGATCTCATATGTATGTGGAATCTAAAAATGTGAAACTCATAGCAGAGGGTGGAAGAGTGGTAGCCAGGGACAGGAGGGTGGGGCATCTAGAGAGATGCTGGTCAAAGAGTACAAAGTCTCAGTTATGCAGGATGAACAAGTTCTGGGAATCTGATAAACAGCACGGTGACTATATTTAATAATTGTTTATATACTTGAATTTTTTTAAAAAACTAGATCTTAAGTATTCTCATTGCAAGAAAAATGGTTAGTATGTGACATGATGGAAATGTTATTTAGCTTGGTGGTCAGGATTTCAGAGTGCATACATATATCAAAGCATCATGTTACGCATCTTAAATATATAAAATTTTTATTTGTCAATTATACCTCAATGAAGCTGGAAGAAAAGGCATATCATGATTATTTATGGGGTGCTTGGGTGGCTCACTTGCTAAGTGTCTGACTCTTGATTTCAGTTCAGGTTATGATCTCAGGGTTGTAGGATTGAGCCCTGAGTCACTCTCCCTCTGACCCTTCCCTCCCTCATGCATGCATGCTCTCTCTCTAAATAAATGAATAAATAATTTAAAAAGATGGAGAGACATTCCATGTTCTTTGATGCAATAGCTTAGTGTTTATAAAAATGTCAATTCTCTCTATAATAGTCCAGTTAAATTAAAATCCAAGATTTATATTTAACAAAAGACACTACAGACAAAAGTAAGGCGCAGTGACCGAATGGAACTAAATAAATTTAGTGTTTATAACCACACATATGATCCGTGTCTAGAAATCAACAACACAAAGAGAAGAGCCTCAATAGAAAAATGGTCAATGGATACAAACGAGTGGTTAACAGAAATGGAAACCTCAAAAGCTAGCAAACATATGAAGAGTTCCTCACACTCATCAGTAATGAAGGAATTACAAATTAAAATAGTAATGAGCTTTCACTTTAAATCTAAGAGACTAGTGAAAATCAGGAGACTGGATGAATCTGTGTGTTGGTAAGGAAATAGGGCTGTGGGAACTATGCCAGACATTCTGGTGTTGCTCCCATAGTTTTCTACCTCTCCTTTGATTTTAGTTCTGTGGTATGTATGAAGATTTACATCTCCCCTCATGCACATATAATGTGTCCCTACTTTCTATGCTGGGTTCTTCCAGTGTCTTCTCCCTCTCGGCCTCCCCTGGAAGCTTACTCTTGCCTTCTGAGATTACCTTCCAGATAAATGACCTGCAAATATGTACACCGTGGAATATTACACAGCTGTTAGAAGCATGTACATGTACCAACATGGATGGATCCTAAAAACACAATACTAGACGACAGTTTTAAAAAGGAACGGAATGAGATAAGATAGTATTGTTTACATAAATTATAAAAATATGCACAGATTAATACATGTTTCACAAAACACTCATTCAAATATGTGAATATATATTTAACATACTAAAATAGTTGCCTGTGGGGTAAAGAGAAATGGAAGTCAAGTGTAGGCCAAGTGTGAAGTTTAAAAAAAGGATAAATAAATAAGAGGGCCTTCTTTGACCAGTAATAATAATGAGTTATGAATTAAGAAATAAGATGAACTCAAACCTTTTTTTACTTGAGGTCCAAATGAAGAAAACATCATATTTTTCCTCAAAGATAGATAGATTTCTTTATTTCTTTATTTCTTTGAAAGTGAAAGGGAGAGAGTGGGGGGAGGGGCAAAGAGAATCCTCAAGCCAACATCCCACTGAACACAGAGCCCCACGTGGGGCTTGATCTCAGGACCCTGAAATCCTGAGCTGAGCAGAAATCAAGAGCCTCCTGCATAACCAACTGAACCACCCAGGTGCCCCCCAAATACCATATTTTTATATACATATGTATTGCCTCATATTTTAAATGATTTATTTATTTTAAAGAGGGTGGGGGAGAGAGTGCTTGAGCAGGGGGAGAGGCAGAAGGAGAGAGAGAGAGAGAGAGAGAGAGAGGGAGAGAGAGAGAGAGAGAGAGAGAGAGAGAGAGAGAGAGAGAGAGAGAATCCTCAAGCCAACACCCTGCTGAGCCCTGATCCCAACGCGGGGCTCAATTTCATGACCCTGGGATCATGACCTGAGCTAAAATCACCAGTCAGACAGGTGCCGTGCATTGCCTTATTTTTATCTTTAAGAAATTATATGCTTTTGGGGGTACTTGGGTGGCTCAGTTAGTTAAGCATCTGCCTTCAGCTCAGGTCATGATCCTGGGGTCCTGGGATGGAGCCCCGCATCGGGCTCCCTTCTCAGCCATTAGCCTGCTTCTCCCTCTCCTTCCTGCTCGGGCTCTCTCTCGCTATCTCTTTCACTATCTCTCTCTCTCTCTCTCTCTCTCTCTCTCTCTCTCTCTCTCTCATAAATAAGTAAGGGGATCCCTGGGTGGCGCAGCGGTTTGGCGCCTGCCTTTGGCCCAGGGCGCGATCCTGGAGACCGGGGATCGAATCCCAGATCAGGCTCCCGGTGCATGGAGCCTGCTTCTCCCTCTGCCTGTGTCTCTGCCTCTCTCTCTCTCTGTGACTATCATAAATAAATAAAAAAATTTTTTTTAAATAAATAAATAAATAAAATCTTTAAAAAAAGAAAAATTATATGCTTTTACTACTTAGAGTTTGATTCACTCCAAAGTCTTTCATCCTTTGAAATATAAATAAAATATTCAAGTCTCTTACTATGTACCAGTCCTCCTCCAGATACTTGCAATAAGTCAGTGAAGAAAAAAACAAACTTTGCCCTCATTAGGCTTACCTTCCGGTTAAGAGAACAGGTGCCAGTAAACATAAGTAATTATTGTGTTATGTTAGATTATTTTTTATGGTATGTTAAATGGCCATCAGAACTATGGGGGAAGATAGAGCAGAATTATAATAATAATAATAATAATAATAATAATAATAATAAGCAGATAAGAATACCCCCAGAATAATGAGGGTAGGGGAGTCAAGTGGGGAATGGTTTACAATTTTAAACAACATGAAAAGGGTAGGCTTCATGAAAAATTTGGTGTATTTTATTTCCTTTCTCACAATATGCTCCATTTTAGTGGATATAACTTGGGTGGGGTATTTTTTTTCATTATGTATCTTTTTGTTTAAGAATATTTTTGGGATCCCTGGGTGGCGCAGCGGTTTGGCGCCTGCCTTTGGCCCAGGGCGCGATCCTGGAGACCCGGGATCGAATCCCACGTCAGGCTCCCGGTGCATGGAGCCTGCTTCTCCCTCTGCCTGTGTCTCTGCCTCTCTCTCTCTCACTGTGTGCCTATCATGAATAAATAAAAAAAAAAAAAGAAAAAAAAAAAGAATATTTTTGTATTTTCTTACAGATTGACATTTTTATAAGGTCAATTCTATAGTTCAGTGTTTCTGGTAACATTGTACTGTGTTATGTTATTACTAATTTAATTATGTTAATTCTGGAACATTCCTACCTCTCTTTCCATATGAATCTGTTGCCTTATTTCATCAACGTTCACAGTTTTTCTCATGGATCCATATAGTAGTTCACTTAAACTTTATTGAATGCAGAAAGCAGATGTTTTCTACAAGTTACTTCTGCTTACTCTAGTAAAAAGTTTTTTAAATGTTCTCTTTTTTCTTGTTTTTTTCCAGGTTAAAAATAGGATGAGAATTTATTAATGGCATCAGATCATTTTCAGATAATAAAAACATACCCTTAATAGCTGCCCCTTTTACATGTTTTCACATATCATTGGTGGCAAATATAAATACCCATATGGGATTTAAAAATATTTTGAAATATGGATTTCAGTAGTATACATTTTTAAAAAGCCAATTACAATTTTACTAGGTTAAAAATCTCTAACCTAAAATATGGGATCTACCCTCTTAACAATTTTTAAACGTACATTATTGTTAACTATGAGCTCTGCGTTATACAGTTGATCTCTAAAGCTCTTTCATCCTGCATGACCCAAACCTATGCCTATTGGACAGCAGCTTTACTTTTCCTCCTCCCAGCCCCTAGCAATCACCATTCTACTCCGTGCTTCAGAGAGTTTTACCACTTTAGGTACCTCATTTGTATAAATGGAATGACGCATTATTTGTCCTTCTATGACTGGCTTATGTATCACTCATCGTAATGCCCCCAAGATTTATCCACGTTGCTGCCTATGACAGGATTTTCTTCTTTTCGTGGCTGAATAATATTCCATTGTATCATATATCACATTTTCTTTATCTATTCATCCTTTTTTTTAAAGATTATTTATTTATTTATTTATTTATTTATTTATTTATTTATTTATTTATTCATGAGAGACACACAGAGAGAGAGGCAAAGACACAGGCAGAGGGAGAAGCAGGCTCCACACAGGGAGCCTGACATGGGACTCAATCCCTGGTCTCAGGATCACGCCCTGGACTGAAGGCAGACACTCAACCGCTGAGCCACCCGGGCTGCCCTATCCATTCATCTTTTGATGGACATTTGGAGTTATTCCCACCTCTGGGCTGTTGTGCATAATGTTGCAATGAACATGGACACACATATATCTCTTCAAGATACTGACTTTATTTCCTTTGGATATATACCCAGAGGGGGGATTGCTGGATCATACAGTGGTTCCATTTTTTAAAAGATTTTATTTATTCACGGAGACAGACAGAGAGAGGCAGAGACATGGGCAGAGGGAGAAGCAGGCTCCCCACAAGGAGTCTGATGCAGGACTCAATCCCAGGACCCTGGGATCACACCCTGAGCCAAAGGCAGATGCTCAACCACTGAGCCACCCAGGTGCTGCCAGTGGTTCCATTTTTTTTTATGTTTTAAGGAGATTCCATACTATTTCCGTAGTTGTGGCATTACTTCACATTCCCAGCAACAGTGTACAAATGTTGCAATTCCTACACATCCTCACAAACACTTATTTTCTGTTTCTGTTTTATAATGGCCATCCTAACAGATGTGAAGTGATATTTCATTGTGGTTTTGATTTGCATTTCTCTGATGATTAATGATGTTGAACATCCTTTCATATACCTGTTGGCCATTGGTATATTTTCTTTGTAGAAATGTCTATTTAAGATCTTTGCCTGTTTTTTTTTAATTGGGTAATTTGTTTTTTGCTTTTTCACTTTGATTGTTTCCTTTGTTCTCTACTTCTCCTACTTAAGTCTCATGCTTATCTATTTTCCTTTCATTTTGCAGGATACTTTTATAAGCCACATGCTGGTTTTACAAAATAAGTATTTATCTCTTAATTAGAGCAGGTCCATAGTAAACTGGTCAATGACCCAAATAAGCATAGAAGGAGTCTCTGCAAGCTTGCTCATTGCGTCTCAACACTATTAGACTTAATGACTCAGAAGTTTTGCAGAAGGCCTGCATTGATGTGTATTTATATCACCAAATTCATGATACTGAGACCTGAGTGGGGAAGAGTTTAGAATTTGGGGGCTGTCCTTTTAGGGAAAATTAGTCTCTGCTTGCTTCCTCTTCATTGTTTGGCGAAGTGAGATTCCATGATTAAGAATTGTGTACCTATTTTTCCTCTGCTCTAAACTCTACTCCAGTTACAGAACATGTCTGTGTCAAGTCTCTTTCCTAGTGTCACTGTCAATTATTGCAGGTAACTGGTGGAAGCTGGGAGAAGGAAAATCCTACCACCGCCAGATTTGGGGTTAGATGTGGTCAGACTCAACTTTGCAGTCAGCTCACTGGTGAGACCAAGTGGTCTGAATCTGCAGTAATGAATTTGCTCCAAGTGCCTGTTCCACATTGGTTTCCAGTCTTATCCTATCTGCAGCCCACACCTTCCAGTTCAGGAGGTTCTTTCTGGCTTGGATTGGGCTGGGACTTCTCTAATTATCCACACACTGTATTGTGTATCTATGAAATAATATTTGGAAGTTTTTCAGGGCCTCTGATTAATCTTATTCTACCTTTAAATTAGCTAGTGGTAAGTCTTTAAATTATATATAGCATGTGAGTGTTTGCCCTCTTTTTAAAGATGCTTTTGGGATCCCTGGGTGGCGCAGCGGTTTGGCGCCTGCCTTTGGCCCAGGGCGCGATCCTGGAGACCCAGGATCGAGTCCCACATCGGGCTCCCGGTGCATGGAGCCTGCTTCTCCCTCTGCCTGTGTCTCTGCCTCTCTCTCTCTCTCTCTCTCTCTCTCTCTCTCTCTCTCTCTGTGACTATCATAAATAAATAAAAATTTAAAAAAAATTTAAAGATGCTTTTGATTATTTCAGTTGATTTTTATTACTGTGATTATAAAGGAGTATGTTAGAACGCAGTGTTCTAACCTCCATCTTTCTGGTAAATATTGTCATTTAATATATAGTATATGCCTTAACCACATGCTTTAACCACATGTTTACTAATCACAGTTATTGTTAAAATATTAACCAACTCCAAAAGTACAAGAAAATAAAATAACCCACTGTTTACATTTTTTTACATTTTTGTGTATCTTTTCCAACTACTTCTCTGAGTCTGGGAAAAATTTGTGTTCTTACCTTTTTTTTCCACATAACTGCTCTGTTTCATGAAGTAGATCACAAAGACTGTGTGTGTGCAAGTGCACACACGTGTCTATGCTTAATCAAACCCCATTACGTTCTACAGACAGTCTTTACGTTATACAGACATCCCCAACTTAGGATGATTTGACTTACAGTTTTTCACCTTTACAATGGTGCCAAAGTGATACCTGTTCAGTAGAGACTACAAAATCCAAATTTTGGATTTTGATCCTGTGATGGGCTAGCAATATGATAACTCTCTTGGAATATTGGGCAGTGGCATGTTCCAGTTAGCCATGCCATCACAATGGCCTATAACCATCTGGCTGTTCACTTCCAGTAGAGCATTTAATAAATTATGTAAGATAGTCAACACTTTATCATAAAACAAGCAGTGTTAGATTGTTTTGCTTACCTGTGGGCTAATGTAAATGTTCTGAGCACACTTAAGGTAGGCTAGGTTAAACTTTGATGTTCAGTAGGCTAGGTAGAGTAAATGCATTTTCGACTTAGGATAATTTTTTAAAGGATTGTTTTATTTGAGAGAGAGAGAGAGAGAATGAGTGGAGAGAGGGGCAGAATGACAAGCAGACTCCCCACTGAACCCGGGGCCTGGTGCCCCCCACCCCAACCAACCATGCGTCCAATACCAAGACCCTGGGATCATGACCTGAGCCAAAGTCAGATGCTTATCCACCTGACCCACCCAGGCGCCCTTTAACTTAGGATATGTTTAACTCATCCTAAGTTTAGGAAAATCTGTGGTTAGTGGATATTCCTTCCTAATTTAGGCGAAAAGATGTCTATAATCGTAGTTTTCTGAGGAGTTGTGTGTTTTACTTTGTACAAAATATATTCAGGTATTTCAGAAGGCAGGAGAGGCAGGGCACCTGGGTGGCTCAGTGAGTTAGGCTTCTGCCTTCGGCTGTCATGATCTCAGGGTTCTGGGATCTAGCCCCAGATTGGGCTCCCTGCTGAGCAGGGAGCCTGCTTCTTCCTCTGCCTTTCCCCTCTACTTGTGATCTCTCTCTCTCTCCTCTCTCTCTCTCTCCTTTTCTCTCTCAAGTAAATAAATAAATAAAAAATAAATAAAATCTTAAAAAAAAAAAGAAGGCAGGAGAAGCTATGACAGCAGCTGCTGGCCAGATGCCACTTATTAAAGACTCTGTTTTTGCTTTTTTGGTGTCAGGGGTATACCAAAGCAAGAGAATTCTTTTTCTTGTGCTCACAAAATAATTAAATCTGCAGGCATTGACTAGAAATCTCCTTCTATTACTTCTTTGACAAGATCGTTTTTCTTAGCTTTATGTTAAAATGTTTATTTTTTGTGGAAAGATCTTTCATGTGGAAGATTAAAATATATGCAATAATTTTATTCATATATGGCATCAAGTATCCCTCAAGATTGCAAAGTTGCTTTTAAGAATGTAATGAATCTAGTAACAAAGTAAAATAAGTAAAATATTTTGTTAAAAACAAAGGCCATGCATGATCTGTAATCAATTTATTCCAAATAACTAGACTGCTATGCACAAGCAGTTTCTATAATACATTATTGCCTTGAACTTTCTCTTTCTTAAATTTTCCCAAATGAACAAGTAAAATTCTCTTAAGTTTGAAGGCAGCAGGTAAACACATATCCTCCTGTTATTGTTTTTATGATGGATTTTAAGATTAGAAAAGTGAACTTCTGAAAATGGTCTAGCTAACTAATGCTGAGCTTATAATTTATGGGGTTCTCCTTTGACACCTTAATAGCACTGGTATATCTATCGACCTAATCTTGTTACTGCATTTACTTCAAGGGAAAGCATATTTATAAATACTGGATTGCTGCCCTTTCTTCAGGAAGGCTGCAGGAACCAGCAGCTGATTGTAACTCTCTTCTAAGTACCCGATAAGCATTTTCACACCTATGACAGATGCACATCCTGTGATTCTAAATTTCTAAAAATGAAATCATCTATGTGAAATCACTCTGTGAAATATTAAAGGTCCTAGATATATTGAAGGTGTGAGATGACAATATGATGGCTTTATCAGAATACTGATTTTTTTTTTAAACTACGGGTTCATTCTCTATTCTTAATGGTTCTGGGCATAAAAAAGTTATAAAGTTATTCTCAAGGCTTTGAGGGGTTACCTGGGTATCTCTCCTAATTGGATGTAGGTAATTCTGTTTTCAGCTCACAAGAATTTTCTCCAAATCATATTTGATGTGTTTATTTATTAACACTTTTGAAATGTCATCCACCCTTGGTTTACTGATTCTCTCAAGAGGTTTTGGTGATGCTTCTAGTAGTTGAATTTTCTAATTTTTTTTTTTTTTTACTTCCCTCATGCTCCCCCACCCCACTCGTCTTTGGTTCTTTTCCTAGCTTTTTTATTTCAATACTCAATTATTTTCTCTATTTTTTTGTTTTTAAGTATATATACTTAATGTTGCATATTTACCTGTAAGTACCACTTCAGTTTTGATATGTAGAACTTTCATTGTTTTGAAGGGAGTTTTAAATTCACTAAACATGTTTTTTTCCTTATAGTTAGACTCTGTGTTTCTCATTTAATGCAATGTTTTCAGACTATAATTTACATGATATTAACTCTTTGAAATTTCCACTTAACTCCAGTAAATTGTTTTTTCTTTTTTGAAAGATAATGTTCACTGAGTACTGGGAAAGATAATATGTGTTGAGTTGTATTTTAGATTAACTTTATTTCTGCTACTGCTCAAAATCTTTATATCTTTACTTACATTTTGTTTGATTTATCTTTTTTATACAAGTGACTTAAATATCTTCAACTATAATTATGAGTTTGTCAACTTTTGCTTCCAGTTTTATCAACACACACATACCTAATACACAAACACACACATGATGGTATTATATGTATTTGGGTTCATACTAATAATATCCTTCTGATTGGTTTTATTTTTTTAATATCAGATGGTAAACCTCTATCACTACGAATGCTTTTTAACTCAAATTTTATATATTTTAGTGTTAAGATTTTTGTGCCATCTTTTTTTGGCTAGTATTTACCTAGTATAACTTTTTAAAAATTATTCTTAATTTTAAACTTCCTGTGACCATTTATTTTAGTAGGTTTCCTTATAGCAATGGATTTCTGGCTTTAAAATATATATATCAATTAATCTTTGTTTCCAATAGGCAAGTTTAATCCTTTTGCATTTATTTTTAATGTGGATATGTTTTGAATTACATATATATTTTTAAAGATTTATTTACTTTGAGAGAGAGATAGAATGTGCATGCAGGGGGAGGGCAGAGAGAGAGGAAGATGGAGAATCCTGAAGCAGACTCCACACTGAGTGTGGAGCATGACATGGGGCTTGATCCCAGGAACCCCAGATTATGACCTGAGCCAAACTCAAGTCATCAGCTTAAATTACTGAGCCACTCAGGCATCCCTATTTTGAATTATATTTTAACATTAAAAATTTTTTTCAATCTATCATCCCTTTATTTTTTTTTCATTCTCCATTCCTTACCTTAGCTTAGATTTATAATGTTCTATATGAACTCCTTCTCTTTCATTTGCTAATGTAGAAACAATGAGTTGTATTTATTATTATCTGTTTATTTGACAATTATAATATACACTGCATGCTACTCTTTTGTCCCATCCCCTTCAATCCAAAAGTAGCCAGTACTCTGGAATGCTTTTCTGTTTGTTAAAGTTGTATTGTTTTATGCATTTGGTTTTTTGGTATATTTTAAAAGATACAGCACCATATAAAATTTTGCTTTGTCATTCAACATTATGTTGCTAAGAGTCATGCATTTTGTTGCGCATATCTCTAGAATATTATTATATAAATATACCATAATTTATCTATTCTTCAGTCACTAAGCATTTGGATATTTCATCTTTTGTGACAGTGCTGCTGTAAATATTCTTGCAAATGTTTCTGGCACACGTGTACAAGAGTTCTCATGTTATTGTCGATTTATAAAGTATGTAAATATTCATCTTTATAGAAATACCTGAGTGTTTTCCAAAGTAGCTATACCAATTTATACTCTCAACAGCAATATATAAGAGATCCTGTGCATGTGACACTAGATCCTCTCCAACACTTCTCACTTTTTGTAAATCAAAATGAGGACATACTGTTATCACATTGTAGTTTGCACTTGTATTTCCCTTACTTGTGAAGTCGAACATATCTTTTTTTTTTTTTTAAAGATTTTATTTGTTTGAGAGAGAGCAAGTACAGAAGGAAAGGGAGAAGCAGACTCCTGGCTGAGCAGAGAGCCCAACGCGGGGGCTCAGTCCCAGGACCCATGACATCATGACCTGAGCTGAAGGCAGACACTTCACCGATTGAGCCACCCAGGTGCCCCTGAAGTTGAACATACCTTATATGTTGATTCCTCACAAGCATTTCTATCCTACAAAATATTTGTTCAGATTTTGGCATCATTTTTTCTTTTGACTTTATGAGAATTCTTTATGTATCCTGACATAATCCTTTGCTAGTTACTTGTGTTGTAGTATCTTCTCTCAGTTTCTACATTATCTCTTAATGGACAGATATTCACCCTTTTACTATAGTCACATTTACCGAACTATTCAATTCTGGTGTTGTGACTCGTTTTGAAAATTTCTCCTTATCCTAAGGTCAGAAAGATATTCACCTGTATTTTATTCCAAAGTTTTAAAGTTGTTCCTTGAATTTTAAAAGGCTTAATCGACTGAAATTTATTTTTCTAGATGGTGAGATATAAACATATGCTTTGATTTTTTGCAAATAGATAACAAATGTTCTCAGCTCCGTTTATTAAATATTCTCTCTGTCCTCTAGTGACTTATTTATAATTATTATTTTAGTTTTTATTGTAGTAGAGTTGACACAATGTTACATTAGTTTCAGGTGTACTAGTGATTTGACAAGTTTAAACCTTATGCTCTTCACCACAAGCGTAGCTCCCATCTGTCCCATTACATAGCTATTTCAGTATTATTGACTGTTTTCCTTATGCTTTACTTTTTATTCTTGTGACTTAGTCATTCCATAACGGGAGGCCTGTAACTCCCTCTGCTGTTCAACCATTTTGACCAACTCCCACCCCTTTCCCTTCGGGCAACTATCAGTTTGTTGTCCGCATTTATAGTTCTGATTCAGCTTTGTGTTTGTTTATTCATTTTTTAAGATTCCATTCATGAGTGGAATTATAGAATATTTGTCTTTTTTGGTCTGATTTATTTCACTTAGCACCATACCACCTAGGTCCATCCATGTTGTCTCAAATGGGGTAATATCATCCTTTTGAGGGCTGTGTAATATTCCATTGTGTATATATATCACATTGTCCTTATCCATTCATCTATTGACAGACACTTAGGTTGCTGTTGTAAATAATGTTGCAGTAGACATAGGGGTGCATATACCTTCTTGAATTAGCGTTTTCATTTTTGCTGGCGAAATACCCAAAAGTGGAATTATTGAATCTTAAGGCATTTCTGCTTTTAATTTTTTGAGAAACCTCCATACTGTTTTCCACAGTGACTGTATCAAGTTACATTCCCACCAAGAGTGCACAAGGGTTTCTTTTTTTCCACATCGTCACCAACACTTGTTTCTTCTCCTCTTTACCATTCTAACAAGTGTTAGATGACATCTCATTGTGGTTTTGGTTTGCATTTCCCTGATGATGAGTAATGATGAGCATCTTTTCGTGTGTCTGTTGGCCATCTGTATGTCTTCTTTGGAAAAATGCCTGTTCAGGTCTTCTGCCCATTTTTTAATTGCATTGTTTGTTCTTTTGGTGTTGAGTTGTATGAGTTCCTTATTTATTTTGGATATTAACCTTGTATTGGATATATCATTTACAAATATCTTCTCCCATTCAGTAGGTTGTCTTTCTTTGTTGTTGATATTTTCCTTTGATGTGCAGATGCTTTTGTTTTGATGTAGTCCCAATAGTATATTCTTGCTTTTATTTCCCTTACCTTAGAAGATATATCTCGAAAAATGTTGCTATGGCTGATGTCAGAGAAATTAGTGCTTGTGCTCTCTTCTAGGAATTTTATGGTTTCAGACCTCACATTTAGGTCCTTGATTCATTTTGAGAGGTTTTCTTTTGTATAATGTTAGAAAATAGTCTAATTTCATTCTTTAACATGTAGCTGTCCAGTTCTCCCAATATCATTTGCTGAAGACACTGTCTTCTTCCCATTACATATTCTTGCTTCCTTTTTCATAGATTAATTGACCATATAATATGTGGGTTTATTGCTACAGTCTCTATCTTGTTCCATTGATTTATGTGTCTGTTTTTGGGCTAGTACCATACTGTTTTGATTACTACAGCTTTGTAGTATATCTTGAAATCTGGGATTTTAATGCCTCAAGCTTTGTTCTTCTTTCTCAGAATTGCTTTGGCTATTTGGGGTCTTCCATGGTTCCATACAAATTTTAGAATATTTTTTGTTATAGTTTTTAAAAAATATACCTTTGGTATTTTGATAGGGATTGCATTGAATCTGTGGATTTCTTTGGGTAATATGGAAATTTTGACAATAGTAATTCTTCCAATCCATGAGTATGGAATATCTTTCCATCTGTTTGTGTCATCTTCAATTTCCTTCATAACTGTTTTATAGTTTTCAGAGTACAGGACTTTCACCTCTTTGGTTAATTTTATTCCTAGGTATTTTATTCTTTTTCATGCAATTTTAAATGGTATTTTTTTTTAATTCCTCTTTCTGTGACTTCATTGTTAGTATATAGAAGTGCTACAAATTTCTGGATATTGATTTTGTATCCTGCCACTTTACTGAATTTATTAATTACTTCTAGTAGTTTTTTAGTGGAATATTGTGAATATCGATCCATCCTTTCATCCCAGTAATGAATCCCACCTGATTGTGGTAAATGATCTTTTTAATGTATTGCTGTATCTGCTTTGCTAATATTTTGTTGAGGATTTTTGCATCTGTGGCAATCAGGCATATTGGTCTCTAGTTTTCTTTTTTGGGGGCCATCTTTGTCTGGTTTGGGTATCAGGGTAATGCTGGCCTCATAAAGTGTATTTGGAATTTATCTTTTCTGTATTTTGAAATAATTTGAGGAGAATAGGTATCAAATCTATTTTAAATGATTGGTAAACTTCACTTGTGAATTCTGGACTTTTATTTTTCGGTAGGTTTTTTTAATTACCAATTCAGGTTCGTTACTTGTAATCAGTCTATTTATATTTTCTATGCCTTCCTGGTGCAGTTTGAGAATATTGTATGTTTCTGGATTTTATCTACTTCTCAGTGGTCCAATTTGTTGGCATATAATTTTTATAGTATTCTATTATAATCCTTTGTATTTCTGTGGTATCAGTTGTTACTTCTCTCTTGATTCTGATTTTACTTATTTGGGTCCTTTCTCTTTTTTTTTCTTGATGAGTCTGGCTAAACGTTTGTCAATTTTGTTTACCTTTTCAAAGAACTAGCTCTTGGTTTCATTGATTTCTTTTCCCTTGTTCTTTTAAAGTTTTTATTTATTCATAAGAGACAGAGAGAGAGAGAGAGAGAGAGAGAGAGAGGCAGAGAGAGAAGCAGGCTCCATGCAGGGAGCCCGATGCGGGACTCGATCCCTGGACTCCGGAATCATGCCCTGGGCCGAAGGCAGGCACTTAACCACTAAGCCACCCAGGCATCCCTCCCTTGTTCTTTTAGTCTCTACATTATTTATTTGTGCTTTGGTCTTTATTATTTTCTTTATTCTACTCACCTTGGTCTTTGCTTGTTCTTTTTTCTAGTTCCTTTAGGCATAACATTAGATTAGTTTTTATTGCTTTTTTTTTTCTTGTTTCTTGAGGTAAGCCTATATTGCTCTATGCTTACTTCTTCAAACTGCTTTCACTGTGTCCCAGAGATATTGGATCATTGTGTTTTCATTTTCATTAGTTTCCATGTAGCTTTTTATTTCTTCTTTGACTGCTTCATTGACCCATTGGTTGTTTAGTATCATATTATTTAGTCTTCACATGTTTCCGGTTTATTTCTGGTTTCATACTATTGTGGTCAGAAAAGATGCATGGTATGATGCAATCTTCTTAAATTTATTGAGGCTTATTTTATGGTCCAATATGTGATCCGTTCTGGAGAATGTTCCATGTACACTTGAAAAAAATGTGTATCCTGCTGTTTTGGGATGGAATATATCTGTTACATCCATCTGGTTAAGTGTGCATTCAAAGACATTGTTTCCTTATTGATTTGCTAACTAGATTATCCATCTATTGATGTAAGTGGAATGTTAAAGTCCCCTATTATTATTATCTTACTATCAATTTTTCTCTGTATGTCCATTAATATTTGCATTATCTTTTTAGGTACTCCAGTGTTGGCTGACTAGATATTTACAATAGTTATCTCTTCTTATTGGATAGACCCATTTATCATTATGGAATGCCCTTCTTTGTCTCTTGTGACAGTCTTTTTTTAAAGTCTATTTTGTCTGATATAAGTATTGCTACTCTGACTTTTTTTTTTTGGTTTTATTTACATGATGAATATTTTTCCATCTTTTCACTTTCCTTCTGTATGAGTCTCTAGGTCTGAGGTGAGTCTCTTGTAGGCAGCATATAGATGGGTCTTGTTTTGTTTTTCTTTTTTTAAAAATTTATTTTAATTCAATTTGCCAACATATAGCATAACACCCTGTGCTCATCTCATCTTTTGTTTTTCTTTATCTTTCCCTCACTCTGTCTTTTGATTGGAGCATGTAGGCCATTTACATTTAAAGTGATTATTGATAACTTTGTGCATATTACCATGTTAAAAATTTGTTTTTGTGTTGTTTTTTTAGTTCCTCTCTGTTCTTTTCTTCTTTCCTTGCTCTCTTTCTTTGCACTTGATGAGTATCAGTATCCTTAGTGTTTCATTTGGCTTTCTTCCTCTTTGTGCTTTGTGTATCTATGACTGGTTTGGGGTATGTTTACCATGAGGTTCATATATAGCATCCTAAGTAAATAGCAGTCTGTTATTGATTTGATGGTCATGGAATGCCTGGGTGGCTCAGTGGTTGAGCATCTGCCTTCAGCTCAGGACATAATCTTAGGGTTCTGGGATCGAGTCCCACATTGGGCTCCCTGTGGGGGACCCTGCTTCTCCCTCAGTCTACATTTCTGCCTCTCTCTCCATGTCTTTCATGAATAAATAAATAAATAAAATCTTTTAAAAAATTGATGGTCATTTAAATTTAAACACTTTCTAAAAATAAACAAAAAATACCCCCTTACTTTTATTTTTCCCTTCTCTTCTCTTTTTACTCCATGCTCCATATTTTGTGTATATGTTGTCATATTTTACATCTTTTTATTCATATTTTTCTTATGTCTGATTATGGCCATTTCTTTGCCACTTAAAGAAGTACGTTTAACATTTTGTGTGAGACTGGTTTACTAGTGATAAACATCTTTATATTTTGTTTTTCTGGGAAACTCTATCTCTCTTGTGAATCTGCATGATTACTGGGTAGAGTATTTTTGTTGTAGGTTTTTTCGTTTTATCACTTTGAATATATCGTGCCAATCTTTTTTGGTTTGCAAAATGTCTGGTGTAAAACCAACTGATAATCTTATAGGTTTTCTCTTGTAGGTAACTTTTTATTTCTCTCTTGTTGCTTTTAGGAGTGTCTCTTTATCTTTAATCTTCAACATTTTAATTATTATGTGATGTGGTCTGGACCTCCTCGGGTTCATCTTGCTTGGAATTCTATGGGCTTCAGGGAAGTTTTCAGTTATTTTTTCAGATATGTTTTCTACATTCTTCTTTCATTCTCTTCTTTTGAGACCCTTATAATACCAATGTTTTTTGCTTAATGTTGTCCAAGAGATCCCTTAATCTATTCTTATTTTTAAAAATTCTTTTCTCTTTTTGCTGCTCAGCTTGTGTGCTTTTTATTACCCTGTCTTCCAGATCCCTTATACATTCTTCTGAATCCTCTCATATACTATGAATTCTCTCCAGTGTGTTTTGTATTTCAATTATTGTATTCTTCAGCTTTGATTGATTCTGTTCAATATTTTCTATCCCCTTATTGAAGCTCTCACTGAGTTTTTCCATTCTTTTCCCCAGCCCAATGAGTATTTTTACAATCAATACTTTAAATTCTTTTATCAGGCACATTGCTTATCTCTGTTATATTTAATTCTTTTACTGAGATTTTTTTCTTGTTCTTTCTTTCGTAGCATATTCCTTTGTCTCCCCATTTTGCTTGACTTTCTGTGTTTGTTTTTATGGATTAGGCAAAAGGGCTACTTCTCCTAAAGTTGCAGGAGTGGTTTTATGTATGGTAACCCCTATGCAGACTTTGGGTGTTTGATGACTTGCTTGCTGGCTGGAGCTGTGGCTGTGTATGCTAGTTACTCTTTTAAACTGTGGCTTTTTACAAATAGAATAAAGAAAAATAATAATAATAAAAGGAAAAGGAATTCAGAAAAAGAAAAGAAAAAAGAGAACAGAAAAGAATAAAATAAAAAACAAAACCAAAATGAGACAAATTTAAAAAGTAAAAGAAAATAATAAAGCAGAAAAATTTACAAAAATAAAAAACACAAAACCATGGTTTGTTTGTTGTGCCCCAGCACCATAGGGCAGCTGGTGTGGGCTTGTAGATCCTGGGCTCAGTGAGGTCACAAACTCACTGTGAGCTGGACTTGGCTCACATCTGGGCTTTTAAGATGGAGGGGGGAGAGAACATTCCAGCAGTTCCTAAACTCTTTTAATTTGGCTTTTTTTTCTTTGCCCCAGGGTGACTGGGGCTGGCATGAGCTTCAGGACCCTGGGCTTGCTGAGGCTGAAAGCTCCCTCTGATTACTGAACCCACCCTATGGCATTAGGCTTTCCAATTATGGCATCTGAACCTGCCCCTTATGGCAGTCAGATCCTGCTCCAGTCTGGGCCCTTGAAATGGAGGGTAGAGAGCATTGCCTCAGTCCTCTGGCCCCTCTAAACCACAGCTTTTCTTCTGCATCTCAGCACATCTACGGCTGGTGTGGGCATGTGGATTCTAGACTCCCTGAAGTTGGAAGCCCACCGAGATGACTGGACCTGCCCACCGCTGTGTCGAGACTCTTCTTCATATCAGGTTTCCAAGGTAGAATGAGAAAGCAGACTGTATCCTCCAGTCTCTCTGACCTGGAGAGCTTTTCCACAGCAATTCTGCCACTTGGCAGGGTTCTAGTGTTGTCTTTTAAAAATACTAGTTGCTCTTTTAAACCACAGGTTTTTTTCTGTGCTCAAGGACAAAGGGATCTGTTTCTGGTCCCTGAATACTCTTCCTCCCCATTGACATTTTCAGTGTTGAGTACAGGACTTCTTCTTTTTTTTTTTTTTTTTTTACTGTGTCTCCATCTCTCTTGCTGTTCTCTTGGCATTCTCTCTGTCTTTGGTTGATCAGTAGCTGCTCAGTCAGCCCTGAGTTCTTCAGGAGGATCATTCTATTAAAAGGTATAATTTGGTGTGTTCTGTGGAAGAGGTGACTTCGGTCATCCTACATTGCCATTTTGAACCAGCCTGTACAAGCATGCATTTAAATACATTTGGTGGAGGTACTTAGAGATCTGTCCTACCTTTAGTGATTAGTGTGCCACACCCTCGACCTCTGGCTTTATAACAAGAGACTGACATTGATCTCATTTCAGATAGAAAATGTTTAGTCTTTAATACATTTCAGTAACCAAACTCCTGGCCCACACTACATGCTCCAGAGAACAGCAATTTTTTTTTTAAGATTTTATTTATTTACTCACGGGAGAGAGAGAGAGAGAGAGAGGCAGAGACACAGGCAGAGGGAGAAGCAGGCTCCATGCAGGAAGCTGGATGTGGGACTGGATCTCAGGTCTCCAGGATCACACCCTGGGCCGAAGGCAGCATCAAACCGCTGAGTCCCCCGGGCTGCCCGAGAATAGCAAATTTAACTGCCTTTCATTGTTGTTATATTTCTGGTTCTTAGCTATGTCCTTTTGTCTTTCTCTTTTTATATTGCACCTCTCTTTGCTAGATATTTAAAGCACAATTGGTATGTTAGACAATAAAGTATTGACTGATTTTGACCAAACTTAGCTATCCATTTTTTAACGACATAAAACTAGATCATGAGATCTTTAAAAAGCAAGAATTTTGATTTAAATTCATATAATCTTCATATGAATATATAATAATATATAACTTGGTGTATAGTAAATCCTCAAAAAATGTTTGTTGGATAAAAGAAACAAGGGACTGTATGATCATTCATTGCCCTAGAAAGCCTGGAAAACATGAATGGAAAAATACACATGTGCAATAGCACAAGTCACCTTCTTAATTTTTGCTTTACTAAGATGTTTAAAATTGCTATTTTTAGTGATGAAATGATTAAGAAATGAACAGTATATGTAATTATCTGTTTGTCACTGTCATCACATCATGTTTTTACAAAGCTTTTGGGTTTTGTGCTTGAGCAAAATATGCATTCAAATAACCTCAGTAAAAAAAAAAAATAACCTCAGTATATTTGTAAAACAATATTAAACTGCTTCTATAATGATTTAAAACTGGTTATCACTCTATCACAACACACCTATTTGAACAAATCATTTTTTTGAGGATTTAGTTATCATAAGTTAAACAAAACCCAATTGTCACTGAAATTTTAAAAATGCAATAATAATCTGTTTGCCTTATTCCTTTGCATAATCCAGCACTATACAGGACTAGAATATTCTTTGATATTTTATACATTATCCATTTAGCAAACTAACTATTTCTTTTTCTTTTCTTTTTTTTTTTAAACTAACTATTTCTATTTTTGGAATTCCCAATACCATTTGCAGCGTTAAGATAGCTGATTTTTCTAAAAATTTTTCAAGTTCGGTGTCTAGAACCTTTCTAATAAGCTACTAATTAATGTATCTCTCTGTTTTCCTTCCCCACATTCTTCTATTTGATGTGAAATGACCAACAGTGTTTTAATGGGCTTCTGTAGTAAACAAAATGTCACCATTAATATTGCACCTCTAGATAATTTTCAAAGCTTCTGGAGAAATTTAACATTAGCCAGAATGAATGTATTAAAGGCAATATATAAATAATGTTGGCATTAATTTATTTCAGATCCATATGCTTAAGACATACTAAATTAATTTTATTCAAAGTAGCATGGTAATCAGGGTACTTATACCATTTTATTGCGATATACTTAATAACCATGTAAAATTACTCTTTGAAGAACTAAGCTTAAAGAAATATATCACATTTATTTTGATAATGCCAATATCTTCCCTGAAACAAGGAGAGGTTTGTGCTACCTTGGAATATGGCTAATTAATGTCTCGATTTGAACATTTTAATCAAGAGTAGCATTGCATGCTCATTTACCAGGCAGCAACTGCAACTGACATGCTTCTAAGATTCTCAAATTCTATTTTGATATGCAAATAAGCAACTTTATGGTTGATTCCATCAATATTAAATTAATTCAGTATCCCTATCTTCTTCAATTCTTAATTAATTCAATTAATTAAATTCAATGTTCCTGCCTTCTTTTCTAAGTAAGTTATTGAGCATTAAATTTCTTCAGGTCAAGCATATAATAATTGGCTTAACTTTGTGCTTGGGAAGAGTAGTTAGATCATCAGACCCTAACCTAAATCTTTGAGCTTATTTGGAGTTATGAGTAGATATTGAGCTAAGTCCTAAAAGTGTGGATTGAACATAGACAGCAAATTCCATAAGGAGAAGGGTTTGGGTAGGAACTCTTTCTGGAGTTTTCTCTCCTTGCTGAAAATCTTCAAAAAGCTTATAAAAGAAAGCAAAGTCATTGCCACCAACTTAAAGAATCACTCAGTATAAAAAATGATAAAACAAATTTTACCACATATAAGTACTATTGTTAAGTACAAGTATGATGTTACTTAATCGTCTCAATAATCTATGAAATGGATTAATATCTCTATTTTATGGATAAAATAATGAAAAGAAAGTAAGTAGTAAGCACTTGATAAGTATTGACCATTTGGTTGGTGACCCTTGAGCTAAAGCTGTAAAGTAATCATGGCCTAATCTTGGACTTAATTCTACTGTGGCATGTTTTGCTTTTGCCTCATTCTATTTTGCACTAGTTGCACTGCAACAATCCTGTCACTAGGGAGACTAGTTAGAATAATGTGGTTTAATCACTGAAATCTATCTTACAGGAATACATAAGTTCAGTATCACAAAAATATAACTATATATAAATGATATTCACAAAAGCTTGAATTTTATTCATACAAATTTAACAAGTTTTATTTATATTTATCACACCTAGCAATCAGATATAGCTGCCAATCAATCAAATAACTATTAAGTCAAAGGAAAAATGTGTTGTCTGACTTAATATGGAAAATGGAAAATGGTTGGCATCTCATTGTTTTTTGAGTTGACACATGATGTTAGATTAGTTTCAGATATACAACACAGTGGTTTAACAAGTTTATACATATATGTTCACCACAAGTGTAGCTCCCATTTGTCCCATTACATAGCTATTACAATATCATTGATTGTATCCCTTATCTTTTGCCTAGTGTCCCTATGACTTACTCATTCCATAACTGAAAGCCTGCAGCTCCCTCTCCCCTTCACCCATTTTGCCCAACTCCTATTCCTCTCCCTTCTGGCAACCATCAGTCCTCTGTATTTATAGGTCAGATTCTGCTTTTTGTTTATTCATTTTTTAAGTTACACTTATGAGTGAAATCATGGTATTTGTCTTTCTTAGTCTGACTTCTTTCTTTTTCTTTCTTTTCTTTTTGTAATTTAAGATTACTGTATTTCCTTACAAGAGAAACATTTGAACAAATTCTACAGGTAGTCAATCAACTCTTGTTCAAATTGGGCACACATTAAATCTAGCACTATGGGAGTTTTATTTATTTAGAAGTGAAATTTTAACTATCAATACAAATGCCAAGATACTACACAAAACAACCACAGGAACTCTTTTCATCATTTTTATGAATTGTTCACAAACATTCCCTACATAATCCAACATATAACAGAAAAATGGTACTTCTTTTTCCTTCAATTTGGAAAAACAAGTATAATAATAAAGTTTAACTACTAGCAGGCTGACAGTTTGTCTATAGGTGAGAAATTAGCTAATAAAAAATAATAAGGATTCATTTAGCATTGTCACTTCCATAACAAAGTATTATTCTGATTAATAAAACTTACTACCATTAGACTTGTGGCATATACTTATACCATTACTTAATTTGTAGTATTACTCCCCACCTTGGTTCTCTTTCACAGTTACTAACATAGAAAACTGTTGCATAGTAGGGACAAGCATTTGCAAGCAAAAAAATCCCCAGGTTATTTTAAGCATAAATGTGTATGATGGAATTTCTTCCCAAGCAATGGACTTTCAAATCATTAAGAAATAACCGAAATGGAATTTGCCAAGATACTATGTCTATGTCCAAGAAGAGATGCATTTATTTATATCCAACAGAGGAGCTGAAAATCAAACTTGGTGTTTAGTTTGGGGTGGGTTGGGGAATCCAGCCATTTGAAAAATGACTGTCTTGAAAAAAATGACCACCAAAAACATAGGTTCGCTAAATTTATTTTTAAAATGATATACATATCATACACACACACACACATATATATATACATATGTGTATATATATTCTTTATCTATTTATCTGTTGATGGACACTTAGATTGTTTCCATATCTTGCCTGCTGTAGAAAGCACAATGTAAATAACTCATTACAACACAAAGGGATAATGTGATAATAAATATATGCATATAATATTGACATCATATTGACATAATATAGTATAGATAACAATTCATTGAGAGGGGGTGGTCTAAAAGAAAGACTGCATAGGAAAAGTGATATCTGAGCATGACTGAGAGATGAGTAGGCATTTACCATGAAGGTAAGAATGGAAAAAGACAGTAAGAAACCATCATTGTTCAAATGTACACAACAGCATGTTGCATGTCTTTGGCTTTTTATTGATAAATTATTTACTTCTAGTCTTAAGAACTTGGATATGCTGCTTCAGAAATAGTATAAATAAAATCATTGTGCATTAATAGAGGCAAAGCAATCCAATTTGATGTGTTTCGAAGGATTATCTTGTACCTGGCACTGTACTAGGGATTATGAAGAATGAGATGCAATACTAAATTCTAAATAGGTCAGAGATGTCTCTTGTTGGTAGCTATCCAAAGTAATATACAGATTTAATGCACATCATATCAAAATTCCAATGATATTTTTCATAGATATAGAACAAACGATCCTAAAATTTACATGGAACCTATAAAGGACTCTAAATTGCGAAAGCAATCTGAACAAAGAAGAATAAAGCTGGAAGCATCATGTCCCTGATTTCAAACTATATTACAAAGCTATAGTTATTAAGACAGTATAGTATTGACATAAAAACAAAGACATAGATCAGTGGAACAGAATAGAGCCCAGAATATAGCCCAGAATAGAGCCCAGAAATAAACCCACACATATATGGTCAATAAATTTATAACAGAAGCCTCTATACAACAGGAAAAAGACAATCTTTTCAATAAATTGTGCTGGAAAAATTGGACAGCCACACACAAAACATTGAAACAGGATGACTATCTTGTACCATATATAAAAATCAACTCAAAGTGGGTTAAACACCTAAATTTAAGACCTAAAACCATAAAACTCCTAGAAGAAGATATAGACAGTAAGCTCCTTGACATAGGTCTTGGTGATGATTTTTTTAAAAATCTAACACCACAAACAAATAAACAAGCAGGACTACATCAAACTATAAAGCTTTTGTACATCAAAGTAAACCATCAACAAAATGAAAGGCAACATACTAAATGGAACAAAATAATTGCAAATCATGTATCATATAGGGGACTAATATTTCAAATATATAAGGAATTCATAGAACTCAATAGCACAAAAACAAATGTAAAAACCCAAACAATCGAATTAAAAATGGTCAGAAGATCTGAATAAACATTCTTTTCCCAAAGGAGACATGCAGATGGCCAACAAGTACATGAAAAATGCTTAACATTATTAATCATCAGGGAATTACAAATCAAAACCATAATGAGATATCATCTCACACTTGTTAGAATGGCTATTATAAAAGATAAGAAATAACAAGTGTTGGGACATCTGGGTGGCTCAGTGGTTGGGGCCTGCCTTCAGCTCAGGGCATGATCCCAGGATCCGGGATCGAATCCTGCATCGGACTCCCTGCAGGGAGTCTGCTTCTCTCTCTGCCTGTGTCTCTGCCTCTCTCTCTGTGTGTCGCTCATGAATAAATAAATAAATCTTTTTTTTAAAAAAGAAATAACAAGTGTTGGCAAGTATGTGGAGAAAAGAGAACCCTTGTGCACTCTTGGTAGGAATGTAAAATGGTGCAACCACTATGGAAAACAATATGGAATGTCTTTTAAAAATTAAAAGTACAGCCATCATATGATACCAGAATTATACTTCTAGGTATTTACTTTAAAATAATAAAAACACTAATTTGAAAAGATATATATACCCCCGTATTAAATTGCAGCATTATTTACAACAATCAAGATACAAAAGCAACCTAAGTGTCCATTGATGGATAAATGTATAAAGAACATGTAATATTATTCAACCATAAAAAAATGAAATCTTGACATTTGTGACAACATGGATGTTCCTTGAGGGCATTATGCTAAGTGAAATAATTCAGACAGTAAAAGATAAATCCCATATATCTTTCTTATTTGTGAAATCTTTAAAAAAAAAAAGCTGAAAATAGATTGGTGGTTGCAAGGGAGTGGGAGAAATGGGTGAACTGGTTTTTGTTTTTTAGTTTAAATAAATAATTTTTTTTAAAAAAGAAATAGGTCAGAAATGTTTCTTACTAGTAGCTTTTAGGACTTTGTTAGTATAGTATTTCATTGTCACTGTTATCGCATTGCTCATAATAGTATCTTTTATATGTTGTGATGAATTTGGATGACAAGAATTATATTTATGGTATCTAGTTTAATAGACAATCATCTATAGTTATATATATTATGCATTACTTCTATCTGGCACATCTTTCCCATGACAGTCTTTATGCCACCAATAGAAGTGTCAACTTTCACAGCATAATACCCTTTGCCAATAAGTTTGGAATGATTTGCTAAATGGAAATGCCGAGTCATGGCTCAATTTCTGGCTAGCACACTTGATGCAAGAGTTCTTTTATGAAGATGTAATTTTGGGGAGAGTTGCATTGGAATAGAAATAATAAATGACACATTTTTTACCTTTGTTTTAAAAAAAAATTCAACTGAGTAAATTTAAAAGATTTTACTGGCTTTATTCAATGACTCATGACAATTAGACAGCAGCCTGTCTAGCAGATAGAAAGGAGCTACAGGGGTCTGTACAAAATGAAAGACTTTTATAAGTAGAAGGGAATGGGAAAAAGAAGACTAGCAAAAAGCAGATTGGTTGTAGCAAGTTCACTTTCCTTTAGGGGATGGCAGTCTTATCAGGCAGATTATCTCACTAGTGTTGACCAGATGATTCCTGATTGACTGGTTAAAATTCTATTTCTGGGAGAGTCAAAACTGTAATTACATTAAGTATTAAGCCTTGGTTTGATGACACGTGGCTTAGTACAAGTGACTCCATTTTGGGCCTGTCTTGTTTTTAACAATTTCCTAAATTTTAAATCAATGGAGACATACGAAAAAGAGAAACTGGATAGCATGCATTAGACTGCCTAATGACAAAGACTTTCATTATTACATCCTGGAAAGATCACAGGCACAGCTTAAACACCTCCAGACCACCCCTAACAGATGTAGAGATTGGACCACTTACTCTTCTATATGGTTGAGAGCAGAGCAGAATGTCCCTACTTTGTAATCAGACAGATCTCCCAAAGAGATATGTTGGAGCCAAAAACATCCAGTTCTCTGCTAAACTCACTAACCAAGTAAATAACTCCTCCTCCTCTAGGAGAGAGGGCAGAAGTATTATGGAAATTAATTCCCTTTCACATAGAAACCTGAAGTCCAGTAAAAGGGAGTCCTCTGAACATGAATGAACAGAAAAAAATGCACACATATGACAAAAATAAAACTATAGATATCAGATCAATGCCAAAAAGCTTCACAAAACTCTTATATTCATTGAGGGTGGAGTATGTCCATAAACTTAGATATTAAAGGGTAAAGGCCAGAGTTTTTCTGCCCTAGAAACTAGAGTTGCTGTGCTATCTACTACTAGATCAATTCATTTCCTAGTGGGCATCTTTTAATTAACAACTTAATAAATGTGGCTTTCTCTAATGGTAACTTTTCTCCCACTGTGTTGCCAGCTTTTTAAAGATTTATTTATTTGCGCATGAGAGACACACAGAGAGAGACAGAGACATAGGCAGAGGGAGAAGCAGACTCTCTGCCGGGAGCCCAATGTGGGACTCGAACCCAGGACCTGAGCTGAAGGCTGAAGCTTAAACACTGAGCCACCCAGGCACCCCTGTTGCCAGCTTCTTATTTAACATGACCCTGTTTTGTTTTTCTTTTTTCTAAGTTGTACTTTTCTGAGGACTTATTATGTATAAAAATCTATACTGCTTCATATTTCATTCAAAGAAACATCAATCAGGAATCTAAATATAAATGAAAAGCCATTAAAAATTTTATGTAGCCTTTTGATGAATTGTCAATGGGAGGTTTTATTCACAAAATACCATACAAACAGCAGCTGCTCCCTGGTCTCCTCCCCAACTCCATTGTGGGTGTCTGGTGAATCTCTGTGGCTTTACTGTTTTGTTTTGCTTTGTTTTCTCATTCATTATTGCTACCTTTAACTGGTTAGTTAAAGGGAATTGATTGTCCTTAGAAATTAGATGAAGAGAAAGGATAATTATTTTCCCCAATCACAATGATAATACTGCAAGCAAGGGGATTATTATTATTTTGGTGATGATCGGTTGAATCAATTTTCCAAGGGCATAGAACCAGTAAATGTGGCAAAAGTTAGATTTAAAGTCAGTTCTTCTCTCTCTCTCTTTCTCTCTCTCTCTCTCTCTCTCTCTCTTTTTTCCAGAAAATGAAACCATCAAAAAAGGATCTGGAATAAGTTCCACTGACCTGAAAGGGGTGAAAGAATTAGAAAAGAATGTATGCACTCAAAATATGCCTTGTAGATGGAGCAAAAATTCAACATTATGAACTCTTGTGGGAATATTCTCTTGGGGAATTTCTAACTTCTAAGGATTTTTTTTTTCCTTTTGGCGGTACTGTTTTGAAGAGGTGGACTTTGTGGAATTTATTTTGTGGTGGCGGGAAGAGGCTCTCTGTTCAGGCTAGATTCTTACCTATGTTAATTTTCTATGTTGATTTTCTAATACATTTTATTTTTTGAACAGTTTTAGATTTATAGAAAAATTGACTGGATCATTCAGAGTTCCCACATACCATATAGTTTCCCCTATTATTAACATCTTATATTAGTATGATTATTTGTCAATATTAATGGCCAAATATTGATATATTATTCATTTAAGTCCATACTTTATTCAGATTTCCTGATTTTTAAATTAAAGTTATTTTGTCATTCCATGATTTTACTAATTTTCCATATTTAGTATTTCCATAATTAGTGTTATTAGTTATAATATTGATATTCCATGGATTTTATTAACCGATAATTGCATCCAGGAAACTGTATGTTACACTTAGTTGTCTTATCTCCTAAGGCTCTTCTTGGTTGTGAAAGTTTCTCAGGCTTTCCTTGTTTTTAATAATCTTGAGAGTTTGGAGTGGATACTGGTTAGGAATATTATAGGAACTCCCTCTATTGGAATTTGTCTGATATTTTTTCTCATTGGGGTTTTGAGTTTCAGGGCAGAACACAAAGCCAAGTGACATTCTCATCACATTGTATCAAGAGTACAGACCACCAACATGACATATCACTCTTGTTAACCTTGACCACCGGGCTGAGGTAATGTTTGTCAGTTGTCTCCACTATAAAGTTGCCTTTCCTCTCTATCTTATGCTCTTTGGAAGGAAGTCACAAGGTGTAGCTTATGCTTAAGGAGTTGGGTATTTTTCTCCATCTCCTCAAAGGCAGAGTACCTACATAAATTATCGGGATTCTTCTGCATGGGAGATTTGTTTATTCTCTCCCTAATATGCTTTTTTTCCCCATTATTTACTCAAGTTGCTTGTTTTCTTATTATTGGGTTTTAAGTGTTTGTACATTTTACACACAAACCCTTCATCACATATGCATTTTGCAAATATTTTCTCCCAGGCTGTGGCTTGACTTTTCAATCTCTTAACAGTGTCCTTTACAGAGCATGTGTTTTGAATTTTGATAAAATCTAATTGATTGTTTCTTTGATGACTCCTCTTTTGAGTATTCTATTTGAAAATTCAGCACCAAACCCAAGGTCATATAGATTTTCTCTTATGTTTTCTTCTAGAAATGCCAGAGGTTTTTCTTTTTTAATGATGTCCCAGGATCCATTTTAAGTTCATGTTTATGTAAGATTTAAAATGTATATCTAGGTTTTTTTCTTGACATATGGGTGTCTAATTGTTCTAGCACAATTTATTGAAAACACTATTTTTTTCCATTGAATTGCCTATCCACTTTTATCAAAGATTGGTTGACTATATAGGTATAGGTTTATTTCTGGACAATTTATTCTGTTCTATCGATCTATGTATCTATTCTTTCACCCAACATTATGCTATTTTGATTACTGTAGCCTTAGTGTAAGTCTTCCAACTCTATCCTTCTTCATATTATGTTGGCTATTCTAGGTTCCTTGTCTTACCATTTAAGTTTGTCAATAATTTAAAAATATCTTGCTGAGATTTTAAATCAGACTGTGTTGAATCTATAGATCAACTTGGGGAGAGGTTTTTTTAAGATTTTATTTATTTATGCATGAGAGACACAGAGAGGCAGAGACATAGGCAGAGAGAGAAGCAGGCTCCCTGTAGGGAGCCCGATGCAAGACTCAATCCCATGACCCTGAGATCACGACCTGAGCCAAAGGCAGACTCTCAACCACTGAGCCACCCAGGTGCCCCAACTTGGGGAGAATTTACATTGTAACAATATTGAGTCTTCCAATTCATTTTCCAGTTCATCTCTCCATTAATTAGATCTTTGATTTTTTAAATTAGTGTTTTGTAGCTTTCGGCGTATAGTTCTTATATATATTTTGTTAGGTAAATACTTGAGTATTTCATTTTGGAGATGTGCTATTAATAACCATATTGTTTTGTTGAATTTAAATTTCTAATTGTTCATTTACGGTATATAAGAAAGCAATTGACTTTAATATATTAACCTTGCATCCTGCAACCTTGTTATACTCAGTGGTTCCAGAAATCTTTTGTCCTTCTTTAGGGGATTTTTTACATAAACAAAGATGTTGTCTATGAATAAACATAGTTTTATTTCTTCCTTTTCAAGTTGTATAGTTTTCATGTTTTTATTTGTCTTATTGCACTAGCTAAGACTTTCATTATGATGTTGAATAGATGTGTTGAAAAAAGACATATTGTCTTAGTCCCGACCTTAGGGGAAAAGTGTCCATTTTTTTCTGATTAAGCATAATATTACCTGTAGGTTTTTTGTGGATGTTCATATCAAATTGAGAAATTTCCCCTCTATTTCTAGTTTGCTGAGAGTTATTACCATGAGTGGGTGGTGGATTTTGTCAAATGCTTTTTCTGCATCAATTAATATGATCATATGATTTTTCCTCTTTACTCTGTTGATGTGGTGGATTACATTAGGTGATTAATTTTTAAATGTTGAAACAGCCCCACAGACGATTTAGTAATGATGTATATTTTTTTAATACACTGTTGGATTCATTTTTGGTAATATTTTCTTAAGGATTTTTACTTTTGTGTTCATCACGTTTATCGGTCTGTTGCTTTTCTTTCTTGTAATCTCTTTATCTGATTTTGGCATTAGAGTAATGCTGGCTTGATAGAATGAGTTCTAAAATGTTCATTCTGCTACTATTTTTTGGTAAGAGATTGTGAAGAATTAGTGTCATTTCTTCCCTAAAAGTTTGCTAGAATTTACTGGTGAAATCATCTGGACTAGGTGATTTCTTTTTTGGAAGGTTATTAGGTTATTAATTATTGATTCATTTTTAGTTATCTATTTCAGACAGTTTCTGGTTATCTATTTTTCGTTGTGTGAGTTTTGGTAGTTTGTGTCTATAAGGAATTGATTCATTTCATTTAAATTATCAAATTGTGAACATCTTTTTTTTCTTAATATTCATTTCTTTTAAATGCACATGAGACCAAAAATGATAACCTCTCTTTTATGTCTTACATCAGAAGTCTGTGTCTTCTTTTGTTCCTGCTTAGCCTGGCTAGAAATTCATAATTTTTATATATCTTTTCAAAAAACATTTGGTTTCTTTGAATTTCTTTATCATTTTCCTGCTTTCAGTTTTATTGATTTCTGCTATAATGTTTATTATTTATTTTCTCCTACTTGCATAAGGCTTCAGTTGCTGTTTCTGCTCTAGTTTCTTAAAGTATATGCTTAGGTTGTTGGTTTTAGATTTTTTCATAATATATGCACTTAGTGCTATACACCTCCCTCTAAGCACTCCTTTTGTTTTATCTCACAAATTTATATAGACATTTTTAGTTTAAGTATTTTTATTTTTTTCAAATATTATAAATTTCTTCTGAGACTTCTTTGACCCATTTGTTGTATATGATTTACTCCTGACGCTGGGAAACAAACAAAAGGGTTGCAGAAGGGGAGGTGGGTGGAGGGATGGGGTAAATGGGTGACAGGCATTAAGGAGGGCATGTGATGTGATGAGCACGGGGTGTTACACTATATGTTGGCAAATTGAATTTAAATTTTAAAAAGTAAAAAAATAAAAAAGAAAGAAGGAAATAAAAAATATGGTTTAATATTCAAATACGTGAGAATCCAGCTATGTTTCCAATATTGATTTTTAATTTAATTTCAATGTGGTATAAGATCATACTTCTTATAATTTATTTTCTTTTTTAAGGATTTATTTATTTATTTATTTATTTATTTAGGAGAGAGAGAGAGAGAGAGCATGTACAGGAGGGTCAGAAGGTGGGAGAAACTCGAGCAGACTCTGTGCCCAGATCCCTGTGCGGGTCTCAATTTCATGACCAAGATCATGATCTGAGCCAAAACAAAGAGTTGGATGGTTAACTGGGCCATCCAGGTGCTCCTAAAATTTATTTTCTTTTAAATTTATTAAGTGTATTTTATGGCATAGGTCTGATCTGTCTTCTGTGTGTTCTATGTGAACTTGAAAAAAATGTATATTTTGCTGTTGTTGGTGTATTCTATAAATTGCAATTATATCAATTTGACTGATGGTGCTATTCAGGTGAACTATGTGCTTATTGGTTTTTCAGCCTGCTTGACCTATTAGTAACTGATGGAAAGTATTAAAATGTCCAGCTATCATTGTGGTTTTTGCTATTTCTCCTTTTGGTACTATCAGTTTGCCTTGCATATTTTGGTGCCCAGTGTTTAAGTGCACATACACTTGATTCTTAGATCTTTTTGGAGAACTGACCCCCTCAAAATTATGTAGTGTCGTTTTCTATCCTCAATATTTTTTCTTATTTCTGAATTCTTTGTCTTACGTTAATATAGTACTATAGCTTTCTTATGATTGGTATTAGCATGGTATATCTTTCTCCATCCCTTTATTTTCTATCTATATGTCTTTATATTTGAAATGAATTTCTTGTAGGAAACAAATAATTGAGTGTTCTTTTAACCCACTCTGACAATCTTATCTTTCATTGGTGTGTTAGGATCACAAATATTTAAAATACTTATTGATAGATTTGAATTAATATTATCTATATCTGTAACTGGTTTCTATTTATTACGAGAAACTTATTTTTTTAACATTTTCTGATTTTTAACTGAGCATTTATATTATTACATTTTATATAGATACACTCTCTTAGTGTATCAATTATACTTTTTTGAAAATATTTTAGTGATTGCAATATACAATCTAAACTAACCTAAGTCTACTTTAAAATACATGATGCCATTTCTTGCATAGTGTTAGTATTTTATAACCAAGCACTCCCATTCCTACCTCCTGGCCTGTATGATATTGCTGCCATTCATTTTGTTTATTCATAGGCTATAATCACCCAATACATGGTGACTATTACTATTTTCAGCAAACAGTTATCTTTAAGAAAAGCCAAGAATATGAAAAGGAATAGATTTTATTTTGCCTTTATTTATTTCTTCTCTGATTCTCTTCCTTTCTTTTATGTAGACCTAATACATTTCCCTTCTCCATGAAGATTTCCTTTAAACATTTCTTGGAGGACCAGTCTCCTGGAGATAAATTCTGTTAATTTTTTAAGGTGCGGTCTGCAAAACGCTTAATTTTGTCTTCATATTTAAGGGTAATTTCACTAGATATAGGATTCTGGGGTTTTTCTTTTAACATTTTAAATATCTCATGCCACTTTCCTTTTGTTTGTACATTTTTCTCCATCTTTAGATAAGCTGGCCCTAATTCTTATTTTTATTTTATTTTTTAATAATAAATTTTTTATTGGTGTTCAATTTGCCAACATACAGAATAACACCCAGTGTTCATCCTGTCAAGTGCCCACCTCAGTGCCAACCACCCAGTCACCCCCACCCCCAGCCCTCCCCTTCCACCACCCCTAGTTCGTTTCCCAGAGTTAGGAGTCTTCCATGTTCTGTCTCCCTTTCTGATATTTCCACTTATTTTTTCTCCTTTCCCCTTTATTCCCTTTCACTATTATTTATATTTCCCAAATGAATGAGACCATATAATGTTTGTCCTTCTCCAACTGACTTATTTCACTCAGCATAATACCCTCCAGTTCCATCCCTGTCGAAGCAAATGGGGGGTATTTGTCGTTTCTAATGGCTGAGTAATATTCCATTGTATACATAAACCACATCTTCTTTATCCATTCATCTTTCGATGGACACTGAGGCTCCTTCCACAGTTTGGCTATTGTGGACATTGCTTCTGTGAACATTGGGGTGCAGGTGTCCCGGCGTTTTACTACATCTGAATCTTTGGGGTAAATCCCCAGAAGTGCAATAGCTGGGTCATAGGGCAGGTCTATTTTTAACTCTTTGAGGAACCTCCACACAGTTTTCCAGAGTGGCTGCACCAGTTCACATTCCCACCAACAGTGCAAGAGGGTTCCCTTTTCTCCACATCCTCTCCAACATTTGTTGTTTTCTGCCTTGTTAATGTTCCCCATTCTCACTGGTGTGAGGTGGTATCTCATTGTGGTTTTGATTTGTATTTCCCTGATGGCAAGTGATGCAGAGCATTTTCTCATGTGCTTGTTGGCCATGTCTATGTCTTCCTCTGTGAGATTTCTCTTCATGTCTTTTGCCCATTTCATGATTGGATTATTTGTTTCTTTGGTGTTGAGTTTAATAAGTTCTTTATAGATCTTGGAAACTAGCCCTTTATCTGATACGTCATTGGCAAATATCTTCTCCCATTCTGTAGGTTGTCTTTTAGTTTAGTTTTTTTTTAATTTTTATTTATTTATGATAGTCACACACACACACACAGAGAGAGAGAGAGAGAGAGAGAGAGAGAGAGAGAGAGAAAGAGGCAGAGACATAGCAGAGGGAGAAGCAGGCTCCATGCACCGGGAGCCCGACGTGGGATTCGATCCCGGGTCTCCAGGATTGCGCCCTGGGCCAAAGGCAGGCGCTAAACCACTGCGCCACCCAGGGATCCCCTGTCTTTTAGATTTGTTGACTGTATCCTTTGCTGTGCAAAAGCTTCTTATCTTGATGAAGTCCCAATAGTTCATTTTTGCTTTTGTTTCTTTTGCCTTCCTGGATGTATCTTGCAAGAAGTTACTGTGGCCGAGTCCAAAAAGGGTGTTGCCTGTGTTCTCCTCTAGGATTTTGATGGAATCTTGTCTCACATTTAGATCTTGCCTCCATTTTGAGTTTATCTTTGTGAATGGTGCAAGAGAGTGGTCTAGTTTCATTCTTCTGCATGTGGATGTCCAATTTTCCTAGCACCTTTAAAATTATATTTCTTTGTCTTTGTTTTTCTGTCCTTTGAATAAGATATTCCTAGGTGTGGTGTTTTGGTATTTATTCTATTTGGCCTTTTCTGAACTTCCTGGATCTATGATTTAGTGACTCATTTTAGAAATTCCTCAGATGTTATTACTTGAAATATTTTTTTCTATTTTTATTTTCTTCTTCTTCTGGTATTTCAGTTATTTCCTTTGAAATTTTTGGATGTTCCAGTTGTTTTCTCCTTTTTTCCTTCATATTTCAACTTGAGAAGTTTCTCTTACTCTATCTTTGAGCTCACTAATTCTTTTCTTGTCTATGTCTACTCAACTGATGAGCCCAAAAAAGGCATTCTTCATTTCTGTTGGAGTTTTTAATGTATAGCATTGCTTTTTGATTCTTTTATTTTTAGAAATTTTCATCTCCCTGCTTATATTATTCATCATTTCTTGAATGTCTGCTTTTTTTTCTTTTTTTTTTGAATGTCTGCTTTTTTTCATTAGAGCCCTTAGCATATTAATTATAGTTATTTTAAATTCCCTGATAATTCCAGAATCTGTCTCATACCTGAGTCTGATTCTGATGCTTGCTTTATCTCTTCAGACTATGTTTTTCCTTCTGTCTTTTCAGCATACCTGGTATTTTGTGTTGTTAAAAATCAGATTGGATGCATTGGGTAAGAGGGACTGACATACACAGGCCTTTAGTGTGAGAATTTGTTAATTTTTCTAAGAATTACACTGTGTTGTATGCTTAGTGTAGCTTAGTGTAGATACCAAAAGCATCAAATTCCTATAATTTCCTCATTTTTTGTCTTCTTGAGTTGGGGACAACTTCTCAGAGAGATACTCTGTTTTGTAACTCTTTCAGTGGTAATCCACTGTTAGTATACTAAAGTCCTATTGGTGTTATTGTAATGTGTAGGGGAGGCAGAGCTTTCTAGAATTTTCTGATTAAATTTAGTTGTTCAGTAGGCTTATGACTTTGGTCTATGATCTTCACAAGTGTTTCTTCTTGTAAAGTTCTCCCACTCTTTCTTTGGTGAGACTATAATACTAGAGTGGGTTGCAATGGGAGATATATCATCCCTTCAGGTCGGAGAAGGTTCTGGTGAGGTCTTCTCCCCCTGAGAGTTGGCCTTTCTTATGGGGAATGCTCTGGGCATATTTCAAAATGGTTACTTTCCCCAATTCCTGCCAGAGACATCGAGGGATTTTTCTTGGCTCTTTAATAGAGAAACTGATAGAGGTCTTGAAGGTCAAACTCATAAAAGTCCCTCCTAAGTCTACGGCCCTCAGTTATTTCTTCCTTTCACATCCATCCACATTTAGCCTCTAACAGTTTATCAGAATGACCATTGAGGTATTCTTGCCAGTTTATGGCTCCAGCACTTTCTGCTTCAAGAAAGCAGATATCAGATGGTTTTCCTGATCGCTTGGCTATCTATTATTAATGGGGTGGTTTTCCTGCGAACCATGTTTTTTTGATGGGTTTCTTTGATTTTCAGTTTGTTCAGCGTTTCTCTTGTAAGGATGGGAGCAGTGACTTGCAACCTGCAACCAGTGACTTGCATGTCAGTGCTCTCTCCATAATGGATTTGGAGAGATTACTTTGGACCAGATTGCTGAGAAAGTAGTAAAAGTGTGTCTCATAAACCAAACCAAATACAAACGTTTTATGTGTGCCTATAATAATTATTCGTGGTTTTGTCTCTTCATAGTTGAATAAGTACGATTCACTTTTTTCCAGTTTGTGGACATGTCTGAAAGGATTTTATCAGAGTTCTGTCAATATTTATTTTTTTTTAATTTTATTTATTTATGATAGTCACACAGAGAGAGAGAGAGAGAGAGAGAGAGAGAGAGAGAGGCAGAGACACAGGCAGAGGGAGAAGCAGGCTCCATGCACCGGGAGCCTGACGTGGGATTCGATCCCGGGTCTCCAGGATCGCGCCCTGGGCCAAAGGCAGGCGCCAAACCGCTGCGCCACCCAGGGATCCCAGTTCTGTCAATATTTAATACTTTTGTTACTTAGGGGGTATCCCTGGGTGGCTCAGCAGTTTAGCGCCTGCCTTCAGCCCAGGGCGTGATCCTGGAGTCCTAGGATTGAGTCCCACATCAGGCTTCCTGCATGGAGCCTGCTTCTCCCTCTGCCTGTGTCTCTGCCCCACCCCTCTGTGTGTGTGTGTGTGTGTGTGTGTCTCATGAATAAATAAATAAAATCCTTTAAAAAATTTTTTTGTTACTTAGGAAAAAAGTATAAGAGTGTTCTCTTTATTAAGTCCCCCAAATAGGGTGCTTCGGAGAGCTATTACATCCATTACATTTGAGGAAATAAAATGTTTATGAAACTTATTTCTGACATGAGTCTTATTTCTTAGTGGCACTGATCTGTTTGTTTCAATGAATGTCTTTTATGATTTGTCTCTATCTCAGATATTTAGCTCTAAGTCTGGTTTACCAAGACTGGACTTAGATTTAGTTGCAGAATATTAGAGTTAAAAGAAATCTAAGTGACTATCTAAAGGAGTGATGTGATTTACCCAAAGTCACAAACTAATTTAGAGACTGTTTTGGGACTGGAGCTGAGGTCTACTTCATATAGTTCTTAAATAAATAAATAAATAAATAAATAATTTTTATTTAGCAAACATTTGATGCAAGAATTTACATTATACATTATAAAAAGTTATGTAAGAATCAGTTCTTGCCATCCAAGCGTTTTCAACCTAGCTAGGAAGATAAGACAATTATACAAGTAGTTACTCTATATTGGAGAAAAGATTAAATGCCAGAGGTGGGACACAGTATATCTAGTGGAGAGATCGGTGATGTCAAGTTCCTTTTTTAATCTTTTACCAAACATATTGTCTGAAAAGAATTCCTTTCATGCTTTTCTGAATATTCAGACTTTAAGATTTTATTCTTCTGTTTAATAAAAAATAAGTATAAAACATTGATTAGGAATTTGGACCCAAATAAGACAGACTTATGTTCAAAATCTAGCTCTATGATATGCTAATTATTTGACTAAGAACAAGCTCAATTTGATTCAATTCAATAAATATTTATCAACCACCTTCTATGTACCAGGCAGTTTTCTAAACACTTGAAATATCTTAATGAAAAAAAGTAGAAAAATATGTTTGTCTGGTAAAGTTTACATTCTAGTAGATGTGTATTTTAATAGAATAATTGCATGCAATTTATGGCATGTAATTCAATTGTGCAGAGATCTTCAGGAAATGTAGTGATAGAACTTTTCTGAGCTTCTTTTTTTTCATTTATAAAATGGGGTGCTGATAGTGCTTACCTCATAGGCTTGTTAGTAGAGTTAAATAACTTAACGTGGAATGCTTTTAGTGGAGTGCCTGGAATATAGGCCATCTACAATAAATGTGAACTGTTATTATTGTTAAGGACATAGTAATTCTTATAAACTGAATTATATCCTCCCAATTTACATGTTGAAGCTCGACTGCCAATGTGACTGTCGATATCTCCTATTTGGAGGTAGGGACTTTAAGGAGATAATTAAGGTTCACTAAAGTCATAAGGGTGGGGCCCTAATCCTATATGACTGGAATCCTTATAAGAAGAGGAGGAGACACCAGAACTCTCTCTGCCCTGCCCTGCATAAAGAAAAAAACATGTCAGGACACAATGAGAACGTGCTGTCTGCAAGCGAAGGAGAGAGGTCTCACTAGAAACCAACCCTACTGATGTCTTGATCTTGGACTTCCAGCCTCCGGAACAGAGAAAAAAATACATTTTTATTTTTTAAAGCCCCAGAGCCCATGGTATT
Organism: Canis lupus dingo; assembly: GCF_003254725.2. NCBI lineage: Eukaryota > Metazoa > Chordata > Mammalia > Carnivora > Canidae > Canis > Canis lupus. The sequence goes on along the minus strand of NC_064281.1, from coordinate 89,593,342 downwards.
TTGTTATTGCAGCTCAACCGAGTAATATGGTGACCTATTTGGGGATATAATTTGCAGCTGTTGTTTAAATAATGTCCTTAGTTTGTGATTTGCTTATTTCCTTTCTGGACTAAGCAAAGTGCCACCTATTAGCATAAAAGAATAAAAGTGTAATTACTTTTTTAACAGAAAGAATTGTTCCCGTGCCCATTATGAACAGATACTACAAAATAGTTTACTAGCCTAATGACATCATACCACACTACTGGAAAACTTAAGGAACAGCTATGAAGCAAGATCGGGTCAGAGTATATAAATACCATTCAATGATGCAAACTCATTCATTCTGAGGTTACAATTTTGTTTCCTGATTTTTGACTGATTTATTATTTGAATTTGTTAATAGTGTTGAGGTATAAGTGACATAACATAAACTGCATATAATTAAGTTGTACATTTTAATAAGATTTGACATACAAAAACACCTGTAAAACCATCACCATAATCAAGGTACTGAGATAGTCAATACCCCAATTTCTTCATATATCTTGATTCTCCCTTTTGTTCCTCGTGAGCCCCTCCACCCTATCCAAGGCAACTATCAATCTCCTTTCTGTTATATAGACTATTTTGCACTGTGTAGAATTTTATATAAGTGTAATCAAACAGTATGGACTCCTACATCTGGCTTCTTTCACTCAGCATAATCATTTTGAGATTTGTCCTTATTGTGTGTATCAATGATTCATTCCTTTTTATTGTAGTGTTATATATATTTTATTGTATAAATATACCAAGAGTATTCATTCATCTTTTCAAGAACATGGTGGTTGTATAGTTTTTGGTGATTATGAATAAAACTTCTTTGAACCCCCATGAAAAATATTTGCATGAAGATAGGATTTTGTTTCCTTTGAGTAAATATCTAAGAATGGAATGACTAGATCATATGGTACGTATATGTTTAACTTTTTATAAAATTGCCAAACTGTTCTCCAAAGTTACACCTTTTTACATTCCCACTACCAGTGGATGAGAATTACAGTTTCTCCATATCTTCTCCACAACTTGGTAAGGACAGATATCTTAAATTTCACCATCTACTAGAAGTGCAATGGTATCTCATGGTGCTTTTAATTTGCTTTTCCCTAATGAATATAAAGCTTAGGGTCTTTTCATCGCTTATTAGCCATCTGTATATCTTCTCTAGTAAAGTGACTATTGAAATCTTTTGCCCATTTTTAAATTGGGTTATTTCTTTTCATATTATTGAGTTTTGAGGGTTCTTCATATATTCTGGATATGTCTTTTATATGATTATGATTTGCAAGTATTCTTTCCTAGGCTGCAGCTAGTATTTTCATCCTTAGCAGTGTCAAAAAGTGGGTATTTATTTTTAAAGATTTTATTTATTTATTCATGACTGACACAGAGAGAGAGAGGCAGAGACACAGGCAGAGGGAGAAGCAGGCTCCATGCAGGGACCCCAACGTGGGACTTGATCCCAGGTCTCCAGGATCACACCCTGGGCCGAAGGCGGAGCTAAACCGCTGAGCCACCAGGGTTGCCCAAAAAGTGGGTATTTTGATGAAGTTCAGTTTGTCATTTTGTGATTATGCTTTCGGATCTGTATCTAAGAAAACGCTTAATCCAAAGTCACAAAAATTCCCTGCCAGGTGGTATGTTGTCTCCTGGGAGTTTTAAAGTTTTATGTTGTAAATTGCTCTCTGATCCATTTTGAGTTAATTTTTGTATATGATCTGGATCAAAGTTTATATTTTTGCATTATGAATATCCAATTCTTTATACCCTTTATTTAAAAGACTGTCTTATCTCCATGGAACTGTCTTTGATTCATAGGTTTGTAAGGTATATTTCAAATTTTCTTTTTTTTAAGGATTTATTTATTTATTTGATAGACATAGGGCATGAGTGGGGAGGAAAGACTCCTCCTTATTTATTTAAATAAAATAAGATTTTATTTATTTATTTGTAGACTTTAATGGATTTTCTACGTAGACATGCCATTTTATTTCTTCCTTCCCAATCTGGATGCCTTTTATTTCTTTTTTTTAAGATTGATTGATTGATTGATTGATTGATGATAGACATAGAGAGAGAGAGGCAGAGACACAGGCTTTTTTTTTAAGATTTTATTTATTTATTCATGAGATACACAGAGAGAGAGGCAGAGACACAGGCAGAGGGAGAAGCAGGCTCCATGCTGGGAGCCGGACGCGGGACTTGATCCCGGGACTCCAGCATTGCGCCCTGGGCCAAAGGCAGGCGCTAAACTGCTGAGCCACCCAGGGATCCCCCTATGCCTTTTATTTCTTTTTTGTCTAGTTGCACCAATCAGAACCTCTGATACAATGTTGAGTAGAATGAGAGTGGACATCTCTGCCTTGCTTCTAATCTTAAGAGGAAAGCACTCAGTTTTTCACCATTAAGTATGATTATAATTGTAGGTTTTGTGGATGCTTTTTATCAGGTTGAGAAAGTTCTCTTCTATTCCTAGTTTGATAAGAGGTTTTTTTTCACCTTTATTGAGATAGACACTAACCTTCCCAATCCATGGAGAATACATTTCAAGTTGCCCAGTAGATGCCTGAAACTCTGAATAGTACCAAACCCTATACATACTATATTTTCTCTGTACATACATACCTATGACAAAGTGTGATTTATAAATTAGGCACAGTAAGAGATTAACACCAATAACTAATAATAAAATGGAACAATTATAACAACATACTGTAATAAAAGCTATGTAACCATGATCACTTTTACTCTCTCAAAATATCTTACTCTTCTGTACTCACCCTGCTTCCTATGATGTGAGATGATAAAATACCTATATGGTGAGATGAAATGAGAATGACGTAGGCATTGTTACATAGCTTTAAGCTACTAATGACCTTCTAAAGATACATCAGCAGGAGGATCATCTACTTTCAGACTATGGTTGACCACATGCAACTGAAACTGCAGAAACAGAAACCCTGGATAAAGGGGACTACTGTAATTGTCACATAACATTGTGTAGGTTTAAAGTAAACAATGTGCTGATTTGATACACATATATTGCAAAATGATTACCACAGTATTACCTAACACCTGCATCATGTCACATAATTATCATTGAATTTCTGTGATGAGAACATTTAAGATCTACTCTCGGCAACTTTCAAGTATATAATACAATATTATTAACTATAATCATCACGTTATATAGTAGATCCACAAAACTTACTCATCTTACTGGCTGGAAGTTTGTCCTCTTGGACCAGCACCTCCCTTTCAGCCCCTCCCATCCCCAACCCCCTGATAACCACCATTCTGGTCTCTCTTTCTGTGAATTTGTTTTTTTTAGAGTCCATGTGTAAGTGATATCATATAGTATTTATCTTTCTCTGTCTGAGTTATTTTGCTTGGAGAGTTTGTTCTTCATTACAAATGGATGCTTGATTTTGTCAAGTTCTTTTTTATGTCTATTGAGATGATCATATGGTTTCCCTTTTTTGGTTTGTTAATATAGTGAATTACATTGATTGATTCTGTAATGTTATACCAAAACTGCATTCCTCGGATAAACTCCACTTGGTCATGATCTATTATCTTTTCATATATTGTTAGATTCAATTTGCTAAAAATTATTTCCTGTTTCTTTACATCTTTACTTGTTTTTGAATCAATATTTGTAAGGTATATTGGCATGAACAGAAATCTCACAGAGGCCTGTAGTTTTCTTATCTTGTAATGCATGTGTGTGTTTCTGCTATTAGGATAATGCTGGCTTCATCAAATGAGTGAGAAATATCCCTCTTCTTCAATGCTTTGGAAAAGTATGTGTATATGTAAATGTAGAAATGACATTTTTTCCTGTAAGTCATTGGTACAATTCACCAGTAAAGCTAATAGGCTTTGAGTTTTTTTTTTTTTTTGTGGAAAGATTTTTAACCAAAAAATAATTACTTTTGATAGATAGGTTGTATATTTCTTTTTGACTAAGCTTTGGTAGTTCATGGCTTTCAGGGAATTTTTCCATTTCATCTAAGTTGTTGAATTTGTAGGTATAAATTTGTTCATAATGTTCATTTTTATCATTTTTTAGAAGAATATGTAATGATGGTACCTCTCTCATTCCTAATACTGGTAACTTGTGTCTTCCTTCTTTTTCTTCCTCATCTGTCTGGCTAGAGGTTTATAAATTGAATTGATCCTCTCAAAGAGTCAGTTTTTGGTTCTATTGTTTTTGTGGGTTTTTTTTATTTTATTGAGTTCCCCTTTTAACTGTTATTTCCATTGCTTACTTTGTCTGCTTACTTTGATATATAATTAGCTCTTTCTCTTACAAGTTTTTAATGTTGAAGAATATTTTTGTCCTTTAATGTAGGCATTTAGTGCTAGAAAATTCTCAAAAGTACTGCTTTAATGGCAGTATTAAACTTTCTGGATGCTTCTCCCTCTACTTTTTACCCCTGATTTACAGGAACTTGATTATGATGTGAGTTGGTATAGATTTCTTCATGTTCCTAAACATGGTGTTTGTGAGCTTCTCCAGACTGAACATTTTCATATATCTGGGGAGATTATGCCCATCATTATTTATTCAAATATATTTTGTATCACCACTATCTCCATTAAGGAGTCTAATTACATGTATATTAGGTTACTTGAAATAGTCCCACAGATCACAGATGCTCTTTTTTATGTCTGTAGAGTTTATTATTTTCCATTCTTTTACATTCAATCTGCCTTAATTATTATATATATTTGAAGCAAGTTTCTTACAGACTGCACCTAGTTGGATCTTTCTTTTAATTGAAGTATTGTTGAAACACAATGCTACATTAATTTCAGGTGTACAATGTAGTCGTTCAGTGTGGATGCTCTTTTAATTTCACTAAATTATTTTTTGTCTGTGTGTTTAATTTTGGATGGTTTCTATTGTTACACCTTTGTTTTAAAGATTTATTTATTTGTTTGAAAGAGAGAGAGCGAGCAAGAGCACACAAAGAGAGAGAGAGGCAGAGGGAGAAGCAGACTCCCCACTGAGAATGGAGCCCAATGTGGGGCTCTCTCCCAGGATCCTGGGATCAGGACCTGAGTGGAAGGCAGGCGCTTAACCAATTGAGCTACCCAGGTGCCCTATATTGTTGTATCTTTATAACCTTATCTTCTGCAATGTCTAATTTATTGTCAATCTCCTTCAGTATATTTTTATCTTATATATTTTCATTTTCACTTCCAGATATTTCATATGAATCTTAACTTTTGGAGCATATGCAATATAGTTACAATAATTTTTCATGTTTTCTCCACTAATCCCAACATTTGGATCAGTTTTAATCAATTGATTACTTTCTTATTATTGTGTGTTTTCCCATTTGTTTGCTGATCTTGTAGTCTTTAATTATATGTCAGACATTGGAATTTTTACTTTGTTGGGAACTGGATATTTTTTGCATTCCTGTATATATTCTTGAACTTTATCTTGGGATGAAATTAAAATACTCAGAATCAGTTTGATCATTTTGAGTCTTTTATAATTTGTTAGGAGGGACAACAACATTGTCCTAGGGCTAATTATTCCCATCTGCTGAGGCAAGAACTTCTTAAACACTATACCCATTGCCACATGGAATATGTGTTTTTCCAATCTGGCTGATGAAAAGAGGCATTATTACTGGCCCCATATGAACATGGGTCAGTCGTCCCGGATTTTTTTTGTTATATTTCCCACTGCCCCCACCTCATGTAATTTCCTCATACATATGCACTTACCAGTTCTCAGCCAAATACCATAGGGGCATCCTCTGAAAATCCCTAGTATTCTCCGTCTGTGAAAGTTTCTTGTGTGGTATTCTGTTCTTTGAACTCTGGTCCCCTTGTCCTCTCTAGACTTTCTTTTTTTTTAATATTTTATTCATCCATTCTTGAGAGACAGAGAGAGAGGCAGAGACACAGGCAGAGGGAGGAGCAGGCTCCACACAGGGAGCCCGACATAGGACTCAATCCTGGGACTCCAGGATCATGCCCTGGACCAAAGGCAGACACTAAACCGCTGAGCCACCTGGGCTGCTCCTCTCTAGACTTTCAGCTCTATTTTCTTATCTCAGGGATACCAAAGTTAACCCACCTGAATTGTCCTACTCTGCTTAAAAGCTTGGAAACTCGAGCAGATAAATTCTCAACAAGATACTAGCAAATTGAATCCAACAGTACATTAAAAGAATTATTCATCATGGTCTAGTGGGATTTATTCCTGGGCTGCAGGGGTGGTTCAGTATTCACAAATCAATCAATGTGGTATAGCACATTAATAAAAGAAAGGGTAAGAACTATACGATCCTCGCAATAGACGCAGAAAAAGCATTTGACAAAATACAGCATCCATTCTTGATAAAAGCACTCAACAAAGTAGGTATAAATGGAACATACCTCAACATCATAAACGCCATATACAAAAGACTCACAGCAAATATCATCCTCAACGTGAAAAAACTGAGAGCTTTTCCTCTACAGTCAGGAACAAGACAGGGATGTCCACTCTCACCATTACTATTTAACATAGTACTAGAAGTCCTAGCCTCAGCAATCAGACAACAAAAAGAAATAAAAGGCATCCAAATCAGCAAGGAAGAAGTCAAACTTTCACTATTTGCAGACCACAGGATACTATACGTAGAAAACCCAGAGTCCATTAAAAATTGCTAGAACTAATACACAAATTTAACAGAATCACAGGATATAAAATCAACATACAGAAATCTGTTGCATTGCTACATACCAATATGAAGCAGCAGAAAAAGAAATCAAGGAATTGATCCCACGAACAATTGCACCAAAAACAATAAGATAACAAGGAGTAAACCTACTCAAAGAGGTAAAAGATCTGAAGTCTGAAAGCTATAGAACACTTATGAAAGAAATTAAAGAGGACACAAGGAAATGGGAAAAAATTCCATCCTCATGGATTGGAAGAACAAACATTGTTAAAATGTCTATATTACCCAAAGCAATGTACACATGGAATGCAACCCTTATCAAAATGCCACCAGCATTTTTCATAGAGCTAGAACAGCAATCCTAAAATTTGTATGGAACCACAAGAGACTCCAAATAGCCAAAGCAATCCTGACCAAGAAAAGCAAAGTTGGAGGCATCACGATTCAGGACTTCAAGCTATATTACAAAGCGGTAGTAATCAAGACAGTGTGAAACTGGCACAAAAAAGAGACCCCGAGATCAATGGAGCAGAATAGAGACCCAGAAATGAACCCAAAACTCTATGGTCAACTAATCTTCAACAAAGTGGGAGAGAATATTCAGCACGTCTGGTGAACTTCAGGTCTGTCCTGTATTGGGACATAGTCATTACTTCATGATGTAGAGGTGACATGGAAGCACATGTTCTCAACTTGATAATAAATCCAGTGCTGAGGGAGAGAAGGGCTTAACCATGCTTGCACAGTTCATTCTAACAGGCTTACTGGTCAGCTAAGCCACTTCTCCTCTGATGGGAGAAAGGCCAAGAGTATTACACTAGGGAAAGTCCTCTCACATAGAACAAGTGGAGTGGAGGATAAGTAACCACCCACCTCCAAAAAAGCATTCAACTTTTGGAATAAACAGACAGGTAAGGGCTGCCTAGTATTCAAGTTGAATTATAAATCTCATTTCTTAATGGTTCCAAGTTAGATTAGAAGAAGTAATTGTATGAACTATCCTAAAATCATATATACACCAATCAGAATATTCGAAGAAATTAAAAGTAAGATTTTCTGTGGAAGATGTACTCTCAGATAATAAGGCTTTGACTATAATGGCATAGCCCCCATTGTAGTCTTTTTTTATGGAGGATATTCCATGCTAGATAATTGATCTTCCCAAAATCAAACTTTGAGAAAAGGATTTAGGGTATTGAGACAGATGCTCTTTCTGTGATTTACAAGAAATACCATTTCTTAATAAGACATTGATTAGTGATCACTCTGCAGAAAACATCCTGTGTACTGAAGCATGTAATAAACTGTCAGGAAACAAATTGAACCAGCAACTAACCTTTTGAAAATTCCCTTTAAATTTACTTGATCTTTTTCATAAAAAAGAAGGTGAAAAGACTTATTTCTTAACATTTTATTCTTGATTTGGATGCAGGTCAAATATAAGCAGGAATTATAAGTGATAATGTAATATCTAGCATGCAGAAGTGTGCGTCACCTGTGGTTTAGCTATTAGAATTGTATTGCTATTCTCTTTTCAGTTTATTTTATTACATGGATAAAAGTCTTTCTTTTATTTGTCTTAAATACAGGAATTAATATACCAACAGTAGGAAAAATCGTTATCCCTCCCCACAAAACATAAGGTTAATAGTATTTGCATAGTTAGACCAAACTAAGCTACCATGCCAGGTATTTGAATATATTGTATCTTCAGTCTTGGTTTCCATTTAACTTGGCAAATAAACATCAACTTCTTCATTTAGAATACAGTGCCAATAAAACTCTTAAGCAGAATAGATGGATTAAATTCCAACTATATAATATACCTTTTAATGCAAAATATATAGCTTCTCCCTCAAAGATTTTCTAGTCCAGTGAAATCACAAAACCATCAAATGCCCTTCAAAAGCATTGTTCTCTGGAAGTCTAAGAAAAGAGTGATAAGTACAGGTTTGGATGAATAGGAAGACTCTGTGGAGGAAATGTCCAGAAATGAGATTGGTGTGAAAGAACAATTCATGGGGAAATCTCACAATGAAGAATTAGTAGAAATAGGAGGGGGGATATAAGGTAGATCCCAAACATGGAAATCATGCAAAAGTGTTCAAGATTGATGCACTGACAAATGCATCATTAATGAATTCTGAGCAGAAGAACAATGTGCTCAAATTAGAGGTTATAAGGAAAGACAAGATACAAGAAAATTTAACAGGTCTCTGTAGTCACTGAGGCTTAAAATATAGAGGAAAAATGGAGAGCATTGCATAAGAAAATAAACAAATCTGTAATTATACCTAATTATACTAGGAGATTTTAGCGCAAATTTTCCCAGAAATTGATAGATCACACAGACAAGACACAAATAAGGATATGAAAGATACGAAAAACAGTTTAAAATCTCTATCTGGAGAATATATATTTGCTCCCATCACTTAGATGATACGCATTCATATAACACAGATATTGACCACCTATAAGTCACAAAACAGGTCTAAAAACAAGATATGTAGCCTATTTTTGCTGATGACTATGTGATAAAATCAACAAAAAGAGAGTAACTTCCAAATATCTAGAAAATAAAAAACAAACAAAAAAATTTAGGCTATTAATAGCCCAAAGAAGAAGTCATAATAGAAATAAAACACTTGCAACTAAACAATAATAAAAACACTCCATTTCAGATTAGGGATGAAGCTGAAATGGTACATAAAAGAAAAATGTATATTCTTAAAATCTTTGCTTACAAGATAGGATTTTATTTTTTTATTTTATTTTTTTTTCAAGATAGGATTTTAAAAATAAAAATTGCATTTGTACCCAAGTTAAGAAGGTAGAAAAACTACAACAGAGTCAACTCAAAGAACTGGAAAAAGGAAATGATAAATAGATAATAGATAAAAGAAAATCAATTTCATGCACAAATAGTAACAAAAAGAGAAAACTGACAAAACCAAATGCTGGTTCTCTGAAAGGTCTACTGAAAGAGAAAAACTTCTCTTTCAAGATTCAAACTCTCTAAGAGAAGTTCCATGACCACAGAGATTACATGTGTGGTTTCGATGTTGTTAATCATTTCCCCCAACACTTTACCCCTAGAACCTAGTACAGATACTGAAAGACTGGAAATTCATTCACATTCCTTCTAGCTCTGACTTAAAACCTGAATCTGTTATTTACTTTTCTCAATTCGAAATCACAGATCTATTGATTTTTCATCCGTTTGTCATACCTTTTTGCCCACTAAGCTTCCTTGGATAACCTTGTCTGTTTTAACTTCTGATGTAGACCCAAGACCCGGAGCTGTTCCTAGTGATTACCAGCACTTGATAAATAAAGGTCAGCTGATTGAATAAACACTACAATGGAATAGATTCAAGACACAGAGTTTGAAGAGAGACCTATTGGTCATGAACAGTGAGATATACATGTACGTGACTTCGGTGAAATGTCCAGGGAGAGTTGTAGTTTTAGGAGGCCTTGGAATAGAGGTGCCAGCCAATGCTGTGAGGAAAAGGAATCATTTTTTAAAAATTGCGGACCTCTCCATTTTTTAATAACACCTAATTTTCTACTTTAAAGGTAATGCAGAGTCATTGTATAGAATTTGAAAAATTGAGAAATGTACAAAGGGGAAAACCACACACTTTAAAAATGGGTTTGAAAGTGCCTGCGATTCACTTAAAACTCTGGTTATAACAAGATAGATCAATTGTCTGATTGCTGAGGCTAGGACTTCCAGTACTATGTTGAATAGCAGTGGTGAGAGTGGACATCCCTGACTTGTTCCTGATCTTAGGGGAAAGGCTCCCAGTGCCTCCCCATTGAGAATGATATTTGCTGTGGGCTTTTCGTAGATGGCTTTTAAGATGTTGAGGAATGTTCCCTCTATCCCTACACTCTGAAGAGTTTTGATCAGGAATGGATGCTGTATTTTGTCAAATGCTTTCTCTGCATCTAATGAGAGGATCATATGGTTCTTGGTTTTTCTCTTGCTGATATGATGAATGTGTTCCGTGTAAGGTTGTGGGTGGGTGGGTGGCAAAGGATTGGGAGTTGTTATTAAGCAGGCAGAAGACAGGCTCCTGTCCCTTAAAGAGTCCACAATTACATTGAAGGGACAAAACAAGCCCCATGAAATAATCAAGAATAATTCCCAAGTACTACATTATTAGGGGCGTAACCACACATAAAAATTAAAACTGAAATGCTGTGCCGAGAGCCAGAGGAGTAAGTCTATGATCAGTGTGGGCTGGAGAATGGAGTTAGTCAGAAGTTTCACAAAACAGGTAAATTTTTGCTTAGGCTCTGACTGGATCTCCAGGCTGGTAGGTGGTGAGGGTGACAAACAAGGGTAGGGAAGCAGGTAAATGGAAGGGAGAGACTGTATGCTGTTTGTGAGCTCTTGTGTAATGCAATGGTCTGGCAGCCATGAGACCTGAGATCTAGTTTCATCTCTGTCACTTATTCGATGTGAGTTCCTAGAGGAGTTGCCTCAAGCTCTGTACCTTCTTAGGAGTAGAGTTTCTTCTAGCTCCAGATAGTAAAGGAAATACACATCAAATCTGTCATTTCCACCACCACTCACCCATCCTGCCTCCTTTGATTTTCAGAGAAAGCCTGTTGTTAATGGAGAGTGCATGTTGATTTGAGAGGAAGAGCATTTATTTAGGCAAAACATGACTTCCCCAACTATGCTAATTTTTACAGATTTGAGAATGTTTTCCACCTGAGGCAAAGCCAAAGGCAGATTTACATAACGATTGGTATAAAAGCTACATCACCTCTCACTCAGTTTTTCAGCCTGCACCCAGGATGGGAAGAAGCCTCTGAAGCACAAATTTATGTAATGTGAAACTTTCCCTAAGAAGTACCAAATTGCATACTTAAGTACTTGTAACCAGGGATATGTTCAATGTTTTATAAGTACAGTGTAATTTTCAGAATCCACAGGCAATTTGCCTCCCGTGGAGAAATCCTCCTCAATGACTACTACATCCTCCTGCCAAAGGAAGATGAAACTCTGCTGTTTTAAAGGCAATGCCTTCCCTTTTTACCCCCTTGACAGTTTTAACAGCTCTTTCTTTCCCTTCCTTGTCTCTCGCTCTCGCTCTCTCTCCTGCCGTCTTCCTTCTTTCTCTTCATTTTCTTTCTGTTCTTTCTTACCTCTCCTTTCCCGTCTCTCTCTCCCTCTCTTCTCTCTCCCACTTCTTCTGTCCCTGTTTCTCTGTCTCTCTCTCTCTATTTCTAAGTTCCTTTCATTTTTCATATATAAGGCAGCTACACTCCCTCTCTTTTCCAATTATCCATTGAAGTTAAACTTCCCTCTATAACCCTTATTGACAAAGTTTTTTTTTTTTTCCCTTTCTGGGAATCTACATTCAGACAGTTGAAATCTTTCTTGTCAGCTTGAACTCATGGAAAAGAACCAAAGGTGTGTTCAGGTTGCATAATAATAAGAATAATGAAAATTCATGTCAACATGTCAACAAGAAGCCCATGAAAGTGAGACCACACAGTACATTGTTTTATTAATACACCAGTTGAGTAAAAATGTGAAATCTGTCAGCTAGAGAAGCAGAAAATGAGAAGTCTCCGTTAGTATTCTGAAAAGCAAGCTCTTCATTGAGTCAATTAGTTCTTGCATTTCATTCTGGAAATGCAGGAGTTAGATTCTTCACAGGGTTTTTCATTCTCTTCCGCGGTCTGCAACACGTCTTTTTTACCCTGTTGTTTCAGAAATAGCTTTGCCATCATTTAAATGTCATTGGTAGATACCTCTTGAACTCTCATCCTCCTCTCCTCTTCATGTAACCCTTCTCTGTCTTCCACAGAGCCCCAAATGTGAACTTTCAGCCTACATACCAATCAAAATGTGTTTTTCATTTTTTAATTTAGAGCTGCCTAGAGATGGTATTACTAATGGCCATGATTTTTATGCTTTCAGAAATAACAAGATTATTCAGGACCAAAAGTACAGGCATTCATTTTCTTTCTTTCTTTCTTTCTTTCTTTCTTTCTTTCTTTCTTTCTTTCTTTCTTTCTTCTTTCTTTCTTTCTTTCTTTCTTTCTTTCTTTTGCAGTGAGAATAATGTTTATTGAGAATGGCTCATTACAAACAAAAAATATATATGTAGAAAATCTCTGCAATGCAAAAGATCCCTTTTGTCCCTGTGTGGCTGGAGTGAACAAAACCAACTGTCCAGTGTGGCTTTGCTGGGCTCCCTGCATGTGGGCAGGGGTCATGGGTGCCACGTGCCATGGGCAGACGTTCCTGAAGCCTGGGTTTTCTCCAGCCTTGTTTTCATGACATGTGCAAGAACAGGTTTGCATTTGCATCCCATTCCCATGACCCTCCCAGGCAGACGGTACTATCGCAGGCACAGGTAGCTTTCTTGTTAATCTTCTAGAGGGTGACCTCTAATATGTGGCTGGCCCCGGGGACTCAGATGCTGTGACCACCCTCTGTGGAGGCTGCTTTCCATGACAGTTCCACCAGTCATCCAAAGCGTCACTTCTTCATGGCTTTCCTTGATGCGTCTATTCTCACCACAATTTTAGCCAGACCCTTCCTGAGGATTTCCAAATCCCACAGCTGCCACACGTGGTATTCCTGGGTATGAAACTGGAGCTCCCTGGGATCTCGGGCCACCCAACATTAAGGCAAAAGAGTAAGAACAGTCTGAAGACACTGCTAATCTCCGACACCAAGGTGGCTAACCTATTAGCTAACCAGCTAACAGCACCTCCCTCTGGGCCAAAGGCTGCATCTGGTGTTGAGGAGCAAATAGGCTGGGTGGTCTGACGGCCTTCTTCAGCAAAGCCCGTCTCTGGCCCCCAGAGCAGCCATGGTGGGGAGGTGCCAGCTGGCTGCTGGGAGAAGATGCTGAGCCTGTTTGCAGTCCAGAGGGGTAGCAGCTGCCACTGCATCATGCCTTGGCCAACAAGAGACCAAGACGCAGGGGGACGGGGCAGTGTGGTTGCTGGGGCAGCCCTGCTCCTCTACCAGACAGCTCATGAGGGGTGGGTGTCCTTGTCTCCTTTGGGAATGATCCAGTTCCCTTTGTTTTTCAGAGCAGATCTGGATTCAAAACCCAACCCCATCACTGTCCTGGACAAACTCTCTCCAGACTGATGGCCAGATTTTGTCTGTAAGGTAGGGTGAGGGGCCCTGGCACTCAGCATCCTCAGCTGTGAGTCCCTTTCTCTTTGAAAGGGAACTTGGGCTGGCTTCTCTGCTCTGTGAAGAGAGGTGTCAGTGGTTCCGAAGTACCTGTAATCTATTATTGTCTTACTTGAGGGTAACTCTCACTCCCCACAAGTGGAAAAACTTAATTCTCAAAGAAACCAAACAAGCCCCACCCCCCAAGAAAAGAAAAAAAAATTTAAAAAGTAGGAAACAGCTCTAGTCCATGCTATGTGCAGTGCTGTGTGATCCTGGGCAGGTACCATCCTTCTCTGTCAAGACGGAAAAGCCTCAACATTCTGTGCAAAAGGTCCTGGCATGAATATTAGGGTGAGTGGGAGGCCAACGGCTGTCTCCCACCATGGCCTCAACAGCAGGCCCTAGCACCCCAGCACTCAGCCCTGTGAGGCCTGGGGCTCCCCATGCCCGGATAATGGGCCCCACTATCAGGGCTTATGCTAGTGTCAGGAGGCCTCATGGGTTAGGGGGGATCTTTGGGACACAGGTGGCTGGCTGTGTCTGGCCTTCTGGGTCAGGCATTCTTGTACACTCAGCACTTCCAGCTAGCAAGAGTCAGGGCCCTGTCTACTCCCCTGAGGGCCCTCTACTCCACAGTGCTATGGTACCTAGAGGGTGAGGGGTACGGGGCCCAGGGTCCTTCTGGCCTGAGGCCCAGCCATCTCCAGGGCCCAGAGGCCTCACAACCAGCCACAGGAACTTGGGTGGGTTCCCATCTTGTGGCAGGAGGGAGTGGTGGCATCCACCAAAGGGCCCAGGGAGGTCTGTAGCACTTCTGGGGGTAGGCAGTTCTTAGCAAGGCCTGGAGCAGCCCACAGTCCTGGGGGCCAGAGTTGGCTACATGGTCTCCAAACACGTGGATACCATCCTGACAAGTGGCATCTCCAGCGTTCAGCCCCCAGATCTGTGGGGAGACAAGCTCAGGCTTCTCCTGTGCCCTGGATCTGGTATGCAGGCAACAAGGGCACCCACAGGGCTGGAAGTCCCCTGGGCACAGTTCAAGTCAGGCTTGGGGTCCTAGGAGAAGCTCTACTCAGATGCTCTGGGGACACCTCCACCAACCAGCAGGTGCGTAAGGTAAGTGGCAAGATGACACACGCAATGCTGGCAGACAAAGCAGGCATGCCTCCAGCGTCAAGAATTTCCTGGGGCTTTGTCACACAGGCCAAGGCTGCAGTTCTGCATCTAAGCCCGAGCATCTCGGGGCCTGGGCCAAGGCCTCCTGAGTTGGCCAGGCTAGGGTGGGGCAGGGTGGGGAGCCAGGGCCTGGGCACACCAGGCTCCTGCTGTCAGCTATCCAGGTAGACTAAGAGGATGTCCTCATCTGTGCCGTAACTGGTTCTGGCTCCCTCGAAGTTACTGATGCTGGTGCTGCACATTCGGTCGGCGTAGGCTGGATTGTTGTAGAAGATGCAGCCCGTGGCCCGGCTGTAGCCGCACAGCACGATGAAGTGGCCCTGGTAGTCAGGGGTGCCACAGAAGCAGCGGTGGCCACTGGGGGCAAAGCAGGAGTACTTGACAGGACTGGAGCAAAGGTCGCAGTGCAGTACCCCAGAGTTCACCAGCACGATGGCCACGTGGCCCTGTGCCAGGTGCTCCTGGATGTCCTGCACGCTCACTGTGCATTTCTCCACGAGCACCTTGCAAGCCTTGGCTTGTGCAAACAACTGGTTCACCCGGGTCTCCTCTGTGTCAAAGTGCTTCCTGTAGAAGGACTGGTTCTTGTAGCCCTTGTCAACACCCAGGGTCTGTGTGCAGAAGCGGTGCCTCACACCAAAGTGGCGCATCAGGTAGGCCAGATCAATGGTCCAGATGTTCCTGGTTAGCTGCAGCTCCCGCAGGGCACTCTCAAACTCATTGTCGTCCACCTGGCCCAGGTACCGCAGCACCATCTTGGAGCAGGCCAGGCCGCAGTCCCAGTGGGAGAGCTGCTGGATGATGGGCACGGGCAGCTGCACAAAGTCTCCCGGCTCCAGCGGTGGCCCCGCTGCCTCCACCTCCGTCCTCAGGCCCCAAGGCCCCCGCCCGGCTGCAGCTTCGGCTCCGAGTGGGGCGGGAGCAAGGCTGGTGCGTGGCGGGTTCCTCCGCCGCCGCCACAGCCAGAGCCACAGCCGCCGCCGCCAGCGTGGCGGGGAGAAGACGGCATTCATGGTCTTATTTGTCTTCAGTTGATTTCCATCAGAAGGATTGTCAAATGTAAGGCTGAAGGAAAATGAATATATCGTAGGTAAGATGTCCTATTACTTTCTTTCATATCAATCATTTTTAGTGTTTGCAAGTCATCAAAAACAACTAAAACAACCAACAAAACAATAACAGATGCCCAACAAACCTCTAGGTACTTGCGTGTTTTTCTTTCTTGAGATCTATCCACTCTAAATTTGATTTATCATCATTGGATTCTGTTGAGCTTGGTGGGTAGTTCTGATGACGTAGGGAACTTGTTTGTTCCCCTAGTATAAGTCAAATAATTGTGGCACATTAATTCATTTATACATTTTGATCATTTTTAGATGTACCTGTCCACAAAGGGGTGGGGGTTGATGTTTACTGCTCTGGTTCTGTGCTTAGTAATGTAATCAACAAAAAATTTAAAAAAAACAAAAAACAAAAGGAAGGCCCAGATATGCAGGGTTTCTGAGGAAAATTGCAAAGGTGTTTTGAACTTTGGCTGCCTTACTTGGAACTGCTCCAGAAAACCTATAACATGTGGTTACTGTAATTATAAACCACAACCATTAGAGAAGTTCATAGTTTTTAATTATTCACTAAGAAAAAATAATTACTATACTCATACTATTGAACAAGCTTTGCATTAAATTATTAATATAAAATACAGGCTGTACCTTCAAAGTATTCATAGGCCCTTAATTATTTTTTTTTACTTTTTATTTTATTTTTAAGTAATCTCTACACCCAACGTGGGGCTCAAACTCACAACCCCAAGATCAAGAGTCATATGCTCTACTGACCCAGCCAAAGCCTCCATAGGGCTCTTATTTTTAATCTATCATGTTCAAAAGTGTCATGGTTGATGTCCTCAAGCTCAGAATAACAAGGTACAAATGGATCTCCATTTCATCTTATTTTTTCTTGGAGGCTAACCTCTAAGTAGACAGGAATAAGACTTCCTTCACATACTCATAATATATAAGGCCAAACTCATTTGGGCATAATCACTCTGTAGATGACACAAAGATACAGTTTGTCTCCAGAGAAAGCAATCTCTCAAGCATTGTTTTATGAGATAAAACAAGAAAAAATAAAGAAAACTATCTTTTTCATTCATACTACCATCGTCTTGTGTCAAGTACTCATTATTTCTCACTAATGTTAATCTAATACCTCTTACTGTGTCTTGTCCCCTTAAATATATCATATATCCTCTACACTACCTATAGAAGCATGTGTCTACAAATACAAATCATATCACTTCATTCCCCTGAGGAAAAAAAGTATGGATTGCTCACCATATCATTCAGATTTGATTCTAAATACAGCACTTTAACTCCCTTTATCCACTAGTCCCAACATACTTTTTTTTTTAAATCTCATCTCCAACTGGAGCCCTCTACACACACAGACTACAACCACACTGCCCACAAAGTTTAACAAGCAAGCAGCATAAGCTCAAATCTCCATGTATTTACTCACAGCTACTCCCACTACCTGAAGTACATTTTCCATCTAACGAAATTCATTTTATTCATTGCAGCTCACCTCCATGCCACTTTTATTAAACCCACCCTGATTCTTTCAGTTGAAATCAATCTGTCTTTTTTAAGTAACCCCTTGCCCAAGCACTTTGTTTAAACCCTTGTTATAGCATGTAGGTCATTCTAGTACGTGCAGATGGGAGCAACATCCTATGTCTTCTTGGGTGAGTTTCAGTAGTTTGTGTCTTTCTGAGAATCAGTCCATTTCTTCCAGGCTATCTGATTTGTTGACATGTAGTTATTCATAGATACCCTCAAAATTATTTTCATTTTTATATTTCCATAAGGTTGGTAGTAATGTCCCTGCTTTCATCTCTGATCTTAGCAATTTTTAAAATCATTTTTAAAAAGATTTTATTTATTCATGAGAGATACATAGAGAGAGGCAGAGACATAGGCAGAGGGAGAAGCAAGCTCCCCGCGGGGAGCCCAATGGAGGACTCAATCCCAGGACCCTGGGATCACAACCTGAGCTGAAGGCAGACACTCAACCACTGAGCCATCCAGGTGCAACTTGACCTTAGTAGTTTTGAGTCTTCTCTGTTTTCTTGATCAAGCTAACTAAAGGTTGAGGTAACACCCTAAATAATCTTTTGTCTTCACGTGTGTATGGTAATTCTGCTTGTGGCTGCAGTACACTTTTAGTAATATCTAAGCTAGCTTCACAGTGACAGCTCTGACAATACATGTGCAGTGTACAAACTCAACTATTATCAATATATCAAAATACTTGATATGGAAAGATTAAAAGTTTAACACAAATTCATATTATGATAAGAAATTGTAACATTAAATTTACCAATGAAAAAACAGATAAACTGAGTTTTTTTCCAAAGTATCTAAATATACCCTTTAATTTCTTCACCTTTAAGAAAATTGAGGTATAATTTACATATAACATCACTTTCAGATGTACAACATAATGATTCAATATTTGAATAAATTGTGACATGATCACCACAATAAGTCTAGTTAATTTACACTAGCATAGGTAATTACAATTTTTTTCTTATGATGGGAACTTTTTAAGATCTATTCTTTTAGCTACTTTCAAATAGGCAATACAGTATTAATTTCTATATCTTTATTAACTACAGTCACCATGCTGTACATTGCATCCTTGTGACTTATTTTTAATTAGAATCTTCTACCTTTTGACTACTTTTACCCGTTCTACCCACTCCCCACACCTGCAACCACAAATCTGTTCTTTGTATTTGTGAGCTTGCTATTTTTTTTGACTCTACTTGTTAGTGAGATGATAAGGTTATTTGTTTTATCTGATTTATTTCTTTTCACATACTGCTCTCAAGTTTCAACCATGTTGTGGCCAATGGCAAGATTTCATTCTTTTCATGGCTGAATAATAGTTCATTAAATATATATACCACATCTTCTTTATCCATTCATCCATCAATGGACACAGGTTGCTTCCATGTCTTAGTTTCTGTAAATAATGCTATAATAAACATGAGGATGCATATATCTTTATTAGTTCATTTTCATTTTCTTTGGATAAATACCCAGAAGTGGAATTGCTGGTTCATATAGTACTTCTATTTTTAATTTTTCTTTAAAGATGATAGATAGATAGATAGATAGATAGATAGATAGATAGATAGATAGAATAGAGAGATTTTAAGAGTGCATGTTGTGGGTAGGGGCAGAGGGATAAGGAAAGAGAGAATCTTAAGCAGACTCTGTGCTGAGTGTGGAGCCTCACATGGGGCTTGATCTCATGACCCTGAGATCACAATCTAAGCCGAAACCAAGAGCTAGCCACTCACCTGACTGCACCAAACAGGCACTCCTATTTTTAATTTTTTGAGGAATCTCCATACTGTTTTCCATGGTGGCTGCACTAATTCTTATTCCAACCAGCAGTGCATGAGCACTACTCCTTAGTGGATAGCTGAATGATTTATCTTCAAGACTGCTATCTTCTACTTGCTCAAATCTGCTGTTGAGCTCCTGTAGCGAATTTTAAATTTTAATTGTTTTACCTTTCAGCTCTAGAATTTCTATTCCGATCCTTTTTAATAATTTCTATATCTTTATTGACAATTTCTATTTGACATCATTGTTTTGGCTTATTTTTAGTTCTTTGTTTATGGTTTCCTTCAGTTCCTTGAATGTATATAAGCAGTTGATTTAATTTCCTTTTCTAATATGTCCAGTGCTGGGGTTTCCTCACAGTTTTTATTTCTATATGTTTTTATGTGAATGAATCATAGTTTCTTATTTCTTTTCATACCCTGTTATTCTTATTGAAAATTGAAATTTTGAACATTATAATGTGGAAACTGTAGAAATCACATTTCCTTCCCTCTCTGGAGTTTGTTTTGCCATTTTTAATGGCTTTTTTACTTGTTTAGTGACTTTTTAAAACTTTTTTTGGTAAAATCTGTAATCGTTGTCATGTGTGATCATTGAAGTCTGTCTTCCATTAGTCATATGGTCAGCTACAGTTTTTTGACAGTTTTTTTTATTAAAAAAAATCTGAAGCATAAATAAATAAATAAATAAATAAATAAATAAATAAATAAATAAATAAATAAATCTTCCAGTCTTTACAGATTGAATAAGTGTTAGGACTTTTCTAGGCCATTGATAACTCTGCCTTAGCTTTCACTTCCTGCTTACACAGAGTCTTTAGATCAGCAAAAGGTGATGATTAGGTTTTCTCTGGACTTCCCTGAGGAAGTGGGCAGTCTTGGTCATACCCATGGCCATTTTTAATTCCTGGTATATATAGGGCCTTTTAAAAATCCCTTATTCCATCTCATATCTTCTTTCCTAACATCATCTTTCCCAGGTTTTCTGGTCTGCCTGCTGCTTGCCCCAACTCTTGTTTCTCGCCACAATCTGCCAAGAACTAAAACTTGCACCTTTATTTTTTTTTTTTAAATTTTTTTTTTTATTTATTTTTGATAGTCACACAGAGAGAGAGAGAGAGAGAGAGAGAGGCAGAGACACAGGCAGAGGGAGAAGCAGGCTCCATGCACCAGGAGCCCGATATGGGATTCGATCCCGGGTCTCCAGGATCGCGCCCTGGGCCAAAGGCAGGCGCCAAACCGCTGCGCCACCCAGGGATCCCTAAAACTTGCACCTTTAAATACTTCTGAAAATTCCAGTCAAAAAGCCATCCCTGCCCTGGGAACACTCCTCATTAAGCAAAACAGATGCAAGCTCATGGGTTTGTCCTTCATGAACCATCAGGCAGCTCAAATAAGACAACCACAATTCTTTAAGAATAAGGTCTTTATCATTCACTCTGATACTAGCAACCTGCACCATTACCTCATGGCCACTCTCAGTCTAGGAGTTGGCTATTTAAAATGCCACATTACTGTCTTATTGCAAGGCAGCACCTTCTTACTTCATTAAGCCTTACTTTGGTTGTTTCAAAAATTCTACTCTATTCCAGAGTTCTGTAAAAGTTGATCATGACAGTTTTTACCAGCTCATTAGTTGTTATTGTGGAGATGAAATCCTGTAGTTCCCTACTCCATCATTTTCCAGAAGGCATCTTTTAAAACTAATATATACATTCCATATTGGAGCATTTCAATTTTTCCCCAAAAGATAATGTCAGTTTTTGCTTCTGGCTATAAGGGAGTAAAGGTATATAAAATTAACTTCCAGCCATAAAAAAATTAGAAAATTGGATCACATATATGCAACATCTGTTTTCAGTTATTAGACCGAAATGGATAACATAGGATTATGATCCCAGAAAAAAGAAAAAGAGCTTAGCTAAGCCCTAAAATTACCTGGCTTTCTATCAGGAGGAAATTTCTGGGCCTCAGTGCAGGGAGGGGAAACTCAAACAGAGCCTGGTGTACTTGTTGAGTTCAATAAAATAATATATGAGTTTTAAGAGGCTGAGGTAGCTAGATTTGAAAGGCAGAATACTGCAAAAGAGGGAGCTACAAAGAAAAAGACATCTAGAGATTTGTATGAGTAGCTGAATGTTCATTTGCATACATATAAGGTGAAATCCCCCGATGTCTGGAAAGTACAACTTCTCGAGAAAAAATAATTACAAGTGCTGTAAGCCAAACTATCCCGGAGCTCACACAGGGCAAGGGATCATTTGAGTTCCTATTAAGCAAGGTGAAGAGACCTCACTGACAACACAGAGCATTCAGCATGGGCCCTAGGATTAGGCTTTAGTAGTGGGACAAAATTAGCTCTGGTCCAAAGGATAGTGTAGACCCACCACAAAAAAACTATAGAACAATCAGAGAAAGGAGCAAGGTATCTGCAAGTTACTAAAATGTCTGCCATATGCTTAATATATCCAGTGATTTAAAGAAGGATATAAAGAAAATGAGAAAACAGCAAATTATTTTTTTTAATCTAGAGGTGAAAATGCCATATTGGAAATTAATATTTTACTAAATGAGATTAATATCAAATTAGACATTATAGGAAAACAGATACATGAACTTGAAGATCTAGCAATAAAAATTATCCAACACAAAGCACAGTACAAAGACTTATAAGTCAAGATAACATAAGTAAAACATGACACAATATCAAGTATTCTAATAGACGCATGACTGGATTATATATATAATATATACTAATTAATATAATATAGTAATATATACTATATTATACTATGTGTATATAGTACACATAATATAGTATAGTATATACACTATAGTATAGCATCATATAGTATAGTATAGAATAGTATATACTATGTGTATAGAGCATATATTACTTTATACTATATGTACATATATACAGTATATAATATGTATCTTAGTATATGTATCTTAATTAGTGTATGTGTACTAATATTAGTACAAAGGAAGGAAGGGGGAAATGGAAGCCTACTTTTGAAAGGTTCTTATATTTGACATGAAGTAATACAGTATTATTTGAGGTTAGACAATGATAAGGTAAAGGTATATATTATAAAACTTAGAGCAATGATTATAAGAGTAAAACACAGATGGTTAATTAATAAGCTAATTGTGGAGACAAATAAAATCCTAAATAAATAATTAGTTATTCTAAATGAAGGCTGGAAATTGAAAAGAGGATAAAGAGATGAATCAAAAGCAAAGTTGGAGGACTTACATTCCCAAATTTCAACACTTATGAAAAGTTGCGTTAATGATACTGGCATAAGGATAGAAAGACAGATAAATGGAATAAAGTACAGAAATAAACCCTTACATTTATGGTTGATTTATTTTCAATAAACGTGCCAATATAAATCAGTAGGGAAAGGAAAGTCTTTTTAATAAATGGTGCTGAAACAATTGGCTATCCATATGGAAATAAAATCACTTTGAAAATTACCTAACGCCATATGCTAAAGTTATCTCAAATGTATCACAGACCTTAATGTAAATGCTTAAATTATAAAACTTCTGGA
Source organism: Canis lupus dingo (assembly GCF_003254725.2). NCBI lineage: Eukaryota > Metazoa > Chordata > Mammalia > Carnivora > Canidae > Canis > Canis lupus. The sequence continues at coordinate 89,570,320 of NC_064281.1, read as the reverse complement.
AAAAATACCTAGGAGAAAAGTCTTATTAGAGAAGGCAAAGTTTTCTTATAAGGACACAAAATGTATGAACTCTGAAAAATAAATTAACAAATTGGATCTAATCAAAATTGAAAACTTTGTTTTTCAAAGAACACCTATAATACTGAAAAGAAAAGCTCCAAAGCTATTCACAATACTTCTTTCTGACAAAGAATCTGTATCTAGCATATGTAAAGAATCCTTACAAGTCAGTAATAAGAAGATAAGTTCATAATAGTTAAAATAAAAAATGAATGGCAATGCCAAGTGTTCACGTATGTAGAGCAAAGGTAATCCTTTTTTTTTTTTTTTTTTTTTGAGCAAAGGTAATTCTTATGCACTGATGGTGGGAGCATAAAATGATACAACCACTTTGGGAAACAATTTGACAGCTCCTTAAATGTTAAATGAATAGCATGGAACCCAACAATTCCACTGTAAGGAAATCTATTGGAAAGCAATGAAATACATATTCATACAAAAATCTGAACATGAATGTTCATGAAATCTTGATTCGTCCTAGCCAAAAACTGTGAGCCACCCAAATAAATATCCATCAAATGGTGAATGGATAGGCAAATTGTGGTCTAGACAACAATGGAATCATGCTGAGGAAAAAAAACAATGGGTGACTGATACACAAAATAACATAAATGGACCGCAAAACCATTATGCTCAAGTAAAGGAACCAGAAAAAAAGTAATACTACTCTATGATTCCATTTTTTATAAAGCACTCTAAAGGCCAAATTTAATCTGCAATCACAGAAAAAACAGTGATTCTCTGAGCTGAGGGCTGGAGAAGGATGTTGACTAGAAGGGGCACAGGGAAATCTTCCATGATGATGGGAGTACTGCATATCTTGACAGTGGAGGTTGGTATACAAGTTTATATATCTCAACATGCCTCAAACTGTGATCCAAATGGGGGCACAACATTGTAAGTAAATAATCTTTTAATAAGGTTAAGAAGAAGATGGTTTCTTAAAAGTGAAAAAATAAAACAGTATTTTATGGTTCTGTGTGATATGGTGGCTTTTCTCAGTAATAAGATCGATCTGTGTACCTTCTGTCCTTTGAGGGACACTGCTTATTCCTGCTCCTCCATTTACCCTGGATCACTTGCCTTTACCTGGAACTAGACACCTAGAAAAGAAATTATAGTGTACTCAGTGCAGCCATTTAAACATGCTGGTTTACACAAATTCAAAGGGCACACGGAAGAAGGAAAAAAGGAATAAAAGAGAATGAGAAACAGGAAGGAAGAAAAGGAAGGAGGAATAGAGGAAGGGAAGAAGGGGGAAAATCATGACAGAATAATACAGAGAACATCAAGAGCCATAAGTCTGATCTAATCCTGGCTCTCCCATTGTTTTAGCCCATTCAGGCTGCTGTAACAAAATGCCACACACCAGGTGGTTTATGAACAACAGGAATTAATTTCCCATAGCTCTGGAGGCTGGAAATCCGAGATCAAGGTGCCAGTGTGCTCAGATGAGGGCCCTCTTCTGGGTCTCAGATTTCTTATTATGTCGTTATGTGGTAGAAGGGTCTAAGGCGCTCTGTGGGGTCTCATATAAGAGCACTACTAACTTTCTTCATGAGGACTTCACCTTGAGGATTTGGGCACCTCCAAAGGCCTCACCTTCTTTTTTTAAGATTTTATTTATTTACTCATGAGAGACACACACAGAGAGAGACAGGCAGAGGGAGAAGTAGGCTCTCTGCAAGGAGCCTGATGTGGTACTCGATCCCAGGATCCCAGGATTATGACTTGAGTCGAAGGCAGACGCTCAACCACTGAGCCACCCAGGTGCCTTGGCCCCACCTTCTAATACCATCATATTGGGCATTAAGATTCCAACATACGAATTTGGGGGGATGCAAACATTCAAGCCATAGCAACCATATATTTTCAACCCCAAATGAAGCCACCTTTCCTCTCTGTGCCTCCTTTTCCCTACTTGTAAAAGAACAGAGAGTAGGGGTGGATTAAATCATTTCTACGTTCTAGATTTCTAAACTTCTGAATTTTATATCTCTAAAAAAGTGATATATACATTCAAATCCCATTTTTCAAAGAAATCAAACTGATTTGGTTATGTATTCTGATATAGTGAGGTGAGAGGTCAGCGGAATAGGTTCTGCAACCAGACTTCTTGGGTTTAAATCCCTGCCCTGCCACCGGTTTGTTTGTGACCTGAACAGATGACTTCACCTTGGTTTCTTCCTCAGTAATACAGAGACCAATATGAAGTATCATGCGGCTACATTATGTAGCTGTGGGTCTGATGAAATGAGCTCTATGATGCATGTAAAGTGCTTAGCTCAGTGCTTAGTCCATGGCAGTCCTCTACAAATGCTTGGTATGATGCAGGAAGTCAGATGGCAGGCCTTCGTGACGCTAGTGCCACACCTACTGATAAACATTCAAAGAAGAGGTAACCGCAGAAGGTCTGCTCCAGAGACCAATGTCAGCATGATGCAACTACAGAACACTATCAATAAACTTACACCTCCTTTAAACATTTATAAGAGGGCAGCCTAGGACGAGGCACCTGGGTGACTTTGCCCTGCCTCTTTTTCATGCTTTGCCCTGTCTCTTTTGCAGAGATGTCTTTATTTGAGGGGTCAAGCATCTTCCATAAAGCGGCTTTCATTTTAATGGAGCCTGTGAAAGCTCCCATAGAGAATGGAAAACACTCCCTTTGTTATAGTCAGCCAGGCTCTTCCTCAGTAGATGCATCCTAATGATCCAAACACGAGTAGGTCAATAGAATATTCAACTTTGTAGTTGGCTTGGAACTTTCTGCTAATATATTCATAATGGTTTTCAGCACACATCTTCTCAGCTTTCTTTAAGAAAAATCCTATCAGGTTGGTAATTTGGTCAAGTCACTGAAGGAGGAACATTGTCAGTTATTCTTATTGATAATGTACAAACTGCTTTTTTTTAATGTTTCTGGGAAATACTGAGTTTTTTCCCAAAGCATTACAGACTGTTTAAAAAACTGATTAAAAAATATCTGTTTTGGATTCATTAATCAAGTCCTGAAAGCAATAGCCTTAAAATGAAGCCAATTTAGAGACAATGAGGAGCCTTCTTTTTTCCCCAGAAACAAAGGTGCAAAATTAATAACTCTTTTGTCCCCCATCACCCTCCTCCCACCACGACGTCCTAATTGCCTTCAGGATACATCCAGAGAAATTAACTGGATCCGAGAATTTTCTTTGATTTCCTCCTTTTTCTAACTCTCTCTTTCCCAAACTGACATCTTTTACAATTCACCTTTTCCTCATAGATTTTCTAAGTGAATTTTTGTCAATAATATTGCTATCAGAGAATCTATTTGTGTTTTAGCATCACTTTCAATGCCTTAACCCAAAAGAATATAACAATTTTTGATAAGGGCAAGCCTTTAAGGACATTGGGGACATTTCCTTGTGCTTTTTTTTCTTGATAGAGATAATTGAAACTAGAATGTTCTGAAGGTAGCCCTTTTCCCCTAAAAGTGTCTCTGAAATATTCTCTGGAAATATGCAAGTGATTAAAAAAAGAAGATATAGCTAAATTATTGGAAATTCTTTAAAAAATTCAGTGGGGTATCCAGGAGGCCGGGGATTATCAGTTGTCTTGGGTGGTGTGCTGTTTTGAATAAACCAATATCAGCTGGTAGAGATTTTATGATTCTTTCTACTCCTGGGTATTATAAAATAGAAATACCATATTACTCAAGACTTTCAAGTTACAAAGTTTGTTTTATTTTTTCTTCCCTCACATTTATAGTTTTAATGTAAACTGAACAATGATCTAAAGATAGAGCAATTAGCATTAGACCCTTTCAAGGATTCAAAAATCTGTACATTTTTACCTTCTCCTCTCCTTTATTTTCAACTGAATGCCAATCAGTCAGTCCTTAATAAGCTCTTTCACCCTCTCTGTCTCTCCCCTCACTCCTCTCTTCACTCCCTTTCTCTCTTTCTCTCAAAGCCAAATATGGCTGATCATCAAGTACTGGTACACATATCTATAGTCCTATCCCCATAACTCAAAATGAATTAGTATTGCCAACAACTTGGTCAGTATAAACAGCCAGAAAAATCAAGATGACCCATATAACCAGAAACACTTGCTGAGATCACTTTTTTATAGCTAAAGACTACAGATTCCCCATTATCCTATACTGGATAATATCCATTATCCTATTATTGGATCTAGGCAAACGATAAAGGGAAGGCATAGATCCACTCATTCATATAGCTTTCATTCATGGGAGACCGCTGATCCCTATTATTTCTGCCTATAATAATGATTGACACTTACTGAGCACTTAATTGGGACAAGAACTGTTCTAAATGTTTTTTTTTTAATTTTTTTATTTATTTATGATAGTCACAGAGAGAGAGAGAGAGAGAGAGAGAGAGAGAGAGGCAGAGACATAGGCCGAGGGAGAAGCAGGCTCCATGCACCGGGAGCCTGATGTGGGATTCGATCCCGGGTCTCCAGGATCGCGCCCTGGGCCAAAGGCAGGCGCCAAACCTCTGCGCCACCCAGGGATCCCTGTTCTAAATGTTATATATGCAATACCTCATTTAATCTTTTCCCCTGGATTATGCAATAAGTGCTATTTTTGTCTTCATGTTAAAAATGGGAAAACTAAGTTACAAGGAAGTTAAGTAGCCTGCAAAGTCACAGAGTTAGTAACAGACAGAGCCAATGATTTGAGTGCAGCGGTCTGGTCCCTACAGTAACTGTATCTTTAGAGGAAATCTGGACATTCTCTGGTGATAATAGTAGACCTGAACAGAAGTGGTTCTTTTGAAGGATGAAATAGGTTGCCTACTTTTAGGTAGGAATGAAGGAGTCAAGATATGCACTAGCCACATCTAAAATTGTTTCCTCACCACCCAATTACAATACTTGGAGTTTGTTTGTTTTACTTTGAATAGGATCATAAGGTTGCTTTTATAACAAGAATTTACCCAAGAATGGTAGTATATTAAAACCATGGCCATCCATTACCAAGTTGGCTACTCATCAGATTTATTAGTAAAATGAAGGAACACTCAAAACAGGGAAAAGGACACGAGATATGGTTTCCAAATTACACCAGTGTACCACAGGAAGATACAGGAAATTCACAGGGGCGCTGTGGGATATTTTAAAACTTAAAGGGAAACAGTATGATATTTGACACATACCAGTCAGCACACTGAGTACTAGCTCAAGATATTTCACAATTTCAACATTAGATTGTGCTACATTGTTTCTGATGACATCAGACATTTACTAAGCTGGGATTTTGGCAATTCTTGTGATTGAAAAGCAAGTACTATGTGAAAACCATGTTGAACATGAAATGATGATATCCAAGCTGATTTTAAAAGTTTAAAACATTGAGGAGGAACATGTATCACATAAGTAAGCAATATAATAAGTAAGTGAAATATAAATATACTTTCCTCAATTTATGTATACAGTTTTTTTTTCAGGTTGCCACTAAGCTGTTAGGACATAAAGAGTTTCTAAGACTTCCAGGGAAGATGGCCAAGAGGACTGTAAGCTCACCTCATTCCATGGATACAACTAGATAACACCCATAAATAGTGTAAATAGCCCAGAACACAACCTAAAGACTGGCAGAACCAACTCTCTGCCTCTAAATGTAAAAGAGTTACACTGAAGAGGGCAGGAAGGGCACAAAAGCTATCAGGAGATAAATGGACCTACAGGTCCATCTATGGGAGTAGGGACACTGCAGGCATGGAAAGAGGAGAGAAACAGATTCTCACACAGGGGAGCCCACATGGGAAGATGAATCCCCATAACATTTGGCTTTGAAAACCAGAGGGGCCGGGGATCCCTGGGTGGCGCAGCGGTTTGGCGCCTGCCTTTGGCCCAGGGCACGATCCTGGAGACCCGGGATCGAATCCCACGTCGGGCTCCCGGTGCATGGAGCCTGCTTCTCCCTCTGCCTATGTCTCTGCCTCTCTCTCTCTCTCTCTCACTATCATAAATAAATTTAAAAAAAAAGAAAACCAGAGGGGCCAAATTTCATGAGTTCTTACAATTAGCAGGACTTAAAAGCTAGAACCTTAAAAAATCAACAGGCTCAGGGCACCTGGGTGGCTCAGTTGGTTAAGCATCTGCCTTCAGCCCAGGTCATGATCTCAGGGTCCTGGGATTGAGCCCCGAATCAGATTCCTTGCTCAGTGCGGAGTCTGCTTCTCCTTCTGCCCCTCTCCCTGCTCATGCTCTCTCTCTCAAATAAATAAATAAAATCTTTCTTAAAAAAATCATCAAGCCCATGGAAGAGCCAGGAGGGCAAGAGGAAACTGAGTCCTGCACTTAAAGAGACAGCATAACAAACAGCCCTGCAGAGATACAGCACGGAAACAGCAGTTTGAAAAACACTTTGGAGGTATGAGAGGAAGACTTGTTTACTAATCTCAGAGCACATGCTATAGGAATAGGGATCATTGGGACACTTCTCCAAGAACAAAGGAACTTTAGGGCACCGTCTCCCACTCTAACCCCCCAGCCTAGACACATGGACATCTGTAGGAACTAATGCAATGTTAGCACTCACTGCCTAACTTGCTAACAGTGATCCCTCCGCTGTGTTTCAACACACATATCAGACAATCCTGAGGCTCCAGGTTCTGGTGAACAAGAGACATTGCGCTGCAGGGCACTATAGGACTTCTTCTTCATAAGGACAGTACTTTGAAAAGCAGAAGACAAAGCTGAATTTCCTAACACAGAGACACAGACAGGAAAAATGAGAACACAGAGGAAAATGTCTGAAATGAAAGAACAGGGAATAATCACAGCAAGAGACCTAAATGAAATGGAGATAAGTAATATGCCTGATAAAGAATTTAAAGTAATTGCCATAAAGACCCTCACTGGATTTGAGAAAAGAGTGGAGGATGTCAATGGTACCCTTAACAAAAAATAGAAATCATAAAAAAGAATAAATTAGACTTGAAGAACTTGATAATTGAAATTCAAAACACACTAGATGAAATATATGGACTAGAGGAAGCAGAAAATATCAGTGACCTGGAGGACAGAGTAATGGAAAGCAATCAAGCTGACAGGTGAGAGAAAAATAACAATAAAAAATAAGAATAGACTTAAGGAACTTAGCCAGAACATCATGCATAAAAACATTTGCCTTATAGAGTTCTCAGAAGGAGGAGAGAGAGAAAATTTATTAAAGAAACAATAGCTGAAAACTTCCTAAATCTGGCGAAAGAAACAGAAATCCAGATGCAGGAGGTACAGACAGCCTTCAAAATCAGCCCAAAGAGGTCCACAACAATACACATAATAATTTAAATGGCAAATAGTAGTATGATGAGAGAGTTTTAAGAGCACTAAGAGAAAAGAAAACTGTTACATACAAGGCAAATACCTTAAGCTAATTTTTTAGCAGACATTTTGCAGGCCTGAAGGGAATGACATGATATATTCAAAGTGCTCAAAGAAAAAAACTGCAGCCAAGAATACTCTATCTAAAAGGCTAGCTTTAAGAAAAGAAAGAGACATATAGTTTCCTAAACAAATAAAAGTTAAAGGAATTCATCACCACTAAACCAGCACTACAAGAAATGGTAAAGGGGACTCTCTGACTGGAAAGGTGAGACCAGAAGTAATTTCTCTGACATCTGCCATAGTGACATTTTTCTAGATATGTCTCCTGAGGCAAGGGAAATAAAAGCAGAAATAAACTACTGGGACTACATCAAAATAAAATGCTTTGCACAGCAAGGAAATAATCAACACAACTAAAAGACAACCTACTGAATGGGAGAAGATATTCTCAAATGACATACCCAATAAAGGGTTAGTACCCAAAATATATAAAGAACTTGTACAACTCAACACCAAAAAACAATCTATTTAAAATTTAAAAATGGACAGAAGACAGGAACAGACATTTCTCTAAAGAAGACGAACATATGGCAAACAAACACATAAAAAGATGCTCAACATCACTCATCATCAGGGAAATGCAAATCAAAACAACAATAAGATATCATCTTACACTTGACAGAATGACTAAAATAAAAACCACAATGAGTTTTGGCAAGGATGTAGAGTAAAAGGAACCCTCATGCACTGTTGGTGGGAATTCAAACTGGTGCAGCCACTGTGGAAAACAGTAGGGAGTTCCTCAAAAAATTAAAAATAGAATTACCATATGATCCAGTAGTTCCACTACTAAATACCAGTACTACTTGGTATTTAACCAAGGAATATGAAAACACTAATTTGAAAAGAAATGCATTCCTCTGTTTATTGTGGCATTACTTACAATAGCCAAATTATAGAGTCTATCAGTAGATGAATAGAAAAAGAAGATGTGATATATATCATATATATGTAATGGAGTATATATATGTATACACACATATATATGTATAGTGTGTGTATATATATATATATATATATATATATATATATATATATATAATATATGATGAAATATTCCTCAGCCATAAAAAAAGAATGAAATCTTGCCATTTCCCATGACATGGATAGATCTAGAGAGTATGGTGCTAAGTGAAATAGTTCAGTCAAAGAAAGGCAAACATACGATTTCACTCAGCTGTGGAATTTTAAGAAAAAAAAAGCAAATAAAATAAAAAAGAGACAAACCAAAAAAGACTCTTACCTATAGAGAACAAACTGATGGCCACCATAGGGGAGGTGGATGGGGGGATGGGTGAAATGGGTGAAAGCGATTAAGAGTACACTTATCTTCATGAACACTGAGTAATTTAGGGGATTTTTGAATCATTATACTGCACACCTGAAATGAGTATAACACTGTATATTAACTACACTGAAATTAGAAACAAACTGCAAAAAATACCACTTACCAAATTGTTTGAAATTAACTACTAATTTGTTTGAAATTGAGATCTTTTGGTCTGGTGGGGGTGGAAAGTGAACATAATTATTGAGACACTAAGTGATCTGTGAACAGAGGAATTTGGGGAACCTCTGTGAACAGATTATAGCACACATTTATTTTGTGAGTAGAAAGTAGAAAGAGGGGCAGTCCAATATCTGGGCAGGCAGGCATTGCACCATCTGAATGGGCATGTGAATGGGAAGAAAGTGTCACAAAACAGAAATGGAGCAGCTCTAAAGAAAAACTATAGACCTAAAACAGCCATGAGTCCATTAGACTTCAGGCTCTGTGAGGAAAGACAGAGACTATGTGAATTTAATTCTCTTGTGATTTCTCCATTTCTAGCATATTTTCTGACAGAGCAAACATTTTCTGAAGGAAGAATGAATGGTATCTTTTTTCTAGCATTATCTCAATAGTTCAGTTTGGTCAGCTGGCAAATAAAGTTGATAATTGCACTTCTTGTCTTTAGCCATCTAAAATGTAAAGACTGTGTTTGATTATATCGTAGCTCACAAGCACTGCTCTCTGAGCCAACAATGACTGCCTCTGTAGTTTAGGGACACCTTTACTCTGATACTACTTATGACCTAAACTGGGGATACCTAAACACCTCCATTGGGAAATAAATTTAGTATCAGGCTCAAGACAATTGATGACTTCAGAACACTGCTGTTGGGGACATTGATATTGATTCATTGATTTTTTTTTTTACTTGTCTTGTCTTGGTTAATTTAAGTATAATTAGGAGTTTGTACTACAGCCTTTACTTGCTAAGCAATTGGTCTTGAGCTTGTTTCTGACCCCTGGTAATCTGAAATGCCATATGACTCACACCTGAGACACACAAAGGGATAGAAGGGAACTTCCTCAATGCAGTATAGAGTATTTAAGAGAACTTTATACAGCATATCAGACATTATGGCAAAAACGGTGGTAGTGTTTACTTTAAAATCAGGAACAAGATAGTATAGCTCACTATCAGTATTTGTATTTTTCATGGGCCAGAAGTCCTTGCAGTGTAGGAAACAATGAAAAGAAGCACAAAGTGTAAGTTTTGGAAAGCTTGAAACAAAAAGTTATTATTTATACATGATAAAATGGGCTATATCAAAAACTAAAAAAGTAACCACAGATAAAGTATCAGAACGTGCTTAGAAAAGTAAGGCTACTGGATGTAAAACATTGAAGTTCATTTCTATATACCAGTATCAAAAAACTAGAAAGTACAATTCAATATCAAACAACTTATAAGAGAAATTTTTTACAAGTCAGTTTCCATTTTCTGCTTCTAGTATGATGGAATAAATGTGGGTTTTTTTGATGGAATAAATGTAAAAGGTACTAGTTCTTCTAAAACAACTAGAAAGCTGGAAAGTATTTTTAACAACTGTTTACAAACATTAGACAATAGAAAGGGAATGACTTTTACCCTGGGGAGGAGTGAAAATAATGAGATGAGCTTTCTGATCATTTTGTCTCTCTTCCTGGAGACACTCTCTGGACCAAAAGCACAAGGAGTGGAAAGCTAAGCACAGAATAGACATTTCACTGATTTAAGAAGATAGATATTGGCATTTGGGAAGGCTGAGGCACTTGACATTTGTGAACAAAAGGGATCTATTCAAAGAAAGTGTTCTAGAGTATTTGTAGGTGATTCCCCGAGTCTGTTGCACAATACTGACACCCATGAAGAAGGTGAAAATCCGTGGTGAAATCAAAATAAAATAGCTCTGAGACAACAATTCTCAGAGATTTCCCAGGGCAGCAAAATAGTCTGATTCTAAGCAGCTAGTGTGAAATTTGCCATGCATCTAAATAATTCAGTTGAGATCCCACTGGTGTCATACCTTAGAGACAGGACTATGCAAGCCCTAGAGAAGTGCCACCCCAAACTCATGCCACAAAGCCTAAAACTGGCTTCAAAAGAATCAGGCTGATCCAAAAGTACACTTAATGCCAATCATAACACAATCCAATACTGGCTAAAGCAAGATAACAAATTTCCACTATTTGGCAGCATAAACTTCACACTCTTGAAGCATCCAATTCCTATTAATAGACATGCAAAGAGGCAGGAAAATGTGACCTATAGCTTGAAGGAAAATAAGTCAATAGGAACCGACCCAGAAATTAGAAAGATGGTAGAATTTGCAGACAAACATTTTAAACAGCTGTTGTAAAGATGCCCAAGGAATTCCAGAAACACAGGAAAATAAGGAGAGAAACCAGGGCTGCAAAAAGAGCCAAATGAATATTCTAGTGGTGAGCAATATATTATTGAGAATGAAAATCTTACTGGATGAGAAAATCAGTGAGTTAAATACTGGAGAATAAAGGATAGACTCTTTAAGATACAGAAACAGAAACTATCCAAACTGAGCTACCATGTTAGAAAATAATGAATAAATTTGGCAGACCATCAGGGAATCTGGTTAACATATGTATGACTGTAATATCAGAAGTGAACAAGGGCAAAAAATTTAGAAAATAATGGCTGAAGTTTTCCAGGTTTGAAAAGAAGTATTAATACAGATCCAAGAATCTCAGCAAACTTCAAGCAGGAAAAAAAAAAACACCACCAAAGCACATCATGATCAAATAACTGAAAACCAGTAACAAGGAAAAAAGTCATTCAATCAACCAAAAGAAGGATAAATACACAAAGAGAAAGAATTATTTTTAAAAAATTAGTTTATTTTAGAGAGAGAGAGAGATAGTATAAGCAGGAAGGGAAGAAGCAGAAGGAGAAAGAAAAATCTCAAGCAGATGCCCCACTGAGTGCAGAGCTCCATGTGGGGCTCCATCTCATTACCTTAAGATCACAACCTAAACCAAAACCAAGAGTCAGATGTTCAACGAACTGCGCCATCCACGTACCCCAAGAAAAGATTCTTTTTAAAAGATGGCAGGTATAGGATCAGAAAAGAAATGTATACCGGAAGACAGTGAAACTCAGTAAGTGCTGAAAGAAACAACAAAAAAATGTTAGAAGGCACAATGAAAACACAAGATTAGTCAAACAAAAGCTGTGATAATTCAGTGTCAGTGGTCATGGATTACAAAAACTAGTTAAAGGAGGTTCTTCAGATTGAAGGCAAAATTATATCAGTGATGATTTAAAATTATATGAAAGAATCTCAAGCAATAAACATGAATAATATTTGGGTGAATACAGTAGTTACATTTATCATTGACTTACCATCTGAAACAACAAATAAACCATGCAAGTATATTAAAATTGATCCTTCAAATACTGGACACTGGGTAATTATGGCCATTGATCTCCAAGAATCAGAGAAGAAATAATCTGTTCCCTAATATTGCCCAAGTAGTGCCTAGAGCAAATCCCCAGGCCACAGAGAATAGAATGGGCGACTCTAGTGGAATACAGCAGTCTCCCTGAGTTGAAGAGATGGAGCTGGGAGTCTGGGGAGGTCAAGGCAGCTAGAATTCATAGGGACAAGTAGGGAAGGGAGTACTGCACAAAGAAGTCCATATCTGCAAAGCAATCTCCCGGAGTATTTTGTTTAAAGATTTTTAATATTTACTTGAGAAGAGAGAGAAAGCATGAGCAGGCAGGGAGGAACAGAGGGAGAGGGAGAAGCAGACTCCCTGCTGAACAGGAAGCCCAACTCAGGGCTCAATCCCAGAACCCTGGGATCACAACCTGATCCAAAGGCAGACACTTAACAGACTGAGCCACCCAGGTACCCCTCTCCTAGAGTACTTAGTTAAATATTGATCATTACATATGTGTGAGGTTGCAGAAAGAATCATAATAAAAGAATTACAGAGAACAATCTTCAGAGCTTATACAAGGCTAGGCATAAAGCCCATTCCCACTATCCAGAGTGAACAATCTCATAATTAAGAGCATCGAGTAGATTCTCAGAAGTTTTTTGTTTGTTTTCATTTTTGTTTTTAACTCAGGAACGGGAAAAAATAAGTAAGACTAGACTAAACACTGCTTTCGTGTCACCTAACAACAATAAAAATAATACCCAAAGGTATAAAACTTTTTCCATGTAATTTAAATATGTCCCAGAATGAAGCTTAAGAACATTTTTAGGAATGCCGGCATATCCATCACCAAACAAGATGAAATTCACAATGGCTGTTATCCAGCCAAAATTAACAAGGCATGCAATAAATAAGGAACATAGAAACTTAACAATGAAAAACATTTATCAGTCATATACGACTCCAAGTTGATATTATACATTAGGTAGACAAAGACATGAAAATAGTTATTGGTATAATTTCCATATTTTAAGAAGTTACAGAAAAATTGAATATATTACATAGAGACATGGAAAATATAAATAGATCCAAATAAAATTCCTAGAGAAAAAAATCCCAACGTCTAAGATAAAAAAAATACACGGAATGTTATTAACAGCAGAGCAGACAGTGCAAAATAAAGGATTAGTGAATGCAAGTGTTGTAATAGAAACTATCTGAAATGAAGCAGAGGGGAAAAATAAATAGGGCATACATGCACAATAAAAAAAATCCAAACTGCCAATATATGTGGAATTCGAGTTCCTGAAGGAGAGGAGAAAGTGGGGGAACAGAAAGAATATTTGAGTCAATGACTCCAACGTTGATGAAAATATTCAACTTACAGTTTCAGGAAACTGAATGAACTCTAAACATAAGACACATGAAGAAAGTGACCTTAAGTTACGCTGAAATCAAATCATGTAAACACATCAATAAAGAGAAAATCTTTAAAGCATTTAGAGGAGAGAACATGCTTATTATATGCACCAGAACAGAGATAAGAATGATGATAGATTTCTTATTGAAAATATGAGCTAGAACACGGTGGAGCACAAATTCCTTACTCAGTGAAAGTTTTTTTTTTTTTTTTTCAAAAATGAAGATGAAGAAAGCGGAGGTGGAAGGGACTTCCAGTATGTTGAATGACCATCTTGGTCATTACTGTCCTGGAAAAGCAGTAATAAAAATGGACAAAATTATTAAAAAAAAAAACAACTACAATTTAAAGACTCTGGAAATTTGTCAAAGGCATTAAACAATGTAAGAAGTGTTCAAGAAAGTTTGCTGTACTTAGTAAGAACAGTTGAAATCCATGGTGTTTTTACCTAGGGCCGCTCCCAACACAACCACCCCTCCTGATGCTGTAATGAAGAAATATGACCGGGCAGTAGGAGGACTGAGCCCTAACCGAAGAACTAGCAACATGCACCTGACTGGATTCCTAAATTGCTGTGGACCAGTGACTCCAACATGCCTCATGCTTTCCTCCTTTTGCAAAGGAAAATCTGTGGCTGTCAAACATTTCGTGTTGGCGTTTGTATGTTTGTGTGTGGGTGTGAGTGACAGATAACATCTCTTTAATTCACAAGATTTTCAAATCAAGAGGAGCTATACTTGACAACATGTATATGTTGATTAGGTATGACAGCTGAGCAGCCTCATCCAACATAGGACAGATCTAGGTGGGAAATTGGGTCTTGAGTTTGAACCTGTTACTTAATGGGATGAGAGTCTGGGGGTTCTGTAAGAGGCACATGTGAATTTTGTATGTAAGAGAAATGTGAATTATTTTGATCAGTGGACAGATTGTGGTAAATGGCAGATCCATGGCAAATATATGTCACATGTATATTACAATGTGAGTGATGTCTCCTCCCTCTGATGTCCCTCCCTCCCTCCTCCCTCCCTCCCTCCTCTCCTCTCCTCTCCTCTCCTCCTTAAAAGTCTTTAAGTCTTTGAGGTTTCTGTTCTCTCCCAGTTGAATCTGGGTAGGGAATTGTAACTTCTCTGACCAACACAGTGTAGTAGAAATAATGTTGTGTGATTTCGGGGTAGGTCATAAAATGGATATAGTTTATATATGTTCTTCCTTTTTCTTGAGATAGTTGCCCAGACACCATGTTCTGAGGAACTCTAGGTCACATGGAGATGCCATATGTAGGATTACCAACTGATAATACAAACTAAGGTCCCAATGGAGAGTTGGCATTAACTTACACATTAGTATAAGTGTCTTCAAAGGATTATAATTCTCAGGTATTGGGTCTTCCAACTGGGGTCCCAGACATCACTGGGGCCCCAGTAAGACAAGGCATTTCTACTAAGCCCAGTGTTAATTCCTGTCCCACAGAATATGTAATCCAACAATTTTTTGGATCGATTTTTATCTAGCCTTAGTCAAACAAAAAGATTTTCTTGGCACAGGCAAAAATGGGTCACAAAATGCATGAACTATAAAAGAAAAAAGTTAACAAATTTGACATTCTGAAAATCATACTTTTATATACTTAAAGGTGCCATAAAGAAAGTGAAAAGCTAAGCCACTGAATAGGAAAAAAATAATAAGGCCCAAAAAAAAAATTAAAAAAAAAAAAAAAAAAAAAAAAAAAAAAAAAAAAAAAAAAAATAAGGCCCCCAAAAGTTTTGTTTTTCTTTCATGAGCATATTTTTATACAAGCATACTAATTTTATATATTGCAAGGCAGATTAATAAAGCTTATTTTTTCATATTAAAAATGAATAGGAAGATATACTTGAATACATATATCTTTAAAAGAACATTTTAGCCAAAATATAAAGATTCTTTTTTTAAAGGCTTTATTCATTTTTTGAGAGGAAAAGAGAGCACAAACAGGGGGAGGGGCAGAGGTTAGAGGGAGAAGCAGACTTCCCACTGAGCAGGGAGCCCAACTCAGAACTCCATCTCAGGACCCCAAGATCATGACCTGAATCGAAGGCAGACATTTAACCAACTGAGCCACCCAGGTGCCTCTACAATTCTTTATTAAGAACTCTTGTACATTGCTGGTGGAAGTTAAAAATGTTGCCACTGGTGCCAGAGTCCTTTGTCTTTCTTTTACTACCTGCAGGTGCCAGGGATGCCCAGCAGACCTGCTACTGGAGGCTCTGGCAGCCCAACTCACCTACTTGGTGTGAGCCTGGCACGAGGTCCCTGGCCCTTGGGGCACTTGCTCAGGTCAATTTTTCTATAACTTCATGGAGAGAAGGGACTTGGAGGCATGGCTTGGTAACATTTCTGTTACATGTCTTTCTCTAAGGGACTGGCAGAAAAATTAAACTCTGGATCACCCGATTAGTCTGAGTGGGGCAGTCCAGCTCAGGCATCTCTCCAATAACTTGGAGACTTTTTCAAACTCCTCCCCCAGGAGCTCCATTTTTATTTGTTAAAATGGCTCAATCCTCGGGCTTGACTCACATGCTGCCTCATGTCTAAACAGTGGAAGAAGGTGATAAGTGCCCATACAGAGGTGTCACAAACCACATGTAAAAATTTGAGCTGGTACATAGATGATTCTGTTCAGAATGCCTTGCACTGGTAGAAGCTTTGAAGGCCTATTTGAGAAAGAGGCAACTGGAGGACCTTGAAGCCTTTGAGACCTCATCATTAATTGGACACAGTGCCAGAGCGTATGTGCTCTACTACAAAGATGCATTTCTCTGCACACGGTCAGATGACTTGTCTGCAAAACTGTGGTATGTGAGCACAGGGGAGTGCATTTATGACATTCAGACCCACAGTGGTGCAGCAGTGAGGTTTGATGAGCAGAAGCTTGTGACAGACTCCTTTGACAACACTGTGGCCTGTTGGGAATGGAGTTCTGGAGCCAGCACCTAGCACTTCTGGGGGCACACAGAGGCGGTATTTAACATTGACTACAATGATGAACTAGATACCTTGGTGAATGGATCTGAAGATTTCACTGTGGAAATAAGAGCTTTGTCTCCTGGGACAAGCCTGAAAACACTCAATGGCGCATGGAATGGGTCACCAAGGTGGTTTTGCAAAAGTGCGAAGTCTTTTTTGCACAGCCCTGGAGACTACATACCCCCACGTGTGGACAAATATGAGATCAAGATTTGGCCAACTGGGAGAGAAATCAATTGTAAGTGCTTAAAGATGTTGTCTGTCTCTGAGGACAGAAGTATCTGCCTGCAGCCAGGATTTCAGTTTGATGGCAGATACATTGTAGTTTGGCACTGCATCTCTACCCATGAGGCTTTGCCAGTTGTGATATTCGCAGGGTCATCAAGACTCCTGAGGTAGCAAACTTGGCCTTGCTTGGCTTTAAAGATATCTTTGCCCTGCTGTTTGACAACCATTCCCTGTATATCGTGGACTTGCAAACAGAGAGCCCAATTCTCTGCTGGCCTCTGCCAGAGTAGCAGAAATCAAGGATAAGCTCAAGCTTCCCGCGGGTGAAGCATCCTGGCTCGATGGATTGGATGGGCACAATGATATGGGCTTGGTTTTTGCCACCAGCATGCCTGACCACACCATTACCTGGTGTTGTGGTGTTGTGGCATGACTGATGCCACAAGCTTACCATCGCTGACTGACTTAGGTGCTAAGGGTGTGGGTTTTCAGTGCCCCCTCGATGGCAGTTAGTCAACTGCATGAACCAAAGTTCTCGCCTAACAGTATCATCACACAATGCACAATCATTTACCTGCATTTGCCCCAGGGCAGGGGTTCAGGGCCAAGGAAGGCTTGTTTTATTGGTATACAGCCTAGGACGCTAATGGGGTACACCATTGACTTCATTTGTACTTAGCTATGTTGTTCAGTATAGAAGGATGCATTTTGGGTCATATTTCTCAAATTTTAGTTTAAAGTAAAGAGAGTTATATGGTTCATTAATCTGCTCATTGGTTGCCTGTAAAACATACCCATCTTTAAAAAATTTTTTTAATAAAATGCTACTACCAGTTTGGATGCCATTTTAGCTATTTCTTATAAAGTAAAACATATATTTAACATACAACCCCACAGTTACAATCCTAGGCATATATCTAAGTTTAAAGAATACATATCTTCTCACAAAACATACGTTCAGCCATTTTCTGTTTGTGTTTTAATATTTCCATGGGAGGGTAATGAGGAGCTGGAGCTTCATAGCTCTTTTACTCCTGATATGTTTGCCATGTTTTAAGACAAACCATGAGAGACTCCTAACTTTAGGAAACAAACAAAGGGTTGCAGAAGGAGACGTGGGTGTGGGGATGGGGTAACTGGGTGATAGGAACTAAGGAGTGCATGTGATGAGATGAACACTGGATGTAATATGTTGGCACAGTGAATTTAAATAAAAAATTAAAAATTAAATAGAAATCAACTACACTGTGATATAATTTCATAGCAGCCTTATTAATAATTTCCAAAAATTGGAGAAAAAATCCAAACTTTTCTCACCAAATTATGAATGTGTAAACAAATTGAGGTGGGGGCCCCTGGGTGGCTCAGTGGTTGAACATCTGCCTTCAGCTCAGGTCATGATCCTGGATCCTGGGATCGAGTCCCCATCAGGCTCCTCACAGCCTACTTCTCCCTCTGCCTATGTCTCTGTCCATCTTCTCTGTGTCTCTCATGAATAAATAGCTAAAATCTTAAAAAGAAAATTGAGTTGTATCTGTCCAAAGGAATAATACTAAGTGATAAAAAGGAAGGAACTACTGATGCATTTAATTAAATAGATGTATCTTAGAAATGTTATGCTGGGGTGACTGGGTGGCGGGCACTGAGGGGGGCACTTGACGGGATGAGCACTGAGTGTTATTCTGTATGTTGGCAAATTGAACACCAATAAAAAATAAATTTATAATTAAAAAATAAAATAAAATAAAATCCAAAGAATACCCATCTCATCAGAACAAATAAAAAATCAAAATTACTCACTCAAAAAAAAAAGAAAATAGCTATATATGAAGTATGATTCACTTTATATGAAATTTTAGAAGAAGTCAAATGAATCTATAGTGACTCTGGGGCCAGGATTGTTGGGGGAATTGATTGAAAAGATTTAAGGGGAAACTGTTGGAGTGATGGAAATGTTTTCTGTATTGAGTATAACAGCAGTTATGCAGATATATACATTTGTCAAAACTCATGAATGTTTGCATATAACGTGTATATTTTATGTTATGTAAATCATACTCCAATAAAGTTTATATAATCGGATGTATCATCAATATCACAAATAATTAGGGAAATGCAAATGAAAACCATTGCCTACTAATTAGGATGGTGTTTCTGTCAGAGTTCTCTACGAAAACAGGACCAATAGGATGTACAGGTGTGATTGTGTGGTTGATTTAAAGGCATTGGCTCACAAGATTGTGGAGACTGGCGAGTTCACAAATTTCAAGGTGGGCCAGCAGAATGGAGATCCAGGGAAGAGTTGATACTGTGGTTGGGATCCAAAGGCATTCTGCTGCAGAGTTCCCTCTTCTTGAAAGGAGATCAGTCTGTTTCCATTAAGATCTTCCAGTGATTAGATGAGGCCCACCCACATCATGATGGGTAATCTAATTTATTCATTGTCTACTGGTTTAAATTTTAATAACATCTAAAAACAGACCTCCAAAGAAACATAAAGAATAATGTTTGAGGGATGCCTGGGTGGCTCAGCAGTTGGGCATCTGCCTTCGGCTCAGGGCATGATCCAGCAGTCCCAAGATTGAGTCCCGCATCCAGCTCCCTGCAGGGAGTCTGCTTCTCCCTTTGCCTGTGTCTCTGTCTCTCTTTGTGTTTCCAATGAATACATAAATAAATCTTTTTTAAAAAAGAATAATTTTTGGGATCCCTGGGTGGCGCAGCGGTTTGGCGCCTGCCTTTGGCCCAGGGCGCGATCCTGGAGACCCGGGATCGAATCCCACATCGGGCTCCCGGTGCGTAGAGCCTGCTTCTCCCTCTGCCTATGTCTCTGCCTCTCTCTCTCTCTCTCTCTCTCTCTCTCTATCATTAAAAAAAATAATAAAGTGGTACATTTAAAAAAAAAAAGAATAATTTTTGACCAGATATCTGTCTGTGGCCTAGACAAGTTGACACATAAAATTAACCATCACAGATGGCAGTTATTGAAAAAAATAATAACATGTTGGCAAGGATGTGGAGAAATTAGAAAGCTTGCAATTGTTTGGTGAAATGTAAACTAGTGCAGTCACTGTGGAAAACAGCATGGTGGCCCTTCAGAAAAACAAACATAGAATTACCTCATGATGTAACAAGTCCCCTTCTAGGAATATGCCCAGAGCAACTGAAGGCATGGACTCACAGAGACAGTTGTGCTAATGAAAAGAACCAGACTCAAAAGCCCACAGATTGTCTGATGCCATTTACATAAAATGTCCAGAGGAGGCAAACCTAAGGAGATATAAAGTATATCGGTCACTGCTTAGGCCTCAGAGACAGATGGAAAAGGTTAGAAGTTGAAGACTAACAGAACTGGGATTTTTTGGTTGGGTAAATAAAAGTGTTCTTTTTTTTAATTTCATTTATTTATGATAGTCACACAGAGAGAGAGAGAGGCAGAGACATAGGCAGAAGGAGAAGCAGGCTCCATGCACCAGGAGCCGGACGTGGGACTCGATCCCGGGTCTCCAGGATCGTGCCCTGGGCCAAAGGCAGGCGCTAACCCGCTGCACCACCCAGGGATCCCCATAAAAGTGTTCTAAAATTGATTGTGGCAATGGTGACACAATTCTGTGCCTATAGTAAAAACCATTGAATTGTACACTTTTTTTAAGATTTTATTTTTCATTAATCTCTACACTCAACGTGGGGTTAGAACTTACAACTCCAAGATCAAGAGCTGCATGCTTTACTGACTGAGCCAGCCAGGTGCTCTGAACTGTACACTTTATATGAGTGAATTGCATAGTATGTGAATTATATTTCAATAAAGATTTTTAAAAATCATAATATATGGCACTTATAGTTGAAGTAATAAAAGATATCTAAGAACATTATGGTGGCAGTTATAAAACTGTATTGAAAAATAACTAAAGATGACATAAGTAGATGGTAAAATTAATTTTGTTCTTGTATAGGAAAACCAATGCAAAATGTCACTTCTTCCAATATTCATCTATAGATTCAATGCATTCCAATGCAAGTAATGGCAGTGTTTTTCTTAGACATGATAACATGATCTTGGAATTCATGTGGCAAAGCTAGAAGCGAAGACACTGCTGAAGAAGTAAAATGAAAATATTGCTCTATCTAGAAAGTTTATATAAAATACAGAAATTGAGATGATATGGTGCTGGATCAGGGCTACATAAGTAGATCAGTGGATCATAATGGAAAAGAAGGAAGGAGGGAAATGAAGGAGGAAGGCAGTCTGGGAGGGAGGGAGGAAAGGAGGAAGAAGATAGATGATAATTGGACGATAGATAGATACATGACAAGGGTGCCATTGCAAGTAAAAGGAAAGGGAATGACCATTCAGTAAGTGATGAAATAGTGCTGAGAGAAATGTTTAGAGAGAAAGGTTTATCCATTTTAGATACAAAATATAAAGGTATATTCAATTGAAATACAAAAACCATACACCACACACACACAACAATAAATTCACAGTAGATTAAATGCTTAAATGTGAAAATCAAAACTTTCTTAGAAGAATGTATGGAAGAATATCTTTAAGATCTCAGGTAAGAATGGATTTCTTTATAAATCTACAAAATACAAATTCTATAAAGGAAAAGACAGATGCATTTGATTATGTTAAAATTAAGATAGTCTGTTCATCAAAAACACTATATAAAGACAAGTCAAAAATTAAATGAAGATATTTACAACAGTGCATATAATTGCCAAACTACTGATATAATAAATAACCCCTATGATTAAACATAGAAAACCACAAATGACTCAACACAAAATGGACTAACTCTATGAATAGAATTTCACATAAAATGAAGCTCAAAAATTACAGTAATATTTGCTAGTTTTCATTAGTGTTCAAGGAATTGAGAGTTAAAGGCACATGAAATACAGTTTTATACCTTCCAAACTACAAAAATAAAAAGCCTGCACATTCCAATTGTTTTCCAAAATATGAAGTAATAGGAACTCTTACATACTACCGTTGGGATTCAAATTTGGGAAACTACTTTGGAAAATAATTTGACATTATCTGAAAAATTCAAAAATTCACATATCTAGGAATCCTACTTTTATACATACACCTTTAGAAAACTTCTTACACATGAGTGCCATATGACATGGACAAGGAGGAGCCCAAATGCACATCAGCAGGAGAATGGATAAATAATGGTATATTCTATATGAATAAAAAAGAAAGCAACTCTGGCAGCATTCATAAATGGTTGATTTCAGATTCATAATGTTGGTTGAAAAGACCAAGTCATAGACGAGTACATATAGTATGCTACTGTTTATAAGTTCAAAGGTAAATAGTAGCTTTCTTGTTAATGATCTGTTCTGTGCATGGAGGTGTGTCATCCACATGGCACTATTCTTCCCAATTAAAAGTGGGAGCTATGTTTTCAAGATTCCTCCTCCCTATATAACTCTTCATTTGAGTTGGCCATTTGGAGAGCAGAAGTGAAACAGAAGCTAATACATTAGGAACTTTGTGGAAGGGAGTTATAGTGATAGACAAAGAAGCTTAGAGGACCCTATCTTGTCCTGCTCTTCTGTTCCATTCATTGCCAGCTCATCTTTCTGATGAATGGCCTTACCAATCAGTGGCAGGCTCAAGGGCATCAACAAGGGCTTGGGCATGGTCTCAGAGAAGCAGTTTCCACTAACGGAACAGCTATTGCAGAGATGACAGTTTCCATAGAACTCTCCATTAAATCTTTCATGGTATGAATTAGCAGCCACATGTGTTCTGTTTCTCAAATGTCCTCACATTCTCTGACATTCTCTTCCATCCACCCTTATTAATGATTCCGGTGGATGTAAGATCTGATTGCCACCGTAAACCATGTATTGACATTGGATTAGTCTGTTAGGGCCACAATAACAAAATAACACAGACTGGGTGGCTTACACAACAGAAATTTATTTTCTTACAGTTTAGTCCATAACACTCATAATATGTGTCATGGTCCTGTTTTCCTGACACATCTACACATGTAATCCCACTATAATAAGAAGCAATGAAACTATAAACACACAAATGAGGATAGTAGTTACTCTGGGCAGAAATATTTCATTTAGCACCTTTTTTAGCAAAACTCCATTTCCTGGGTGCTCTTTGCCCAAAGAAACCATTCAGTTAATATTTTCCTCTGTGACCTGGGAAGTGTCTTAAACCATTGCTAACTCATCATTTTTCATCCTTTTCACTCTCTTCAAAACTGTCCATTTTCCTTTCTTATCTCTCTCATTTCACAAATCTTTTCACTTATAGAAGAGAAATTGTGAAGTCGTGACTCCCAGGCCACATCTTGGCTACAGATACATATTTTGTTTAGTCCATAATTTAAAAAATGGTTAAACATGTAATGAGTTAACTGCCAACATTTTAAAATTGGGAGATTTTACATTGCAATCTAGACTTCTGACTTTTCTCACAGTTGAAAGATCTGGAAATATTGACCATATATACTCCTGTAGTGGCAGCTGGATGGCAACTGTGCTCTGTAGTTGCGTGATCCAGTTCTCTACAACCCCCCACACTATATCGTCTTACATGCAGCCAGCTTCCTTCACTTGTTGGTATTTTATTGATTCTTGCACTGTTGGCATGTGAGCTGGTCACCACAATCCCTGGTAAAAAAAGTTAGCATACACAATATTTTCTTCATTTTCAGTTGTTCATGACTCCAAGACAATGTGTTCATTCTCTCCTGATCCCTACTCTCAGGAGAAAATGCAGCTGATCCTAGTGCTTTAAAGATTGAATCATTTATGACTGATTAGTAGATTAGTTGTCAGCTCTCCCAGGAATATCTTCATTTTTAACAAGGTTACCTGGAGAAAGGAGAAAACTCCGCTATGCATCCCACTGCTCATTTGCTTTGCTTTTCATTCAACTCACATGTTATTTGCTTGATGTTATTTTCCACAGTAGGTAAGTTCTTATGCGGGCAGAAATCATGTCTGTTTTTTTTTTTCACTGCTGTTTTTCCAGTATTATCTCAATCTGTATCATTCAGCCCTGAATAAATATTTTTGAATGAGTAAAAGGATGAAATGAGTATTATATCCCTGTTTTTCTTAATAATCTTGGTTTGAAGCAAGCATGATGATTGCTGTCTAGATTAGCTTTGTTTGATAGCAACTAATCCAGAAGACTAATCCTATGGAGTTGGTTTTGTACCCTTATCTAATCTACTGAACCAGATTTAAATAAGATAATTTTTCAGCAGATCACAGAAATTGTATCTCTGAGTAAACACTTGTTGGTTCACAACTTGGGAGTTTCCCAGGTGAAATTCGAAATTGGCATGTACTATGGAGAAAGAGACCACTCTGGAGTGGTAGGTGACAGGTTTAATATACAAGGGAACTTACATATGGGGCTTGTCTTGGATGGCCACAAGACAAGTAGATCTCTGCATCTGCCCAATAGAATATTAAAAGTTTATATCTCTATACAATTATATATTAATAATATGTATCTCAGCTGGGTTCAGTTATATACACAGTCCAGAGTGTCTCAACATCACGTTACTGTCTCAAGGCTACATTCTTAAAATGGCTCCTGGTGTGAAATGATTGGTGGAATGTATATTCCAAGGACAGAGAAGTAGGTGAGCAACCGCCAGTTCCCCTGGTTCAGCATTAAGGTAAACAGACAGTCACATCATCTCAATGACCTACTTCGACACCATTATGCAGGAGGAGTGTATTTAGATAAAATGCAAAAGAGTTTCTAATGCCTTATGATCAACCCAACCTCCTTTAAAAAGTGTGTGTGTGTGTGTGTGTGTGTGTGTGAGAGAGAGAGAGAGAGAGAGAGAGAGAGAGAAACAGAGACAGAGAAGCAGAAAGATAATGATTGGTTCTGTCCTCTGTGCTATTAAATGCCTAAACACAACAGGAGAAATAGGCTCCACCAAACTAGAGACTAGGGAACAAAGCAAAAATTTTCAAGAACCCGAAAGAAGATACAGACTAGGGCTTGGAAATATTAGAAGATCTGAATTTTAAGTTTGGCCAAAGTGCTCTTTCAATTTGCACAATCTATTGATTAAGTGCCTCAACAAATTAAATCAAAATTGCATTTCTCATTTCAAAAAGTCTTTTTCCATTTATCCAAACAAGCATGACTTTACTTTAAATACATTTTATCCATTATAGGTTGGTGTAATGTAATTTACAGATCGGTCTCAGAGAGCAGGATTGGAATGGTGAGCTATTTTAAGTCATTTGAAGATTTCATTTGAGGCCAAAGATCCTTTCTATACTCATCATTAGGTGAGCAAATTGGAGTGCCTACTGAATTGGCTTCTCTTTTTTTCCTCCTCAGCTTTACTGAAGTATAATTGACAAAATTGTAATATATTTAAAGTGTGAAACCTTGATGATTTGATATATGTATACATTGTGAAACAATCCCCCTCATCGAGTTAATTAACATATCCACTGCTTCACTTTTTTGGAGGGAGGTGAGTACATTTAAGTTCCACTCTTTTAACAAATTACACTCAGACAATACAGTATTACCAACTGTAGTGATGATGTTGCACGTTAGATCCTCAGAACTTATTCATCTTATAACTGAAAGTTTGTTATGATTTTACCAAGGTCTCCCTATTTCCCCTACTCCTGATAATCATTTTTTTGTTCATTGTTTCACTGCATTCAACTTTTTAAAAAATTCCACATATAAGTGATACCATGCAGTATTTGTCTTTCTCTGTTTGGCTTATTTCATTTAGCATAATGCCCTCCAAGGTCATTCATGTTGTTGCAAATGACAGGATTTCTTTTTTTTTAAAGGCTGAATAACACTCCATTGTGAAAAAAAAAAAACACTCCATTGTGTGTGTGTGTGTGTGTGTGTTACATTTTCTTGATTCACTTTTCTATTGGCAGACACTTAGGTTGTCTCCATACCTTGGCTATTATGAATAAGGTTGCAGTGAACATTGGGAATACAGACATCTCTTTGAGATAATGGTTTCATTTCCTTTGGATATATACACAGAAATGGGATTGGTGGATCAAATAGTTCTTTTTTTAATTTCTTGAGGAACCTCTGCATAGAGTCCTACAGTGGCCATACCAGTTAACATTTTCACCAACAGTGTATGAGACAACTTAGATAATGGGAGACAATATTTGCAAGCCACATATCCAATAAAGGGGTAACATCCAAAATATATAAGGAACTCATACAACTCAATAGCTAAAAAACCCCAAACAACCCAATTTAAAAAAGGACAAAGGAACTGAATAGAAATTTTTCCAGAGAAGACATACAGATTACCGACAGGTACATGAAAAGGTGCTCAACATCACTCATCATTGAGAAAATGCAAATCAAAACCACAATGAGACATCACCTCACACCTGTTAGAATGGCTATCACCAAGAAGACATGAGACGACAAAAGCTGGCAAGAATGTGGAATAAAGAAACACTGAAACTGGCTTCACTTTTAAAATAGCTCATAGACATTAATTTTGTTACTATTTTCTCTGAGAAAGCCCACTATAACAGTAAAAGTATAACAATGCATGAACATGACCTTTCTGCTCACCAGCATAGATATCAGGAGAGCACCGTAGTAAGACTAGCTGAAATTATTGTTCATATTTTCCTCTCAGGGAAAAATATGCCTTTTAAAATGTAAAACCAATCTTAGTTTGAAGGCCATGCAAACACAGGATGTAAGCTCTCAGACAGTGGTTTTTCTGACCTCTGTCCCAAGGCAAAGCTGATTCATTTACTCATTCACCTATTTGCTACTAGGCTTTGGAGAAATCACTTCACTTATGTAAACCTCAGACTCCTTATTTATCTTTATCGAATGATGTGTTAGTAAATATTTCACAGCTGGCTGGAAGATACGTTTTTGTAGCATTTGTTGGGGACAGGTACGTTTCTGTAGCATTTGTTGATTTGCAAAGCGCTAATACTTCTACTATGGCCAATTTCAAGCTATTGCCATGACACCACTGAACATAGACTTGGTGAGAGATGCACAAAATTGGTTCTTACAAGCTGATGTCAATCAGGGCACTGACACTATTTCTCTTGTCTACTTCACTGGATTGTTTTAAGAATCAGAATCAGGGTGCCTGGTGGCTTAGTTGGTTAAACGTCTGCCTTTGGCTCAGGTCGTGATCTCAGGGATCAAGACCCTAAGATCAAGACCCATGTCAGCCTCCCTGCTCAGTGGGAAGCCTGCTTCTCCAACTCCCTCCACTGCACCCCCTGCCCCCCACTTGTGCTCCCTGGCTCTCTCTCTCTCTGCCAAATAAGTAAACAAAATATTTTTTAAAATGCTTTGAAAATATAAAGTATTTGTGAGTGAACGAAATGATAATTATTATGTGAAGAAACTTTTTCCAAGATGGCATAGTCTTGGTAGAAATTTTTTTCTTCAAATAAACCAAAATCAACATAGGAAAATTTTGAACCATTAATATGAACTGTATGTCTCCTAAGTCAAACAGAATAATTTTACTCTTTCACATGGCAGCCATTCAATATCTTAAGGCAGCCATTCTATTCACCCTCAGGCTTTCAGGATACTATTTCAATTATTTGGATTACATTCTGTAGGCCATGGGTAATTTTCATGTACTTCTTTATTTGACAATGGAGAGTGGCTGTGCAGATTCATTTAATACACCTGAATCACTCATGTACCCTCCAAACCAGAACACAATGTGCAAGCTTTTTACAATTTTAATATACTCTTTGATTAAGGCGTGTGGGAAACAAACATTTTGTCCACTGAATGGTGTCCCTTGAACTTCCAGCAGGATTTCAGAAAAAAGTCCTGACAGAAATAAATATGAGTCCATATCTAATCAAACTCATAGTGCAAAATTCTGGCATTCAGTTCCAGGAGTGATTTGTCTTTGTCAGAAACATTTTGTTTTCTTTGATAGGTTGATCAAAAGGCAATTTGCTCACATGCTCTCTGGCACACTAATTCAAGGCCCATGTTCGGTTTGACTATGAATCAAGGAGAAAGAATGTTGATCATTGTTGTAACAATTTTATATCGATCAAGGGGCAAACTTTGCATAGTCACCTTAGAATGTTCTCCAAGTTCTGACTGGCACAGTGCTGCTAACCAACCAACCCGTGGTTGAACTTCTCTGAAAGTCTCCCTGTGGCCCTTCAGAGGGATCATTTAGTTCTGCCCCCTTCCCCCACTGGGTTTAGAATGTATGTTCCCTGGACCACCATATACAAATTCAGAACCCAGGACTCCCTGAGATGAGGAAATGGTGCTGAGTGTGGGGAGACCAAAACACCTAGACAGGACAGAATGCCAGAGTGGGGAGAAAACTCAGGAGTCCTCAGAAAACCCCTTGCTAGTATTTAGCCAAGGACTAGAAAGTTAATGTATGCAAGGAAACTAACTGACACTGGAAAAATGACTGTCCTAAAAGATTAGAGATAATGATGCCTGGTGCTCACACAGGGAAAGAAATAGTGTTGACTTCTACCAAAAAGATAAGAAAACATCATGACTCATGAAACATTAGGTACAGTGTACATAAAGATCTTGCCTTAATAACTGGAAATAATTCACCCTAGACTGAACAATTCTCTGGTCCCATCCCAAATAAGCCTAAAGTAAGATCCAAAAAGATAAAAACAGTTTCCAAGTAAATTCACCATGTCCCAGAAAAAACGCTTAAGAATATTGATGGGAATAAAAATTATTCAGCAGTTAACAAGGTAAAATTCACAATATCTGACTTTTAATCAAAGATTACCAGGCACATGGAGCAGGTGGGTAGGTCAGTTGGTTAAGCATTTGCCTTTGGCTCAGGTGGTGATCCCAGCTGGAGTCTTGGGATCAAGTCCTGAGTTGGGCTTTCAGCTTCTCCCTCTCCCTCTGCCCCTCCATCTTCTCATGCTCTCTCTCTCTCTCTCTCTCTCGTGCACTTGCTTTCTCTCTCAAATAAATAAATAAATAAATAAATAAATAAATAAAAATTTAAAAAGAAATATTACCAGGCATGCAAAAAGGCAGAAAGATATGAGGAGAATAATCAGTTAAAAGCAACCTGAAACTGATGCAAATGTTAGAATTAACTGAAAAAGACATTAAAAAAGTTATTGCAACTGTGTTCTGTATGTTCAAAAGTTTAAATATGCAAGAGATTTTTAATAAGTTAAAATATGCAAGAGTTTTTTAAAGAAGAACCAAATCAACTGTCTTGAAATGAAAATGACACTATATGAGACGAAAACTATGCTTGATAGGTTAATGACAGATTAGCTATTGCCAAAGAATAGATTAGTAAACTAGAAGACACCATGATAGAAAAAACTAGAAATGAAACAGAGAAAAAAGTATTGAAAGCAAAGAAAATGGCCTCAGTTAGCTGAAGGATAACTTCAAGAGCCTGATGTACAATACAACATAAACACATACAAAATACAATAATAAATAAATAAATAAATAAATAAATAAATAAATAAATAAATAAGAAATACATTATTTTTTCTGTGCCTCCCCTCCTTTGGAGGCACAGGAAAAATATTTCATGATATAATGTCCATAATGATCATTTATGTAGATAATGTTACAGAATTTACAACAAAGCTGATAGAAATAATGAATTTAGCAAGGTTGTAGGATACAAAATCAACATATAAGAAACAATTTTATTTCTATGTTCTAGCAATAAACAATGGTAAACTGAATGAAAAATCATCTAAAAGACCATCGAGAATATGAACTATTTGGCAATAAACTTGACAAAAGACTTGAAAAACGTTTATGCTAAAAATGACAGAACCTTGCTAAAGGAAATAAAGGAAGGCCTAAATAAATGGAAAGATATAATTTCTTCATTGACTGGCAAGCTGGGTATTCAATATCAATTCTCCTCAAATGGATCTCTAGATTTAATGTAATTCAAATCAAAATACCTGAACTCTTTTTTTTTCTAGAAAGTGACATTCCTCAAGTCATGTGAAAGTCCAAAGAAGTTTGAATAGTCAAAAAAACTTTGAAAAAGAACAAATATTGAGAACCAATGTTACCTAATTTCAAGACATATTATAAAATCACATTAATCAATGATACAAATGTTGATACAAATAGAGACAAATAGGCCAGTGAAAGAGAATTTACTGTCCAGAAATAGACCCATACATATATGGAAAACTAATCTTTGACACAGGTGAGACGGGAAGTCAATAGATAAAGAATAGTTCCACAGATGGAACTGGAAATCAGATATCCATTTGCTTATAAAAAGGAAGTTCAATCCATACTTCAAAGAAATACAGAAATTAATCCAATATGGATCATACATCCTAATGTAAACCCTACACGTGTACAAATTCTGGAAGAAAGCACAGAATTTGTGTGTGTATGAGTCTGCATTAAGGTAAATTTTGCAGGAGGGCTCAACACCAGTAGTCCATCTATAAGAGGATGAATTGGCTAGGTTTTACTTTGTCAAAATAAAAAAACTCTTATCCTGAAGGACAACTATTAAGAATGAAAACACAAGGGACACCTGGGTGCCTCAGTGGTTGAGCATCTGCCTTTAGCTCTGGTCGTGATTCCAGGGTCCTGGGATCGAGTCCCACATCAGACTCCCTGAAGGGAGCCTGCTTCTCCCTCTGCCTGTCTCTGCCTCTCTATGTCTCTCATGAATAAAAAAATAAAATCTTAAAAAAAAGAATGAAAATGCAAGCCACTGACTAAGATAAAATATTTCTGAGTCGTCATGTTTGCTACAGGACTTCTATCCAGAACACAGTGTGCACTCTCAAAACTCAATAATAAGAAAATAATTAAAAATAGGTAAGACGTTTAATAGACACTTTATAAAAAAAAACCTGTTGAGTGGAAAAGGCACATGAAAAGTTGATCAACATTAATCGTCATTAAGGGATGCATAATAAAACCACAATACAATACCATTACTCATATATTAGACTTGCTAAAATTCAAATGGGTCCTACCTAGTTTCAAACACTGCTGGTAGGAATTAAAATGATGCAACCACATTGGAAAAAGGTTTGACAGAACTGTTTTAGGTTAGACTTATACCTACCATATGATCCAGTCTTTCTATTCCTAGTTATTTGCTCAAGATGAAGACATATATTCCCACAAAAATTGATATACACAAATATTTATAGCAGCTTGATTTTAACAGACCCAAATTAGAAATAATCCAGATGTTCATCAAATCAACAAACAATAATCCATGGTATAGTCACATAATGGAATACTCTTCAGTAATATAAGAGAATGAACTATTGATACCCACAACATGGATGAATCTCAAAATAATTATACAGAGTGGAACAAATAAAACAACCATTAAAAAGTACAGACTTTAAGAATAAATTTATATAAAATTCTAGAAAATGCAGACTACAGTGTGAAAGGAAGCCTTGAGACAGAATGGGTGGTGGCTAGGGGTGGGAGAAAATATGGGCCTACAGACTAGACTGTGTCCTTGCAGAATTTCTGTGTTGAGGCTCTAACTTCCAATAGGATGGTATTTGGAGATAGGCCTTTGGAAGGTAATTAGGTCTGCAGGATGTCATGAGGGTGGGGCTCTTGTGATGGGATTAGTGTCCTTCTATAAAGAAACACCAGAAAATTTGTTTTCTCTCCCTTTGAGATGTTAACCCAACATCCTGTGGGAAGTTGTTCTTAAGAGGCAAAAAAGCAGAGGAAAGACCAAAAAAGTGGGAGTTTCCAGTTTTGAAAAGGCTCAGGATTTACCAGACTAAAATTAAGGAAAGGAAGAAAACACAACAAAGTGAGCCAGACATTCTGAGCAACTTTTCTTCTCCAGACATTCAATAATTTCTAAGTGGCATAGAACAAGAAAGAGAAAAGCCAAGCAGATAGCAGCTGCTAATAAATTGAAAAGCTAAGCATAGCTATTGACTGTCTTCATAGTACTAAGGATGAAAAAAAAAAATAGTGATGATGGCACCTGATGGTTCCTGGGCCCTAGGAAACAGCCCAGACTATCAACTGGGACCTCAGAGAACTCTATTAGTGGAGTTAGGGAGAGCTAGAAATACACCACACTTACAAACTGAACTTATCCTCAAAGTATCTCAATTCCTTATTGGATTAAGATAATCTGATCCATTTCTAGCTGCTTGCTAGATCTTAAAGAAAATCTTGCCTGGAGAAAGATAATATTTTCCATATGACGCTAATGTAAACTTAATTGCAAAAATGGGACATGAACAGTTTAGGAAAAGGAAAATCAGAGGTCACTCTCACTCTTAAATAGAAGGGCCAAAATTCTAACAAAAGGAAAAACAAAAGCAAACTACGTCTATCAGTGTTCAGCAAAAACGTGAGGACTTCTGGAATGGTGGATTGAGGACTTCTATAAATGTAATCCTCTATAAAAGCAATGAAGACACTGACTCCCCAAAATGGTCTAAATCAACTTTTTTTCAGAACTCTGGAAATTTAAAAAAAAAAAAGGCTTTCAAAAATCTCAGAAGGATTTTTTCAAGAAAACTGGAGGACCTCCATGAGAATAGCAGGATTTGAGGTATTTTGAGTTAGACTACTCCAAGTCCCTCTCCTCAGCTCAATGGCAACCTTGAAAAAAAAAAAGCAGCCTTCCATCATCCCCAGTTCACAATCACTGTGAAAACCAGCAGCCTTATAGCCACAAAGGGAGATGACTTGATCTAGAGCCTCTTGAAAAGCCCCATTCCCAGAGAATGGTCCCTATTTCACCTGTCTCACATCTCCCTAGAAAAGCCCTAATCACAGGGCCTTTTCATTATTTGAACTGAACCAAAAGTTCACTTCTTGGGGAAAGCATTACCACTGGGGTTTGGTGAAAATAGTCAGGGGCAATGATGTGTGACATTGCAGCTGGGACAAACAAGAGCCTGACCAAAAACCTAAAAAGAAGATCTGAGGAGGAATACAGTGTCCATGAGGACCTTTGAAAAACGTCAGTGAGTTTTTGAAGAACTAAAAGGCTGTATAACTATTCAGGGTTGGGCACATGTCTGAGAAAGACCTGAAAAGACCCATAACCCTCCACTCTGCTTGACCTTGGGGCCTTGCAAAATGTTATGTAAATAAATGAAGACCAACCAAATGAGAACTTAAAGTGAATGTTGTTTGCTCAGGGCTTGTTATATAGTAATAGATTCAGCCACTACCATGTATGCTTTGGCAGAGACTCCAAGTCAGGAAGGGGTGTGAGAAAGCTTTCTAAGTAGATAAAAGAGACAGCTTCAAGTATGCCCTGATTGGAGGCCATGGCCATGGGAAAGCCATAAGTGGGCTAACTAGAAGCCTGGCATCGCATATGATTGGTTAGGGAATACATATTTGGCTTTCTCTGGTTGGTCCTCAGTTAGAAACAGAGACAAAGATTAGCGAAGCTGCCAGTTATTAATCAAGTTATGGCCCTCTGGGGTCAACTCTTATAGGGATCAATATTCAGCTTCCTGAACTGGTTGTTATAGATAGTGACCCGATTTCCTACAGGTCTGACTTTTAGATAGCATGCTGGCTTCCTGGGCTGATTTCTGTAGATAATGGGTTGTTTCCCTAGGCTGATGATGCAGATTGTGGATCTGAGTTCTATTTTTAAAAAATATTTATTTATTTGAGAGAAAGAGATACACACACACACACACACACACACACACACAGAATCTTTAAGCAGACTCCCTGTTGAGCATCGAGCCCAATATGGGACTTGATCCCAGGACCCTGAGATCATGACCTGACCAAGTCAAGAGTTGGTTGCTTAACTGACTGAGCCACCCAGATGCCCCAGAGTTTTATTTTTATATATAGTCTGGCCTATTGTACATATTCAGTCTATTATATTTTAATGAACAGTTTTAATATTTTGAAATAAACATGTTATATAATTAGAGGAGAGGAAATGAGAAGGAAATAATTTAGAATAAATGCTGGTTAGAAATATAACTTAAACTAAAGAAATTAAGCAAATCTATGAGAATAAATGAGCTTGAAAAGACAGAGACAGATTGGTTAAAATACAATTTTGTTGCTGAGGCCAAAGATTCCTGAAAGAGGCTCTATAGACCCTTCAAGATGTGAGAAAAGACCAGTCTTTCAGATACTGGATCTAAAAATCTCAGTTATTAAGTGGAAGTATATATCATACTTAAGTCAAATTACCACAGAGAGAAATGTATTGGTGAGAATCATAAAGTGGAATCAAAAGAAAGGGTTGCAGGGTATGGGGGACCCCTGGGTGGCTCAGTCAGTTAAGCATCTGACTCTTGGTTTTGGCTCTGGTCATGATCTCAGAGTCATGGGATTGAGCCTCACCAAAGAAGACAAATAAAAATATTAGAACACACAAGAAAAATTAAAATAGGAAGAAACAATCGTGAGGAAATATGATTGGAATTTGTACAATTTATACAATTACCTCCAACAAATTCCATCTTGAAAGCAAGATCAACCACAAATTTCTTTTAAAAAATGGGGAACGAGGGGTGCCTTGGTGACTCAGTTTGTTAAGTGTCTGCCTTCAACTCAGGTCATGATCTCAGGGTCCTGGGATCAAGCCCCATGTCAGGCTTCCTGCTCAGCAGGGGTCTGCTTCTCCCTCTCCCTCTGTGCTCTCTCTCTTTCAGGTAAATACAAATTAATCTTTAAAAAAATGAGGAAGGAAAGAAGGTTTGTTACAGTAGGCATGCAGGGTGTTTTCTTCCTAAAATGAACTTGACTGTCATGGAAGAAGCAGACCATACAGGAAGACAGGAAGAACCTACCTAGAAGGAAACTTGATTGCCAAAAGCAGAGAGACTTTGATCCTGCTGGGTATTAGAGAGGCAGGCTATGTGTGTTCAGGATGGGCGCAAGACCCCGACATTTTTCGTAGAAGTGTAGGCTAAAGAAAACAATCTATTCATAAGGAGGATTTTGCCCAAAGACATGAAGAACCATAGCAGAACTCAGGTTTTCCTTCTTTTTTTTCTTTTTACTTTTTTTCCTCTCCCAGGAGGAATCTCTTCACAGACAACCCATCTGTAAAATGTAATTTAAATAAATGGGTCTGTCCTAAAGTTACATGAATTCCAAAGAAAATAAACCATCTAAAATTCTTATTCCTATAATTCAACATCTGTTGTTTTTCTTTTCACTTTTTCTCAAATACAAGAAAAAATTTCACTGCTGGACTGAATGGAACATTTCATACCAAATTTTTATAGAAGGGTTTTTTAATACTTGAGTGATTGGGCTATAAAGTGAAAAATTCTAAATTAATTTGAGATGATGCTAAAATGTATCCCTTCATTTCTCCCATCTTTTCTTGGAAAAAAGCTTTATCACCTTGCCTTCAGTATTCCGTGATCTTCCTTCTATAGTGTTCCAGAAACTGTTTAGCTTGGCTGCTGAAACATGGGGTTGAATTTACAGGCCATGCTTGATTACTAATCTTCATTTGGAATGCAAATTTAAGTATGGATATGAGAGGTGGGGCTGAGTGGCTAAGAAGGGTGGTGGGAAGAAATGCAAGTGGAGAATATGCCAGTTAAAATCTATGATCTTTCAGAAGGTATCATAGAAAACAGCAATAGTTCTCCCAAAAAAACCCTACTACTGTATGTATTGCCTATACTGCTTAGATGGTATTGTAGAAACATATTGTTTGGCATTGTGGCTAATTCTGTGTTCTGCTAATGCCTTTTGCTAGACAACAAACTCCAAGAAAGAAGTATCTTAGACACTATACCTGTGATATTGTCTGGTACCAAAAATAAAAAAGCAGGGGAGGCACCTGGGGTGGCTCAGAGGTTGAGCGTCTGCCTTTGGCTCAGGGCGTGATCCTGGGATCCAGGAACGAGTCCCTCATCGGGCTCCCTGCGGGGAGCCTGCTTCTCCCT
The DNA here is from genome assembly GCF_003254725.2 of Canis lupus dingo. Classification (NCBI taxonomy): domain Eukaryota; kingdom Metazoa; phylum Chordata; class Mammalia; order Carnivora; family Canidae; genus Canis; species Canis lupus. The sequence continues at coordinate 89,534,561 of NC_064281.1, read as the reverse complement.
CTTCCTGTGTCTCTGCCTCTCTCTGTGTGTCTCTCATGAATAAATAAATCAAATACTAAAAAAGAAAGCTCAGCAAATGTGCACTGAATGAATATACATAAGAAAGAAAGGAGGGAAAGAGAAGGAAACAGGAAGGCAGGGAGGGAAGTCAGTAGGAAAGGCTATGCCGGGAACTGGCAGGCATCACTACATGGAAATAGAATGCTTCGTATAACAGTAGTGTCCTCCAAATCAAAGAGTAAATTGGAGATGCGGGATGAAATCCTTTCTCTTTCCTAGATTTGTTTTTGTCTCCCACCTCGGCCATTTTCACCACTCAACCAACAAGCAAATCATAAGAAAATAACATAATGATTGGATAGCAGGAAACCCCAAACTCCTTTAAAAACATCAGTAGCTTTTTTTTTTAAATGAAATTGCTTTTAATGTAATGATCCTTAGCTTAAATTTTACTTTCCCTCTTGTCTACCTCATCCGACACTAAACTCTTTTGACTTTGATAGTTTTAACATTTTACACTACTAGGAATCTTTATTATATAAAACTTGTATTCCATTTAATGTCACTATGTTCTATTCAACTACATATATTGTAAACTTCTAGAGGGATTTGGATATGGCTTAGCATTCTTAAAATTTTTCATATCGCCTGCATGATGTTTTGCATCCAGCAGTTATTCAGTAAATAAATTTTTTTAATTAAAATACTGTGGAATGCAAGGTGCCTGGGTGGCTCAGTCGGTTAAGTGCCTGCCTTTGTATCAGGTCATGATCCCAGGATCCTGGGATCAGTCCCACATAGGGCTCCCTGCTCCTCGGGGAGCCTACTTCTCCCTCTCCTTCTGCTTGTGCTCTCTTTCGATCTCTGTCAAATAAATAGTCATAAAATTAAAATAAAATAAAATAAAATAATAAAATAAAATAAAATAAAATAAAATAAAATAAAATAATAAAATAAAATATTATGGAATGAGGGGCACCTGGGTGGCTTAGTTGGTTAAGGGTCTGCCTTCAGCTCAGGTCATGATCCCTGTGTCAGGCTCCCTGTTCAGTGGGGAGTATGCTTCTCCCTCTGCCTCTCCCCCTGCTTGTGCTTGCTCTTTCCCTCTCTCTCTCGCACGCGCTCTCTCACATAAATAAAAATCTTTTATAAATAAATAAATAAATAAATAAATAAATAAATAAATAAATAAACAAAACTTCCATGGAATGGGATACCCATTTCTGCTAAAACGGAGCATCCCTATTCCTCCCATGTTTTTCATCTTACTATTAATAAACAAGAACGGGGAGATTCTGAAAGTTGGAAGACGTAGATTATCTGCCTAAGGACATGGGGACTTGAGGAGTGACATGGTCCTGAGTTCTCTAGGTTTTCCTATTGCCTCCTATATATCAAAGAAAAGGTGCTATGGAATCCTCCAACCTAAAACTGCCAACAAGCCCAGGCCAAAAAAACATGATCCAAGAAACATCTGTTCCTTCCACAAGGACCAGAAAAAGCTTGACCCAATAACAACAAAGTTTTTGCAGCTCTCACAGTACTCCAGCCATCCAGTCAACAGAAAAACCACACACTACTCTCCCGTGGTTTCAGTAGGGCCGAGTGGGGAGTAGTTGATCCTCCACTTTATCCCCAACCCTGACAAAAGTCGGTAGCAGTGTTCTCATTCCCCAACCAGTGGTAAGTGCAGTCAAGCATGAGACTAAACTTTCATCTGCCACCGGGCAGAAGACAGTGGTCCTCCAATTCCCAAGCCATGGAGTGTCAACACAGACCAGCAGTGATCAGAGCCTCCACTCCCATGGGCATAAAGAAACTTAATGAGATGAAGTGACGTGAATTGGGCCAGTCACCACCATATTTCACCTCCTGTCTCATAGCAACAGGGCCAAGAAGTAGGCTGAGCCTCCACCCTGGCCTTCAAGCTACATCTCGCAGTAACTGCCTGCTGAAATAGGAGAAACAATAGGATCCAGAGCCTCATAATTATTATATACAAAACACTCAGGATACAAGAGAAATTAACCTATAGTACAAAGATCCAAAAAATGACAATGTGAATGAGGAAAGTGAATAAACAGACACCAACACCAAGACTAACGAGGTGTAGGAGCTTTCTGACATGAATTTTACAGCACCCATCATAAAAAAATGTTTCAACAAGCAATGTTTTTGATACATTCTATTTTTTAAGGGCAGTTTAGGTTCAAAAGAGTATTAAGATGTAGAGATTTCCCATATACTCTGTGCCTCCACCTATGCATAGCCTCTCCCATTTTCAGCATCTGCCACCAGAGTACATTTGTCACAGTTGTTCAGCTGCTAAACCTACATTGACACATCATTGTCACCCAAAGTCCATCGCTTGCATTAGGGTGTTGGTGATGTACATCCTATGGGTTTGGACAAATATATAATGACATATATCTTCCACTATAGTATCATACAGAGTTGTTTCGCTGGTCCTAAAGATCTTCTGTGCTCTGCCTATTTATCCCTCCCTTCCCCCTAATTCCTAGAAATCACTGATCTTTTTACTGTCTCCATAGTTTTGTCTTTTCTGGAATGTCACCCAGTTGGAAACATACAGTATGGAGACTTTTCAGATTGGCTTCTTTCACTTAGTAAAATATTTTGCAGAGAAACTAATCTGAACATTTGTGCAGCCATCAACACCCAAGTTCGGATACAGAAGCAGAGAAGACTAATTTTAAGATTGCTCCAAATGTGATGATCCGTAAGGGTGCTTAGAAAGAATTAAGGGTGCTGGTCAGAGAATACTTCAGTGATCGGCCATTGGATCGAGGCTGGGAAAAAGTCTACTGAGTTGAGAGCTAATGAACTGAGAGTTGAAAAAATGTGACAGAAAAACAATAGTTTCATAAAGCAGGTGTAATGGGAAGGAATGAGCTGGAAAAAGAGAAGGTGGTGGTCAGAGAGTAGGATCAGAATTCAAGACGTCACGTGGAAATGGGTTAGTAAAATCCAGCTCATGTGAATGTTTGGGGAGTCAAGGGCCTGTGAGTGGTTAATGGGTTTTCAAGTCATCCTAGAAAATGAAAGGACCAGGAGTTGGGGGGGTGGGGAGAAAGGTAAATAAGGAGCAATGTGCTTTAGATGAACAGATCAGCAGCAGCAGCAGCAGCAGCAATACTCATATAGCTTTTGCTAAACACAGGGAGTGATCTAAGTTCTGTTTATATATTATGTTCTGTAATTGTCACAGCTTCCTTATTAGGAAGGCATTATTGACACTTTATAGATGAGAAAACAGACACGGGGATGGTAAGTACCTTGTCCAGCTGCACTGCCAAGTACGTAAAAGAACTAGGATTGAGGGGATCCCTAGGTGGCGCAGCGGTTTGGCGCCTGCCTTTGGCCCAGGGCACGATCCTGGAGACCTGGGATCAAATCCCACATCGGGCTCCCAGTGCATGGAGCCTGCTTCGTCTTCTGCCTGTGTCTCTGCCTCTCTCTCTCTCTCTCTCTCTCTCTCTCTCTCTGTGTGTGTGTAACTATCATAAATAAATAAAAATTTAAAAAAAAAAAAGAATCCTGAACAAGTATTCCGCTTGGAGAAAGATATTTAAAAAAAAAAAAAAAAAAAAAGAACTAGGATTGAAACACCATCTGGTGCCAGGGTTCCCATTCTTTCCTGCTATGCGGTGGCACCTGAAAGTCGGCGGAAGAGAGGCAGAGGCCGTAATAACTCGGTGGCTAACAATATAGGTCATTAAGTCCGTGGGTATTAACAGATATTAACAGTATCTGTTTGAGAAGGCCACTCGTGAAACAGTGTGTTCCTTGAAAAGATCGATCATGGCAAGGAATTTATGTCAGAGAAGGCTGGTGCCCCAGGCATAGGCTTCCCTTCTATGCCAAGGAACTTCGGCTGCAAGCTGCCCTAACTCTCTGCGGGAAGACTTCCTGTGTGGCCAGGAGCCTGGGGATGTAACGCTGGGAAACAGACCTTCTGGAAGGGGGCATACCGGCCCCCTGCTGATGCCCGAAGCTTCATTCTAGGAAACTGCGACTCTGTCAGGTAACACACAATAAGAAAAATCCAAGGTTTCCAATCAGACAACCTTGCTTTAGGAAGATCATCCTGAATTATCTGGGTGATGGAAGTGGGAGGCAGAAGAGGGAGAGCCAGGCAGATGGCCCGTGAGAAGGACTTCGCTTAACGTTGCTGGCTTCGAAGTTGAAGGAAGGGCACTGTGAGGCACAGGAAGCCTCCAGAATTGGAGAATGCAAGGAAGTATGTTCGCCCCTAGGGCCTCCTGAGGGAAATGTCGCAGGCTGACATTGTGGTTTTATTTTATTTTATTTTTATTTAAAAAATTTTTTGTTGGAGTTCAGTTTGCCAACATATAGCGTAACACCCAGTGCTCATCCCGCCAAGTGCCCCCCTCAGTGCCCGTCACCCAGTCACCCCATCCCCCCCACCACCTCCCCTCCACCACCCCTTGTTAGTTTCCCAGAGTTAGGTATCTCTCATGTTCTGTCTCCCTCACTGATATTTTCACTCATTTTCTCTCCTTTCTCTTTATTCCCTTTCACTAACATTATATGGTCTCATTCATTTGGGGAATATAAAAATCAGTGACATTGTGGTTTTAGCGCGCCGCGATTCACCGTGGACTCCCGACTAACAGACCTGGAAGATGATTGATGATCGTAACCTTAGGCATCATAATAACAAGCAAGATAATATGACTTTTGTGATGCTTTTTAAATCAGCCGTGGTAAACTAATACAACCCTAAGCCAACAATAGCCGGGAACTGGAAGAATGAGCACCCCTGCTTCCTCTCCCTTGCATGGAGCACCTTAAATGAATCATTCTCAGAGGTCCCTAGGAAGACGGAACACTAGTTACCCACACCCCGACCTGCTAATTAAAACACAGTATTGACGTTCTTCCTTTACCTGTTTCACTTCTTTACTGATACTCCCTGGGGGATCGTTTCTCTCGTGAACCACTTACACACTAATCCCTGGGACTGCTTCTGCTTCTGCGGGAACCCAAAGTAGGATAGGTATTGAAGAAAACTTACTATGAAATTCAGGAGGATGCAGGGGACATTTTTTTCTTACAAAGTGACGATTTCCAATAGAAACTGTCTGTAAGGAGGATTGCGGAGAGATAATGAGCCATATTTCTGGGACATTCAGAATGATACCAGTTTTGATCAAGATTTTCAATCGCATAGATGGTGCTTATTCGTTTATTAAAACATAATTATTCAAATGGAATTAGTTTCTTAAATAGATTAATATGATTTTGTCTCATCTCTTAAATATCACGGAAATGGTCAAAACGTAATTTTCATGAAAATAAATTGAATTTAGATTTAATTAAACCATCCTTTTGAACTTTGCAAACTGCAATGCAAAGTGAATTGTTATTAATACTTTAATTAACCATCTTTCTAACATTTATTTAATTTATATAAACCCTGATTTAGAATAGTACCTTCAAGTTTAAAATGTACATATACCCGATATTTTCCTGAAAAACTAAAGATTATATCCATTTTGTGCCATGCATCTATCCCCATTTGATTTATGTCTATAACCATATTCCAATAAGTTAATAACTTAATTTCACCTATTCACAGGCCATCTAAGAGTTCTGGTTTATGTAATGAAACTCAAGTGACATTACCTGCTAATCATTTTTTTTTTAATTTTTATTTACTTATGATAGTCACACACAGAGAGAGAGAGAGAGGCAGAGACACAGGCAGAGGGAGAAGCAGGCTCCATGCACCGGGAGCCCGACGCGGGATTCGATCCCGGGACTCCAGGATCGCGCCCTGGGCCAAAGGCAGGCGCCAAACCGCTGCGCCACCAGGGATCCCCCTGCTAATCATTATAGTTGAAATTATGGTTGAAAATATTGCCTTATGAAGTCAGTCAACTTTTTTTAATTTAGCGGATCCTATACATGTAGAATTTGGCTCACTTCAGTAGCCTTCCCTGGATGTTTTTACTTCTAGGCAGTGGAAGAGTAGTGGTTTAAATGCTACAATGGAAAGAGAGCAAACAAACGCTTCTATAATCCTGGCCCCATCACAGCTACACACACTGCTCTGTGCTCTGTCGCATATGGGAAATGGGATGACATGCAGGATCCAACAAGAGTGATGAGGGAGGGGGAGAATCTTCTTTTAAGAACAAAGAGGAGGGGGATCCCTGGGTGGCTCAATGGTTTAGCGCCTGCCTTCGACCCAGGGTGTGATCCTGGAGTCCCGGGATCGAGTCCCACATTGGGCTCCCTGCATCATGGAGCCTGCTTCTCCTCTGCCTGTGTCTCTGCCTCTCTCTCTCTCTCTCTCTCTCTGTGTGTGTGTCTCTCATGAATAATAAATAAAATCTTTTAAAAAAATAAGAACAAAGAGGATTAAATGTTCAGTGATAAAGTTGAGCATGTCTGGAGGTTAGTTAATCCTTGAGTAGAGGACCCAATCAAAAATCTTAGGAAAGAGTCAAGAGAGAGAAGGATTACAAACAATAAGAGGGCATGTTTAGAACTTTGGTAGATACTTGTGTTCATACAGAGGGGTAGAAAATCAGTATTCTTGGGCACTAATGAGTATCATAACCATATTTTCCAAACTTGTGATTGGAACATATAATCTGACAAAGGTGAATGTATTTATAGAGTAGAATGGGATAAGACGTTTGAAATTCACACGAGATTTGAAGATTCAGATCCCCATAGCTTTGGAGAATACATCATTTCACCCACAAGAACGTAACCATGGGAGGTTGGAGAGGCTCACACAAGTGAAATTAGCAGTGTACAATGTAAGACGGTGCTTAATTCTCTGAAACCAGCTTTGCCTGTCTCAAAGGAAATTGAAACGGACCTAAACTTGGAAGAACATATCGGATTCGAACAAATAAAAAAATGAAGAAGAAACGTTGTATTTTAGGGGATTAGTTCAGTCTGGCACAGTTGTAACTTCAGGGTATGGGAAACAGGGTTCACAATATCTGTGGGATGTGTGTTGAGAGGGGACGTAGAATGGAGGGACATGGGAAGAAAATACAACCCATTTAAGACTTCCTGATGATTGACACTGTGTGCAGCCAACCATCTTACAACTATCTAGCCTTCAAATGATTTCTTTTTAGAACAGGTCTGTATCATAATGCCACTGACCTTATGATCTCTCTTGGAATGATTTATTATCATGTTTTGGGATCGTGTTTGATCAGAACTGGAGACAAAAATCATGAAATTACGGAAAATTTATTATTAACGTCCTAGACTTTCCTTTCTTTCCTCTATTTTGGCTGTCCTCTTGTCCTTTCCTACATATCAGAGTCTCAATCCCCGAACTCCCATGTTGCCGACCCATCTTTCATGTCAGAGAAGAAATAAAGCTAAAGAAAGAATGCACAATTTCTAATAATCATGGAACCCATCTCATTTTTAGAAAGATTTTCTCATAGGTGATATAATAACATTCAATTCTGAATTGCTAGCTGTGGATTTTTTCTACACTGCTGGATAGAGGACTACTGTGGGTGAATGGTGTGAATCGTATCACATGGGTCATTAATTATTGACTATATCTACCTTTGAGGCTATGCCTGCCTATGCAAATTCAGAGTTGTGACTTGTTCCATCATGCAAATAGGGTTTTCTCTGTTTTTTGCCTCCTATGCTAATCCTAGAATATGAATATTCTTGCGTGGCTAAACTTTCATATTGCAATATGAAATTACAAAACCTCAAGTGTGGGCATTTTTACTAATTTCTCTACTTGTACCAAAGGACAAGCACCCAGAGTGTCCTCAGGATTACTGGTTATGCTTCTAAATAAACAGCTTATCTGTGTCTCTAATTTTATGCAAGTTGATATTGACAAAAGAACTTGGTGTTTGTGTTTATATATCCTGGCTCAGTGGTGCTTAAATATGCAAATGAACTTTCTATTTACATATGCTTAAACAATACCATTGATGCTGGTTAGAATTAAAAAGTAAAAAAAAAAAATCACATAATAAACTACTCTAAGTGAAACTGTATCAGATATGTAGAAAAGAACAAAGCAATCCAAAGGCAAAAACAAGGGGCCCTGGTGGATGATGAGATATAACCTAAAATTAATTTCTGCTTCCTTTTTTAAAAAATATATTTTTATTAGAAAAAAAATGTCATCTTGTTCTTACTGCTACTGGGGTCATGATAGACTAAGATTTTTGAATGCCTGTATTTCTTTTTATCCTTCCCCCTCTTTTCCCTTTTTGCTCTTTGTGGAGAGAAATTTTCATTTCTTTATTAAATGGAGAAAATAAATCATCATTTACTTTCCATCTTCCCATATCATTTTTTAGGTGTACAACATAGTGACTGAACATTTATGTGCATTATAAAATGCTTACCATTTTAAGTGTAGTTACTGGGATCCCTGGGTGGCGCAGTGGTTTAGCGCCTGCCTTTGGCCCAGGGCGCGATCCTGGAGACCTGGGATCGAATCCCACGTTGGGCTCCCGGTGCATGGAGCCTGCTTCTCCCTCTGCCTCTCTCTCTCTCTCTCTCTGTGTGTGACTATCATAAATAAAAATTTAAAAAAAATATTTAAGTGTAGTTACTATCTGTCACCATACAACATTATTACAATATTATTGACTATAATTCCTTTGCTGTACTTTTTTCATCCCCATGACTGACTTATTTTATAACTGGAAGTTTGTAGCACTTAATCCCCTATACCTACTTTGCCCATTTCCCCAACCCCTTCCCCTCTGGCAACCACCAATTTGTTCTCTGTATTTAGGAGGGCTTTTTTTTTTCTTTCCTGTTTTTGTTTGTCTGTTTTGTTTCTGAGATTTTGCATGTAAGTGAAATCATATAATATTTGTCTTCCTCTCTATGACTTATTTTACTTTGCAGAATACCCTCTATGTTGTCCATCCATGTTGTCCCAAATGACAAGATTTGATTTTATATTTTTATGGCTGAGCAATACTTTATTGTATATGTATATATACCACCATTTCTTTATCCATTCATCTATAGATGATACTTAGGCTGTTTCCATATTTGGCTACTGTAAATAATGCCACAGTAAACATAGGGTTGCAGATACCTTTTTGAATTAGCACTTTTGGGTTTTTGGGTAAATGCCCAGAAGTGTAATTACTGAATCGTATAGTCTATTTTTAATTTTTTGAGGAACCTCCATACCGTTTTCCACAGCGGCTGAACCAATTTACATTCCCACCAACAGTGCATGAGAGTTCCCTTTTCTCCACATCCTCATCAACACTTGCTATTTCTTGTCTAAAATTTTAACACTAGTCATTGTGACTGTTGTAAGGTGATATCTCCATTTTGGTTTTGATTTGCATTTTCCTGATGATTAGTTATGTTGTATGTCTCTTCATGTGTCTGCTGACCATCTGTATGTCTTCTTTGGAAAAATGTCTATTCAGTGGTACCTTGGTGGCTCAGTGGTTGAGCCTCTGCCTTCCACCTGGCTCAGGACATGATCCCAGGATTCTGGGATTCCCACAGGGAGCCTGCTTCTCCCTCTGCCTATGTCTCTGTCTCTCTCTGTGTGTCTATCATGAATGAATAAATAAAATCTTAAAAAAAGAAATTAAAAGGAAAAGGAAAAATGTCTATTCAGATCCTCTGCCTAATTTTAAAGCAGGATTGATTTTTTTGGTGTTGAGTTGTAACCCCTATATTTAGAGGCTATTAGCCCCTTATTGCATATATCATTTGAGTGATTTCTGCTTCCTTAAGCAAATAAAAATACAGATCAATCTGTGTTTTACATAGAAATGATACTGAATGGATTTATTTAAAAAGGCATAATCACCCTGAGCCAGACTGACCAGGTTCTGTGGTTTTGATCTCTACATCAAATCTATTTAATTTTTATCAGTAGAAACCCAGACATTCTGAACTAAACCCTTTGGGCGACACTTTACATTTTTTACTAATTATTTCAACCATTATTAAAAATTAAAACACTTCTACAAGACTAATTAAGAAATTCTCCACCACTACTGTCTATTGGCACGGTTAGATCAACATTCAGAGCATAGACATTACGATTAAATCAGATTCACATCTGAGCCATGAATTGAAAATAATTACACATCCTTCCTGGTACAATGTTCTATTTCCTGAAATTTCTTTTTTTTCTCTTTAAAAATTTATGTACTTATGACTAATTTTCTGGAAATGCAAATTTCCTCTCAGTACATATGTACTGAGAAAATACTTTTGGTAATCTATTAATTTTGTCTCTTTTCTGGAGATAGTTTTACTGGAGCCCTCCATCATTCTATTTCAACTTAGACCAGTGTTAACTAAGCCTCAGTCACTCTTATTGATCCCCTGTTTCTGGATCCCATTTTTTTCTGTTTCTTGCTGTCTCCCACTTATTTTGGTAGAGCACTTCTATTGCATACTTACAAGGGATGTAATGGAGGCAAATATTTGAGAACTTGTACATGTGAAAATTCTGCACTTCTGTTTAGTTGACAAAGAATTCAAGGTTGGAAATAATTTTTCTTCAAAATATTGAAGACCTTGCTTCCGGAGTGTTACTTTGAAGAAATCTGTTGCCATCTTGATTGAATTTTCATCTGCTGAAATTCATGTACTTCTAAAAACTTACTTTTATGTGTTGCAACCAGAAAAATTGCATAGAATGCTATGTGCAATCTGACTATGATTCCATACAAGATTAGTATTTTGCTCTCTGGTAGTCACAGAAGTTGGGGAGTGGGGGGGTTCTATTATAAAATTTTAAAACCCATTTTTTCATTATATTTATTCCTAAATCTTTTATACTTCAAAACAAAACAGTCAGGTGATGTTATTAGTGTATTTTTCTTTTAATCAAATGCACAAGACTACTACATGTTATTGTTAAAGATACATTTTTGCACCTAGATGCCTGGAAAATCACATTGTTCAAATCAGATGTTTATTAAAGCATTACTTAGATGTTTTTTAAGATTTTATTTATTTGAGAGAGAGAGCACAAGTGGGGGAAGGGGCAGAGGGAGAAGGAGAAGCAGACTCCCCACTGTGGATGGAGCCTGATGTGGGGCTCAATCCCAGGGCCTTGAGATCAGACCTGAGCTGAGATAGGAAGCTTAACCTACTGAGCAACCTAGGCACCCCTAGATATTTTTATGATCTGGATGGGCAACCATTTTAGGCTATACTTGTCTGTTTATAAAAAAAAAATATGTTAGCCATTAACTAATCTTTCATAATAATGGTTGATGGTCATTTTAATGTTTTATTTGTTCCTGTGTAATAGGAATTATCCAGAATCATATTTCATAGAAAACATTGCTACTATGGTTAGTCTATATTCAGCTATTTTAGTGCCTCACCTAGGATAGAATTCTCAAGCAAAAGGATACAACCACTACTTCAGTGTTTAAAGTTTATGACACCTATCTATATTTAGCAACATACAATCCTTGCCCACATAACTCCAGAGAACTGTCTGTTATTGTCTGAAGGACATGAAATACAGCCACTCTATTGTATGATGCGAATGGAGACAGTGAGCATAATAATTTTAATAATAAGAAAAGTAATAATAATAGCAGTGGTCACTTCCTGGATTGTGTCCAACAGGCCTTATCTCATGCAGAACTTAAAATGTATTCATGATTTTCTTCTTTTTATAATAAAGATTTTATTTATTTATTTGAGAGAGAGTATGTGAGAGAGAGAGCACAAGCAGGAGGGAGAGAGAGAAGCAGACTCCCCACTGAGCAGGGAGCCTGATGCAGGGCTCCTTCAAGGACCCTGGGATCATGACCTGAGCCAAAGGCAGACGTTTAACTGACTGAGCCACCCAGGTGCCCCTTTATGAATTATTAATATAATTCTAGTTTTATAAATAAGAAAACTGAGGCTCACTGTGTTTGAGTAACTTGCCTATTCTAGTGTCAGGCCGGTATTTGAAACTGTGTGTTGGACTCCACATCAGGGGCGCGGAAGAACATGAGTCTGTGTTGATTTATGCTGGGGACAGTGACTTGGTAAGATGTGAAAGTGTGAATTTAGAAATTTAGAGAGGACCAATACTTCTGGGTGCACAGTGACATTCATCCTTCTGGGTTTGTCAATGAGGATGCTCATAAATTGTCTCTGGGGATTATGGAGGCTGGTGAATACAATATCTGCAGTGTGAGCCAGTAGACTAGAGACCCAGAGGAGCCGAAAGTGCCCACCAAGTCCAAAGGCAACCTGCTGGAGATGTCACAAATTAGAAAGATTAAACTTGCTGGTGGTAGCAGGTTCTTCTAAGGTTGTACTTAGCCAGAGAGAAGGAGAAAGACTGATAAAGTACCAACTAGGAAAAAGGGGAATTAAAATAAGATTCAGTTAAAAATTGAAATTAGAAATAATCCTTGCTTACCTTTATCACTTGGCATCTAAGCTTCATTGAACACGGTGTTTTTCCTCCTCTGATAAAAATCTCACGGGTAAGGATGGCACCAAAAAATGAGTCTTTGACCTCATTATATATCTTTAAAAATTATTTTAAGAGCAGTATCTTCAATTCTCTGTTTTTTTTTACAGTAAAACAAAAGTGTGAGAAAGGGAAAAAATTAAAAACCTAGCCCCTGACATCTGGGAACTGGTCTGACACTTCAAGCTAGGCCTCAGGCTTTTTCAGAAGCTGGCCTGACACAGCTAGTCCAAATTGTTCTTCTGTTGGGCATAAGCAATTTCCCAGAACACCAACATCAGACAAGGTCACTCTGTGACCATGATAGAGTAAGACAAAATGAGGTCCCTTCATAATATTATCTAAGCACAGACTGAAATAAGGTCACTGTGCAACCTACAAAATATTGTATACATACTCTCTTGGACAGAATGTTATTTCTTTATCAGTTTTAGTCTGTCCTCCCTTTAAAGACGGTTTATTGTGATACATAGGATTGCCCCTGAGTTTTAGGAGCACCCAATCCCCCAAATTCCCCAACCAAAGCAGGGAGGCCATAATAGGTTCTTTCTAACACCCTCTTCCTGAGACACACTGTGGTTCCCCAGGGTGTTCGTCCTCCCTCACTCCAATGAGTAGTAAATCCAGCTTGTTAAACTACAGGTGTGTGCCTGGTGGTCTTTGGCTGGAGGGCAAAGAATCTTTGGGGAAATATATCATGGTCTTCTTGTTGTTTCAAATCATTTCAACAAGACAACATAAAAAAGAAAACAATTGATCCTGAAACATCCATTATGAATCAAGCAAAAATCTATTCAGGGAATAGAAGGGGAATGCTTTTATTGACTAACCTGCCTTCTGTTGCATAAGACAAGTACAATGCTTTATTGTGTTTTTTAAATTATGTTTTTCATCAAGGAAATAAGTGTATGTCCAGCATGACATCATGATAATCAGTTCGTTCAGTCATTAAAAAAAAATCTAAACACTTAAACTCATGCACACACCCACCCACACACACTCCAAACTAAACGAAAATCAATTGCTAGACAGAATGGAATGACCAACTATTCCCAAATACACCTTCATTACAACAACCATTTGAAAATACACATACTGGCATTTGTGATTTCACCATTTTTTCTAAAAGCATCCAAAATCATAAAATGCAAGTTCCCCTTATACCTTCATTGTTGGTGTTAGTATACAATGGTGGAATGGGATTGCTCAGCAAAGAGTACATGTATGTGCATATATGCTTCTATCACGTGAAGTAGCCTTAAGTTTTTTGGGAGGATGGGGAGACAAAGGAAGGGTAGTTCTTATTTTCAACAAGAAGTTCTCTCTACTTCACTTAACATTTCTGAATTTTATTTTATAATACTTAACATTAAGCCATGAGCTAACTTTTTATAGCTTTGGTACATTTCTTCAATTTCAACTAAACAAGAAATATTTAAATTGACACATTCTTTAAATTCTGTCATTTTGATTTCCAATTTAGTCCTTTTCTGAATCAAAATAATTGAAATAGTCACACTAATGACCGCATGGTTATATCATGAAATGAGACCAGTAAACATGCAATTAAGTGATAGAAATTCTATAATCTAATAAAGGCCTTGCCATCATAGAGGACAGATAAAAATTTGTTGTGTTAGTTGCCTGAGATATCTTTTCCCTAGGTAAATGTCAAAGCTAGATATGTTTTAATTCCCAGTTATATAGTAAAGATTCCCAAACTTCTCTATTTCTGGATACCGATGAGAAAATGTTGCAACGTGGTGCAGAGTTAAAAGCAGTTAAAACAGAGTATAAGGCCAGGAAAAGACAAGAGAACAGACTACACGAGCAAGAGATGAAATAAGCATAAATGTAAAATAACTCAGCATGAGTTCTAAAGATTTAAGAAGAAGCTTGACTTAAGCTCACATCAAAAGATGAATGTTACAAAAGTGAACTTCAGCCAAAAGAGGAAAAGGGCATAGAATCCACAAGACATAGTTCCATTTTTATAAAGTTGAACACCAGGCAAAATCAAATTATATTTTTTAGGAATGCATGCAATGATGGTTAAATGTAGAACTACAAACTAGGAAATCATTACCATAAAAAATCAAGATAGTGATTACTTCTAGAGGGCTGGGGAGAAATCGTGATCAGGAAAGGACTCAGGGTAATGTAAGGATTGCCTCTTACAAAGTTCTATTCCCTGATGTGGATAGCCAAGATGCACGTTTATCTTCTAACTGTTTGATGGGCTATATGTATTTGCTTTAGGCCTTTTTTTTCTTCTGTACATTTCAGAATTTTAAAAAACTGTTTACAAGGGTTTTTTTAAAAAGGTGTTTGAAATGGTTCTCAAAGGTACCTTCTTGTCTTATTGCCCACACTTGTAGCATGTTCCACCCATCCCCACATACCATATATAGAAATAGCTACAAATACAAAATTACGAAGAAACCAGGAAAATTAGAATGACTGCAAAACCAAAGGAATGACGCTTAGTGTAATATATTTAGGCTTCATTAAGGAATATTGCTTTTGAAAAAAAAATTCACAAGACCAATAAAGTTCAGATCTCTTCTCTAGATTTTGCCGTTAGTAAACTTGCTTGGCCCATATGATTTGTTGACATTACCCACAGGATCTGCTCAGCTAGATTAAATTAAAAGTAGTACAGTCAAAGAGAAGAAAAGATTTAGCTCATAAGTGCCTTAGGGTAGGCACATATAAACTTGACATTAAATATTATTTTTTAAAAGATTTTATTTATTTATTCATGAGAGACACAGTGGCAGAAGCACAGGCAGAGGGAGAAGCAGGCTCCATGCAGGGAGCCCGACGTGGGACTCTATCCCAGGACCCCGGGATCATGCCCTAGGCTGAAGGCGGCGCTAAACCGCTAAGCCACCCGGGCATCCCTAAATATTATATTTTTGAGATGTATTTCACATAGGTTAAAATGAACTGATCTTAATTGTGTAAGTTAATGAATGACTGACAAAAATATGCAAATATAACCATCTCCTGAATTGAGTTGTAAAATATTTTCACCACCCCAAGTGGTTCTCTCATGCCTTTCTCCAATCACAATTTCCTAGAGGGAATAATTGATCTGGTCTCTTTCATCACCATGCAATAATTTTGTCTCATATACTTAGAATAATACACTATATACTCTTTTATGACAGGCTTATTTTGCTCGACATTGTGTCTGTGAGATGTGTCATGTTGTTTGTATCAGCAGTCTGTTCCTTTTGACTGCAGAGTAGTATTCTATTATTTAAATATTGCACCCTTTTTATCTATTTTCCCACTGAAAGACATTTACATTGTTTTCCATTTCTGGCTATTCGAAATAGAGATACAATAAACAATATTGTACAAATCTTTTTGAGTACTTATGTGTTGAATCCTTTTGAGTAAATACAGAGGAGTAGATCTTTATCAGTTTTTTAAAATAGCTATCTTTTTGTAGTATATATGTACAATGGAATATTACTGAGCCATCAGAATGAACAAAATCTTACCATTTACATCCATGTGGATGGAACTGGAGGGTATCATGCTGAGTGAAATAAGTCAATCAGAGAAAGACAATTACCACATGGTTTCACTCATATGAAGAATATTAGAAACAACACAGAGGATCATAGGAGAAGGAAGGAAAAAATGCAATGGGAAGAAATCAGAGAGGGAGACAAACCATGGGAGACTCTTAACTATGGGAAACAAACTGAGGGTCGCTGGAAGGGAGGGGGTGGAGGATGGGGTAACTGGGTGATGGGCATTAAGTAGGACACGTGATATAATGAGTACTGGGTATTATATGCAACTGATGAGTCACTGAATTCTACCTCTGAAACTAATAATGTTCTATATGTTGGCTAACTGAATTTAAGTTAATAAAATAAAATAGCTATCTTTTGGTTTCATTGGATTTCCTCTAAGTTTTGTTCATTTTTTCAACTGTTTTGACTGTGGAAAAATTCACATAACAAAAGATCAACCACTTTAAAGCACACAGTTTAGTGGCATTCGGTACATTGACAGTGTTGAGAAAACATCTCTTCTAAAAAGTGATCCTTTTCCAAATACTTTTCCTCACCCCAAAAGGTGATTCCCATGCCCATTAAGCAGTCACTTCTCATTTGTCTCTGTTCCCAGCCCCTGAAAACCACTTATCTACGTTCTATCTCTACGGTTTTGTCCGTTCTTAAAATTTCAATAAGTGCCATATACAATTTGTTACCTTTTGTGTCTGACTTCTTTCTCTTAGCACGTTTTCAACGTTCCTTCATGTTATAGCATGTGTCAGTACTTCATTCCTTTTTATAAGAGAATAATTTTCCTTTTCATGTATATACCACAAGTTGTCTTTTCATGCATTAGTTGATGGACATTTGGGTTGTTACCACCTTTTTTTGATGGCTGTGAATAGCTCTGCCATAAACATTTGTGTACAATATTTTGAATACCCATTTTCAATTATTTTGAAATATACCTAGGAATGGAATATATGGGTCACATACTTCGAGCTTTACCTCTTTGATAAACTACTAAACCCTTTCTCACAGTTGTGGTACTGTTTTATATTCCCACCACTAATTATGAAGATTCATACATTTTATATTTCTGCCACTAAGGTATGAGAATTCCAATATCTGCACCTCCTTGCCAATGCTTGCTGTTTCCCACTTTTAAAACTATTATTGTTACAGTCACTCTAATGGTTATGGAGTGATATCTTACGGTTTTGATTTGCATGCCTCTGTTATCTAATGGTGTTGAACATCTTTTCATGCATTAGTTGGTCATTTGCATATCTTCTTTAGAGAAATATCTCTTCAAAGCTTTTGCCCATTTTTTAAGTGGGATGTGTATCTTTATATTGCTGAGGTTTTTGGTTTTTGGGTTTTTTTAATATCTTGGAAATTTGACCTTTACTAGACATATGACTAGCAAACATTTTCTTCAATTCTACAGACTTTCACGTCCTTGATAGTGTCTTTTGATAGGTTTTTAGTTCTAATAAAAGCTTTTAGTCCTAATAAAGTACAATATGTTGTGTTGTTGCTTTCACTTTTATTGTCATATTTAAGAATTGCTAAATCTACTATCACAGGGATTTTTTGGCATGTTTCTTTCTAAGTTTTATAATTTTACCTCTTAAGTTGAGGTCTGGGTCCATTTTGAGTTAATTTTTGTATATGGTATGCAGTATGATCCAACTTCATATTTTTGCATGTAGATATCCACCATTGTCATAAAATCAATTCTTTCCTCATTGATTGGTTTTGGCACTTTTGTCAAAAATCAGATGGCCATACTAAAATCAAAAACACAAGAAACAAGTGTTGGTGAGAATGTGGAGAAAAAGGAAATCTTGTGCCCTGTTGGTGGGTATGCCAACCAGTGCAGCCACTGTGGAAAAGAGTATGAGGTTCCTCAAAAAATTAAAAATAGAACTACCCTATGATCCAGTAATTCCACTACTGGGTATTTATTCAAAGAATATGAAAACATTAATTTGAAAAGATATGTGTGCTCCTATGTTTATTGAAGCGTTATTTACCATAGACAAATTATGGAAGCAGCCCAAGTAAACATGAGTAGATGAATAGATAAAGAAGTCATGAGATATCTATATATCTACATATCTATATTATAGACTATTATCCATAAAAAATGAAATTTTGTTTTTTGCAACAACATGGATGGATCCAGAAAGTATAATGCTAAGTGAAATCAGCCAGAGAAACACAAATACCATATGATTTCACTCATATGTGGAATTTAAGAAACAAAACAAAGAAAAAAAGAGACAAACCAAAAAAGCAGGCTCTTAACCACAGAGAACAAACTGGTGGTTACCGGAGGGGAGGTGAAGATGATTAAGAGTATGCTTATCATGAACAACACTGAGTAATGTATAGAAATGTTGAATCACTATATTGTACACCTGAAACTAATATAACATTGTTTATTAACTATACTGCAACTTAAAAAAAGTCAATCAACTGTAGATGTATGAGTTTTTTTCCAGACTCTCAATTTTATTCCATTGGTCTATATGTTTGTTCATCCTTGCATCAACACTAGCTTTGTAGTTAAGATTTGACATCTTGGAAGCATGAGTTTTACAACGTTTTCTTTTATTTTTTATTTTTTCTATTTTTTTAATTTTTATTTATTTATGATAGTCACACACACAGAGAGAGAGAGAGGCAGAGACACAGGCAGAGGGAGAAGCAGACTCCATGCACTGGGAGCCCGACGTGGGATTCGATCCTGGGTCTCCAGGATCGCACCCTGGGCCAAAGGCAGGTGCCAAACCACTGCGCCACCCAGGGATCCCTACAACGTTTTCTTTTTCAAGATTGTCTTGGCTATTTGGGGTCACTTGTAATTCCATATATTTGTTAAAGGTTTTTGTTATTGGTTTGCTTGAGTTACTTTTCTAAATAATTTTTGTAAAATCTGTATTATTTGTCCTGGGCACCGTTGGACTCTACATTGTTAGTTTATTGGACCAGCCAGCATTTTAATGGTTTCCTTGAATTCTGGGAGCAAATGAAAAAAAATAGAAAGAAAAATAAAGGGAAAAAAGAGAACAAAATAAAGCAATAAAGTATTTTCCCAGGTGTGGCAGACTGGCACTCTGGGGGGCACTCCTTAGGTGCTTACCTAGGCCATTTACAACTCTGCCTTGGCCTTCACTGTATGCTTGTTGGATCTTCATGGTCAGTCAGGGGTGATAGCTCAGGGTCTTCTCAAGTCTTTTCTGTGCAGGCATCCAACCCTGAGCATGTGGTCAGTCTTTTCTATTCCCCAGTGTATGTGGGAGCCTTTAACAACTCCACCCCCCGCCCCCACACTGTCCATGTATCTCCTTTCTCAATTCCTTTTCTCTCAGACTTTGTAGCCTGTCTGTTGCTTATCCTGGCTGTTATTCCCTTGCCCTGAGCTGCTGCGGCCAATACTTTTGCTTCAAAGGCTCTCAACAAATGCCACCTGGCAGCAAATGCCACTTTGGAGGATACTCCAGGCCTAGGAATTCTCTTTATTTGTAAAAATGAATGAATGAATGAATGAACAAATGAATGAAGTCCTTGCACTGGTTCCTAGAGAGCCACCACACAGAACAACACAACCACAATTCTTTGAGCATATGGTCCTCACTGCCTCTCTGCATGAAAAATCTTGCCCCCCGCACATAGGTTTCTATCTTTGTAGCCATGGGGCATCTGAAGGATGGGAGACAACCCAAGGTAGTTAGTTACTTAAAATGTCACAGGGCTCTCTTACCACAGGGCAGCAGCTTCTTTCTTCGCTAAAGTTTCCTCTAGTTGTTGTAAATTTTTTATCAGATCTCAGATTCTATGAAACTTGATTCTGATTGTTCTCACCAGCATTTTGTCATTGTGGAGGGATGGAGCCCCAGAGTTCCCTACTCTGCTATTTTTGGTGATATCATTCTCATTTATGTTTATTTCCTTATTATCCACCTAGGAGAGACTAAGCTGTGTACTCCCCCACCCAAATTCACATGTTAAAGTCCTCACCCCACCCCACCTCACAGCTGTACCTCAGAAAATGATGGTATCTGGAGAAAAGGACCTTTTTTTTTAAGATTTTATTTACTTATTCATGAGAGACACACAGAGAGAGGCAGAGACACAGGCAGAGGGAGAAGCAGGCTCCATGCAGGGAGCCCGATGTGGGACTCTATCCCAGGACCCCAGGATCGCGCCCGGGGGCCCATGGCGGCGCTAAACCGCTGAGCCACCCAGGGATCCCTGGAGAAAGGGACTTTACAGAGGTAAGTTAAAATGAAATGGGGGCTAGTCCAACATGACTGGTGTCTTCATAAGAAGTTTGCACATAGACACAGAGGAAAGGAAATGTGAAGACACAGGGAGAAGATTATTGAGAGATAGATGTTGTAATCTGTGCCGCTTATTTTAGATTTGTTTATTTATCCTTTGAATTTTACCAAATTTTGTCCAATGTATTTTGGGCACAGTATTAATTTTATAAGTATCAGGAAGATAATAATAATATTTTAATTTGAAATCTTTTCCTGTTAAATACAATGTCTAAATACAATTGGAGTCATTTTTAAAAAATTTTTTAGAAAATCAACAATTTATGTATGTATTATTCTCCAGCTTTGTTGACATACAACTGACATATAACATTCTGTAAGTTTAAAATATACAACATAATGATTTGTTGTATGTATATACTGCACAATGATTAACACAGTAAGATTGGTTAACACATCCATAACCTTACATTGTTACTTTTCTCGTGGTGAGAATTTTAATAATCTACTCTGTCACTTTTCAAATATACAATTGAGTATATTAACTATGGACACCATGATGTACATCACATCGTTAGAACTTGTTCATCTTAAAACGATGTTTGTATCCTTTGACCACCTTCACCCGTCTTTCCCCACTCCCCAACCCCTACCCCTGAAACCACTAATCTGTTCTCCATTTCTGAGTTGTTTTTTAGATTACACATATAAGTGATATAATACTGTGTATATATATATATATATATACACTCATACACACTGTATTATATCACTTTATCTTTATTAATTCATTGATGGACACTTAGATTTTTTCCATGTTTTGCCTGTTGTAAATAATGCTGCAGTGAACACAGGGTGCAGAAGTCACTTTGCAATAGTGATTTCATTTCTTTTGGACATATACCCAGAAGTAGAAGTGATAGATCATATGGTAGTTGTATTTTTAATTTTTTTGAGGCACTGCCATTCCATTTTCCATAATGGCTGTATCAATTTACATTCACATAAAAAATGTATAAGGCTTCTCCCCAGCACTTGTCATCTCTTGTCATTTTTGATAATAGCCATTTTAACTACCTTTGTCCAGTTTTGGTATCAGGGTAATATTAGCGGTGTAAGATAAAGTGGAAAATATTTACACCTCTTATTTTCTGGAAGAGCTTGTGTACATTTGGCATTCATTCTGTAAACATTTTGTGGAATTTTCTAATGAAACCCTTTAGATCTAGAGATTTTTGGTGGGGAGAGTTTGTAAATTAAAACTCCAATTTCTAAAAACAAAAATTCTCCAATTTCTTCGAGACTAATATGACCATTTGAATTATCTATTTTGTATTGTATCAGTTGTGATAGATTGAGACTTTCAATGAACTGGTATATTTCATTTAAGTTGTCAAGCTTATGTAAGTTGTTTATAGTGTTTCCTTATGAACCTTCTGATGGAGTGATAGCCCTTGTTTCATTCCTGATACTAGTAATTTGTATTCTTTCTGTTTTTGTTAGTCTTAGTAGAGGTATAATTAACATTTGTAAGATAAATCTTTTCCCATCGTTTTAATTTCAACCCACATCTAGCATTACATTTAAAGTGAGCTTCTTGGGCAGCCCCGGTGGCGCAGAGGTTTGGCTCCACCTGCAGCCTGGGGTGTGATCCTGGAGACCCGGGATCGAGTCCCACATCGGGCTCCCTGCGTGGAGCCTGCTTCTCCCTCTCCTTCTGCCTGTGTCCCTGCCTCTCTCTGTGTCTATGAATAAATAAATAAAATCTTTTAAAAAAATAAAGTGAACTTCTTATATACAGTGTAAAAGTTGGTTCTTTATTTTTTCATCCAGGTTCCCAATCTCTGTCTTTTCATTGGCATATTTAGTCTTTAGAGTTTAAAAAAATTTTTTTTATTTATTCATGAGAAACACACAGAGAGAGGCAGAGACGTAGGCAGAGAGAGAAGCAGGGTCCCCTAAGAGAGCCCGACACAGACTGATCCCAGGACCCCGGGATCACAAACTGTGCCACAAGCAGATGCTCAACCGCTGAGCCACCCAGATGTCCCTAGTCTTTAGGTTTTATGTAAGTCTAGATATGATAGAATTTAAATCTTCCATTAGATTTTTAAAAAAGATTTTATTTATTTGAGAGAGACAGTATGCACAAGCAAGGGGTAGGTGGTAGAGGGATGGGGAAGGAGCAGAGGGAGAGGGAGAAACAAACTCCCCGCTGAGCAGGGACCCTGAGGTGGGGCTTGATCCCAGGACTGGGGGATCATGACCTGAGCCGAAGGCAGACACTTAACTGAGTGGGCCACCCAGACTCTTCCACCATTTTAATTTTTGTTTTCTGTTTTTACCTCGTGTGTTTCATGTCTTTGTTTTCATTTTCCTGCTTTCCTGTGGGTTACATTAATTTTTTTTAGAATTCCGTCTTAACATATCGATTGTTTTTGTTATATTTTCGTATAGCTTTTTCAGTGGTTTCTGTAGGCATTCTATGTTATATTCATACCTGTAACAGTCTGCTTGTTCCGTCATTTTCACAGTTTAAGTGATGTGTAGAAACTCATCTCTCTTTATGTTGCTTTACCTTCACTCTATTAGCATTGCCTTAAATAGTTCTCCTACATACATTTAAAACCACAGCGTTATAACAGTGTTAGACAGTGTTATAATTTTTACTTCATCTTGCTTATTTTAGAAAACTGAAGAGCAGAAGGAAAGCCTGTTGTATTTATTCATTTTTTGCTTTCTGTATTTATTCTTTTTGATGCTCTGAAGTTCCTTGTTGTATTATTTTATTTTGTTTTTTTTTTAAGATTTTATTTATTTATTCATGAGAGACACAGAGAGAGAGGCAGAGACACAGGCTGAGGGAGAAGCAGGCTCCATGCAGGGAGACTGATGTGGGACTCGATCTCGGGACTCTGGGATCACGCCCTGAGCCAAAGGCAGGTGCTCAACCACTGAGCCACCCAGGCATTCCTTATTATTTTATTTTTGTTTAGGGAACTTCCTTTAGCCATTCTTTTAGAGCAAGCCTACTGGTGACAAATTTCTTTTCCTTCATCTGAGAATGGCTTTATTTTCCCTTTATTCCTGAAGGATATTTTCACTGGATATAAAATTCTGAATCAACAGCTCTTTCTTCTCAACGCCTGAATAATGTGTCATTCATATTGCTATCCATAGTTTCAAATGAGAAACTGCCTGTCATTTGAGTTGTTTTCCCCCCATAGGTCAAGTGTCTGTCACTGTTTTCAAGATTTTGTCTTTTGCTCTCAAAAGTTTTAACTATTATTTTTCCTGACATGAATTTCTTTGGTTTTATCCTGTTAACTCAGCTTCTTCAAGTTGTAGATTTATGTTGTTTGTTAAAGTTGGAAAAACTTCAGCCTTTATTTCTTCTTCTTTTTTTTTCTCACCCTCTTTTTTCTCTCTTTCTGGGACTCTGATTACACAAATGTTAGATTTTTTATTTTTATTTTTTGCTATAGTCCCCATGAACAGGAAACACTTGAATACCAATAAAATTGTTTCTTGACATTGCATTTGGAATTTATGTGAGCTTTGTGGAGAAGGTAGTAATTTCAGAATAAGCCAAAGTAATAGTTTTGGAATGAGCTACAATGGACTATACTTAATTAAATGTGAAGCAATTACATATATTCCCTTCCTCCGAGAAAAAGAAGATAAAAAAGAAGTAAAGGAATACATAGAAAAATAATCTTTAAAATAATGAAAACATTCAGACATCATGCTGACAACCAATGTAAAGCAGCTCCTAAACAAATGTTTATGTGCTGAGGGGTGCCTGGTTGGCCCAGTCAGTTAAGCATCCAACTCTTGGTTTCAGCTCAGGTCATGATCTTGGGATCATGGGATTGAGCCCTGGGTCTGGCTCTGCACTGAGCACAGAGTCTGCTGGAGATTATCTCCCTCTCTGTTTTTCTCCCTGCTCACTCTCTCTCTCTCTCATAAATTCAAAATCATTTAAAAAATTGTTTATGCACTGAATCATGTCACTATGGATGGAGTAAAGATAATGTATGGTGAGACAAAGGGCAAACAAACAAATATGGCTGTGTGTTTTAAGGATAAATTTGATGAACCCCAAGAAATTGTTATACTTTAAATAAATTGATGAGTATAAACTCCATATAGTTTTTGCATGTTAATTGATTCAAGTTCTTAAACAAAATATATTAAAATTATGTCTTTCCATTATTGATTATTATCCAAACTTCCTGCCATAGTCAGTGTCATTGTTACCTAACAGAACATCATTCTCATTTCTTTCTTGTAATATTTATGATGTTAGACCCCAAATATGGACAAAAGCTGGAATAATTAAGTCAGTTGGAAGTTATTGGTTTTAAGTGTTGTCAACAGTTACTAACTTCAACTTACTAAGTTCCTTTCTGGATATTTGAAATTGTTTTTTGAAGGCACATTAAAAACAAACAGACAATGAGATAGGGTCCTAGACTTTCCATTATGCCATTCTGACTGCCTTTGATGAATGGATCCAAGGGCTGACCAAGTGAGAATTTTCATACCATTATTGCCAATAACTGAAGTAGTAAAGATTTACTTCATGTGAGAAATCTAGTTACCTAATGAAGCTCTCTGAAGTTGAGCACGATTAAGAAAGTATGGAGTAAGATAACATTAAAATTGGTAGGAGGAAGGAGATAAAAAGTTAAAAGCAGGGACATCTGAGTGGCTCAGTGGTTGCGCATCTGCCTTGGGCTCAGGTCAGGATCCTGGGGTCCTGGGATCCAGTCCTGCATCAGGCTCCCCACAGGGAGCCTGCTTCTCCCTCTGCCTATGTCTCTGCCTCGCTCTGTGTCTCTCATGAGTAAATAAATAAAATCTTTTTTAAAAAGTTAAAAGCATGTTTTGGAGGTATAATTGAATACTGAAGATATATCAAGTGAGGCACTGTGAATTATCTTTTTCTTTCACTTTAAAATTTAATTTATGTTGTTTGCAAAAGGAATAATGATCTATAATTAGAATTTTAGGTGCATAACTTACAACAAGCATTTACTCATAAATATTTTCAACATGAAACCCAGTATGTACAAAATGTTTACTCATTTGAATGCAAAACCCAAAGTATTTGAGCATATTTATTTTATTTAGCTAGTTAAGGGCTTTGAGCATTTATAACAGGCTCCCTCATTTATAACATGACTGAGAGTGCACAGAAATGTGCCTGTAATGGTAAAAAGGTTGATGCATCACTTTCCTTTGCTAAGCTCAAATCCCAATATTTATTGGATTTTTTCCCCAATTACACCTATAACAAGCTGCAAGAGCACAAATATGTAAAAACATGGATCACTGGAAATAGAGGTTCAAAAATATATCCTGAAGACTTTGTTTCTTGGTGTCTTTCCCTCTTAATTTTTAGATTACCCAAGCAAATGGCCTCTTGTCGGTGCTTCCAAATTTTTGTTCTTGCAGTATAATGCTGTTGATGCTACTGAGATTCTTTCCTTCCTTGGTTTCTGAGGCTCTATTCTCTTCTTCTCACACTTTCCTGACCACTTTTTCCATGTCTCTTCCCAGAGTTCAACCTGTTTTTAAACATGAGTACTCCCCTGAGTTTCATTAAGCCATAGTTTTCCCAATCAAGTGGCCTCCCTGAGTTATGATGTCCACTTTAAAGACTTCGACTAACACATATATAATCAACATAATTCAAAATATTTCTCTTTTGAAATAGAGATCTGCATATCTAATGGATTACAGAACCCTTCTGCCCAGATGACTGTCAGGAATTTCACTTACTCACCAGTACCTTATTCAGCATCTGTGATGTCTTAAAGAATACACTAAGTGCTAGGGATAAAACAGCTGATGAATTGGATAAAGTTCCTGACCTCACTGTCCATGTAGGATAGAAGTTGCTAGAAACAAGTAGCCAAATTACAGGAAAAAAAATGAAGTCTAAGCTAAGTCCCAGATAATAAGTAGGAGTGAGCAAGAGGCAGGAAATCATGTTTAGTCAGGTGTGGAGGGGAGGACAATGTATAAACAAAGATACAAGGATTCAGTGGTTGGAGAGAGTGCAGCATTTTAGAACTGTATAGTTCAATATGGCTGTAATGGATGGAAAGTGGGGAGTGCTAACTGCTTAAGTTAACGATGTTGGTCACAATTCAACTTCTAGAATCTTAGGTCATGGAACATACTGAATAGGATTTGGACTATGGAAAAGAATTATCTTAAACCTTACTTCCTTTTTTCTTCATTGTTTTTGAAGAATAACTGACAAATATAATTGCGTGTAATCAAAGTGTATATTGTAATGGTTTGATATACATTGTGGAATAATTACTGAGATCAAGATAACACAGCCGTCATCTCACAGAAATAACTCTTGTTTTGTGTATGAGAAGAACACTTTATGATTTACTGTTAGCAATTTTCAAACACATAATACCTTATTATTAACTATAGTCACCATACTATACATTAGACTCTCAGAAGATATTCTACTTATAACTGAAGGTTTACCTTTTAACATACATCTCTTCATTTCCCCCTCCCCTCAGCCCATAGAAACCACCATTCTATTTTCTGCTTCCATGAAATCAGCTTTTTTTTCTTTTTTTTTTTAAGATTCCATATATAATAGATACCATACAGTATTTGTGCAGTACTTGTCTTTCTCTGTCTGGCTACTTCACTTAGCATAATGCCATCCAGTTTCATCCATATTACCACAAATGGCAGGATTTCCTTCTTTTTTTCCTTTCCAATTCTTCTTTTTAATTTAAATTCAATTATTCAACATACAGTACATCATTCGTTTCAGATGTAGAGTTTAGTAATTCATCAGTTGTGTATAACACCCAGTGCTCATCCCATCACATGCCCTCCTTAATACCCATTACCCAGTTACACCATTCTGCAACCCATCTCCTCTCCAACAACCTTCAGTTTGTTTCCAATAGTTAAGAATCTCTCGATTGCACTACTAGTATTTACCCCAAAGATACAAATATAGTGATCTGAAGGGACACCTGCACCCCAATGTTTATAGCAGCAATGTCTGCAATAACCAAAATATGGAAAGAGCCCAGATGTCCATCTACAGATGAATGGATAAAGAAGATGTGGTACACACACACACACACACACACACACACACACACACACACACACAGGAATATTACTCAGCCATCAAAAAGGAGGAAATCCTACCATTTACATTGATGTGGATGGAACTGGAGGGTATTATGCTGAGTGAAGTAAGTCAATCAGAGAAAGTACTATCATATGGTTTCACTCATATGTGGAATATAAGAAACAATACAGAGGATCATAGGGGAAGGGAGGAAAAACTGAATGGGAAGAGACCAGAGAGGGAGATTTCCTTCTATTTTATGGCTCAATCATATTCCATTGTAAATATATGTACCACAAATTCTTTTTCCATTCATCAGTCGAAGGGCACTTAGGTTGTTTCCACATCTGGATTATTTTGAATAATTCTGCAATGAACATGATAATACAGATAGCTTTTTGAAGTACTGATTTTATTTCCTTCAGATATATACTCAGGAGTGGGATTTGCTGGATCCTATGGTAGATCTATTTTTAGTTTTTTGAGGATCTACAATACTCTTTTCCGAATTGACTGTACCAGTTTACATTTCCACTGAGAGTACACAAGGGTTTCCTTTTCTCCATATCCTCACCAAATTGTTATTTTCTCATTAACAGCCATCCTAATAGGTGTGAGGTGATATTGTGGATTTGATTTGCATTTCCTGATGATTAGTAACATCAAGTACCTTTTCGTGTATGTATTGGGCATTTGAATATCTTCTTCAGAAAAGTATCTATTTAGGTCCTTTTCCCGTTTTTTAAATGGATTATTTGCTTTTTTGCTTTTGAGTTGTAGGAGTTCTTTATGTATTTTAGATAGTAACCCCTTATCAGATATTTGGTTTGCAAACATTTTTCCATCCTGTAGGTTGTCTTTTCAGTTTATTGATTTCTTCCTTTGCTGTGCAGAAGCTCTTAACTTTGATACAGTCTCATGTGTTTGTTTTAGCTTTTGTTGCCTATATATTTTATGTCTTATCCAAGTAATCATTGCCAAGACAAACATCAAGGAACTTTTTCTCTATGTTTTCTTTTATCAGTTTTACAGTTTCAGGTCTTACATTTAAGTCTTTAATCCATTTAGAATTAGTTTTTGTAAATCGCATGAGATAGGGGTCCAGTTTCATTCCTTTGCATGTGGATTTTCAGTTTTCCCACCACCCTTCATAAGGAGACTGTCCTTTCTCCACTGTGTATTCTTGATGTTGTCAAAAATGAGTTGAATGTATATGCATGGGTTTATTTCTTGACCTTTTATGCTGTTCCATTGGTTTATGTGCCTGTTCCTATGCCAGTAAAATATTGCCTTAATTACTAAAGTTTTGTAGTATAGTTTAGGATCAGAGACCATGATGCCACCGGCTTTGTTCTTTCTCAAGATTGCTTTGGTTGTTAGAACCATTTGTGGTACCATACAAATATTAGGATAATTTATCTATTTCTATGAAAAAGGTCAATGTAATTTTGAAAGGGATCTCACTGAATCTGTAGATTGCTTTGGATAATATGGGTCACAATATTAATTCTTTCAATCCATGAGCACAGAATATCTTTCCATTTATTTGTCTTCATGTTCTTTCATCAGTATCTTCTAGTTTTCAGTGTAGAAGTCTTTTACTCTCTTGGTTAAATTTATCTCTAAATATTTATTGGTTTTGATGCTATTGTAAATGGAAATGCTTTCTTAATTTATTTCTGGTAGTTTATTGTTAGCAGATAGAAACACAACTGCTTTTTGCACATTCATTTTGTATCCTACCACTTTACTGAATTAATTTAATCTGAAGAAAAATTTTTTGGTGGAGTCTTCAGCTTTTTCTATATATATTATTGGCAAACAGATGATTTTACTTCTTCCTTTCTATTATGTACTTTTCCCCCTATCTCTTGCCCAAGTTTTGTGGCTAGGACTTCTAGTTTTTGTTGAATAGAAGTGGCAAGAGTAGGCATCTTTGTTGTGTTCCTGATCTTAGAGGAAAGGCTTTTAGCCTTTCATCATCAAGTATAATATCAGCTGAGGGCTTGTCTTATATAGGTTTTATTAGTCAAGGTATGTTCTTTCTATACCTAACCTGTTGAAAGTTTTTATCAGGACAAGTTGTTGAATTTTGTAAAATGCACTTTCAGCATCTATTGAAATAATCATATGATTTTTATCCTTCATTTTATTAAATGGCTTATCACATTTATTGATTTGCATGTGTTGAAACATCTTGGCACCACAGAGATCAATCCCACTTGATCATGGTGCATGATCTTTTAAATGTGCTATTGAATAAAGTTTGCCAGTATTTTGTTGAGGATTTTTGTATCTATGTCCATTAGGGATATTGGCCTGTAATATTATTTTCTTGCAGGGTCCTTGTCTGGTTTCAGTAGCAGGGTAATGCTGACCTTGTGAAATGAGTTTGGGAGAGTTCCTTCTTTTTCATTTTTTGGGGAAGATTTTGATAAGGATCAGTATTAATTCTTCTTTAGATATTTAGAAGGATTTTATTAGTGAAGCCATCTAGTCCTGGGTTTTATTTGTTGGGAGATTTTTGATTTGTGATTCAATTTCCTTGCTTATTGGTCTGTTAAGAGTTTCTACGACCTCATGATTCAGTCTCGGTAATTGTATGTTTCTAGGAATATATTGATTTCTTCTAAGTTATCTCATTTGTTGGCATATAATTGTTTATTGTAACATCTTATAATTCTTTGTACTTTTGTGGTATCAGTTGTAATATCTCCTCTTTCATTTATAATTGTGTTGAGTCATGTTTCTTTTCTTAATCTAGTTAAAGATTTGCCAATTTAAAAAAAAAAGATTTGCCAATTTTGTTTATCTTTTTAATAAACAAACTCATTTTTATGGGTGTTTTCTATTGTCTTTCTAGTTTTATTTCATTTATTTCTGCTCTGTTCTTTATCATTTCCTTTCTCCTACTAACTTTGGGCTTAGTTTGTTCTTATTCTAGTTCCTTGAGGTGTAAGTTTAGGTTGATTATTTGGGTCTTTCTTTTTTCTTAATATAGACAACTATTGCTTTAAAACTCCCTCTTAGATCTACTTTTGCTGCATCCCATAAGCTTTGGAATGTCATGTCTCCAGTTTCATTTGTTTCAAGATATCTTTTAATTTCACTTTTCATTTTTAAACCCATTTGTTGTTCAGAAGTGTGTTGTTTAATACTTATCTGTGATATTCCAGCTTTCTTCCTGTTTTTGATTATTTAGTTTCATATCACGGTGGCTATAAAAGATACTTGGTACTAATTCAATCTTAAATTTGTTAAGACTTGTTTTGTGACCTAATATATGTTCTATCCAGGAGAATATTCTATGCATGATTTAAAAAATGTGCATTTTGCTTCTGTTGGATGGAAAGTTCTGTATATGTCTATTAGGTCCATTTGGTCTAAAGTGTCTTTCGAGTCCATTATTTCTTTATTAATACTCTGTTGGGATGATCTAACCATTGTTGAAAGTGGAATGTTGAAATCACCTACTGTTAATTGCATTGCTGTCTCTTTCTGCCTCCAGATTTGTTGATAACTGTTAAACATATTTATATGCTCTGATATTGAGTATGTGTATATTTACAATTATTATATCCTCTTGATGAATGGGCCTTTATCATTATATAATGACCACCTTTGTCTCTTGTTACAACCTTTGACTTAAAGTCTACTTTGTTTCATATAAGCATTATGACCTCTGCTTTCTTTTATTTCCCATTTGCATGGAATATGTTATTTCACCCCTATGAGTGTCCTTAAAGCTTAGGTGAGTCTCTTACAGGCAGTAAATAGATGGGTCATGTGGGTTTTTTTTAACTGTTCAAGCCATTTTATGTCTTTTAACTGGAGAACTTAAATTATTAGCATCTAGAGTAAGTTTTGATTGATAATCACGATTTTGATAATTGTTTTCTGATTATTTTGTAGTTTCTCTGCTCTTTTATCCCCCTCTCTTGCTGTCTTTGTGAAATAATGATTTTTCATAGTGGTATGTTTAATTCTTTTCTCTTTGTCATTTGTGCATCTATTATAGGTTTTTGCCTTGTTATTACCATGAGGTTTCCATAATACATCTTATAGTTATAACAGACCATTTTAAATTGATAACAACTTCAATTGCATAAAGGTGTTCTACACATTTATTTGTTCCCCATATTTTATGTTGTTTGTTATATTTTACATCATTTAATATTGTGTATCATTCACAAAGTATTGTATCTATAGCTTTGTTTAACAATTTTGTCCTTTAATCTATATGCTAGAGTTAAAAGTGCAAACAACAGGGACACCTGGGTAGCTCAATCAGTTAAACATCCACCTTCAGCTCAGGTCATGATCCCTGGTGTCCTGGGATCAAGCCTGACTCCAGATCAGGCTTCCTGCCCAACAGGGAGTCTGCTTCTCCCTCTGCCCCTCCCCTGCTGGAGCATGCTCTCCCTCTCTTTCAAATAGGTAAATAAAGTCTTTTTTAAAAAGTGAAAACAATAACATGAATTGGTTTTACTGGTTTATACTACATTATTCTGGAAAAGATTGGCCATTTTAAAACATGAAGCTAAGATTTTTCTAGGGTATATGTTCTGTAAAATAAAAAGGCATAACTGCATTTTATTGACAAGTGGTTAGAACTGTACAAAGGACAGCTGTTGTAGGAAAATAAGGTATTGATCAGAAAAGTGGCATAAATCCCAGAGGAAAGTTATAGACATATGACAGATTGTATTCGCCAAAGATATCTGAAGTCGTATCTTCCTCTAAGTCCTTTTGTCTGAAGGGTCTAGGAGGTGCTATCATAAGTCTTTTGGAGAAATAAAAAAATGTTTCACAGTAATATTTACCTGGAGATATTTTCTTTACCAGGAGATATTTTCTTGTAGCACCTTAAACTTGGTCTTTGCTTTGAAGCCTTGTGATGGCTATTTTATGTGTCAACTTGACTGGTCTGCACCATTCCCAGATATTTGGTTGAACATTGCTGTAAGTGTTTCTGTGAGAGTGTTTTTTAGATGAGTTTCTCATTTAAACCAGTAGACTGAATAAAGCTCATGTGGGTGGGTTTCATCCAATCAGTTGAAGGCCCTCCTAGAACAAAGTTTGACCCTCTCCTAAATAAGAGGGAACTCCTCCTGTCTGATTGGCTTCAAACTGGGACATCAGTTTTTATTCTGGCTTCAGATCCAAATTCAAACATTAGGTCTTCCTTCCATTCAAGCCTACTGGCCTTCAGTCTGGAACTATACCATCAGCTCTCCTGGTTTTCTAGCTTGTTGACTACAGATATTGAGACTTATCAGCCTCCATGATCATGTGAGCCAATATAACTAACAATATATAAATATATATTCATGTAAATCTATATGTGTAGATAGATAGCTAGACATCCCATTAGTTCTGTTTCTCTGGAGAACTCTAATACAAGCCCTTTCTTTGATAACCTTCTGTTAAGAAAATTGGTAGCTATAGTCTTATTTTCAAAAACAGTAAGTTATTGATTCTTTATATTTTGTGTAAATTGTGCTTGAAACTTATAAATAATTCCTTCTTTAGCCTTTTTCTAAACATACCTTATGATACTCAGCTAACAAGAAAAACTGATGCTTTTGATATCTTACATGGAAATACTGAGCCAGACCATCAATTCATAAGGGATATCTTCTCCATTTCCCATATAATCATAAATGATAATTTTGCTAAACTTTTTGTCGGTACACATCAAAAATCTCATTTCCTCCCACTTTTTAAAAAAGATTTGTTTGTTTGTTTGTTTGTTTATGAGAAACACAAAGAGAGACAGAGACACAGGCAGAGGGAGAAGCAGGTTCCTTGCAGGGAGCCCGATGTGGAACTCAATCTCAGGACCCTGGGATCACACCCTGAGCCAAAGGCAGACACTCAACCACTGAGCCACCCAGGCGTCCCTCCTCCTGCTATTAACTTCATTTTTCCCACACTTTTTTAAACTCACATTGGCAGCCTCCTTGAGGCCCCTTTAGGCTCACACCAATAGTCTGAGGACCATTCCAGTTTCTACTACATGGTCCCAAACCACCACTACATGTTTTTTGTTTTGGGTTTTTTTTTTTTTTTGGCTCAGCAATAGCGTCTCTCCAGGTACCAAAATCTGTACCTTTTCATGATTTTATGGGTCAGAAGTCTGAACAGGAAGTGGCAGAAATGACTTGATCTGTTTTACAATATCAGGGACTTCTTCTGGGAAGATTCAAAGACTTGAGTGACACAGTAGTAGAGCAGGGAAAGGAAAAACAGCTATAAACTTCTTTACTTACACAATTTGTGCCTAAACTAGTATGATTTGAAGACTAGAACTATTGGCCAGACTGCTACAGGCAATCTCCCCATAACTGTTTGATAGACTGGCAACTCCAGGATGGTAAGACTTCTCAGATGGTGGCTCAGGGCTTCTACTGTGGTTGCTCAAAGAGAACCAGCCAGGAGCCTCATGGTTTTGTTTGACATAGACTGAGAATTGCTCAGTGTACTACCGCTATAACTTGCTTGTAATAGGTATAAAACTAAAGTCAACCCAGACTCAAGGCAGAGGGACATAGATTTCCTCTCTTGGTAGAAGGAGTTTAAAAAAAAAAAATCAGTGGCCTGTTTTTATATCATTGCACAAAACTAGAAGACAAGGAAGCCCATAATTTGAGAGAAACTTATCATGAAGAATGTTTGTGCTCTGAACATGAGGATGGAGGCCTTCAAAACATCAATATTTATAATCTTTCATTTAGATACAGAGGAAGAAAAATGTATGTAAATCAGAGGAAACAATATAGAGTTAGGCAATGTTTCTTGGCTACATATTAGAAAAACCTGAGGAGCTTTTAAGAATTCTTAGGCTCAGGCAGCATTCCAGACCAATGAAACTAGAATCTCAGTGGGGGAGTGGGGATGGTGGTGGAAGTATGTAGGCATCAGTAGTTTTAAAAGTTTCCCAGATGACTCCATTGTAATGTTGGAGTCCACTGACTGAGCTGATTCTGAGGTTACCAAAAAATTAATGACCTTCATTTTAATTGACTCATAACAGGCCAGATTAACTGACCTCTAATGGCTCTCTAAGAGACCCCTAATAGTGACTATGGGCCGGTAATGTATGTATTGCAGAGAGCCTGAGAAAAGTTAACTCTTACTGGAGTTGTTAGATGATAAGCCTGGGGTCCTAAGCTTTGTACCACCCCCCAAAGAATCTGATTCCAAAAAAAGCACAACAGAAATATATTAAAAAGCATACTAGAAAAAAATTATAATGAGTACCAGGGTTGTATTAAGCTGTAACAGATGATAGTCAACTGTTAGGAGAAATTTTTACATTTCTGAAAATTTGCTCTTTGAGATAATCTACTTTCCTATTTAATTTTATACTTTTGATATGCTAAGCCAGTAATGGTGCCTTTATGTGTTAATGTTGGATATACATGTGTTTGTTTCTCCAGTTTGGTCTTGAGCTATTTGAGGATAGGAAGCAAGTTTTATTAACCACTGCAGCCTAAGTTCTTGGAAAAATTTCTTTATAGATTTTGTTTATTTATTCATGAGAATACACAGAGAGGAGAGAGAGAGAGGCAGAGACACAGGCAGAGGGAGAAGCAGGCTCCACTCAGGGAGCCTGACGTGGGACTCGATCCAGGGTCTCCAGGATCAGGCCCTGGACTGAAGGCGGCGCTAAACTACTGAGCCACCCGGGCTGCCCCAGTACTTGGAAAATTGTAAGGCTCAATAATGTCTGTTAAGTTAAATCACTGGACTGAGAAACCAAAAATTCTGTTAAGACAAAGAGGGGCAATTTTCATAAGTAAGTAAAGTGCTTAAGTGGGAAAACATGAGATTGAGTGCAGAAGTATATATGAAAACAACAAAGTGATTAGAAATGGTATGTACTGCCCTAAACAATTTCCTAAAAAGGCCACTAATACATCTTAAGGTTTTGAATAATCTAGCAAAAGAAGCAATGATGATAATAACAAAATGATATGAAACTATGAACGTATACTCCCATTACACACACACACACACACACATACTCCCATTACACCATTTTATTTATGCTACCTAAGTGTTCAGCCTGAAAGAAAGAGTAGTGGTATGTAACTAAGAAAGCATTCTTTATTTATAACTACTGAAAATAGTTTCTGCTACAGGTAGAAAAGGTAAACTTTATTTGTCCTGGATTTTTATTATATTAAAAATTGTAACATATGCAGCAAAGACTTGGGAATGAGATTTTGTGTGTGGTAGCATTCTTTGAATGAATAAGTTGCTCTGAATGCCAGATATCAAGACTTTTGTTATTAGGTAGCAGTTATTCAAGGTGAAAAGAACCCTAGGAAAAATCTACTCTATCATTTCTTGTTTGAACCTAAGATCCTTGGCCTGCAGAAAACATTCACATGGGCTCTCTGGCCCTGACTACAGATAAATCTTTACTCATGTACCTATAGATTACTTTAAATTGCCATAGGCTGACTGTGCCCTTGAATCCTGCAGCTCCAAATGTTGAAAAATGCCAAAAACATTTAATATTCCTACAAAAATAATGTAATTTCCTAAAGATATTTCTAAGAAGTCTTCTCTAGAGAGGATCCTGATTTCGAGTTAATTCTATGTTTGTGATTAGATGCTATCTATCTAATCAGGTCCTTTCAAGAATAAAGGAGCCAGGACATTTTCATGCTGAATACAGCATCCATAGACTTCTGCTTTTTTTCCCCCGTCTCTGCCCTGTATATAAAGAATGTGTAACTGGACTTCAACTATAACTCTTAACACTTTTAAAAGATCTGATGTTTGCCGACACTGCTAAATAGCCCAGAAATTGGAACCAAAAACTTCACTTTACCTTGGCCCCCTTTCAGGACCAAGAAGTCACAAGGGAATATCTTCCCACTGTACGTCCAGCAATCGTTTATGTCATAGGTGTTATCTCTCTGTGAATTTACAAACATTGGATTTTAACAAGCAGAAGAATTGCTCTAAAAATCTCTCCATGTGAGCACACTATTTTCTTAGCTCCCTTTGCCTTGAGCTTCCTTTTCGTGCATGCGGAGCTTCATTATTTAAATTCAGACAGATGCATAGAGCTGAATGGTTCTTTGGAGACTTGAAAGTCTAGCCTTTTGCTTATTCTGGGATACTCATTATAAACCAGACATAACAGCTTAAGAAAATATCATAAATGCTCTGTCTCCATGTAATAGCATCATGAATATTGATGTTCGTTTCTGTCAATCCTGTGGCTCTTTTTCATTTCATTCAAGTGATAAGATAAGAAGATAGTCTTGCTATGATATACGCAAAATCACAGACTGAAAGTTTATGTATAATACTTTCTTAGGCTTTCGCTTGCCCTGGAATGGAAATACTAGGTAAAGGTGTCTTTGTTCTTAGAGTAGCGATACCTATCTTTAAGGAGAGAAAATTGAGTCTCATAGTATTTGTTTGCCCAAAATCTCACTTACTAGCTAATAAGTAGCAGAGCTGGTATTTGAATCCAGATCTTCCCTATATGAAAGTAAAGTGGCCTTTCTGTATCTAATATTATGTTAGCATTTTCTCAATAAATGGTGTATGAAGAAATAATTTTAAAAAGAAACAGTTGATCAGCCCATGCTGATGGCCTGGATTACAAACAAATGAAAGCAAATTTAAAAAGGGTTTTCTTAGAATTAGAGGATCTTTGGCTGCTAGATACCTACTTCATATACCACGGCAAGGCAGGCAGCTGTATTCAGCCTATATGTCCTCTCCAATACGGTAATCAATTCTGTCAAAGGATAGAGGTTCTATGCATTGGGGACAGAGGATATGCCCACATGAAAACTGATTTGCTATAGCTTAGTTTCAAAATAGCAGAATGATTCATACATTAAATTGAAAATGATAAAAAAAGATAAAAAAATTGAAAATGATAGCTTTTATTAATAAGTGAAAATTGTTCAAAATCAATTGACTTTGAAGAAACTTAACAGAACCAAAATAAGAACAAATGTGAGACATTTGTTTTACAAAATGTTATTTCTTTCAAAGCTGTAGATTAAAGAATGTTTATTGATGTTAAATGTTGTATGGTAGCGAACATTTGAAATGTTAGATACTAACTGGTCAAATTGCACCACTTACCAGCAGAGGGACTATCAGGTTAGTCTTGATTATTCAACACCCTCCTAGCTACTATCACCAGTACATAAAAACATCACATTAATCTCAAGTGCAAACACTTTTAAAGGAAAATATGATATCTCTCTAGCTTCTATTTGTCTGAGAAAGCACCCTTAGGATTAGTGCCTATTCATCTGAAAACATGGAATCTACTTTAGACAACACCTAGCATGCAAGATCCAAAAGATTACAACAGATTAACACTCCAGACAGTTCAGGAGGATTAGAGATTGTGTCTTATAGCTTCTTGGTACAGAAAATCCTTATATAGTTAAACAGGCACGGGCAGCATAGGAACTGTAAAGTCATCAGAAGGTCTATGTAAAGACAGTAGATTTTCCCACAAAGTATTAAAGGCCTAAAAGTTAAACTTGGAGGTCAAAACATTTGGAAGTAAAGGATTACAATCTACCTGGAATTATTTCCTCTGTCAAA
Organism: Canis lupus dingo; assembly: GCF_003254725.2. Taxonomy (NCBI): domain Eukaryota; kingdom Metazoa; phylum Chordata; class Mammalia; order Carnivora; family Canidae; genus Canis; species Canis lupus. The sequence goes on along the minus strand of NC_064281.1, from coordinate 89,496,545 downwards.
AGAACTTCATTTAAGGGTAGCCCTAGTGGCTCAGTGGTTTAGTGTCGCCTTCAGCCCAGGGCCTGATCCTGGAGACCCAGGATCGAGTCCCACATCAGGCTCCCCGTATGGAGCCTGCTTCTCCCTCTGCCTGTGTCTCTCTGCCTCTCTCTCTCTCTCTCTCTCTCTCTCTGTCTCTCATGGATAAATAAATAAAATATTTTAAAAAAGAACTTCATTTAGTATTTCTTGAAATACAGGTGTGTGATTGGTGAATTCTTTTTATCTTTTGCGTATTTGATAATGCCCTTATTTTCATTTATTTTTGAATGCTACTTTTCCTGGGTTTAAAATTCTATGTTAGAAGTGTTTCTCTATGCATTTAAAAATATTATATATATATGAGAGAGACAGAGACAGAGAGCAGAGGGAGGGGCAGAGGGAGAGGGAGGCAAAATCTCAAGCAGACTCCACGCTGAGCATGGAGCCCAATACGGAACTTGATCTCACAACCCTGATATCATGACCTGAGCTGAAACCAAGAGTTAGACACTTAACCAACTGAGCCTCCCACGAGTCCCTCTCTCTGCATTTTTAAAGATGTCATGCATTGGCTTTTCATAGTTTCTACTGAAATGTCATTTCTCCATCTTTTTGTTCTTCTTCTGAAGGTAATATGTCTTTTTTTCCTCCAAGTACTTTGAAGATTTTACCTTCATCACTGGTTTTCCACAGTTTGGCTAGGATAAACCTAAGGTTTTTATGTGCGTTTATCTTGTTTGGAGTTTGCGGAGTGTTACCAGTCTGCGAAATGAGGCCTTTCATCATATCTGGAATGAAAGAAATAATATTCATACATTATTTTAAACTGAAGTCTGTATTTTATTCAGATTCCTCAGTTTTAAAGAAATCTAGTGTCCTTTTTTAATTTCAGGGTCTCATCCAGGAAGTTATGATACATTTAGCCATCATGTTTCCTTAGGCTCCTAAAGACTGGTATTTTGTAGAACGTCCCTTGATTGAGGTTTCTACTGGTGTCCTTATTTTACCATTCTGGGTGAAGTGTAGAATTCTCACCTCTTTTTATGTCTTATTTCCCTCCCCTTTCTATAATATATTTGTCTTTTTAAAAAGAATGAGAGACACACACAGAGAGGCAGAGACATAGGCAGAGGGAGAAGCAGGACTTGTTCCCAGGACCCCGGGATCACGCCCTGAGCCAAAGGCAGACACTCAACCTCTGAGCCACCCAGGCATCCCTAATTTTTTTATTTTTTTAAAGCTTTATTTATTTGAGACAGAGAGAGCATGAATGGGGAGAGGGGCAGAGGGAGAGAGAGAGAATCTCAAGCAGACTCCCCACTGAGCATGGAGCCTGACATGAGGCTCATCTGAGGTTCAATCTCAGGACCCTGAGATCATGACCTGAGTCAAAATCAAAAGTCTGATTTAACCAACTGAGTCACCCAGGTGCCCCAACAAGATTTTTTAGATGGATAGCTGTATCACATTGATGGATATATTAAGAATTATCAACATTTCAATTCTCTTGAATTTGGTCTAGATTCAGTCCAACCCTGTTCAAAACTCCATTAATAATTTTTGTGGTACTTGATGAGTTACTTCTGGCATGTGCTTTGGGACATATGCAAGTCTATGAAGGAAAGACTAATGATAGCTAAGACATATTTGAAAAAAAGGAATAAGATGTAAAACATGGTCTATTATATGCCAGTACTTACTTTAAAAAATTGCACAGTGCAAAGAAATAAAACACTAGAACAGATTAGAGAAGCCAGAGATAAAAAATGTATGTATCTTTACTATATGGCAGAGATATTTGTATTATAGGTGTCTGGGTGAAGGAGAAACTATTCAACAAATTATGTTATAATAATTGGTTTTCCATATGAAAACAAGAAATTGGATCCTTACATCATTCACAAAAATCAGTTTCAAATGGACTAATGACTCAAATGTGAATGCCAACATTTAAAAATATTTAGAAGAAAATATAGGGGAATAAATTTCTCGACTAAAGATAGGGAAAGATTTTTAAATAAGAAACAACCTGCTGATCATTTTCAAAAATGATAAACTTGGTTACTATAAGTAAGAACATCAGTATATTTTGTTACATCAATTTAATTCTTTTATTTATCAAATTATATCATAAAATGAATGAAGAAACAAGTCACTTCCTGGGAACGGATATATGCTACATAGATTAATCAAAATGATTATTATTATTAATATATTTATAATATGTAAAACTCAAGAACATAAAAAAGAAAGAACAACACAATGGAAAACAAGGAAAGATATTAGCAAGCATTTTTAAAAAGATTTTATACATTTATTCATGAGAGACACAGAGAGAGAGAGGCAGAGGCATAGGCAGAAGGAGAAGCAGGCTGCCTGAGGAGAGCCTGAAGTGGGACTTGATCCCAGGACTCCGAGATCACAACCTGAGCTGAAGGCAGGTGCTCAACCACTGAGCCACCTAGGCACCCAGCCTGCATTTTTATAAAGAAACAAAATGAAGGCAGCCCGGTGGCTCAGCAGTTTAGCACCGCCTTCAGCCCAGGGCCTGATCCTGGAGACCCAGGATCGAGTCCCACGTCGGGCTCCCTGCATGGAGCCTGCTTCTCCCTCTGCCTGTGTCTCTGCTTCTCTCTCTCTCTCTCTGTCTCTCATGAATAAATAAATAAAATCTTTAAAAAATAATAATAATAAATACAAATTAAGACCATTACACCCACTAGACTGGTAAAAATTTAAAGAAATTGTAGTAAATACCCACTGCTGGCAGTATTTTAAGCAACGTGTACTACTTTATAAAGCTACTTCAGAGCCAATCTATTCATTTGCATGTACATACTTTGGAGAAATTCTTACACTTGTGCATCTGAAGATATGTACAATAATGCTTCTAACACCCCTGTTCACAGAAGCAAACAATGAAAACCTAGACTAACCTTGATATCTATTAACAATAGACTAGACAAATAAATTGTAGCATATTAATAATTAAGTGCTGTACAGCAGGAAAAAATAAATGAAGAACTACTATACACAAACACCTAGATGGAACTTTGAAATATAATAATGAAAAAAAAGAAGACAAAGCACAATACTATTTCTAAAGCTGAAATACATGCAAAACTAGATATTTGGCAACATGAATGCAAAGTGAGCAAGATAATATTAATTAAAGATCCAGGATCATGGTTATTTCTTATGGAAGAAGCAGAGGATTAAGGTAGAGGAGGAATCGTAGGTGGACATAATGTTGATAATATTCTAGTTCTTGAGTTGAGGACTCTGGGTTCTCATTTTATTGTGCTTTACAACTTACATATGTTTATATATTTTGTATGAAGTGCTATATCAAAATAATAATTTAAAAATCAAGGCCTTGAAAAAAAACAACCTGTAGATACTTATACATTAGAATATGGGCTTTGTTAATAGCTAAGAAAAAGATCTTTGTTGGAATGAAGCATAGGACATAATATAGAGAAAGCTAATTAGCTGATAAAGGGGTTCATAATAGGCCTTCCCAAGATACAACTCTTTGATATGGGGACTAGTTTGAGCTGAAGGCAATCAAGACCCTGTGTGCTTAAGAGAAATCTTATCCTTTCTTTAGCTACCTAGAAGAATGCAAAGTGGGGTCTTTCCCCAAATAAAGGTTATTACTGGAGGTAAATTTTATCTCACTGACCCAACTGTGTGGTATGGCAAATATTTAAGTACCAAACATTTTGCTGTTTAGTGCCCTTTATTCTCCTGTTAATCTGTCTCATTTCGATGTAATGCTTAAGCCAGCCAGAAGAACTTTTGAAAGATACAGGTGAATCTTTCCTCCCCAACACTAGATAGATCGGTAGATAGAGATATAGATGATAAATGGGAGAGAAAGAAGAAGAAGAAAAAATAATAATAGACAAATAAAAAGCATTGAATAAAGAATTTTAAAAGTACCAAAGCCAACTTGCCTCCCATTCCTACCTCCATTCAGAGTATTATAATTAATTTTAATTACAATTAATAATTCCACAATTATTAATGGCAAATGAGAATCAGTGAGGTACCAGTGAAGTAGATGCATTGTTCAAGAATAATTAGAAAGAGCCTAATTTAAGAAGATAGAGGAAGACAGTAATGTATAGATGCCTTGAATTTTCAATCTGTTGAAATTTCTGAAAATGTGCTAAAGCTCCAAATGACTTTAATTAGTGAAATGCCAAACTCGATTAGCCTGAAATGAATAGAGTTAAACAGCAGAGTGTCTTCTAAACTAGACAGAAATCTGTTTTACAAAACTCATTTCTTAATCAGAAGTTCTTAAAAATCAATCCTGCTGAGTTTTCAGAGCTTCTCAAGATTTTGAAATTCTGTCTTCAAATGTATTTGGGCTTATTTTAGGACAGGCAGCACACCCACATACAGATTGCTTTGCGCTATCACACAGCTCTGCTATAGGGCGATAGAACAAGAATGCTCCAGTGACAATCAAAATCCATCTCTCTCTCTTTCTCTCTCTCAATCTCTGTGTGTATGTGTGCATGCACACATGAGTGCACACACACGCACATATGTACACTTCCCTCTGCTGATGTACCATAGGGTTTTTAAAATTTGACTATAATTAGTAAGGGAGCTGTGGGGAGAATTGAATCTACCTGAACAATCAATGCTGGTTTAGCCTCCCATCATTCACAATGCCCTGTTAATAGTAGCATGTATTAATCCAAGACAAGATAACGGGTCTATCTATATTTCTATATTACCTGAAGACTTAAGAGTGTGAAGGGAAAACTGCTTAGTTAAATATTCAAAGTACAAAGGGCACCTATTGGTTAACTACTGTCCTTTGAACAATCCAAAAATCACTGGTTTCTCCAGCAGTATTTGTCACAATCAGCACTTGTTCAACCTTGAAATAGAGCAGAATTTGCCAGCCCAAAATATGACTCTTCGGCATAAGGATTATTTTAGGCTGATTACTTTTAAGAAATCGTAGACAAAGTAAAAACTCCAAAATATGAGTAGAAGATACCCTTTTGTAGGAGACATTTACACTTATAAGGGAGATCTTCATTTGTAAGTTTGTCTGTCATTCTGGTTGTACCAGGAAGAGGAGGATGACTCTAAATCTCTAGAAACTCTTATCAGTGGAGAAGGTAATTGACTTAAGTCTGCATAACAACCCTACCCATACTTACTGGGCTTTTCCTGGTAACCTCTCATAATTGGCCCCCACGCACAATGTCTTTTGCCTTACCTGGAGATGGTGTAGAAAGAGATGACTTGCACCGTTTGGGAGAATTACTCAGTTTTCCTAAGTATGTCCTATATATACGGGAGGTATACATGTTATTGAACTTCTGTTTGTTTTTCTCCTGTTAATCTGTCTTTTTATTATAGAGGGCTCTCAGCCAAGAACATGGAAGGGTGGAGGGAAAATTATTTTTCCTCCCTTACACAACACAGGCAGATTTCTGGGATCTGGTTCTTGTCAAGTCACTAATGTGAAAAGGTGGTGTTGTCACTATGCAGAAAGAGGCCAGACTGCATCATTTTGGGCTACACTGTGTTTTCCTCTTTCCTTTTGCAGGATCTGTTTCCAGCTCTGGATTCAGTTTTCTGCTGTGGGGAGTCTCAGCTCACTCCCATAGAACTTCAAGGCAAATCAATAAAATGTCATATACACAGAAAAAAAAAGCCTTACTATGCAAACAGATTATAAATGACTTATACTTTCTGGAGAAATGGTATGAGAAAAATTGCTATTCTCAATGCATAACAATATTTTGCCTTTATTGCCTTTAATCATATACAGCTTGAACATACAGCATCTGCAAGGGCTTTTTCCTTCTCTTTCAACATTGGAAAATTAGTAAACCCAGTCTGACTCATTCTTTTCTCCTTTTCATTTATTTTGAGGCTATCAATTTTATATCTATTACAAAGTAACAGCCGTTAAATCTCTGTGTGCATTTGCTACAAAGAAACTAAGTCATGCGTATGTACTGTAAATATTACACATGGGAAGATTAATTGGATAATTTGGCTCTTTTCTCCATTTGAGGTCAGAAGCTACCAACGCTATATAGAAAGGAAACCAACAGCACTTATGCATCCCTAGTGCTCTGCTGTAATTAGAGATAAGCCATTAGAAGTGTGTTCCCTGTCTCCATCCAATTTTTTTTCAGTTTCTGGTTCTCCACTGGTTCCTTACACTTTCAAACACAGCTAAGATTCCCCATTCTGTAATTTGTGTAGTTGACCCTGATCTTCTATCGAGGAATTGTTCCAGTCTTTTACCATATCCTAGTCTCAGAATGATTAAACTTGCAATATATGGCTCTTTCCCCATTTCCTCAGGATCTACTCCTTTTGTAAAAATTGAGATGTAGGGCTCCTGGGTGGCTCAGTGGTTTGAGTCCCACATCAGTCTCCCTGCAGGGAGCCTGCTTCTCCCTTGGCCTATGTCTCTGTGTTTGTGTCACTCATGAATAAATGAATAAAATCTTTTAAAAATTGAGATGTAACTTATTATAATATTTGCCTTTTTAAAGTGTACCATTCAATGATTTTGGTATATTCATAACCATCACCACTATCCAGTCTTGGGATGTTACCCCAGAAAGGAACTCCACACCCATGAACAGTTACTACCCAATCTCCCCTTTGACCCAAGCCCAGCAACCACTAATTGTCCATTCTGGACATTTTGAATAAATATAATCATACAATATGTGGCCTTCTGCATTTGGCTTCTTTCACTTAGCATAATGTTTTCAACGTTCATCCATGTTATAATACAAGTCAATACTTCATTCCTTTTACAGTTGAATAATATTCCATTTTATGCATATACAATATTTTGTTTATATGTTCATCAATTGATGAAATTGATATTGTTTCTACATTTTGGCTATTGTGAATAATGCTACTATGAGTATTTGTGTGCATGTTTTTGTGTGGACATATTTTTGGTTCTCTTGGGTATATACTCAAGAGTGGAATTGCTGTGTCATATGGTAACCATGTTTAAAATTTGAGGAACTGCCAAACTGTTTTCCAAAGTATTTGCACATTACGACATCCCCATCAGCTATATATATGAGACTTCCAACTTCTCCACATCCTTGCCAGTGTTTGTTATTTGTCATTTTGACAGACACACCTGGTAGGTGTGAAATGTATCCCATTGTGGTTTTGAATTGCGTTTTTCTGATGATTAATGATATTGAGCATCTTCTCATGTGCTTATTGGATATTTGCATAATCTGCTTTGGAGAAATGTCTACTTAGATCCTATGTTCCTTTTAAAATTAGGTTTTTTATTTGTCTTTTCATTATTGAGTTGTAAGAGTTCTTTATATACTCTGGATACTAGATTCTTTTTTTTTTTTTTTTTTTTTTTTTTTTTTTTGGATACTAGATTCTTATTGAGTATATGATTTGCAAATATTTTCTACCATTCTATGGGTTGCCTTTTTGCTTTTTTAATAGTGTCTTTTGAAGCACAAAAGTTTTAATTTTGATAAATTCCAATTTCTCTATTTTTTCTTTTGTTATTTGTGTGTTTGGTATCATATCTAAGAATATATTGCCAAAAAAATATATTGCCAAATTCAAGTTCATGAAAATTTACACTTAATTCTTTCTGTGAACAGCTTTACATTTTTAACTCTTACATTTTGATCTTTGATGAAATTTGAGTTAATTTTTGTATAATATATGGTGAGGTTCTCAATTCATCCTGTTGTATGTGGATATCCAGTTGTCCAAGCATTATTTGTTGAAAACATTCTTCTTTCCCCATTGTAAAGTCTTGGTATCTTTATTGAAAATCAAATGTATGTAAATGTATAGGTTTATTTCTATATTTTCAATTCTATTCATTTATCACCATGTTTATGCCACTACGAAATAATCTTGTAATATTAGAGGAGCTTAAGCTTTAATGTTGGGAAGTGTTAATCCTCCAACCTGGTTCTTTTTCAAAATAGTTTTAGCTATTCCAGGTCCCTTATGATTCATTATGAACTTTAGGATCAGCTTGTCCATTTCAACAACAACAAAAAATACAGCTGAGATTTCAATAGGATTTGCTGTAAATCTGTGAGTAAATTTTGAGAGTATTGCAATTTTAACAATATTATTCTTTTAGTACATGAACACAAGCTGTCTTTACATTTACATATGTCTTTAACTTATTTCAACCATGTCTTTACTGTGTAAGTTTTGCACCTTCTTAGTTTATTCCCAACTATTTCATGCTTTTTGATATTTTTTAATGGAACTGTTTCCTTAATTTGCTTTTCCGATTATTCATTATATAGGAATTTCATTGGAATACAATATCAAAGTATACAATGTATGTAGTTGTATAATTTATTTGTGTATATTGATCTCATACCCTGAAACTTTGCTGAGTTTGTTTATTAGTTCTAATAGTTTTTGTGTGGATTTCTTATGTTGGCTTTCTTTCTTTCTTTCTTTCTTTCTTTCTTTCTTTCTTTCTCTTTCTTTTTTGTATACAGGGTCATGTAATCTGTGAATAGAGATAGTTTTACTTCTATCTTTGAAATTTGGATGCTCTTTATTTCTTTTTATTCCCTAATGCTCTGGCTAGAAGCTCCAGCACAATGTTGAATAGAATTGGGAAGAATGGGCATCCTTGTCTTTTTTCTGATCTTAAGGGGAAAGCTTTTGGTCTTTCAGCATTAACTGTGTTGATATCTCTGGGTTTTCCTAGATGCCCCTTATCAGGTTGAAGAAGTTTCTTTTTATTCCTAGTTTGTTGAATGCTTTTATGATGAAAGGTGATGAAAGATGTTAATGCTTTTTAGATGCTTTTTCTATGTCTAGTGAGAATACTGTTCTCCATGCTACTTGTATGGTATATTGCATTGATTGATTTATATGTGTTGAGTCAACCTTGCATCACTGGGGTAAATTCTACCTGGCTGTGGTACATACTCCTTTTTTGCACGTTGCATAATTTATTTTGGTTTTCTAGAATTTTGTTTAGGATATGTCATGTCTTTATTCATAAAGGATATTGGTCTGTAGTTCACTTTTTTTCTCTTGTGATGTCTTTGGATTGGGTACATTCAATCCCTTTTAACCTTCCACTGATAGGTATCAAAGTTCACCCTTGCATCGAAACTGCTCTAGCAAAGATGATCAAATCCAGTGTCCACATCCTTTATCACTGTCTCTGAAGCATCTGTCATTATTAACCATTATTCGTTTTTACCTCCTCAGGACCTACTCTTTCATCAGCATTTACCTTCTGGAGAGCTTAGTGCAGGGATACTTCTTGTTTCTTGTCACAAGAATGGAGGGTGGGGGGAGTTGGTATTTATAGTTAGAAAGGCTTTTTGCAGATCTGTGGACCAAGTAAAAAAAATCTCTGCAACTCTTCTGACCATCATAACAAAACAAAAGAAACAAAACAAAAGACGTTTTTATTAAACAACAAATTCTGCTTCTTTAACACCATGTTCTGGAATTAAACTGCCTGGAGTCACCCTGCTTCTGTACTATCTGTGCCCTTTATCAAGTTATTTAACCTTTGAGTTTTCATTTCTTATTTGTAGAATGGGAATCATAACAGTGCATGTGCTACAGTGCTGTGAATGTCATATAAGACAACACACACAAAGTTTCTGACCCACACCAAAGACTTCATAAATGATGACCATCATTGTTGTAAACACAATCTAAGAGAGATGTGCGTGCATGTGCTATGCAAATGATGTGATTCTAATGTGAAGCCTCTGCTTCTGTTGCTTCTCCAGCCTTGATTCTCTTCCAATCTTCTGGTTCAGGCTTCGTGACATAGGTGCCTGAAAAATGTGGGATCACTGTCATCTGCCAGCATGGAGAGAAAGACTTAATGCCACAACATGCTCAGGGTAACATTCATTCACTCATTCACTCAGCTAATATTTACTGAGCATCAATTTTGTGCCAGACATCGTGTCAGGGGAAGGGAATACAGTAATAGGTGAGATATATATAGTCCAGGCTGCCATGCAACTTACTTTCCGGAAGGGTGGGGTAGGGGTATTATCACATAGTGTGGGAGTCAGGAAAAGAAAATATTTTCAGTTTTGCAGGCCAGATGATGATGATCTCTGTCACAACTACTAAAAACCATGCAGTTGTGATGCAAAAGCAACCATAGAGAATACATAAATGAGTGGCCTGGCTGTGTTTCAATTAAACTTTATCTACATAAACAGGTGGTGGGCTGGATTTTGCCTGGGCTGTAGTTTGCCAATCTTGGCCTAAATACATAATCATAAGTAAAGGGAATGGAATGGAAACAAAATGGGACTTTTTTTTTCCTCCATATGAAAGCAGGTTCGTGTTTACCCCAGCCTTCACTCTCTATTTCAAAACCAGAATAGGCCTGCAAAGCCTAGTTTCCTTCGGGGCCCTGAATTCTGCACAGTGGTCATGAATATAAAACCACACACTCAAAGGAATTAGGGAATTATTTGTGAGGGAGGTATGGAAGGTTGGTCACAGAAGACACTTACTTTTATATTGCTATTACCAAGCAAATTGATCTCAAACTTTTTATATTCTGGGTCACAATATTAGTGGCTTTTCATGTTGACCTCTATGTAGCACAGCATTATAATGTCTACTTCCGACCCTAAAACCTGGCTTCTGATGTTTTGTTCTTGTGTGGGTTCAAGTAGAAAAAAAAACAACCACATGTTACATCCAGGGTTAGCTTCAAGAGTAGATAAAGTTCAGACTTGCTTTTATTTTTTTCATTGGTTATAAAACACATTATTTGAGGGAGGTCAGGAACAAATGAGCTGCTTGACATTCCTGAGACAGTGCTGAAACACTAGAAGTTGCTCTTCACCCAGAACTGTTGCAGGAGGTGTGGAACCTCTGAAAAGGGATCATTTTAAGTAGGGGACTGCAATAACCATTTTAAGATAATTTCTTCTTAAGAACTCTGTTTCAGATGTTGTTCTTTTGAAGCAACATGCTTTGTTCCCTGGTAGCTCCTTTTGGCACACAGGTCCTATTAGCATGCAGAAGTTTCGAAGCGTTTTAGTTCATTCTTTGAGAAAGCGTGAAAGTCTTTAAGACATGCTCATCTTTGTTGATGTGTTCTGATTCTCATTGAAGTTTCAGTATGCAGCTCTATGAGATTTCTTTTTTCTCTCATTTTCTCTTTCTGTTGTCATCTTTGAGATGTGCATAAAGTACCCAAATTTTCTTGTTTAGTATATTCTGTGATGTAGGGTGGTTTTCTGTAGTGGTTTGACCTTTTCAGTGTTAAATGTTCTGTTGGCAAGGTGGGAGTGCCTATCTTTTAGGGTCTTGAGAAATTAGTTTGTGGAAAGGGTGCCACCTGCAGGTAATGGTAGGGAACAGAAAGTAAGCCTTCATATAATAGCACACCAGAGGAGCTTTGGATCTGCAGCCAAGTTCCATTTGAATTAAGTTTTTGTCTTAAATAATTTTTGTGACCCTAGATTCCCCATCCTCCAGGCTGGGATTGAAACTTTTTTATTACTAAGGAAATAATAATCTTCCAGTTAATAAGTATTTGTGTCTGTGCTTTACACTAAATGCAAATTGAGAAGAGCATAGACAGTTACACCCACGTCCACACCTACATACGTATGAATAATGAACCACTGAATTTTCTACTATATCTTCTTCACTAACTACATATTAAGAGAGGAAGAATTCAGAAAGTGATTTCAAATACTCCCCTCCACCTTTAATATTTACCCTCAAAAAGATCCTATTTTAAATTTCTTATTTGAGACCAGGAATCAGTAGAGAGATTTCTAGGAAGGCATACATGATCAAGTTGATTAATGAGAAAAAAGGTCATGTTGCATAAAAAGGACGACAGAAAAAAAAAAAAGGACGACAGATAAAATATTAGACAGATGCTTGGAAAAATAATGGTGGGAACAGTGACTCTCATCTCTAAGCAAACATTTCTATTACTGACTAATTGCTAAGTAGCCACAGATAGTGGATGAACTGAGAAGGCAGATGAATGGGTCTGGGAGGGACCAGAAATGGAAGATGGATAGAGTGTGGGCCGTGGAGCCCACCCTGCAGCCTTTGGAGCACAGTGAAAAGTCCTGTGTGTATAAAGAAAAGCAGGAAGAATTTCGCTTCCACTATAGGTTTCACTCTAAACAGTTGCCAATCCAAACGGAATTTCCTTCTAAACAACCTGTCCATATATTCTCTTGCTAAATCAGAAGGAAAGAAGAAGTAGAGAAATAATCCTCTTCTGGGTCAAACTGGTCCAAATATGAAATGTGTTCCTTCTCAAATTGCTTAAACTTCCTGTTGCTATTGAGTCCAGCTGTAGGTCAATCAGAAGCCACTTGGGGGTAGTAAGAACACATGGCCCAATCAGGCTCACCTCTAGTCTCAGCTAGAAAGTAAGGGAGAAGCAACAAAGAGGCTACAATAAGAAAGTGGTAGAAAGAACATATTTTCTTAATAGAAATAGGCACTGAATAGATTTAAGACATGAATTATGTTGGTCAGTCCCAAATACTTTCCTTATCTCCTTTAAGATAAGGGATCCTTAAAAACAAAGGGAAAAAAAGTATCCTGCCACATATAGATTCAGTCTCCTCCTCTGTTAAAAATGAATTTGATTTACAAAACAAAACCGTTTTTAACATAAATTCACAATAATATCTAATGCATTTTACAGTTCAAAATTCTAAAAGTAAAGAAATTGATCCTGCTTTTTATTTAGATAACATAAATGAAGAGATCTTACCATCAACAGACCAATATAATTAGGAATGTAGGACGAAAAATAGGATGTTTTCTGATGATCTCACATGGTATCTCTGATAAGGTTTGGTCTCTACACAAGGAATTTCAAAATGCAATAAAAACAGAAAGATATGATGCATTTCCTTCTAAACAACCTGCATTTTTTTACATATATTTTTTTAATTTTTATTTATTTATGATAGTTACAGAGAGAGAGAGAGGCAGAGACACAGGCAGAGGGAGAAGCAGGCTCCATGCACCGGGAGCCCGATGTGGGATTCGATCCCGGGTCTCCAGGATCGCGCCCTGGGCCAAAGGCAGGCGCCAAACCGCTGCGCCACCCAGGGATCCCAACAACCTGCATTTTTATTTATTTTATTTTATTTTATTTTATTTTATTTTATTTTATTTTATTTTATTTATTTTATTTTATTTTATTTTATTTTATTTTATTTTACTTTATTTTATTTTTCGAGTATTTTCCAGATAGCTTTTCACTCATGGTTGCTGACAATAAATATCATACATTGTAAAAATTTTGTTCTGTTTACACGAAAAGACATTTCTCCAGAACAGATATGCAAATGGCCAAGAAACACATGAAAAGATGCTCAACATCACTAGTCATCAGGGAAATGCCAATCGAAGCTATAATGACATACAACTTCACATACACTAGGATGGCTAGAATTTTTATTTTTTATTTTTTTTTAATTTTTTTTATTTATTTATGGTAGTCACAGAGAGAGAGAGAGAGAGAGAGAGAGAGAGAGAGAGAGGCAGAGGGAGAAGCAGGCTCCATGCACCGGGAGCCCGACGTGGGATTCGATCCCGGGTCTCCAGGATCACGCCCTGGGCCAAAGGCAGGCGCCAAACCGCTGCGCCACCCAGGGATCCCTAGAATTTTTTAAAAAAAGAAAGAAAGAAAAACAAAATAACAAATGTTGGTGAGAAAAAAACAAATGTTGGTGAGGATGTGGAGAAATTGGTACCCTCTGAAATTGCTGGGGGGTTGTAAATTAGTGAATCCACTGTGAAAAATAGTTTGGCAGTTCCCCAAAGTTAAACATAAAGTTACTGTATGATCCAGCAATTCCATTCCTAGGTATGTACACAAAAAAAATATGTCTAAAATATATGAATTTTCATAGCGGCATTATCCATAATAGTTCAAAAGTGGAAATGACCCAAATGTTCACAAACTGATGCATATTTTATATCCATACGATGGAACATTATTTGGTAGTAAAAAGAAATGATTTACTGATTCATGCTACTATAGGAATGAATCTTGAAAATATTAGGCTAAATGAAAGAATCCAGACACAAAAAAACATGTATTGTGTGATTCAATTTATATGAAATGTCCAGAACAGGCAAATCCACAGGGATGGAAAGTAGGTTAATGGTTGCCAGGAGCTTGGGTTGGGGGTTAGGAGTAAACAGGAAGTGATTGTTAATGGGTACAGGGTTTCTTTCTTGGGGTGATGAAATGTTCTGGAATTGGATAATGGTGATGGTTGCACAACTCTCTAAACAGCTAAAAATTAATTGTAGAATTTAAATGGGTGGATTTCATGTAATGTAAATTATATCTTCATGAAGCTATATAAAAATTATACTCTATTTTCTCCCCAAAAGATATTTAAAATGCCTAATGATTATTTAATTATTCTACCCACTTCCATAAGATGAAAAGATTTCTTTCACAGTCAGGGAAAAAAGATCGACAATTGATCATAATTTTAAGATTATAATGGCTTTTGGCCAGCAAATTCCGAATCAGCTGCTCTCAATCTCCCACCAAAATACCTATAAGGATGCCCCAAAAGATATAAGCTAAAATAAAACCTTGAACTGTCAGTATTACCAGAAACTTAGCTTTAAAAAAATCAAGGGATGAGTTACAAGCAACAATTAGCTGAAGTATGCCAACCTGTAAAGAGGTGGGAAGTGCTTTATGTCTTCATGGTTATATGTGCCCTAGATGTGAGACTCAAGGATCAGACCAGTCAAAGAACAGGATAGGCTTCTCTCTGTTTCAAGGGAGCTGCTTTTTGGGACAAGGCAAGGGCTATTCACTATCTCAACCTCTCCACTCTTCTTGATTCCATACAGGAATTGCAATTGCCAGAATACAGCATGTCAAGAAGCCTACAGTAGATACTATATCCTGAGAGGTAGAACTCTAGAAGTAAAGTCTGTGGGTGGGAACAGAAATGAGAAGAGCCCTGATGTATCTGAAAAGGCGATTGGGTCATCATTCTTCTGGACAAAGCAGGGACAAGTATAATGTAGATACTTTATTTAATGGCTATCACCAAGTCTGGATAGATCTTGCTTTGTTTGTTTATATTTATAAATGTTATTTATATAACATATAAATATATATTGTTGCTGTGTTCAATATATCTGTGTGTGTGTATATATATATGTACACACACTGATCCTGTATATTTTATATATATAAACATACTGTGTACTAACCCATATATATACATATACATGTATAAATAAATATATTCATATATATAAATATAAATATGTATAGGAGCACCTGGATGGCTCAGTGGTTGAGCATCTATCTGCCTTCTGCTTAGGTTGTAAATCTGGGGTCCTGAGATTGAGTCCTGTATCAGACTCCTTTTGGGGGGCCTGCTTCTTTCTCTGCCTATGTCTCTGCCTCTCTCTCTGTCTTTCATGAATAAATAAATAAAATCTTAAAATATATATATATATGTAGTGATTAAAATGAATGAAATACATATATATACTTGCTTTGTTTATATATGTATAAATTCATAATTCTTATGAAAAATATTGGACAGAAAAATGAAGCATTATCCTTTAAATTCCATTGAATTTATGCCCATTGGAACTTCTGAGTCAAAGTTTTCATAGTTAAATATTTTAAAGGCTTTTTGCATATATTATTTAACTTCCTTACCTAAAGTTTCTGGTAAATTACAATCTCACCAGCAAAGTATGAAAATTTTCAATTTCTTGCCAATACTGGATACCTAATCATAAAGAAACATGTGTCATTTTGATAGAGAAGCTAGAGAAGCAACGTTATCAGAGTTCTTTTAGCTTAAATTTGACTACTAAGAATATGGAATTGATTTTTTGTAGGTTTACCATTTGTATTCCTTCTTTTGTGAATTCCATGTCTTGTCCTACAAACATTTTTTTCTGTTAGGATAGTCTCAGCTGTGCTCATTTATTTGTTAGAACTCAACATGGTAAGGTACTTACCCTTATCCTCTCAAGTGTTGCAAATGTTTCAATATCCTTTGGGTTTTTTAGTATAATTATTTGTGAGCTTTTTACATACAGAATTTTTTTAATGGTCAATTCTTAGGGTTTAAAATTGTTTTTATTTGAATTCATTTTAGTTAACATATAGTGTATTATTAGTTCCAGGGGTAGAATTTAGTGATTATCAGTTGCATACAATGCCTAGTGCTCATTTGATCAGGTGCCCTCCTTAGTGCCTGTCACCTAGTTACCCCATCCCCCCACCCTTCTCCCCTCCAGCAACCCTCAGTTTGTTTCCTAGAGTTAAGATTCTCTTATGGTTGGGACACCTAGGTGGCTCAGCAGTTGAGCATCTGCCTTTGGCTCAGGTCGTGCGTGATCTCAGGGTCCTGGGATCAAGTCCCACATCGGGCTCCCTGTGGGAAGTCTACTTCTCCCTCTGCCTATGTCTCTGTGTGTCTCATGAATAAATAAATAAAAATCTTTCATTTTTTATTTATTTATTTATTTATTTTTATTTTTTTTAATTTTTTTTTATTTTTTTTTTTAAATCTTTTAAAAAATGGGAGGTTTCTTAGGGTTTGCCTTCCTCTCTATTTGCCTCTAGTTTTATTTGTCCTTCCCTTTCCCTATGTTCATCTGCTTTGTTTCTTAAATTCTACATATGAGTTCAATTCTTAGTTTTATTTTGTAAAGTTTTTTCAACTTTTCCTGCTATGATTAGGATTAACAAGTGTTAACAAATTGCTCATCATTATTTTCTAATGTGGAATAAACCACCTTTATAATAAAGTTCATAGACATTGATAAAGACACAGATTATATAGATAAGAATTTTTGTTCTCTTGTATCAATTACACCTTGACTTATTTTAGCTTTGCAATACATAAATATTTGCAATCTGGTAGTGCAAGATCCCTTCATTATTAAGTTCAAAATTATCTTAGTGACACCACTAAATTAGCACTAGAGATGATAGTTATTATCTGTTCATCAAATTCTCCTCCTGTCAAATTATGTAGTACATATTTTATTTACTAGTAATTTTCTCTCTTATTTGCCAAAATAAAATTCTATGATTTCCGGAGATCCTACACATTTCCGAAAGTTATTCTGAGGTATTTTATAATTTTTCGCTATAGTAGAAGTTTTTTTTTTAAATCTCCTTTTCTGTTGATATTTAGTATTTGAACAGATAATGTGTTTTCTGGTACTATACTGTATATTTTAGAACAAGATGATTAAATGAATTATCTAAATGCACAAAAATATTATGCATTTTTGGTTACCTTGATGATTTCAATTCTGAGGAAAAAAATCCACCCCCTGAGGTAGATTTTTCTGCTGTTTCTTCTTGCACATTCACCAGTATTCCCTTTATGATCTGAAGTATATTTTCCATCAAGAATGTCTGTTTATGAACATGAAATATTGCTTTTTGTCCAGTTTACTCTTCAACCTTTTTGGATGTGAACATCACATTCGTTGTATTGTCACTTAATTTGTACTTTATTTTTAAACGTTTTCATCTATCATGATTTAAGTATTTCTCCTTTATTAAATAAGAGAGAGATTCTCTGTGTCAGTAGAGGGAAGGATATCAATAAAAATGACTTTTGATTTTTAGGCCAACAACTAACATTGATACCATTTACCAGACTAAGGGACACTTAGAGGAAAATAGGTTTTGGAGGGCTGAAAAAACACTGTCCAAAAGAATTTCCTGCAGTGATGGAAATATTCTAGATCTGTGCTGTCTGACCCATGTACAACCAGCCACAAATGGCTATTGTTCTCTTGAAATTGGCTACCATGACTGAAAAACTGAGTTGCTTTTAACGGCCAAATGTGGATAGTGGCTACTATATTATACGATGCACTTTGAGTCATGGAGAAAGATGAAGACAACAAAGTGGCCATTTGGTTCATCAGTTTCATTGGGATGATGGAAAGTTGGAGCAGGCTGAAGTGTGACTAAAACAGAAAAAGCAAATTCAATATCACGTGAAGGAAAAAAAAAAACAAGATGCAAAAAGTATGTGTGGAGAAAGCTGTTTTTCAAGAGTGTAGAAAAAGTACAGAAAACCTGAAAAAGATATATACTAAAAATAACAATGGGTTATCTCTAAGTAGTGAGGTACTACTTGATTTTTATTTTCTTCTTCACACAATTTTTATATTTTCTGAGTTTTTACAATAGTTATATTTGTGCAATTCTAAAAATGCAATAAATAGTATTTGAAATGCAAGTCTCAGGCATTGAACAATTTGAATGGATTATTCCACCTTTGATGAAATTCAAGTATTTGAATATGATTATCTCAATGATATTAAATGTATTAGACCAATACATCATGCTTTTAAAAAATAGAACTAGAATTTGAGAAATTCAAAGAAATGATAAGATCTTTCACCTGCTATTAAATCATTAGCTGAACATAATATGAATCTTTCTGAAACTAAAAGGCTGTTAATGGACATTTTTAGTACATTGGTTCAGTGTCATTGAATTGTACAGTTCTCCCAACAATTTATACTCTAGATCTAAGTTGGTTTTTTTTATAGGCATGGTGGTTTAGGGATTGGTCCCATATTTAAATTATTTAAATAAATTATGCCTTTAAATTTCTGAGAATTCTTGGACATTCTCAAATATTAAATAAGATTCATATTTCCATACATTATGGAAGCTCCTTTTATTTTTATTTTATTTATTTATTTTTAAGTATTTTATTTATTTATTCATGAGAGACACAGAGAAAGAGAGAGAGAGAGAGAGAGAGAGACAGGCAGAGGGAGAAGCAGGCTCCATGCAGGGAGCCCAATGCAGGACTCAATCCTGGGTCTCCAGGATCAGGCCCTGGGCTGAAGGCGGCGCTAAACCGCTGAGCCACCCAGGATGCCCCTGGAAGCTCTTTTTTAAACAAAACTGCAGCTGATTAGTAGCTATCACCAGATACCAAAAATGTCTAAATACCATAACATTAGTATTCTATACACATATATCATTGTTGATTAAACTCTAGTCTTTTCCTACTGGGTATTTTCAGTTTCGTATTTATCTCCATTTCCCTGAGCACTGGTATACTTTTATATGAAGTGTACTATTGCTTTATTGCCTATTATATGAAAAGAAAACAATTAATATTTGATTAATTTTGTGTTCCTTTATTCTATGAATCTGCCATATGAGTTTATTCTGAGATTGTGGGCAAAGGGAAGAAGATGTTTGGCTTCTGAATATTCCAGATGATTTTGCTTACAAAGCCATTGAATTTACTTTCTGTTTATAATAATTTTAAGCAGAAATGAGTGAATGGTATCAATTTGGACCCAATAAAGGAAAAATTTAGACCACTTCATTGGGCTTTGCACAGCATTGCAAACATGTTAACTTTGTTTCCCCCCATTCTTCAAACTCCAGAATTCCCACTACTATTCTGGCAAAAAGCATAGACCCAAGACCCAGCTTGATCCCAAAATGCACAGGAAAGAGAATTGCTATCCAGGTCTTCTCAAGATATTCTCCTAACCTATTGTTAGATGTGGCATAGAAGTAAGAGCATTAGACTACGGGTAAGAATACCTGGATTGTCTTCATCTTCCTGAGCTTCTGCTTACTTCCAGTGTATGTGCCATTGAGTACATTATTAAACCTCTTTGCACTTTGGTTTCCTTATAGAAATACATGTAGTTATGAAATGGAGGCCATAATGGTTCTTTCTCCCTGAAGTATGGTGATGATTAGGTTTTGTTTTTAAAAAAAGATTTATTTATTTATTTGAAAGAGAGAGAGATTGTGAGAGAGAGCATGAGTAGGAAGGGCAGGGGGAGAAGGAGAGAGAGAATCTCAAGCAAAATCTCTGCTGAGCACAGAGCCTGACATGGGGCTCCATCTCCCAACCCTGAGATCACCATAAGAGCCAAAAGCAAGAGTTGAACACTTAACTGACAGTGCCACCCAGGTGCCTATGGTAATGATAAGTGTTGAGAATTTTATAACGCACCTAACACTTAAATAAGTGTTAAATAAACATGATCTCCCTCCTTCAAGAAAGACCAATAGAGTTCATCAAGTCAGGTTCCACTCCCACTCTGCCTGTTTCAGGTCAGGTGATTAGGAGCAAGCTATTTAACTTCTCTAGCCTCAAGTCTTCTGTTAAAAGAAGATAATACTATTACTTATCCATTGAGACTCTCATGAGGATTTTAGCATAGTGTGGTATAGCATATATGAAGTTTCTCACAAGATAAGTACAAAATTATTATAAAAATTATTATAAAAATTATAAAATTATTATTATATACATAATATAAAATTATTATAAAAATTATAAAAATTATTATAAAATATTATAAATAAGTACATTATTATTAATGATTTATCTAGAGTGTCCTTTAAAGATGTCCCAACACTAATATATGCAGGATGTGAGGAACACAATTCTTCCCATTCTCACCTTCTTTTTCTTAGCAAACACTGTGAAGATATCCCAAACCCTCATGAAAAGGCACAGAAGAGCTCTCACAATATATCAATTTGGGCTGGATTGGGATGATACCTTATAAATTATTGTCATGATCAAAGGAAAGAAAGATACAGAAAATAGGTTTGTGGTAGAAAACTCAATGTTTTCCAAAACCCTTTCCTTTGAAAGAAGAAATACATTCCAATTTTTATCTAATACACTGTGATAAACTTGTCAGCTGCCCAGTTCATTTTTTTAAGATTTTATTAATTTATTCATGAGAGACACAGAGGGAGACACAGGCAGAGGGAGAAGCAGGCTCCATGCAGGAAGCCTGATGTGGGACTGGATTCCGGGTCTCCAGGATCAGGCCCTGGGCTGAAGGTGGCGCTAAACCGCTGAGCCACCCAGGCTCCCTTGCCCAGTTCATTCATATTATATGACAAAGTGTTTCTCGTGAAAGGCCATATGCCCAAATCCACTTTCTTTTTTAATTTTGAAGATTTTATTTATTTATTTATTTGAGAGAGATAGTGAGAGAGAGAGCATGAGCCGGGAGGGGGCAGAGGGAGAGGGAGAAGCAGATTCCCCAATGAGCAGGAAGCCCAACCCTGAGATCACGACCTGAGCTGAAGACAGATGCTCAACCAACTAAGCCACCCAGTTGCCCCCCAAATCCACTTTATAATGATATTTGTGAACACCTTCATATAAACAGTCAAGTGAAGCTCTGAAGTATTTATGTGGAGAATTCTGGCCCAATCTCTTACATCGTTAAAAATAATCATAATAAAACTACTAATTTAAAGAGAAAATCTTCAACTTGAGCTTTATAAAAACTTGCCTCAATTTTTCCTTTTAATTTGCACATCCAGATACATCATAATGAAAAAATATATTTAAAGTACTGATGATATAAATGATATAAATAATAATAATAATAATTATGATACTACTGAATGATATAAATTTTAAAGGGATTAGTTTGGGGACCAAATGAAAAAGAAATTAAATAATTTTTCTCCAGCCTTATTGTAGGTATAATTTACAAGAATATTATGTATTGAGGTGTACAATGTGATGGTTTGATACATGTATACATTGTGAAATGGTTGCCATAATCATGATAATTGACACATCCATCACCTCACATAGTTACCTTTTGAGGTGTGTGTGTGTGTGTGTGTGTGTGTGTGTGTGTGTGTGTGAGATGAGAACACTTAAGTACTCTCTTAGCAAATTTCAAGTATGCAGTAGAGTATTATTGACTATAATCACCGTCCTATAGATTAGATCCCTAGAACTTATTCATTTTATTAACTATAAATCTGTACCCTTTGACCAACATCTCCCTATTCCCCTGCCCCCAATCCCTGCTAATCACTGTTTCACTCTCTGATTCTGCATGTCTGATTTTTGCAGATTCCACCTATAAGTGAGATCATACAGTATTTGCCTTTCTTTATCTGACTTATTTTATTGAACTCCATGTCCTCCATGTTCATCCATATGGTCACAAATAACAGGGTTTTCTTCTTTTTTATGGATAAAATATTCATAGGTAGATAGATATCACATTTTCTTCATTCAGACATTTAGGTTGATTCTATATCTTGGCAATTTTGAATAATGTTGCAGTGAACAGAGAAAGGCAGATATCACTCTGTGATACTGATTTTGTTTCCCCTAAATAAATACTCAGAAGTAAGATGGCTGAATCATATGGTAGTTCTATTTTTAATTATTTGAGGAACCTCCATATTGTTTTCCACAGTGGCTGCACCAATTTACATTGCCACCCATGGTGCACAAGGCTTCCTTCTTATTCTCATCCTTGCCAACATTTGTTATAACTTGTCTTTTTGATAATAGCCATCCTAACCATCTCATTGCAGTTTTTATTTGCATTTACCTGATAGTTGGCCATGTTGAGTATCTTTCCATGTACCTGTTGGTCATTTAGCTCTCCTCTTCAGAAAGATATCTATCCCAGTCCTTTGACCATGTTTTTAATCAGTTATTTGTCTTTTTGCTACTGAGTTGTAGGAGTTCCTTATATATTTTAGATATTAAAGTTTTATCAAATGGATGGTCTGCAAATATTTTCTTTTTCCATTTGATAAGTTGCATTTTCATTTTGTTGATAGGTTCCTTTGCTGTGCGGAAGCTTTTGAGTTTGATGTATATTCATTTGTTTATTTTTACTATTGTTACCTGCACCTTTGGTGTTATACCCCAAAAATTATTGCCAAAGCCAATTGTCAATGAGTTTTTTTTCTCTATGCATTCTTCCAGGAGTTTTAAAGTTTCAAGTTTTACAGTTAAGTCTTTAATCAAGTTTGAGTTGATTTTTGTGTATAAGGGTTGAGATTTCATTCTTCTGCATGTGGATATCAGTTTTCCCAGCACCATTCATGAAGAGATTATCCTTTCCTCATTGCATATTTTTTGTGGTTTCATCACAGATCAATTGGCTGTATTTGCATGAGTTTATTTCTGGGTTCTCCATTCTGTTCCATTGGTCTATGTGTCTGTTTTTATGCCAGTACCATACTGGTTTGATTACAGTAGCTTTGTAATACAGTTTGAAATGTGTGATGCCTTTAGCTTTGTTCTTTCTCAATATTGCTTTATCCATTGGAAAAAATAATTTCAAACAATTTTGCTTTATTTTACAATTTATACACACCTGGTGAAAAAAATAATAGAAACTACAGAGTATAAGGGAAAAGATCACTGGCAATTTGGTGATATCTATAATTAACATAAAATATACTTAAAAATAGAGGCACCAGTGTGGCTCAGTTGAACTCTTGATCTCAGCTCAGGTCTCGATCTCAGGGTTGTGAGTTCAAGCCCCGTGTTGGGGTCCACACTGGGCGTGAAGCCTACTTTTTAAAAAAGTATATATATACACGTGTATATTTAAAAATAGAAAAGAATTAATTTACATTTGTTGACAAGGTAACTGTATAATTGTTCTACGGATGATTTGACAAATAGTTACACAGAACTGATTCAAATAAGCAGTAGTTTTGTCATTTCGTAGCAGAGGTTTTTTTTTTTTAATAACAAATAAATTCCTCCTGGAGTTAAAAAAAAGAACTTTACTATGCTATTTCTCAGTCAAAATAAATCCTGATTGCCATATTAATAGTTTGTATGTTTTAAAAAATTAATTAGCAAATGAAAGCACGTGGCCACATAAAGACTTATATACAAATGTTCAGAGTAGCTTTGTTTGCAACAGCCCCAAACTGAAAACAACTCAAATGTCCATCAACAGGTCAAATGATTAAAAAAAAGAAATTGTGGTATAGGCAATAAAAATAATGAATTATTGATACACATAACAACACATATGAATTTCAAAATGATGTAAGTAAAAGAAGCCAGAAAATAAAGAGTAGATTCCGTAAGATTCCATTAATATAAAACTCTAGAAGGTACAAAGTAACCTACGGTGACCAAATGCAGACTTGCAGGTGCTCTGTGGAGGAAGGAGGGACAGTTGTGAAGATAAGGTGATATGCTTAGGGAGGGACAAGAAGACAGGATTACAAAGGAACAGTAGGAAATTTCTGGGTGATGTGGAATTCGTTCATTGGTTACTGTCTTGGTTATGGTGATGGCTTTACAGACATAAACATATGGCAAAACTTACCAAATTGAGCACTTTAGATACAAACACTGCACTTTATTACACATCAATTATACCTCAATAAAGCTATTAAGAAAAGAACATGTCCTGTGTCCTGTTTATCTTTGTTTAAAAAAGTATGAAAGGAAACTATAGGCCGCTGATCTTTATGAAACTTCCTGATGTCTTGGGCCTTTGCCCTGTGATGTTCAATGATTAACCCCTTTGGAACATTACAGGTTCCTCCAGAGAAGTAGAAATGAGTATTTCAGGTCCTCTGTCTTTATTATATGGCACTCTCCTAAGTCATCATTTTAAATCACCATTTTTTAAGTCTTATGGCTTCAACCTTCACTCTTTTGCCTTTGTGATTGTGAGCATGCACACACATAGGCACCTCTCTTCCTCTTCCGGGGTGCTGAAAGACCCTCACACTTCTAAGAATGTTTTTTTTTTTCTTTCTCTCTTGTGTTCTGCTTTCCTCTGTGAAACTTCATAAAGCCAACTAATTGAGTCAGTACCGAAATTCCCATTTTGCAACAAATGGCCACAAATATAAAAAGTTGCCTCTAAATGAATGCAGAAGTATCCAGTAACTGTTATCACAAGTTATGCGGTTACTAGACTCAAACCCGTGACATAAATGGACCTTGGAATGCAAGAAGTTAAATGAACAAGTTTGGTTTTTCCATGGCTTGCCAACAAAACATTTCTCGTTTCTGCTCAGATAAGCTTCTTGTTTGTACTTAAGTTTCTGTAAGTGCTGGATTTTTTCCTCCTTGGTAATATGATAATGTATTGTATGATAATATATATATATATATATATATATATATATATATATATATATATATATTCCTTTGGAACAGATGCGTGAAAAGAAAAACTTACAAATGGGTTTGGATGAAAAATGTTTATGAAAAATTTGAGGACCTATTCTGAATGCATTGTATTTCCTGGCAAGGTTTACAGACAGCCATCAATATTTTTTAATAATATCTTTATTGAGACATAATTCATGTCACATAAAATTAAACCTTTTAAAGTGTATAATTCAGTGTTCTTTAGTATAGTCATAGCATGTGCAAAAATCACTACCTTATGTAATTCTGTAATATTTAGACACCCCAAAAAGAAACTCCCTACACAGAAGCAGGCTTCATTTCCCCCTTCCCTCTAGCCCCTGTCAAGCACTAATCTACGTCCGTTTTTATGCATTTGCTTCTTCTGGACATTTCATATAAATGGAATTATACAATCAATGATCTTTGGTAACTGTCTTCTTTCACTTACTCTTCACTTACAATGTTTTTAAAGTCCATCCATGTTGGGCTATGTATCAATATGGAATTCTTTTCACTTTCAATGCATATGTCAGTATCTCATTCCTTTTCATTGCTGGATAATACATCTCAGTTTTTATCCTTCAATTAATGGACATTGCTGAAGACTAGTCCATTGAATGGATATACCACATCCTGTCTGTCCATAAGTTGATAGACATTTAGGTCATTTTCATTTTATTAACTATTATGAATAATGCTATTATGAACATTTCTGTAAAAGTCTTTGTAGAAACATGTTTTTCAATTCTTTTGGGAATGAAATTGCTGGGTTATATGATAACTTTATATTTAACTTTTTAAGCAATTGCCAAACTGTTTTCAAAAGCAGCTGCACAGTTTACATGTCCTCCAGCAATGTTTGAGGGTTCCAACTTCACATCCTCACCAAAGCATGATGTCTGTCTTTTTGATTCTAACCATTCTAGAGAGTGTAACATGGTATTTTATTGTGGTTTAGATTTGCATTTACCTAATCACTATTGATGTTTTGCATCCTTTATGTATTTATCGACCTTTTTTTTTTTTGCAAGATTTTATTTATTTATTTGAAAGAGAGAAAACACGATGAGCAGGAGGGGCAGAGAGACAAGCAGACTGCTGTGAGTCTGAGCAGAGAGTCTGACCTCCATCCTAGAACCCTGAGATAAGGACCTCAGCCTAAGACAGATGCTTAACTGACTGAGCCACCCAGGCACCACTTTATTGATCATTTTTACATCATTTTTGAAAAACATCTCTATTTAAGTCTTTTGCTCCTGTTTTGATCAGCTTATCCGTG
Organism: Canis lupus dingo; assembly: GCF_003254725.2. Classification (NCBI taxonomy): domain Eukaryota; kingdom Metazoa; phylum Chordata; class Mammalia; order Carnivora; family Canidae; genus Canis; species Canis lupus. The sequence continues at coordinate 89,470,259 of NC_064281.1, read as the reverse complement.
TTTTTATTGCTGAGATGCAATGGTGTCTTTAAATATTCTGTATTCCACACTCTTCTCAGATATATGATTTGCAAATGTTTTCTCCTGTTACATGCATTAAACCCACTTTATTGAGTGTCATTTGAAATACTCTTTTTTAAAATGTTTATAAAGTTCCACTTAACATTTTTTTCCTTTGGTTGATTTTTATTTTGGTGATATAACTAAGAAGCCATCGCTTAATGTACATTCATTAAGATCTACACCTATGTTTTCTTCTAGGGGTTTAATAGTTTGAACCCTTATATTAAGGTCTTCAATTCATTTTGAGTTGATTCTTGTGTATGGTGTAAAGTAAGGGTCCCTCTTCATTCTTTTGCTTGTAGATATCTAGTTGTCTCAGTACCATTTGGTGAAAAGACTTTTTTCCTTGTTGAAATGTTTGGTATCCTGTCAAAAATCAATTGGCAATAAATATAAGAGTTTATTTCTGGACTCTCAATTTTCTTCCATTGATTTATATATTCATCTTTATGCTAATACTACACTGTCTTTATTAATGCTGTTTTGTAGTGAAAACAAGCAAATGTATGGTTTATTTTTAAAATCAAAAGAACTGTAATTACCAAAGATGTGTTTCTACAGTCATATGAAAAAATCAATAGATTTTCGTTAGCATACCTACCATACAAAAGTTCAATGTTTTAAAAATCCCCTCCTCCATTCCTTCCTCATAGGAGATTTTAAATATGATCAATTATATTTTTACTTATTATTCTCTGTTTCATTCCAGAAAAGATTTAAGGCAGCCCAGATAAATTCTTATTCTTATGCCACACATATTTGCTTATTTTTTCTATTTGGGAAAAAATAAGAGATTGGCTATTCCTCATTTAAATACCAAACCAAACTACTATCTTGCTCCTTCCTCACCCACATCCTTGCCATGAACATGAAAATACGCCTTGGACTTAGCTTCCCAAAGACTCAATAGGCAAGGAGAAAACCCTATAGACCTGTGAGCTTTCTTGGATTTATATGAATATAGGACCTTAGTGCCTGTCTTCTTTTCTGTTTATCTTAACCTCCTTAGCTCCCCACAGTCCTGCCTACTAACTGATCATAACTATAGGACTATCTCATCTTAGTTTCTGGGCCAGTACTGACACAGGTCATATAGCAATAGTGCTCCTACCACAGCCTGTTCCTCAATTCTCAGTCTGTATTTTGTGGAGCTTAGAATGTTGCTGCAATTTAAAATTATATTCTCATGGTTCTGCTTCAGCTGTTCAAGTCACATGTTACCTCTTCACTGAACCTCCATGTTCTACTGGTATCTAGATTCAGAACATGATGTGTCAGGATGATTCCTGGCTTCTGGGTTACCGAAGATTTTTTTAAGGACAATAAATAAGACAATGGTGCTTCTCTCCAAGACCTGATAATTTAGTTTCTTCTTGAAAGTAATAGCCTTGAATTCCAGTCCACTTGACTAAAGCCTGATATCTCAACTGGCCCTTGTGGGCTACTTATCTGGAATATAAAGTGGTTTTGGTCCTTTGCAGCAAGTGGCTAATCTGAGGCCAAATAGTAATTTAGGACAAAATCCTGGTGGGAGGGCAGCCCAGGTGGCTCAGCGGTTTAGCGCCGCTTTCAGCCCAGGGTATGACCCCGGAGACCTGGGATGGAGTCCCACGTCTGGCTCCCTGCATGGGGCCTGCTTTTCCCCCTGCCTGTGTCTCTGCCTCTCTCTGTGTGTCTCTCATGAATAAATAAATTTTAAAAATCTTTAAAAAAAAATCCTGGTGGGAGAGGTGGATGGGAGTTAGCCCAGTTACTGATGTTGGGCCTAGAGAGACAGTTTTGATACTAGTCTTGACTTTTGAGCCTGTCTGTAAATGAATATCTAAATATATTAGTGAACCATAGCAACTTGAACTCCAGGCAGTATGGTTCACACCTGTGAGACAGGATCTCCGTGATGTCCCTTACAGCAAGGCACCAGAATTCTACTTTCAGGGAAGCATTATTTCAGACTACAATGACACCTCCTTTTTCTAACACAGTCTAAGACAAGAAATATCTGAAGAGCATAGGAATAGTTTATAGAATGGAACCTTCAACTAATCGTACATTTAATTATTATTGACCACAATCTATGTGTAAGAAATTCATACATATTTGGGGAAGTGATAGGAGTAGGAATTAGTAGGAGCAAGTGTATCTATTTGTTAAGAACAAGATATCACACACTTTACTATTCCAACAAATATTCATTCAGCACCTACTATATGTCAGCCTGTTCAAAGCACTGGGGATCCAACATTGCAAGAAACAGGCTAAAGAGTCTTTTGTGCATCATATTCTTTCCTTACAAGAATAGCAGAGGCAAACCAGATTTTTGGTCCTTTTGGCACCAGGCACTCTTCTGTTATCTTTATTCTGAATTGGCAACATTTTCTCCTCTTGTTTCACTAAATTCATTGTAATTGTGTTTTTAGAACTCCAAATTCAGTTCCCCTCTCAGGTACTCTCTGGCAGGAAATATGTTAAATTTCCAAAGATACAAACACAAGTAGCTGATTCCTCCCCTAATATTTCTCAGAGTCTAGTGGGAGAAACAGGCCAAAAAAAAATCCCTCATCTCAATCCTATGCAATATGGCATCTGTGGTGACACACAGAATCACATAGTTCTGTGACAGAACATAGGAAGGACATCTAAAGAAGACTGCAAAGAAGGAGGTTCAGTGATGGCTTCCTGAAGCAGAAGATATAAAGAACAACCAGTCATCTTCTACAAAACATGGAGACTTTTTTCAAGATTTTATTTATTTATTCATGAGAGACACACACAGAGAGAGAGGGAGGCAGAGACACAGGCAGAGGGAGAAGCAGGCTCCATGCAGGGAGCCGGATGTGGGACTCGATCCCGGGACTCCAGGATCTCACCCTGGGCCGAAGGCAGGCGCTAAACCACTGAGCCACCCAGGGATCCAAAACATGGAGATTCTTGAAGCTAGAATTCCTTTCGTAATAAGCCAAAGGGGGATCACTTAGGTGTCTGGGACAACACCCCGACATTGGCTTATTATCATATCATGCCATTTGTGTAGCAGCTCCTCCAACATACCTAATCAAGAAAAGGTCTTAATAAATTCATTCGAGAGAACAGGCATTTCCACTGTAGCCGCCAAATCAATGATTTATGCTTCTACTTTTAGGGAAGCACCATGATACAGTTTGGTAGCTCTCATTCTTGGATGCATGGTAGAAGAGTCTGGCTAAGGGCCTTAAAAATACAAATGACTTGCTGTCACCCTAGATGAATTAAATCCAAATCTTTGCGGATAAGGCCCAGACATCTGTATTTTTAAGAGTTCTTTAAGTAATTCAAACGTGCAGTCAATGTTAAAAATAAGGGATATAGAAGGATAAACAGCTTTCACAGGACATGTGTTCTCTTCATGTTCAATAATGAACTTACCCTGTGACTTGAGTGAATCATTTCATTTTTCTTGTCCTTAATTTCCTTGTCTGCAAGATGAGATGATCTGCAAGGTCTAACATCCTCATACCATGGCTCTCTTTATTTCTGGACTGTATTCTCCAGCTCGTTTACCAGAGTACAGACTTTGGTATTTTGATTGCAGCTCTATTTACTTTATTCAAACACATGGTGATTCTCAAACTGATTTGTACTGTGGATGAAAGTTAACATTCTTAAGGAAAAGATTCGGCCAAAGAAAATTTTTCAAAGAATTATGTAATGAAATCAAATATAATAACACTTGAGACAACAGTTTTTCATGTAATGAGATAATCCAGACTGTGATACATTGGAAGGGGTTACTCTCCAAGGAGCAGTACAATGATAGATGGGGGAGAGTCAGAACAGCCAGGCTCACCACCTATTTAGAACTTAGCCTAAAGAAAAAATGAGCTTCCCAGGTGCTAAATATGCTTTCTGTTTATATTTCTGGAAAGGTGAAACTACAGACCCTGAGAGGACTTGTTGGTTGGGACCAATTTCAGGTTTACTTCTCATAAAAATATACCTGAAATATATACAATGTATCACACCCAGACCATTGTGGCTATAATTCTGTAAAATAAATAAGAAGTGTTTTAAAACTAGAATTTTGGTGGCCTATAAACTACTGTCAGTGTTAAGAATATCATCACCTGTACTAAAAGTTTTGAAAAGAAAATCTAAGGCCCTAGAAGGGCCAGATCACCATTCATGTATTCCCAAAGAAAGATAGGGTTGATGTATCAAAATGCCTGTCAGTTGTTGCAGTCTTTGAGGTCAATAACCAGTGCTGTTCATAGCACTTTATCCAATGGTGGCAGGAGTAAATCACTGATGGGGAATACAGCATGATTGGAAAGAAAGCATAAACGTCCCCTCATTCAAGGTTATCCAGAATAGAAATAGTACAAGAAATATAATAATAAACAAACTGAAATCCATGGTAATTGAGGAGATAGGAAGTAACTTGGCTTCTTGAAGGGAACTCAAGTTTCCAGGCCCAGATAAATTGATTCTCAGCCTGAGACTAGCTTATCGAGTATAAAAGACAGGTTTAGATGCTGGAGGTCATGCAGGAGTTTAGAGGGTCGAGAAATAGTGAATACATTTTCTCATTCCCTCCTGCCACAGTAAAAATATCCAAAGTTTATGCTTAGGACAAGGTTGCCCAGTAGAATAAGAAGGGACTTTCAATGACACAAACACAGCTTTCAATCAGCTGCACCACAATGGCCCGGAGGAGATCACTTTACTTTCTGAGTCTCAGTTTTCTCAATTGTAAAATAAAAATAAAATACCAATGTCATAGTTTTGTAGAGAGAGAATAGAATGTATGAACGGCCCAGCAGAATGCTTGGTACATGGTAGACATTCAACAAGTAATAGCCCCTCTATTATTAAAATAAATTGTGCCTTAGGCTTGATTATTTTTGTACTCATTCTTGAGTTTCTGGGAGCCTTGAAGATAACTTATTGTGAAGATACATTGTAGGATCACCAATGTTGATACATCCTGTGATCGAGTTGAATAACTGCTTTCTGAAATATCTTGGTGATAAGGAGTCAGACTAGATTTTCACCTTCTAAGGACAGACGTTTCAAAAGAGGTTTTTTTTTTTTTAAGTAGTGCTAAGCTATTTAATGTTTTGGATTCTTTCTGTAGTGAGAAAAAACCCATCCCCCCAGGCTGTTTGTTTAAAAGAAAACAAGAGTTAGTGTTTGTTTCATCTTATTTTGTTTTCCAGATGACCTCGCAACTTCTTTGTCATCTTTTTTTTTTGGTCACCTGTGTGTTCTCTGTCCCACGGGATGGTGCTCAACAGTGATGATATATGTGTGTGTTTTGGAAAGGGAATTGGGAAGAAATGTAAAATAAAGATGTAAAATATTGCTCACAACAAGCTTATTTTGAAGCTATAAGGCACAAAGGTCCTAATGACACGGTACAAGAAGAGTGTTCACAGCATAAAAATAGATGTGATTGGAAACATACTGTGCTTTTTTTCTCTAAAGTTTAGCTCTATAATTTGGCCCCAGTGCTGGAAAATTCCTGCCTTCTGAAGGGCATGTAACTCTTTATTGAACAAAACAGGCACTCAAAATAAATGTGCATTTAACACACACACGAATGAAGAATATAGTTTATAATCTGGTGCAAAAATATGCAGTGAGTACAATTGTGTGGTGGATCTCTGCTGCCTCAACTTCAAGCACTGTTTAGTGGCCAAAATTCTCAATATACCTAGACATCAGGATACTGTAGATAAGTTGCCCCTAAATTAAGGTGAGCAAAACAAACTCTTCACACTATTTCTTATGATACATTTGAATTCAAAACAGGAGGACCTGGTGTTTGTATGTCGAAAAAGACCAGCTTTGTAGTCCTAGCCTTGCCAACCCCTGGTTTTGTGGTGATTCACTCAATATCTCTGAGTCCCAAGAGTTCCTATCTAGAAAATTAGGGACTTTCACTAAATCATCCTTAAATTCCCATCTAGCATTCTTTGCTATTTTATAATTTTACAGAAATTATCTATGCTTAAAATGTATATGAGTTTATACATAAAACACTCCAAAGCAATAAAGACATCAGCCAACTTTTCTCTGAAAGATGTATACAGGTAGATATAGATATGTTATAATTCTGTAATACCAGAAGGTAAGTGTTTCCATGTTATCAAAATGAGAGCTAAAGTTTCCAATGATTCTGGTCTGTCTGCTGAATTCAAGTGAGCACAACATGCTCACTTATGGTGATGTGGCTGCCATTGGCCCCAGGAGTCTAAAACTGAATAAAATCAAGAAGTCTGCTTTTTTTTGCTTCTCCCAAATAAGGTTCAATTAGACTTTTCACTTTATAAATCTGATGTGAGGAAGTAAGAAGCACAAGTATAGCCTGCTGTCTGCCCATGACTCTTCAACCCAAGGCAAGAGGCCAAAGTGAAGGGTTCCTAACTACCTACCCTTTATAAATTTGGACAGGACACAAGTGGGCACTCTTCTGATAAATGGGTCCACCAGTAAAGATGAAATTGCCCTAATAAATAAAGTGCAACAGAGAACATTTTTTATATAGTCCTGTGACAATATATAGAAGTCTAATGAAAGCAGCTACAAACAATGCTACTTTTGCAAAAACATTCTCTTTGCTGAATCAATATAAAAGTTGGAAAACAGTTTAGGGTCCCTTTTGTTGAGTGTTGGCTCTTACAACAGTACTGGGATCATAATAAAAGTGATATCCTAATAAAACACTGCTCATATTCATTGGTTATAGAAGTTTTGTCTTTTTTAAAGAAAAATATTAAGGTTAAAGAATCATATACTTTGAAAATTCAAAAGTAGATTAAGGAAATATTTTTCAAATCTTCCATTTTAGAAAGGAGGAGACTGAGATTTAGAACACTTTAATGTGATCCATGAGACCATATGGGAAAATAGTTTTCATCTACGGAAACTCTGAAAGAAAAGATTATGCATGTAATGAGCATAGCTTTCATTCAAGGAAACAGTATGTCATAAGTCATCACTTGGGGATCATAAATATCCTGGATGTCTGTACATTTTGACTTAACATGCAAAGGCATTAACTAGACTCACATTCCAAAATCTTTTATTTTGATGTTCTCATTTGTTTAATGTATATACAATTATTCCACTGTATGTGATTTGATAATTGTTACAAAAATTCAAGCTCACAGATTACTAAAGTCATATTTCTCCCTATGATGAGATCAGTATGGTAGTCTATGAGGTAAGAATTTTAAATTATTAACTATCTAAAATATGCAATCAGAAACATAATGGTTTAATGAGTTTACTAGTTGCTTGGAAAATTGTATAGTTTCATGTATAAAATAATAGTGAAGATATCATTTCTATATTCATTTTTATTTATACATTTATCTTTTGCTGTCCACAATTTCATATTTTTCCACATCAACAAGCCAACAATAAAAACTGATATTTTGAAGATGTGTCTATCATATTTATATTACTTATTTCTAATGAAAGTGTCTCTTTTTATTGACACATGCATTAATCTTACATGCTAACCAATAACAGAACTACACACATTGAGATAGTTCATGAAGAGACAGGCTTTTCCCCTGAAATATACCTATGAAATATTCAGCCCTCTTTTATTTTTCTTTTAGAATCATATAAAAAATAATCTTTTGGGAGACGCAAATTAGCTCAGGTACTGAGAGTGAGCACCTCATTAAAATGTTCCTGGGTAATAAGCATGCTGAAATGCCTCAAGTGTAAGTAGATGGTGCAGATGGGTAATTTGAATATGCATATATTCTTGCCTTTATGTTGCTCTGCCCTACTTAAACTACCATTCATTTGAGTTAATGCCACAGCATCTCTCTATCCTTTCCTACACTGCATCCAGAGTTCAGGCTGAAATTATTCCTCTGTGCTGTATTATGGATGAAAGATTTGAGTAGGATTTTTTTTTCAGTGCCAGTCTTAATAACATGAAACTGAAGCATCCACACTCACCATTACACCTAGGGAGTGTGGGTGTTTCTCACTTAGATAATCGCACTCAACATTGCCTGGTATCTCTTTTTAGCCCATAAAACATCTGGCCTGACTGTTGATTACCATGGTTCCAAACTCACAAATAAACCTGATGAATTCTCTGCATGCTAGATCATGTCAGATTTCAGTAAATTATCATCTTGTGACACGTAGTCATTTCGGGTACCCAACAGCAATTAAATCCCAAACAAAGTAGGGCACAAAAGGAAATTAACGGAACTCTCACAACATGCTGAATTCCTTAAAGTAAGTACAATTCTTTCTAAAACAAATAGACACAAGGTGATGACATGAGTGTATAATAATGAAACTTCATATGAGTTTAAGTCACTTTGCTTATTTAGCTCATTCCATGTCTTTCTTAATAAGAAATAGAAGACATTGTGGAAGCATATATCCCTAGATAAGAAATTACGGAGTACCTTTTATTTTTCCTTCTCATAAAGCAAAGAGAAAAGAACATTGCCCTAGCCCTTTTTAACATTTGTTCTTCTTTGCAATCTCTGGAATTCCTACTGTGAACCAGAATGATGAAATGATTAGCATGCAAGCTTTTGCTGGGCATGGTCTCACATTTTATTAAATTAGTAAGTGTCATTATTGGATTGCAGTTTTTGTCTCTCTGGAAAAATGTCTTTCTTTTCCTCCTATTCTCCTCCTTCATTTGTACTTTTCCTAAGGCTAATACACATTTCTACCTCAGGTTTTAATCCAGGGCTGAACAGACACTGGCTATGATTTGTGTTTTTTAAATTCTTGCAAAGAGCAGCAAGGCAGGAAGTAGAGGGGAAGAATTAGAAAGAATGGAATAACGGAAGTGAAGAAGATTCAATTGCTGACAATTGCCTATTGACCTCCAAGTCTCTCATCAGTGTGACACTGAGCCATAAATGTAATTGTTGCTGTTAGTGTGATGTGTGTTAGAGAAACGCAATGGAAATGGGGCTAACCACAAAAGCAGTATCTGTGGTTAGGGAAGAAAGAAGCCACTTAAGCCTGGGAATGGAGAAAAATAATTTTTCCAAGCTTTGCATTCAAGACAACTTGACCAAGTTCATCAAATGCATTAATACAAAAAGCTTTATATACTCTTGGAAGTTAGATAAAAGTCCAAGAGTTTGTTTTTCCAAAATATAAGCAAATGGATTGCAAGTCTAAAGATCACCTAGACCTCATAAAGTGCCCGAAACTTGAAATTCGTTTTTCAATAAAAATGAAGTTATACATTAGTTAAGTTCTTATTCCAAGTGTTGAAGGTGGGGTTCACTTGGAGACATAGATGTGCTGTTGGAAGTTAGGAATAGAATACACATTTGTGAGGGGAAGAGTGAGGGCAGCGGGACTGGGCAGAGGGAGAAGTTGAATTGTGATAGTCACAGCAAAGGCCTCAGCTGATCTCCTGGGGAGCTCTGGAGCTGGAATCGCTTTTCAGAATTATCTCAAATTGAGATAAGGGGCGGGGTTTTGTACCTTCACATTGACCCAGTCACTGGATGCAAGCTGACCTTGGGGAGAGGGCGTGTTTGGGATGAAATGATCTTTGCCCAGGGCCAAATCCCAAAAAGGGACTTCATTGGAAGCCATCAGCTGATCAACACTGCCAAATCTGGGGAAATGAGTGCTTCAGAATTAAAATGGAGCTGGAGGTGATCTGAGCTGTTGACCACAACATCCACTATACTAACCCAAAAAAGTCTATTTAATCCTTAATATACTTGCACTATCATAGTAATGATACTATCCTTGATACACTTGGGACATGTAATAAAAGCAGGCACTAGCATTAAGCAAAGTTTCAAACTAGACAACAGGTGTCATTGTCATCCTTCCACTTCCCTCCATGTACTCCTTCATTACCACCTAGTAACTCATTTCTTAGGCAGTAGGTTCTTAATGTCCCAGACTACTTTCCTGCACCCCCAAATGCCCTTACACACAGTAGCATTCCACTCCTACTGACTCTATCTCATACTATGCTCCAGCTCTAGAATTGCCAACTTCCCTTTCACACTCAAACTTGTCAGTTCTCTCATATAGCATGACTGAGTTCATCATGAAAGCAATTGTATCAATGTTAGCCACTAGAATGTACGAAAACCTGATCATCTTTCTTCCTCTCACAAACCTTTTCATTTCAAAAAGAAGCCGTGGAACACCCAACTGAATCCCTAACTGGTAGAATTTTAGGTAGTATAATGAAGTGAAATGAAGAAAAGAGATTTAGGAACAGGAATTTACCCTCGAGTTAGCCCTCCTAAACTAATTCAGTTTAGAACTTTAGAGCTCTTCTAAAAAGACTTTACTCAAATCTCCTCAGAATATGGTGGACTTTTCTCTCAAATTCTTATGAGAATTCTTTAGTTTGTAGACTTATAGTTATGAGTCACAATAGCTATTTTTTACGTTTTTATTTAAATTCCAGTTAACATAGAATGTAATATGATTTTCAGGTGTATAATATGGTGATTCAACACTTCCATGCATCACTCGGTCCTCATTCCGACAAGTGCCCTCCATCCCCATCACCTATTTCCCCCCCATACCCCTCACCTCTCCTCTGGGGATCATCAGTTTGTTCTTTATAGTTATGAGTCTGTTTCTTTGTTTGCCTCTCTCTTTTTTTTTCCCTTTGCTTGTTCCTTTTGTTTCTGAAAGGATACCAATGTAACATTGTGTGTCAACACCGCAGTTTCTTGAGTTTCAGTGTCGTTGACACACAATGTTAGTTTCAGGTGTACAATATAGTGATTCAATAAGTTTATTCCTTATGTTATGCTCACTGCAAGTTTAGCTATCATCTGTCCCATATAACACCATTGTAATACTATTGACTGCAGTGTATTACAATGTAACACCGATATTCCTTATGTTGTACCTTTACCCCCATGACTTAATTCATTCCATAACTGGAAGCCTGTACCTCTTCACCCATCTTGCCCATCCCCTACTCAGTTTGTTCTCTGTATTTATAAGTTCTGTGTCTGCTTTTTTGTTTATTTATTCATTTGTTTTGTGATATTGATAGTATTTTATCCTTCATATAATCATCATGGTTTTTACAAAAAGCTCTGTGGTTTTAGTGACAAAAATATATTCTAGCAAGTTCGGTATTAAAGACTGAACTCAACTACAGAGTAGTAATTCATTTACAATGAGAAGTCAGATGACGATTCTGTTGTAGACCTAATTAAAAAATGTTGTTGGGGAAATTGATTTTTAAAAGCCTAACCTTTCCCCTTGCCTTTTCAATTTTTAAACACATAAAAATATGAGAAGAGATTAATCTCTAGTGTTCCACATATGCCATTTTGTTAATAAATTTCAGTAAGAATACGATTCAATTTTATATAAAAGAAATTTATAAAATCAACCGAAATAACATGCCAGTGATTTTAATTAATATTCACCCACAGGGTCCTTGGCTCTTGCACCTTTTTTTTTTTCCATCATGTATCTTTTTGGTTTAAAAGTAATTGCAGGGATCCCTGGGTGGTGCAGCGGTTTAGCGCCTGCCTTTGGCCCAGGGCGCGATCCTGGAGACCTGGGATCGAATCCCACGTCGGGCTCCCGGTGCATGGAGCCTGCTTCTCCCTCTCCCTGTGTCTCTGCCTCTCTTTCTCTCTCTCTCTCTCTCTGACTATCATAAATAAATTAAAAAAAAGTTAAAAAAAATAAAAGTAATTGCACAACTTTACATCTTTTGAGGATATTGCAAGAATAGCAAAATCTCACAGCAAAATACATTCATTGTTTAACGTAACACACATTTATTAAGTGCTTATGTATTCTTTGTGGGGGCGCCAATATTAGAACAACCCTATACTAGACGTAATTACAGCATCAAGTTGGGTTTCTGGGCTCACAGTAAAGATCACACTCAGCATTTTAGAAAAAAAAAACCCAAATATCTAAGCAAAACTGAGGCCATTCTTCAGGTTAACTGTATACAGGCTTTTATATATAAGAATAACTTATTCCAAAGGTCTTCCATGAGTGGTCAATAGAAATCACTTTCTCTCTAGTGTACAGTCAAAATCATAAACCTGTTTCTCTGTCACCTGCCCTTCTTCCGACTTAACAACATTTACTGAGTAGTTCATATACAGGATAATTTTATTCACCAGTCACTATAGATGAGGTCTCCAGGCCCTACCAATTTTTCAAGAACCCCCCAGATTTATTTGTAACATTAAAGATAAAAACTCTTGGCACCCGATGAAGAAGGAAAAACTTCCAATCTGGATTATTAAATGCTTAATTAAATGTTCACAAAATATAGCATTAAGTCAACTTTATTAATTGTTAAGTTTAGTATTCATAAAAATTTAATTGCATTTGAAAAAACTTATAGGTTAGATCTCATTTAGAAAAAATTTCCAAGTATGGATAATGATTGCAGAGAAATCAGTCAACAAATAAATGAATAATTTGCAGATAAATAATTTCCATGCAAAATTACTTAAAAAGTCTTTTAAAATGTATAGTGAAAAAAATAAAATAAAATGTAAAGTGTCAGGGCCCCACAAAAGTATTAAAATTATCCTGTATGCATGTGCAAACCACTGTTCTAGACAGCTTACACAGATTATCTAAATTGGTCATACCACTTCAATTTAATTCAGTTTAAGGAACCATTGTTGAACACGTATTAGAATTGCAGAACAAGCTCTCAAGGTGTATACATTATCTAAATTGAACTTCATAAATTCTTTTCATTTCAATTTAACAGCAATTTATTATCTACTTTGTGTCTGGCACTGTGCTAGTTATTCTGGGTACAGAAATAAAATCATTATATACCCCACTGTCAAGGAACTCAAAGGACAACAAGAAATGCAGAGAAGTAAAAAATGTGTATGAGAATGTCATAAGTGCTATTTTATAGGTAAGCACGGTGGTCTGTGACATCATCAAATTCAAACCAGTGGGATAAATTGAAGGTAGTTTAGGAAAGGGGGAGAAGAAAGTCCTGAAATTTCCAGGAAGAAGGAGGAAGAGCATGTGCCAGGCACTGGCAAGAGAGAAAATGGTGCATGGAGATAACTGAATGATCAATCAGTAATAAGGTGTGCTTCTCTATCCTCTAAATAGATACAAGGTGTGCTGACCATGTATGTGACCAAAGGCAAACAGAAATACCTGACAACCCATCAAAAGATTTTTGCATCTAAAACTGCCTTTGATTCAACAGAACCAAGCCTGTTAAAAGAAAAGCTATCAAGGGGCGCCTGGGTGGCTCAGTTGGTTAAGCATCCGACTCTTGGTTTTGGTTCAGGTGAAGATCTCACGGGTTGTGCGATCAAGCCTGAGTCCAGCTCCATGCTGAGCTTGGGATTCTCTGCTTCTCCCTCTCCCTCTGCCCCTCACCCTGTTCATGTTCTCTCTCTCTCTCTCTCTCTCTCAAATAAATAAATAAAATCTTTTTTTTAAAAAAGCTGTCAAAATTTGCATTAGGCAAATGCATTTCTATATCAAGAAACTAACATCTCCACCCATATATCGAACTTTACACCTTCTCAAAATGTCGGCTGGTATGTATACATGACCTTTGAAAGAAGCGATTTGGCTAAGGGTTTCAAAATCATTCAGTGAAACCATGATACAGCTGCATCATCGGAATGAAAGTGAATGGCCCATGCAGAGCCACTAATATAAGCCATTAGCCATATTGTGCCTTCAGGAGAATTATATGACCTTCCAAAGTCAATCCAAGTGTTTAAATGTTCTAGGGACCCATCATGTAAAATGTAACTGGCAAACAGCTTGTCTAAGGCAACAGGGGTCCACATACATAAAAAAATACTTAGGTGGTGTTATCTGATAAGAACCAAGTTGTTTGTATTACAATTTCAGCTTATAAAATAGCAACTTGAAATGAATATGATTAATAAATGACTGCTGGAAAGCAATTCTTCATGAGTCCATTGCATTTCTGTATGTTGTGAGAACAGGGGGACTGATTACCTTTGATCTAAACTCATCTTTCAGATACATTTGTTTAGCAAATATATTTAGAAGATATAGTGTCTCCCTCCAGAGCAAAGGACAGGTTTGTTTACTCTCCAGTATCAAAAAGATAATGTCTTCTTCTAAAGCAAACTGGGGCAGGTTTGTTTGCAGCCAATTATAAATGATTAGGGCTTCCTAAGCTTGAAGTTCCTCTGGTGTGATGTAAACTCACCATGTGGGCCACCTTGTGTTACTCCTGTGGTGCTTAAGGGGAGGGCGATGGGAACGGAGGTGAACATGATGCTCATGCTGCCTCCTGTAACTTGACTTAAAAAGTCCTTTGTCTCCAACCAGGAATCTCATGTCTTCCATCAGCATCAGTGAGACTGTAGCAGACTAACTTGTTAATTTGCAAGCAAGGTAAAGTCTCCTACCCATCACCATTTTCAATAATAACCCTTTCATTTGCCATGGGCTTGATAACTAATCCATACTGATAGCATTTATGTAGATTTTAATTTATTTAAAACTTTTGCTCAATTTAAATAAGTTAAACCTTTGCCTGAGCTGAACTTGATGACATCACAATTTGCAAAAGATCCTTATCTAATAAGATTAGATATTCATTATAATTAGACAAATTCATTTCTGCCTGGAGATAATTCATAATTCATAGCAATATTGTGAAGTAGTGGTTTACCAAGACCAAGTTGTAATATGAGAAGCAATTCTTGCCTTCTCCTGCCACAGAAGGGTTCTTGGTGTTAGATATCCAAATGATTCATAAAATACTTCTTAAAATTTAATTTCTATCCTTAAATGAGGTTATGCCATGACTACAATCAAGTTCTGAAATTTTATGGGATTTTTTTTCCTGTGGTAAATCATGGGATTCTGAAAAGCAAAAACAAATTAACCCCGGCTCTGAAATTTTTTTCCAAATTTCCAGTCACTACAGTCAGGAAATTTATTTTCCAAATTGACTTTAATACCTTAAATCTATGCATAAAGCTGCGACTGACCTGAGGTATTCTGTTGCATTCTGAAGCATATATGCATACTGTAGTAGGTCCTAACAATGGTATCAGACTCTAGTTTATGTTACAGACTGGCTGCACACTGTACAATGGCTGCATTGTCATTACCATTATATCAAGCAGGATGACCAGCCGGGGAAGAGCAGCCAATATCCCATGGTAGAATAAAATCTTAATAAAGGATTCAAAATGTGTCTTTAAGGCTGCTGACCCTGCAGCTAATAAGTACCCTCACAAGTTTCAGAGACTTGAGTTTAAACCTAATTATGAAAATGACACAAAGTGGACTAAGCACATATAAATGTTAAAAATACCTAAAACCAATAGGGTGTTCATTATTTCATATCTAAAAAGCTGCTAATAAAAAGAACTTCAATTCAATCACTTTATGACAAAAGCTGAAATGTTTAACTTTCAATATTTTACTCATTAAATATGCCTACCTTTCTTTCTCATATAGCAAATAGCTTTGTTTTAATTAGTTACCTTGAAAAAGTCTATATAGACCAAAGCTGAAATTGTTTTTTAAATAACTTTTCAATTGAGAACACAATTAGAGTACTTTGAATTGAAGCAAAATTTGTCATCTCATTACCTTTATTTAAAAAAAATATTGTAGGATCTCTTGGAAAATAATTACTAACTTTTTTGACACAAGTAGCTTGAATTTAAAACTGGTCCAATAGTGTGACAAACTTAGAGGTTAAGTAAACTTACCAGATTTCTTCTCTAAACAAATGGTCCAGCATTCAAACAAACATACAAAATGTACAATCTCTAGGTCAATAAGCATATTCTACGCTTTTACAAAGACGTATACTGTGATAATATGAGTTAAAAATTTAATGAAATACAACTCCAGGGGTGCTTGGGTGGTTCAGTCGGTTAAGCATCTGACTTTGGCTCAAGTTGTGATTCCAGGGTCCTGAGATCGAGCCCCACAACGGGTTCCCTGCTCAGAGGGGAGACTACTTGTCCCTCTTCTTCTGCCCCCTCCACTTGTGCTTTCTCTCTCTTTCAAATAAGTAAACAAATAAACAGATAGATAAATAGATAGATAGATAGATGATAGATAGATAGATAAATAAATAAATAAATAAATAAATAAATAAATAAAATCTTTTAAAAAAGTATGACCCAAGAAGCTGAATTCCATGAAGTAATACATTTTATTTGCAATACATAATAATATATTTTTAATTCGTTCAACAGTTCTTTACTGAGCATCTGCTATATTCTGGAAACTATACAGAACTTTGAAGGTATAGATGTGAGTAAGACACTGAAAGCAACCTGTTGTCTTTAAGGGGCTGGTAGAGATTAGGACAATGTTAGAAGTGTGACAAAAATATGCTATGGGGTCACCTGGGTGGCTCAGTGGTTGAGTATCTGCCTTTGGCTCAGGTCATGATCCCAGGGCCCTGAGATTGAGTCCCGCATCAGGCCCTCTTCATGGAGCCTGCTTCTCCCTCTGCCTATGTCTCTGCCTTTCTCTGTGTATCTCTCACGAATAAATAAAATCTTTAAAAGAAAAAAAAAACATGCTATGAAAGCATGGAATAGGAGCACCGAACTCAGTCTGAGGTCCTCAAATGGTTTCCATGGCTGAGTCTTTAAGGATGAGTTGTCCAGGAGACAAGAATGGACAAGGATGCATAACAGAGTATCTGTGCAAGAAAAGAAGTTGAATCTGCTTTCACTTGGTAGTCTGGCTTATCTAAGTAGAGCAGGGGTAATGTTACTCATAAGGAGTAGGAGGGAGTGTGTTGTCTCGTGGGGCCTCTGAAGATTGGCATTAGCTAGGGACATTAAAGAGCTATTATTCCCTTACCAAAAGAGACTGTGTCTCTTAGTCTGAAGACAACAATTATTTTTACAGACTATATTTTCCAATACTTGTTAGACTTCTCTTATCTGGTTCTGTTTTAAAATGTAGTCCATTTAAAATAAAGCAGGCCTCGCTCATAGAGTTGTAAGGAATAACTCTGCAAAAAGAAGGGCTATGACAATATGAAGTAATTATAATGCCCATAATGTGTCCAGGTTTGCTTCCATCTAAATTGATGTGTGACCTTGCACAGATCATTTAACCTCTCTGCTGCAGATGTCATTGGTAATTTGGGAGTAATATCACAAATGTTACAAAAATGTGAGGCTTCATAAAGCACTCTGAGAGACTCCTGTGAAGGGATTATATATGCATAAAGTGCATTATGATGACAAGAACTAATAACAAATTGTTGCTTGGCACTTTGCACACTAATTAGAAGTGCAACCTGTTCCGGAGTATTAGAGGAGTTGAAACTAAGTTGAGAATTCTGTTTCTCATCCCATTGTGGCTTATAAATAGGGTGATCACATAATTTTTGCCCAAACTGGGACATCGTTGATAGTGAAAGAGTGCACTAACCAGATGGGACACTCAGACGACAGGCATAAATTATGACTGTCCTAGGCAAATCAGGATGTAGAGTTGCCCTACTTATATATCTATGCCTTCATTGTTTGGATAAGTGTAGCATCTTTTATAAAGCTAAAGGTCCTCACTGGGAAATTCTGAGTATGATGGCTGCCATTTGTGGAACAGTCCATGACAGTATCAAAGCAAGTGCAAGGCAACTATAGACATTTTAACAGAGGCACAAGTAAGGGAGGAATATTATTGCACTCGCCACCCTCAACCCAAACTTTGAAATGGAGCTCTCATAGCTACACAGCCTCTAATCATGCATTCATCTCACCCTCATTCTCAGAAAAGTCCCTGACCTAACAGATGCATTCACTACATTAACATAATGCATTTGTTCTGCCCTCTGTACATAAAACTGTGGCATATTTGAGCTCTGCCTTATGCAAGTCACTTCACATTTCTGAGCTTCAGTTACCCCATGCAAGAGTCCAAATGTTATCTAAGCTTCCTTATGGCTCTGATAATGCTGGATTTTATGTTTTCTTTGTATGTAAGAATAAGAAAGAATATAAATGAGGAAAAATATGTATGTGTATATATATATATATATATATATATATATATATATATATATATAGTTTTACCTTGCAAATTCCCATAGATTGAAGACATTGTTTTTCTCACTGCTTTTCCTCTCCCCGCAACACACACACACACACACACACACACACCATTCATCATTATGTAGAAGCAGCAGCAAGGAGAAAAGGCAAGGCGGCAGAACGTGGTGTTGGAGAGGTGAAAGGGCTCTATAAAAATGGAGGAAAGGAGGGAAAGAAGATTGGGAAGAGAGGAGAGGGAGGCAGAGCCAAGCACAGTGCAGTGGGCAGCCTACATTGTCACGTATATTCATGATTGCTAATCGTGGTCATGGGCTGTGGAGGCAAGAAAAAAAAAGCCTTTAAAAGTCATTTCCATTTTACATTTTCAATCTGTAAAAAAGGTTTAATAATATGCAATCAGTCAATAATTTGCAAGATCATTAAACTCCTACAATAGAAGGAAAGAAGTCTTTAAGTCTTCCAGACTTTCCTGGTGGCAATTCTCAAAAGAAAAAGTAATGGAAGTTGGTTACTAGGTACAGCAATCTCTGAACTCAAGTTCAAAACACAGCTCTCACTAGTATTATCCCAGGATAACAATTGAACTGGGGCAATTTGAGTCATGGGCTCGTTCAAATTAGAATGATCTTATTTCCGATCCAAAAACACAGCTTTCATGTAATGCAAAAGTATGTGACATAGAAAATAATATATAATAATATGATTTGATCAAAGAGATTAGCATGTTTCATTTACTTGTTTCCGGCCTAGCCATTAACTATTGCTTGAATAGAGCTGATAAATGCAGACTAATGAGCCTTGAACCAAAGATTCAAAAGTAGAGGACTGTTTTGGTGTTGAAGCATGCTAATGAAGAAGCTGCAGACACATAAAATCTTAAGTCAGCCCCATATCACTAGCAGGATAATATAGCAAGCAGTACTTTGAACTAAGTATCAGGATACCTATACACTATACTTGGTTCCTTAAGTTAGTCAAAAAGCATTTATTGAAGACCTAATATGTGCCAGACACTATGTCTTGTGTTAGAGAAATAAAAACTAATGGGGTTTGACTAAAGCACAGAATGAATGGAATGGAGTGGGGAAGAGAATAAAAAGCCAGCAAGGGTACAAGTAGACGGTGTACACCTTTGTAAAGCCATTTAAGAAGTCGAGGGTTTATTCTGAGAGAAGCAGAGTGTTACCAAATGATGTTTAAGCAGCTAAGTGACAATTACTTTTGAATATTTGAAGATATTTCTCTACCTAGAGTATAGAGGAGGTGTGGGGATGGGGTCTAATATTGTATGTTGGGAGGCCAATCAGTAAGTGATTGCAGTGGTACAGACCAGGGATGATAATGGCCTGGACTAGTTCTCACAGATCTTGCCGAACAATTGGGTGTTTAGGGAGTGTGGGGGCAGTAAGGGAGAAGATGAGGTCAAGAATGATTCCCAGGTTTCCAGTTTGGTCAATAGGGTTCCATATGTGAAGCCACATACTGAAATAGAATACAGAGAAAGAAGAGAAGTTTCCTGGTGGACTGACAAGTTCCATATTGGACATACTGACACACAGGTGTCTCTGGGACACCAAAATCGAGATGTTGAGTAGATATTCGGATATAAGGAAAAAGTTCACAACTTAAAATGTAGATTTGGAAGCCATCCACAGAAGGATAATTTAAGCCATGAGAGTAGTTCATATTACGGAAGAACCATGTGTTGACTGATAAAACCGGCTTGGTCACAATCTGGAGAACACCAGCATTTAAAAGATGCACAGAGGAAAATAAGTCTACCAAAGAAACTGAAAAGGAGCTAGAGGAGAAGCAGGTGAGTGTGGTGTTATGGAAATCCAGAGAAAAGAGTGTCTCAAAAATAAATGAATCCAATACTTCTGGGCACTTGGACAGGTCAGTTTTCCTTTGTCGACCTTGCTATCATCTCTGTACAATAAGATGATTGGACTGGATGTACATTAAAAGTCATCCCAGATCTGATCTCCTATTACTTCATAGGAGATTGGAAATGTCTCCCTTTATTTTGGCTAATGGGAAGAACATTCTTTCCAAGACTGATCCTTCAAGGAAAAGTCCTGGAGCCTTGCTGTCAACCTAATCAAAGCTTTTACATCAAGTAACAATGACAATATTAAAGAAGACTAGTAAGTTAACAGCAAATAAAAACAAGATATAAACCATAGCTATATGTTCTCAAGCACCTAGTAAATAACAGGCATTACCCTGACTTCTTTTTTGTACTTTAAGTCACTCACTGCTCATAAGAAATAACTATCCAGGGATGCCTGAGTGGCTCAGTCAGTTAAGTGACTAACTTTTGGTTTCAGCTCAGGTCATGATATCCAGGTCATGAGATCATGGACCCAATGTCAGGCTCCACATTCAGTGTGGAGTTTGCTTGAGGTCATCTTTTTCCCAATCTCTCTGCCCCTCCCACACTTCTCTCAAATAAATAAATATATCTTTCTTAAAAAGAAATAATTATCCATATTTTTCAAAGGTTAAAACCATACTCGAGATAAAAGTTCACCAAAAATTCACAGTGTTAGTTTTTGGTAGAGGTGAGATTTGAAACTAGGTCTATCAAATTCTGGCTATTTTCATAGTGTGAAATGTCCCAGAGATGGTACTTCTTAACTTCCTGCATCTTTCTCTGTTATGGAGAACATAAATTCATTTTCCCTTTAACCGACTGTCTGGTCACAGCCAGTCAGAATTTCTTTTTTTTTTTTTAATTTTTATTTATTTATGATAGTCACACACAGAGAGAGAGAGAGAGAGAGAGAGGCAGAGACACAGGCAGAAGGAGAAGCAGGCTCCATGCACCGGGAGCCCGACGTGGGATTCGATCCCGGGTCTCCAGGATCGCGCCCTGGGCCAAAGGCAGGCGCCAAACCGCTGCGCCACCCAGGGATCCCCAGTCAGAATTTCTAATAAAAAAAAATCCAAGCCAGTCAAAAAATTAATTCTGTCTTAATATAAAGCTCTTCTATAAATCTGCAGGCAAATTGTTGTTTTATAAGATCCACAGGAGTTGGTATCCTGACAAAAGTGAGTACAAGCAATGGGAGAGGTATTGTCTTCTAAATCTTTCCATGGTCAGGTGTTATTTGCCTTCTTCAGGGCATACTTTACACTCATTTGAAACTCTTGCCTTTTCCCTAATCCTTCCATAACATTGATTTCTTCCTAAATGCCTATGTAGTTGAGTTCATTTTGAACATGTATTAAAGCCCTGAGAACTGATATGAATAATAAAGGAGGAGAAGGACAAAACCAGTAAACATGCTGTATAGAAGCCAGTCTTACATAGGAAACAGTATAAAAGATTAAGCGTAAAACTACTACCCAATATTCTGTGTAATGCACACCCAATATTCTGTGTTGCCATAGCAGATATATTGAAGTGATAAAAGTGACTTTCATTTATTATTTTATGCATTTCCAAAAATGGTATAATTTTATGGGATTTTACATTTTCTTTTGTGTTGTTTATTTAAACTAAAAATCTCTTTAAACAGTAATGACACTACCAAAAAGGCCACCGTTAGCCACTTCCACATTCTATTCCTCCAAAACCATTTTCATTGTGTCGTCAGTCTGCTGAATGTCCCCAAAAAACCTCTTATCTTGATTTTTTTTGTAGAAGGCATGTCTAGGGATGTTAACCTCTACTCTGAGGCCCATCCTTCCACATGGAGTAGGGAGAATCTTTGCAATTTCCACTATATGACTGTCCTCCCCCAGTCCTGACATAGAAATTGATCAAGGATGGACACATGATTCAGGGCATAGAAATTAATGCCTCTCTCCTGATTATTTGAAATTGGTAGTCAAAGATATTCATCTCTACTAATTGCTTGAACTGAGGGAGCAACAGCCTATAAGCAATCGATGGGCTATCTTACACAGGAAAATGGAGAAAACATAAGTCTTCCAAAAGGACATGAAATAGGCAAAAAGAATTTAAAAAGAGCCCATGAGATATGAGGAGACGTCTTAAAGAAAGACAGTGGCCTGAGAGTGAACCCAAGGAAGACTACTCTGGTTCCTAATAGCATGCTCATTCTTGGTTCTCATCTTTCTTAAGGATGAAATGTATCCTTGACTTTGGTTCCTTGTAATAGCGTTCTTTATATTTGCTTACACTCGTTTGATTTAGCTTCTGGCACTTTCTATTCAAAGCTCCCTGCCTAAGATAATGAGTCGTAATTTTTCTGCCTGGCCTACACTGGATCAGCAATAATATGAATCAAAATGAAGGCTAACCTACAAGGGGTATCTCAGAAGTACAACTGAAGGAATTGATTGCAGATTTGTAATCTCCTCAGCAGCCTGTGGTCCTTTCACAATATATGTGTTTATTTTGTTGTGTGTTTAACAGTGGTCTTTGGCCATCTTCCCTTTTGGCTCATTGAGGGGAAGGAGTAAGTCTCTGGACTCTCTTCTACATACCAATCTTTATCCTTCAAGGAGGTATTCAGTGAATGCCTAAACGTGTCTATTTGGTATTTGTGTTTGCACAAAGCTGGGGATTCAATGTTGTGGTTATATCAGAGCATCCAAGAGGATGCAGAAAATAGAAAGTCCTCCCTTCATGGCCAAGAGAACTCATGAAATCACAATCAAAAGAAAGAAAGAAAGTGGGGAGAGAAAGAAAAAGAAAGAAAGAAGAGAGGGAGGGAAGGATGGAGAAAGAAAGAAAGAAAAGAAGGAAAGAAGAAAGGAGAGAAAAAGGAAAGGAAAGGAAAGGAAAGGAAAGGAAAGGAAAGGAAAGGAAAGGAAAGGAAAGGAAAGGAAAGGAAAGGAAAAGAAAAGAAAAGAAAAGAAAAGAAAAGAAAAGAAAAGAAAAGAAAAGAGAAAAGAAAAGAAAAAAGAAAAGAAAGAAAAGAAAAGAAAAGAAAAGAAAAGAAAAGAAAAGAAAAGAAAAGAAAAGAAAAGAAAAGAAAAAGAAACAGCAGCTTCATGCAGATTGATTGCCTAGGTCAATGATTAATTTCATTTATGTACATCATCAATAAAAGTGAATTCTGACCCAGTGGCCATGATAGCTATGAGCCAAGTGCTGCTCAAAATGAGGTGTCTGCCTATGTGTGAATCATCACCTGTTTAGCTTTTTGGAAACAGAAAGCTAACTTTCTCAAATATAAATACTGATAGAAGTGTTTCCTCCAACTGTTTTTCATTCATTTGAGATGCTGTTTTGTGATCACTAGGCTTTCAGCTAAGGCTATTTAACTACTGTCCATGATGTTGGTTTTATGTGTATCTTTCTGTCTTCCAGGTATGACAACAACAAAATTAAAGAAAGAAAAATGAAAATAATCCCTGGAATAAAAAAAAAAAACATGGAGTGACAAAGTAATAAAGTTTACTGTGTTCCAGAGCCAAGTTCACTTTGGACGTCTGCCCTTCAAATCTTCTTCATCCCCATGGGCCTTCACTCAATAGAGAAGCCATTAATCAGACCTTAGATCCTGGGTACCAGGGACAATGTAGTTTTGGCCCCCAGCCAGAGACAGAATCCAATCTGACCTATATTGGGCGATCTGTCTATTTGCCACTCTCCATGCTGCAAATAACGGGGTCAGATTAACTGGTGACGCATGGGGGGATCCACTGGAACCTGCAATGAGGGAAAGGGAGCTACTCCTTCCTCCTTTGCCTTCCCGGGAAACCTTCCAGTGGAGGCCCAAAGTTTATAACTGGAAGAACTGGAAGAACTCACTGGTAGTGAGAGGAAAGCGATCAGACCAGACAATGTCTGCATCAGGGTGCCTCATTCAGGTCGGAGTCAGCCAGCTGTGTTAGAAGCAAGTGTATGAAATAATAATTCGCTTCCTCTACCTCCCCTCTCAGTGGGAGCTCGTCCTACGTGCCACATCCATTGCTGCAACCAAGTCCTTCAGTCAGGCTGGCACCCATTCCTCCCCTCCCCACCCCATCCCCACTCACCCACTCCCTCTCACACCTCTATTGTTCTAGTGCCCTTCTATTGGGTCTCCTTGTCTACCATGATCCCTCGGCCCTAGTCAATCTTGTTCGCTATTGCTCTATTTCAAATTCCCCAGTGTCCTTTTCTCTACATTTATCTCCTCCCAAATTGCCTACAACAGATTCTTCTCAGCCATTGAGTCAGATTAAAATTCTTCCCCCTGCTTCTTTTCCCTAGGCCGCTGTCCTGTCCCACCCCCCACACAACTCATATCTGCTTTCCTCATCCCACCTTTTACGTCACCACCAGCCTTCCCCTTACTTACAGAAATAATGCAGGTGTGGACAATAGGATCTCTGTGAAGCATTTCCATTATTTGTTAAATCACCATCTTTAAAATAGAAGCTGACGGGAAGGGACACAGAAGGAGGCAAAGCACGGAGACAAATCCCTGCCTGCCTTAAGCCAGCTTCCAGACTTTCCCTCACTACCAGGCGATTGTCTCCCAACCTCTGCAGGGTTGCTATGGCCACTGGGCAAAGACAGCATTTGTCAAATGCCAACTATAACCCCTACTTCAAGTGTGCCACTCGATGTCTAATGGCTTCTGAGGCTGGGACGGAAGCCCTATATGTTACAGAGGAGGAAAGTAAGACTCAGAAAGGAGATAAAAAGCAGGTGTCTCCGAACCTGGTGCCTCCCCTTTACTGTGCAGTCTCTCCTTAAACGACATAACATGAAAGTGATCTATACTGATTAGATCCCCTCCTCCACCCACCTTCCTTTTCAGGGGAACTGTGTGAAGAAGGGAAGGTCATAAATGCGATTGTCTCCCTTTCCACCGCGCAGATAGAGACCCCAAATTGGGAAACAAACGAACTCACACATTGTTATCCATGGCAACTTGGTCCCCCACAAATACACCTATGAGTAAAATCAAAATACAATGCTTACTTTTAAAATGTAAAACGTAAATTAATTTCCATTAAATGCCATTATTTAAATTTTGAAATAAAAAATGCAATGCATGTATAGAAAAAGAGATTTAAAAGGGCTATTGGAGGTTATTTGATCTTTAATGGCCTGTAGAATGTTCTTGCCATTTCTTGCATAGTAAGTGAGCATGGCTGCTCTCTTCCATAGCAATTCCAGCCTCCCCACGGTGTTATTCAAGTGTGGCATCGAGAGCAGATTGAAGACATCATTTGCTCACTCTAGATTTTCTTCTCTTGATGTAGCTGAAGGAAGTATTGCCTTCTCCAGCAGCCACATCAAACTACTAATGCATATTGAATTTAAAAATCAGGCAAAAGCACTGAAGAGATTTTTGTGTAGTGCTGCTAAGTCATACTTCCTGCAATACATACTGACACAGCTGGGTTGCTTTCTTGGGTGGGGTCTTGGGTGATCCTAGTGCAGTATCTCATGGTTATCTCTGGGAAAGATGTGTCTTGTTTCATTCAGCCTGTGAAGATACTAGTTAAGGATGATACCCAGTTTTCTGGCTTTGGTAACTAGGCAAAAAAGTTCACAGAGACAAGGATACTCAGGCAGGAGAGCAGCTGGAGGGTACAAGAATTCCATTTATTTTGAATGGGTTGAGCTCGAGGTCCCTGTGCAAATCTAAGTGCAGAGGTTTGGGACTCAGATACAGCTTTAGGAATCATGAGCTAATTGGTAGGAATTTATGCAACAGACATTAGTGAAGTCATACAGAAGATCAAATGCTCAGGAACACTACTACATTTAGGACATAGTTTATATTGGCATGGGGAAATGAAACGAAAGATTGCAAGGAGCAGTCAGAGATAGAAAACATTCTATAGAATTATGGAGAAAGAGTATTTCAAAAAAAATAATGGGAAAGAAATCAATTGTGTCATGTGCCACAGAAGGATAATTGGGAAAAAGAATTAAATACTGTGATCTGGGTAGTCTATGCCTAGACAATTTCCCCAATCTCCCTTAACAAGGAAAAAAATGGTCTGACAGAACTTTTCTTGGTGACCTCATGGTGGATTCAAAGGACCACTGCTTTCTCTAATAAAAGCTTACAAACTACCCCTTTCTAAGCCCCTTCTAAATTCATACACAACTCTGAACACATATCCACTGACTGTAAAGGATCCATTTTCTTCTCCTTATTAACAATTGGAATGGTAGTTCCCTGTTCAAATCTTTTAGTATATTTTCCCACTCTTGATAATCAACAGTATTATCTATAAAATCTCTCAGAACCCTGGTGTCTGGTATCTCTGGACCATGAGCTGTACATTTATTTAGAAGAAAGAAGTGTCCTTCAAAAATTTTCCCCACATTTCTTGGATTTCTCTTCCCCCTTCCCAATATCCCTTCTACCATTTCTACAAAAAAATTATTCCCTTCCACTGAAGGACATAAGCATAATAGTTTGACTTTTTTAAAAAAATCAAATGACTTCAAGGAAATTTAGTTAATTTTTCAGTAGAATAATGCCAGTGGGTTTCAAAATTCTAAAAGTAGAGATATATTCAAGTTCATTCCTAATAGCCTGCAGAGAACTATTGATACTCATGTTCTATTAGCTCTAACAGGGACACACGCCTAATTCCATTCAAATTACATTGAAACTTTACTGCATCATATCTTCAGACAGCAGATTTTTATCATCATGCTTTATGCAATTAAATCTTTAAGCATTCTCATAAATTATAAAATGGATGGCATTGCCTCTGCTGGTTTAGCCAGAACCAGAGCGATGAGACATTTAAATTATAGATATGAAGAGCACTGAAGTTAGAAATGCCTTAGTCTTAGAATAAAAACTACAAGACCAGATTTCACCTTTACCTAGAAAGCCTAAAGAAACAGCAATCCTATTTTAAGGCAAATTTGCAGATTAATACAGAACTCACAGATGTGAATAAGAAGAGAAGCCAGTATCTTTCTTGCCAGTTCCTTCTGGCTCTTACCGGGATACTGTAGTTGCCACTTCTGAGAACTCATTCCTTACTTCATACCCCTCTGTGTGTACCAGAAAAAAACTGTCTCTCTTCATGCCAGAATTTTCTTCCATTTCAGGGGTCTAAAGTCATATTTCTAGTTTCCACTGTTGTTAACTTTGGCTTGCTAAAATCCCCAAAATCCTTCCCGCCCTGCTCGACCAATATCTACTCATCCCTTCCTCCCTCCCTCTCTCCTCCTCCCTTACATACAGTTGTTGGAAAATCACCACAAAGAGATCCAGCTGGATGAATCATCTTTAGACACACAACTCTTCTCAGACGCACAGATCTTTTGAAAGCTGATGGGGACATCTGTCTCCACAGCAATTCAGGAGTTAATCCTCAACCAAACAACCCTGTTAAGTAATTCAGAAGTACAGGGTTTGGTTGTTTTTTTTTCTTTTTTTTCTTCCAAAACCTGTAGGGGAAATGTGGAACACAGCATAGACATATCGCTATATTGAAAACTCCAGAGGTCCCTCTGTTCTCCAAGCAGATGGAGATCCCACTCTATAAAAGGTTTTGTCTGTTGGCTCTTTTAATGAGGCTGGTGCTCCTGACTCTTAAGAGTGAAAAAGAGAAAGGTAAGATTTTTGCTGATTCACAGCTTTCTTATATTTCTGCTGCTTTTTTTTTCTGGGCCTTTTTTCAGGGGCTCATATGTTGTTTAGTTTTATTTAGTTAGTCTCAAATGTAATCAAATTTGTATTCTCTGAAGTTTCATGTTCCACTCTCAGATGACTAACTCAAAGTCATTTTCAGGATCTTGAATGATAAAATGCCTAACTCTCATGATGGCACCAAGTCCCAGAAAAATCTAAAGGAGTTGAAAAGAGTTCTACTTCGTTACAGATTCTATGGAAGACGAATAAAAAAGGCTTTAAGTTATGCTCTGTAGAGAATTTAAATACTGTCTTAAAATTAATCACAGAAGATTGTTTAAAGTCTTTAAACTTCTAAAAGTCAAATAAGAACTAAACATTGTACAAGTAATAAAGGATTCATGATTTTAATTCTAACTTTTAATATTTTCAGGAAAGAAGGTCCCAGAACCAGCATTATATAAAAACATTCACTATGACTAATATTTCTGGTCATTAAAGATCAAAACTATTTTATATAAAAATGTTTGAAAAATACTTCTGGTTTTGTTTTTTTTTTAAAGGTTCATGTTTTTTTTTAAGATTTATTTATTTATTCATGATAGACAGAGAGACAGAGAGAAGCAGAGACACAGGCAGAGGGAGAAGCAGGCTCCATGCTAGGAGCCGGACATGGGACTCGATCCCGGGACTCCAGGATCGCGCCCTGGGCCAAAGGCAGGCACTAAACCGCTGAGCCACCCAGGAATCCCTATTTCTGGTTTTGACCCTGGATCATTTTGTATAATAATAAAACCAACTTGCATCTGTACAGCATTTGTAAAGCGTTTTCTTTTTTCTCATTTTACATTTACGTGGATGCTTGTGAATGAGTACAAATACGGAATGAAAGCAGAGAGGTTATGTGACTTTGCTTCAGATCATGCAACAATTTCATAATATGGAAAGTTAAAAATTCATCCTATTTTATTATACACAGCTCTTTCTCTCCTGATACCTCTTCAAAAGAGGACTATGCCTCTTGGCTCTTTCCTTCTCTGCACCCTAAAAGGAGGGTCCAGCCTTGCCACATAGGCCTTTAGGCTTTAGCAATGGAGGATCACAAGTAAAGGAAGATACAAACCATGAAAGACTCTTAACTCTAGGAAACAAACTGAGGGTTGCTGAAGGGGACCCGGGTAGGGGGATGGGATAATTGGGTGATGGGTATTAAGGAGGGCAAGTGACGTGATGAGCCCTGGGTATGATATGCAACTGATGAATTACTGAACTCTACATCTGAAACTAATGATGTACTATATGTTGGCAAATTGAATTTAAATTTAAAAAAGGAAAGAGAAAAAGTAAAGGAAGATAAAAGGAAAACTATAACTGGTATTTCGAGCTGAAGGATGAAACTAATTTGCACAGAGTGGGAGAGTTGAGAGGAAATATATATAAGAAGCGCCAAGATATCAGACAAATTTATAAGACAGGAAGAAACAAAGATAATTTTAAGATCCATTTCCAGAGACCATGTGTCCCCTTAATAAGACTCAGGGGATACAAGTAAAGATATGAATTATTGTGAAGTTGCTCTTGGTTGAATGGGCTATGTTCCATGCTCCCTTAACATTGCTCCAAACCTATATCATATGGTTGCATGTCTTCAAACACTTTTTTATGTCTTTGACCTTTGCAATGTTTTTTTTTTCCATTTTATCATAATAAGTCTATATCATGGAAGAAATCCCCAAAGAATTTCCGTATAAATGCAGGAAATCCTTATTTTTCTTTGCTCCCACATGATAACGACACTTTATATCAGAGGTGACTGATTTCACCTCTGAAGTGAAAGAAGTCCAATGTGAGGGGATGAGAACTAGACTGAGAAAAGGGAAAGAGTTAAACTCATACTAGATGTTTTAGCACATCTGAATAACCCAGAAACCACTGTCAGATACAAGTAGAAAATTGATTTATGAAGCACTATCATTCATTACTGGCATGAATCAATTAAGTAATACATTCATTTATTTATGCATTCTACTAAATTTTTAAGTAATAAATCAGATAAGCTACATGTGATACTTGCATTTAGGAATTCCAAGTTGAAAGAGAAGAAGGTGAAGAGAGAGACACAGAGATAATTAAAATAATGCAATCTAATACACTTTAGAGTAGAAGAACGTATACATATGCTATAGGAATTCAAAGCATAGAGAACTGAGTGAATAAAATAAACGAAGGCCTCACCAAAGACATATGATCTGGGTCTTCAAAACCAAGTAGCTAAGAAAATGATGGATACAGTATACTGTATAGAATAATGGCTTTGCACAGTTATGGTGGCATGGTGTGTTCTTAAAAAACTGTGTTTGACTGGACAGTGTATGTGTTGTGGAGAAGGGTGCTCAAAGCAAGGATAGTGTTAATAATTTGCAAGATATAAAGATAAAAAGGGGGGATCCCTGGGTGGCGCAGCGGTTTGGCGCCTGCCTTTGGCCCAGGGCGCGATCCTGGAGACCCGGGATCGAATCCCACATTGGGCTCCCGGTGCATGGAGCCTGCTTCTCCCTCTGCCTGTGTCTCTGCGCCTCTCTCTCTCTGTGTGACTATCATAAATAAATAAAAATTAAAAAAAAATTTTTTAAATAAAAAAAATAAAAAAAAGATAAAAAGGTGGATTAAAAACAGATAGGGAAGAGCTGCAAAACTTTTTAAAGTATATGCATATGTACATTTTCTTTAAAAAGGATCCATAGCTTTCATAGACTCTCAAAGACCTTGTGACCACCAAAAAGTTTGCAAGTCACAGCTAAAGGAAAAGGAGAACATATATATTGGTTTTTAACATACATATTTGTAAGTTCCTTGTATCAGTGAATACATCATAAATGTCTTTTTAAATCATTCCATATTCTTCCACAATATAACTTTAATCCTGCCTAGAATGTACATGTATACATAAGTGAATCTGAGTCAGAGTTTGTTCAATCTCTTAATGTTGAACATTATTATTCCTGTTTTTCTGTAAATATGATAAACATCATATTTATAGCTAAAATCTTTGCAAGCATTTTCAATAATTTATTTAGAATAAATTTCTGGAAACTTAATTGTTTGATCACGTACTATATGTCTTTTTGA
The DNA here is from genome assembly GCF_003254725.2 of Canis lupus dingo. Lineage (NCBI taxonomy): Eukaryota > Metazoa > Chordata > Mammalia > Carnivora > Canidae > Canis > Canis lupus. Next base: position 89,439,526 of record NC_064281.1, on the reverse strand, counting down.
GTTGTGGTAAATACTGCCTAACTTCTCTCCAAAAAGATGGTGCTGATTTAAACTATTACTTCCAGTGTATATGGTGTCTCTGTATACACTGGTCTATAGTAAAAAAAAAAATTACACTTTTTTTCACATTTTGATATCTACTTGTGTTGTCATCAGTTGTGTCCTTTGCCCTTTTTAGATTGGGGTGTTTGTCTATTAAGGAATTGTAGGAGTTTACTTATGCCTCTACTAACAATGTGAATTATTTGTAATTCATATTTGTGAATATTCATTCTAGTTTATTTGCCTTTCAGTTTGTCTTTGCAGCGTTTCACTTACATAAGTTGTAAGATTTCATTTAGACAGATCTATCAGTTATCCTTTATGAATTACAACCTTAATTCTTAGAAAGTCCAGACCCATTCCATAATAATTTAAATATCTACCTATATTTTCTTCTATAATTTATTTTTAAATAAATCTTTATTTTTTAAAATATTTTATTTATTCATTCATGAGAGACACAGAGAGAGACAGAGACACAGGCAGAAGAAGAAGCAGGCTCCACACAGGAAGCCCGACACGGGACTTGATCCCAGGTCTCCAGGATTACACCGAGGGCCAAAGACGGCACTAAACCGCTGAGCCACCCAGGCTGCCCTTTCTTCTATAATTTGAAAGAAACATTTATCCTGTGGAATCAGTGTGGTGTGATTTTCCAAGTGTCCTCACTGAGCTCCTTGAAATATCTGAACTGGACTCACCAGCTTCAAATGTCACTTTATCTCTCAGATTTATCTCTTACCATTTTTCCCTTGTTAACCACACCGGTATTCTCTCTAATCTTTGGACATGCCAAGCTCAATCTCACCTAAGGATCTTACTGTTTGTTATTATCTAGACAGTGAGCACTGCTCACTCTTTTATTTAGGTCAGATCTCCACTTGAGTGTTACCCACTCATAAAGTCTTTCCTTGAACATTCCATCTGAAATAAAATGCCATTCCATCCAGCACACTCTGTACATTTAGCCTGCTTTATTTTTCTTTATACAACTTAATTCTACCTGAAATGATATATTTAAATATATACTTGTTTACTGTTTTATTTAGCATCAGATGTTTCACATCAGCAGATATTTTTATCTTTTTAAAAATATTTATTTATTTATTTATTTTTTATTTATTTATTGTACACATGCATGTGGTAGGAGGGGCAGGGGGAGAGGGAAAGAGAGAATCTCAAGCAGACTTTACAGTGAGCGTGGAGCCCAATGCAGGGCTCAATTTCACGACCCTGAAATCATTACCTGACCCGAAATCAAGAATCGGCTGCTCAACTGGCCAAGCCACCTAGGTGCCCTGACATTTTGTCTTCTTAATCTCTATATCCCCAATACCTAGAGAGTGATGAGTGAACAGGAAGAAATCAGCAAATACTTCCTAAATAAAGAAATTAATATTAAATATTCATACCAGTTTGTATTTTTGTGAAATGTCTATTATGTTCCTCTGATTGATCCACCTATTTTGACACCAATTCCAAAATATGTAGCTTTATAATATATATTAAAATCTATACAATCTTTCCTATTAGTTCTTTCTAAATATATCCATCTCTACTGCATATATTCTCAAATGAGCTTCATTTTCCTATTTCCAAAAAAAAAGGTATTTTAATTGAACTTCCATTAAATCATGAATTTATATGAGGAAAATTGACAACTAATATTTCTAACCCCGAGTAATTTTACATCTCTCTGTTTAGTTGATTCTTCCTTTATGTCCCTCAGTAAAGTGTTATGGTGTTCTTTGTGTAAGTTTCATACAGTTCACTTTTATTTCTACAGGTTAGATAGTCTTGTTATCATAAAGAGAATCTTTCATTCTCTCTTTTCTTAAAGATTTTGTTTATGAGAGAGAGAGCTTGAGCAGGGTGAGGGACAGAGGGAAAAGCAGACTCCCCACTGAGCAAGGAGCCTGATGCAGGGTTTGATTCTGGGAAAGATCTGAGGTGAAGGCAGATTCTCAACTGACTGAGCCACTCAGGTGCCTCAGAATCTTTCATTCTCATTATTTCCTACTTGGTTATAAATTTGGTATAAAAATTTCAACATATATCTGTTATGTTATACTTATTGTATAATTCAAATTTTATAACCTTGGGCATATTTAATCTACTAAATCTTTCAGTGACTAGAACTTATGAAAAATACACCATACTAATGTAGTTCTGTCAGTTTATCCCTTAAATTCTAATAAATTTTTCTGTTTGTTTTTAGATGTTTTATTTTGTTAATCAGTTACAAAAGTTTAATCTCTGCTCTGACACCCCAGGAACTGGTAGGATGCTGATTTTCACCATGACTGTAGGCCATTTTTGTTTTTTCTTAAAGATTTTATTTATATAATTATTTATTTGAGAGAGAGAGTGTGTGTGTGCATGAATGAGAGAGCAAATCTCCAGCAGAGTCCATGCTGAGTGTGGAGCCCAAAACAGGGCTTGATCCCATGACCCTGAGATCAAGACCTAAACCCAAACCAAGAGTCCAGTGCTTTACAGACTGAGCCACTCAGGCACCCTGTGGGCCATTTTTCTTGATTCAGCCCCTCTCATGATTGTTGCCTTTGGTTAATTGCCAGAGTTCTGAAAAAGTTTATTTTGACAATTTTTGCCAGTGTTCTTGTTACTTTTATGAAGGAGTGGATATCTAGCAGTCTTTATTCCATATTTTCCATCGGTGTCACTCCTCTTAATTTCCATGTAAAGATAGCTGTGGCTGCATCTTAAAAATTTTGATATGTTGACATTTACTTCTCATTTTAATCAAAATATTTTTAACTTATAATTATTTTTAGCCTTTGTTTAGAATTGTATTTCTTAATTCTAAATGTATAAATATTTCCTAGTTATCTGTTTGATTTTTAATAGACCCGGCTCAATAGCACCATGATCAGAGAATATACTTTTCATAATTTCAAAATTCCATTATTTTTTTGAGAATTCAACTATCATCTATTGTTTCTCTGGAGGCAATGCCTTTATTTTCTTTTGAATGCATTTAATATTTGCTGTCTCTCTATTATTTTCATTGGCTTTACAGCACCTAGATGTAGTTTCATTAGTATTTCTCTTGCTTTGTGTTCATAGAGTTCCTTGAACATAAACTATTGGATGAACTTCAAAATATGGCTATGAAAAAGATTACAGACACAAAAGAGTATATAGTACATGATTCTATTTACATGAAACTTGAGGAAAAACATATCCCTTCTATGGAGATAGACTGAAGATCTCCAAGTGGTTATTTGATGTCAAAGATGGAGATTGACTGGAAAGGGGAACAAGGGTATCTTTGGGGTGATGGAAATGTTCTTAGTTTTAAATATGGTGGAGGTCCCATAAAATGTTATTGTTTTGAGCCACTAAACTTTGGGGTGATCTATTACTTTGTAATAGGTAACATTTATAATATTGGTTTGCAGAAGCATTGTGATGTTGTAACAAAGCACTAAAAGGTGCAATACTGTCTATGGGACCAGGAAGCAGGCAGAGGCTACGAAAACAATGGAGAGTCTGTTAGCAAAGTTTTGAGAAATGTCAGACAGCTAGTTAAAACTGGAAAAGCAACAGAGAAGTGTTATTTGAGTCTAGGAAAAAGAGAATCTACATTGTATAATAGCGAAACAATTAGCAAAATGTCACCTGAACAATCTTGGAGAATAGAAAATACACATAAATGAACTTACAACTTGGGCTAAAGACATGCCTCAGCAGAATGTTGAGCATGACAGTTGGCTTCTCCTAGCTATGTACAGTAAGGTACAGGAAACAAATGAATTTGTTAATTAGCTCCAACAGTTTTTTGGTGGAGTCTTTTAAGGTTTTATATATATAATATCATGTAATCTGCAAATAGAAACAATTTTCTTTCTTCCTTTTTGGTTTGAATGATCTCTCTCTCTCTTTCTCTCTCTCTCTCTCTCTCTCTCTCTCTCTCTCTCTCTCTCTCTCTCTCGACTAATTGCTCTGGGCTAGGACTTCTAGTACTATGTTGAATAAAAGGGCCAAGAATGGGCATCCTTGTTTTTTTCTCCTGATCTTAGAAGAAACATTTTCACCATTGAGTATGATATTTGCTATGGGCTTGTCATATATGGCCTTTCTTATGTTGAGGTACATTCCCTCTATACCAAATTTATTTCCTCTATACCCAGTTCGTTGAATTTTTTTTTATCATGAATGAATGTTAGATTTTTTTCAAATGTTTGTTTCTGCATCTATTGAGATGGTCATATGATTTTTATCCTTTATCTTCTTAATATGATGTATCGTGTTGATTGATTAGCATATGTTGACCGCTTTTGCATCGCTGGAATAAATCCCACTTATTCATGGTGTATGATCCTTTTAATGTACTGTTCAATTGGATTTGCTAACATTTTGTTGAGGAGTTTTGCATCTGTGTTTATCAGGGATATTGACTGCAATTTTCTTTTCTTTAGTGTCCTTTTCTGGCTTTAGTATCAGGTTACTGTTGGGCTTGTAAACTGAGTTTGGGAGTGTTCCTTCCTCTTTGATTTTTTGGAAGGATTGAAGAAGAATTGGCATTAATTCTTCTTTAAGTGTTTGGTAGAATTCACCAGTGAAGCTATCTAGTCCTAGGATTTTCTTTGCCAGGAATTTTGAATTATTGATTCAATCCTTTTACTAGTAATCGATCTGTTCTAATTTTCTATTTCTTCATGATTCAATCTTAGTCAAATATATGTTTCTAGAAATTTATCCATTTCTTCTAGAGTACCCAGTTTGTTGATGTATAATGGTTCATACTTGTTTCATGATCTTTTTGTATTTGCATAATCTTAGATGTAATCTCTCCTCTTTCATTTATAATTTTATTTATTTGAGTCTTCTCTCTTTTTTTCTTGGTAAGAATAACTAAAGATTTGTCTATCTTGTTTACCTTTGGACCTCCTTTTTTAAAAATGGAAGTGCTTATTGTAGGTATCCTGGCATTATCTTACCTTTGGATATATCTGAGGAAGGCAAATAACATGACTTTTTATCTGACAGGTCTTAGGGTCAAGAACTGCACTTCTAGAAATATATTGGATGAACTACATGTATGAGCCTAATTTACATTTGGATCAGACTTAGATAATGAGACTAAGAATTTGAGCCTGAGCCAAATGTCTTAATGAGATTCAAATTTGAGAGGAAAAGATAAGCTATGTTATACAAGGTGAGAATGTAAGTAATTGTGCCTAGAAGAGAACTGGGGTAGATTGAAAACTATTGCCACATTACATTACTGCTCCTGCTGTCAAGACGTGGTGTGTTTTTCCCCAGTGTTTTGAATTTGATCTTCCCTTGAGTTATTTTGACCAATGGAATATAATAAATATGACATTGTATGAATTATAGAGCCTGAAGCTGAAGAAAGGTCCTTGAAAATGTTGCCTCTGACCACTTAAAATGCTTCCCTGAAACTGACATGCCCTTGAAAAAGACCAGGGTTAAAGACTGAAGAGAAAGGTCCAGTCATCCCAGATGTTCCAAATGAGTTAAGCTCCCTGACAACTCGTCTGCTGAATGCAGCCACTTGAGTGAACCTCATTCAGCAAGATCAGCAGAACAGCCTAGTCACTCCACAGAATAATAAAGGTCTTAAATAAGGCCTTGTTTTTTTAAGCTGCTAAGTTTTGGGGTAGTGTTATACAGTAATTTGGTTTTTTCTACCGCTATTTAAAAATTACCCTAAAAATTAGCAACTTAAAACAGCCAACAATTGTATTACACACATCCTAAGAGGCTGGAATCTTGGAGCAGCTTAGCTAAATTTCTGCCTCAAGGTCTCTCGTGAGGTTGAAGTCAAGCTGTTGGCCAGGGCTGCAGTCAATTCAGATCTTGGCTGGGACTGGAAAATCCACTTCCAAACTAACTCACATGGTTGTTGGCAGGTTCCTGCTCCCTTCCGGTAGTTAGCCAGAGGCTTTAGTCCGTTACTATGCAGGCCTCTACACAAGGCTAGATCACAGCATGGCAGCTTGTTTTCCCCAGTATACGTGACCCAAGACAGACAGAGCAGGTATGTGAGAGAATACATAAAATAGAAGCCAGCCTTTTTTTAACCTCATATTGGAAGTTATATATCATCAGTTCTGCTGTATGCTATTAGTCGCACAGACTAACTTTGGTGCAACATAAGAGGATACCATACAAGAGTTTGAAGACCAGAGGGTGGGGATCATCTGGGGTCATCTTGGAAGCTGACTATCACACATAGGCGGTAGGGAACTGGAACAGATTTCACAGAATTGTTTTTAGTTTTGTTAGTTACAAGAATGACATTGTGGTTTTCTCACAAAAAGTTCATACTTTCAGAAAAGCAAGCTGAAGATGGAGTATGTAATGACATGGGCCATCCGATTTCTTTGAAAGACTTCAGCAAAAAAAGTGATAACAAAAAAGGGATAGATAAAGCAAGTGTGGCAATATCTTAAAGTTTGTTGAATATGGGTGATGGGCAGAGGGAGTGCACGATCATATTTGTGTAGGCTGGGAATTGGTCCTGTGAAGTTTTCAAGTCAGTGTTTACAATGTGCAGGACATGGAACCCTTTACAACTTTTCAAACATGGGGAGATTTTACATATCAACTAAAAAATGTGCGAAGGAATAGCTCCCTTTTCAAATTTCTTTTAAGTTATGCAAGCGGAAGAAAAATAAACAAAGACCCCTGATAGGAAAGGATACTGAGGATGACTTTGCTTTTGCCTTGGAATTGGTACCTGCAGCCCAAAGCCAAGAACAAAGAATGTTTAAACTTTACATTTTAGAGAGGCCTCCAAGGCCTAATTAATAATTGGAGCCAGACATCTCCCTTTTGGTTATTATAAAGAAGCTGCTGAACTGACTCTGTTAGCCTCAAGTATCTCTGCAGGCCACTCCCAAAGTCTATAAAAGCAGAAGGCTAATGTGAAGGCAGGCAAGCCAGCATGTAGTAGGCACTCTAATGGCAAGTTATAGCGGCTCCTCTCCGTCTTTCCTCTGTAGGATTAGGAGATAAATATCTCACTGTTGGCATGATGCCTGTTAAGACCTGCCTGTGGCACTCTGGGAGTATAGTAGTGGGGAGTGAGGGAGCTTTGGGGAAAGCTTGACGTGTGCCTCCCAGAGCTCGTGGGGTATCTGTAGACATAGCTACCATTGCTTCCTTCTCTGCTGTAAAGGCAGAGTTTCCTGGTACAGCCAGTGGAAGCAGATCAAAGAAGAAATGTAGTGTGGTGTTCTTGGTAAAAGGGAGGAAAGCCCTCACACAAGACACTCCCCAGTACTCCACAGCACTAGACTGTGCAGAAAAGAACCTGGCAATATCCTTAAGTCCACATGAAGGAGTATACAGTACAAGAGAGACAGATGCAGTAGGGCTATATAGGCAGACAAAAATCGACAAAACATTTTACCCAGAGAAGGGGTTAGGGTATGATTCTAACATACTGTCAGCCAATATCAGGAAGCTCAGTGAAGATTACACTGTATGGTGCCCTTTACCCCCCAAAACCAAACAAGACATCAGTGGTAGGCATTACCATCATTCTTCATTACCCAAATTCTTTCTACCTCTGAACACATGGAACAGTTTCCCATTGAAGCAATGTGATGTGGACATATAGTATGATCTGACCAATGAAATGTGGCAGAAGTAGCACGTATCACCTCTATATGGAAGTGTTTCATTTCCAATGCTTGGTGCTCCAGCTTATTTTTCCCTCACTGCAGTGGTTGTAAAAATATTCATGGAGAGGCCACATTGATATAAACACCCTGGAATGCTAAGCCAACACATGGGAAAATATGAACTGAAGAGTCACCTAGATCCCAGAAGACTTTTAAGATTAATTTTTGAAAGTTCTTTTTGTAAGCCACTGAGATTTTGGAGTTGTTTATTACTGTAACAGAGCTTACTGAATCCTGACTTTTACGCTGTCAATGAGGACCCATTAGCCAAAGTCACCAGCAATAGACAGAAGACTAACCATGTAAGAGGATTCCTTCTTTCTCTCTCTCTCTCCCTCTCTCTCCTTAATTCAGAGATTCACTTTATTTTTTTATTTTTTGTTGACTTATTTTATTTAAATTCAATTAGTTAATATTGAGTGTATCATTAGTTTCAGATGTAGAGTTCAGTAATTCATCAGTTGCATATAACACCCAGTGTTCATTATATTATATCATTTGCCCTCCTTAATACCCATCACCCAGTTACCCCATCTCCTCCCGCCCACCTCCATTCCAGCAACCTTCAGTTTGTTTCCTAGAGTTAAGAGTCTCTTATGGTTTGTCCCCCTCTCTGATTTCTTCTTATTTTACCTTTCCCTCCCTTCCTCTATGACCCTCTATTTTGTTTCTTAAATTGCATGTGAGTGAAACCATATAAATGCATTTCTCTGATTGACTTATTTTGCTCAACATAATACCCTCCAGTTCCATCCACATCAATGTAAGTGGTAAGATTTCATCCTTTTTGATGGCTGAGTAATATTCCATGGTGTGTGTGTGTGTGTGTGAGTGTGTGTGTGTGTATACCACATCTTCATCCATTCATCTGTTGGACATCTGAGCTCTTTCCATAGTTTGGCTATTTGTGGACATTGCTGCTATAAATATTGGGGTGCAGATGTCCCCTCAGATCACAATATTTGTATCCTTTGGGTAAATACCTAGTAGTGGGATTGCTGGGTCTTAAGGTAGCTCTATTTTTAACTTCTTTAAGGAACCTCTATACTGTTTTCCAAAGTGGCTGCACTAGTCAAGAATTACGCAGAAGACATGAACAGACATTTCTCCAAAGAAGATATACAAATGGCCAACAGACACATGAAAAAATGCTCAACATCCCTTGGCATCAGAGAAATACAAATCGAAACCACAGTGAGATACCACCTTACACCAGTCAAAATGGCTAAAATTAACAAGTCAGGAAACAATAGGTGTCGGCAAGGATGCAGGGAAAGGGGAACTCTCTTACGCTGTTGGTAGGAATGCAAGCTAGTACAGCCTACTATCTCTCTTATTCTTCCTTCTATGCCTCAATCCAAAGGAGTTTTTCTCTAAAAAGGTAGAAGAAAAGGTCAGGTTTTCCATCAATGGTGGAGAGGTGTCTCCTGGTATCACTCTGAGGAAAGCTTTGAAGCCAATGAGATTGAATGTTGGAGTTTTTAAATTATATGACTTTTTTAGAATGAAATCTTGCCATTTGCAGTGATGTGGTTGGAATTATAGAGTATTATGCTAACCAAAATAAGTCAGTCAGAGAAAGACAAATAACAAACGATCACAGTGGAAAAAGAGAGAGAGAGAGAGAGTGAGAGAGTTGCAAACCAAGAAAGAGACTCTTAACTCTAGAGAACACATTGATGATTACCAGAGGGGAAGTGGGCAGGAAGATGGGAGAAATAGATGATGGGGACTAAGGAGGGCACTTGTGATGAGAATTGGGTGTTGTATGGAAGTGATGAATCACTATATTGTACACCAGAAACTAACATAATACCATACATTAACTAACTGGAATTTAAAGAAAACCTTAAAAAATTAAAAACACTTAGGTCTTAATGAATAAATATATAAACCACATGACTTTTTTTAATAACCGAAAGTGACCGGGGACCAGAAAACTATGGCATATGGTCAAGATAGCTTTAAGATATTTGTTACCTAATATGGAAGGGATATCAGAAGTAGTAGAGTTGAATGATGAGAGGGAACAAAACTTCCATAATTGTTAACCCACTAAGATCATACCGATTGAGGTCAGTAACCCATTTATAACTCCTAAAATTTCAAGAATACATGATATATAGACTGTGATTGATAGTAGCTACCTCTGTGTTGCTACCCTCTTAAGATTAGGTGCTCTTTTGTTTTGTTTTATTTGTTTTGGGTTTTTCAACCCTTTCTCTCCCAAAGACCAAATCCTTAGGATTTGTAGCTTTCTCTTTGCTACTTTCTCAAGTATTATAACAATATAGCCCCCAGTGAAGAACTTTTCTGTTGAAACTCCACAGTACCCAGAAGAATGTTTCTTATATCATTCCCATTTTAAAAATATTTGCTTATGGCATATTTTACCAAAGGACCAGGGAGTCTCCAGATGCAAGTCATCTACAGCTATCTATGAAATGAGACAAATTACCGGCACAGCATCTCACTTATTACTTATGCTTGACTAGCTTAACGTAAATCCTCATTCAGTGTTTTCTAATACTTGGTTCTTGTTCCAGATTTCCCTTTCAGCCTAATGTGTGGGTTTATATTGTCCTCTCTTGATCATGTAATCTTATTTCTATTTACCAAGCTATTTTTCTCTTCTCCTAGTATATTTGAGGAAGTATTGTCCTTCCTGAGTGTTTGCCACTCACCACCACCACCCCCCACCATTCTGGAAAAACTCCTCTTGATTCAGTGGCCTCCACGGCCTCAGTATGGAGTATCCCTGCACTTGCTTTTTCCCCTTGAGACCTAGCTCAGGTCCTCTGAACTGTCTCTTCTCTATACCTCTATGAATCTCATCCCTCTCTGTCTTTCCAGCTAGTAATTCTACTGCCTCCTCAGATGCACACATACACGCGTGTTCTGTTTCTGTCCCAGCTGAGATTGCTCACAAAATGACATGTGGTATTAGGGCAATAGTTTATGGATCCCAGCAGATAATAAAAATCTCTCATTATAGCTAATCAAAAATTGTATGGAACTTTTCAATGTACTTAGTTATTTCAGAGTCCAGCAGTTCTATTTATTCATAGAGATTAAAACATATTCTTGAATCTAGCCTACTCTTTGAAAAGACTCCAGCTGTAATATAAAATAAATCTAAAGCATTCACTGCCAAATACCTTGTAATTGTCATTTAACTCTGAATACCCCTATATTTCTACTTTATAAAACAATTTTAAACAATTTGTAAATATTGTCTCCCAATGCAGTTTTGGTCAGCTTACTTTCACAGTCACTCATATAGCTTTAATAAGAATCACGGACTCTTAAAAATGGCAAATATAAACAATATTATATCTTACTTTTTCATTTGTTTACCTTCCTTTTTGAAATTCTCTCCTTCCTCTGTTTTGGTGACCTGGGCATCTCTTCTCTACATGTGTGGTCACTTTTCAATTTCAGTGGGAGTTTTTTCTCTATTCATCTCGTAAATGTTGATTTCTTTCAATGCTTCATATTGGGACCTCTTATCACAGTATAAGAGTTCATGGGTGATCTATCCACTCTTGTGACTATGTTTAGTATCCATATACAATAAATCTGATGCTGTAAATAGATATGTAAACAAAATAGACTTGCATTCAGTTTGTATTCCAGTTAGCGAAGGTACAAATAAATGTATTGATTGGTAATAAGTGCTATAAAAGGATAAAGCAAGTTAAGGGATCAAGATACTATTTTACATAAGGGTGTCACTAAAGCCTTCAACAGGATCATAACTTTGGGCTGGGACTTGAATGAAATGACAAAGTGAGCCATGTAGATATCTGGAGGATACAGGATATATATTCCTGGCAGAGAGAACAGATAGTGCAAAGGTCCTGAGGCAAGCACATGCCTGGCACGTTTGCAGAACAAGACAAGTATGGTGGGAGAAGAGTGAATGAGAGGATATGATAGTATTAGGTAAGACAGTGGAGTGGGGAGTTTATCTAGAATCTTGTGGGCCATCATTAGGACATGGTCTTTGGCTCTGATTGAAATGAGGAACCATTTTATAATTTTCATCAGGGGCATGGCAGGATATGGCTTATAATCTTTTACACATTTTTAAGATTTATTATTTATTAATTTGAGAGAGAGCATGAGCATTTGAGTGGGGGGAGGGGCAGAAGGACAAGAGGGAGAGAGTATCTAGAGCAGAGTCCCTGCATAGAACCTAATGCAGTGCTTGATCCCATGACCCTGAGATCATGACCTGAGCCGAAATCAAGAGTTAGACGGTTAACTGACTAAGCACCCAGGTGCCCCATTACACATTTCAAACAAATATATAAATTGTATATATTTAAGGTATAAAACATGATTTGACAAGTATGTACAGAGTGAAATGATCACTACAATCAAGCTAATAAACATATCACTTACTCACATAGTTACCATTTTTTGTGTGTGGAGAAAGCACCTGAAACCTACTCCCAGTAAATTGCTAGTATTTGATACAGTATTACCAACTATAGCTATCATGCTGTACATCAGATCTCTAGACTTATTTATTTTATGTAACTACAACATTCTACTCTTTGACCAGCATCTCCTCACCTATCCCTCACCTCTCCACCTTTGGCAAACCATTCTACTCTCTGCTTCTATGCATTCAACTTTTAAGATTTCACATGTAAGTGAGATCATGTAGTTTTGCTCTTTATTCCTGTATATGGCTTATTTCACAATGCATAATAGCCTCCAGTTTCATCAATATGGCTTATGCTTTAAGAGTCATAATGACTAATTCATAATAGGCCATGATGGGAATTTACGTCTAGAAGTAGAAAGGCCAGTTAGGAAACTGTTGCTCTAATCCAGGCAAGAAACAGTGATGATTTTCACTAGGTTATTAGCAAGGAAGTAGGGAAAAATGAGGAGACTGAGACTAGATTTCAAACTTTGAGCTCACAGGATTGTTTGTTTGTTTGTTTGTTTGGATGGAGGGTAGGTGCTCAAAGATGATTCTTCATTTTTTTGACCTGGCCAACTAGTTAAGTCTGTATCTGTATCCAGACCTCTGGATCCACATAAACATATATCCACTGCCCACTGAATAACTTCACCTAGTTGTTCCAGGGCATCTCAGATTCCAAAGTAAATTCATCTTCCCATAAGTTACTCCTTCTTCTAATAAATTACATATCCATCCACCCAAATGTCCATCCACCTTCTTCCTCGCCCTCTTCCAAATCTAATTATTCCCCAAGTCTTGCTGAGGAGATAGAATATCTTCTATCTGTCCATTTCTCTCCATTCTTATTCCTTTTGCTGCCTTATTTCAAGTCCCCAACTGTGCCCAGAATATTACAATATTTCCATAGCTGATATTGACACTACCAGTACCAACCATTTCTAATTGACTCATAGCACCCAGTCTAGTGCCTAAGAAAGAGTAAACAATTAATATTAATTTTGTTGAAGTGAATTTATATATGAACTCCTGGATGATGATTAATTATATATGCCAACTTGGGTGGGCCATGGTACCTACATATTTGGCCAAACAAGTCTAGATGTTGCTGTGGAGGTATTTTTAGATGAGATTAATATTTAAATAAATGGACTTTGGGTAAAGCAGATTATGTTCCATAGTGTGAGTGGGTAAGTGAGCCTCATCAAATCGATCAGTTGAAGGTCTTAAGAGCAAAAGGACTGCCATCCTCTGAGAAAGAGAGAATTTTGCCCCAGACTGCCTTTGGACTTAAGCTGCACCATCAACTCTTTCTTGAGTCTATAGCTTGCCAGCCTATCCTGCAGATTTGGACTTGCCAACCTCCATGGTTGTATGAAGCCAGTGCATGTGTGCGTGTGTGTATAGGAACCAATAGGAGATTATGATTATATATATATTACATACATATATAATCTCATAATATATATATATAATCTCCATATATTATATATGTAATGTATGTGTGTTGCTTAAAGGAACCAGTAGATTATATACATATAATTATATATACATATGTATAACCTCCTACTATAATCTCCTACATATGTATATATACATGTATATATACATATATGTATGCATGTACATGTATATGCATGTATACATATATATCCCCTACATATATATGTACATATATATATATGTGTGTGTATATGTATATGTATATATGTTCTGTTTCTCTAAAAAAAAAAAACCTGACTAATACAGCCTGTGCATCAGTGCGCACAATTACAGTGACAGATCTGTATTTCATCATACAGACTGACGTTATTTAAAAGTAGTTACAATAACCTCTTACCCTGGGACATAGCCAGTTGAAATTCAATCTGGAGATAGAAATTAAGGAAACCACAAAATGTGCCAGTACTTCATAGCACCAATTAGCACGACACTTGCTCAGATTAGCAAATCCCTACCATGGTTTCCTGAGCTTACTTCCCATGGGCCCCACAGTAGGGTCAATTTACCCCAACCCACTCGCTGACTCTGAAGCAAAAGGAACATATGACCTTAGATATATATCTTGGCAGCAAAGCATCAAACCAGCTTGAGCACTACCAATATTTTAAAAGTGTACCCTGCTTCTAGTAAATTCAGTTTTTGCCTTACTATATGACATCAAGATCTCCCTTTATGGTCCAGTTCTTGAATTTGGGTCACGGTTTCAATTTTCAAGAGTCCTTGCATCATAAATTTCTATATCTTTTTTAGTGTTTTTGCCCCCCAGATACTAGAGTTCTAACCTTGAATCATTATTGCCTTCGACCAGTCTGTTCTGAGACTGAGTTCTTACCCGGCAATATATCTGCCTGATGTTTATCTCTGGAATTCCTTGATGCCAGTTCTCTCTGGGCCTGCACTTCTTTCCCTCATATGCCCTAGCCTAGTGGATTTATCTACTCTCAGTGTTCTTGATACCCATCTGTGCATTTTTCCCATGTTACCACTTGCTGATTGTACCTCAGTTCTGACAAGTAGTGTCGTCGCCACAGTTCAAGGGGCTGCCCCCAGGCATATGACAGCACCAACTCTATTAGGTGAAATTTGTTCGAGAGTTTAGGCAATTTTGTCATGGGAGAGAGAGAGAAATTAATATACATGACCCAGATTATAATGTTTCCAAATATATTTTATATATTAACATGAAAGCATTAATGTATAAATTATATCTAATTTACTTCACAGTCACTCAAGAAAACTAGCTGAATAGAAGTGCTTCAGAGAGTTGGAAATCCAGAGAATCAACCTCCAAAAAAATAAATGAGCGAGGACAATAAGGTAAAATACCTGATTTTGCAAACATGCTATATAGTAGACAAGTTCACCTGTATGTAACATAATGTACCAGAAGGCACAGAGTCAAGAAAATTGGAAAATGAAACTACAGATCCAAGTAGTTCTGACACATAAAGCTGTATTAAAACTGTTGAAGATTATGTAGAATAAGGACAATGAAACAAACTGAAGAAGACACTAAAAGTTGGAAAGCTTTAAGTAAGCCATTGAGAACTTATGTTCCTGAAACCACATTTTTATTCTCTTACTATTTAAATGTCCTTTCACTGAACAGCTTTAAGCCTCATCTTTCCTAGAGGAACAACATAGTACTAGTGATTTAGAAGACTGATCTCTAAACATTTTCTCTTTTTTTTTAAAGATTTTATTTATTTATTCATGAGAGACACAGAGAGACAGAAGCAGAGACACAGGCAGAGGGAGAAGCAGGCTCCACGCAGGGAGCTTGATGTGGAACTCAATCTCAGGACTCCGGGATCACGTCCTGAGCCAAAGGCAGACGCTCAACCGCTGAGCCACCCAGGTGTCCCTAAACATTTTCGACTACACTCCTAGATCAGTTTATGACTTTAAGTCATCTCTACCCCTGAGGTGGGGCTTGAACTCATGACCCTGCTTTCACGAATCACTTGCTCTACCGACTGAGCCAGACAAGCATCCCTACAATCCTAACACGGTTCTTAAACAGTGCTCTTAATATACGTATTGATATTTACAATTTGTAGGCATAAGCAAGTATAGTAAGAAACTTCAAAAGAGGTTTATAAATAGTTATGACTGACTTTAGAAAACTGTTACCAAATACCGCATAGAGACTTAATGATTTTAAATGTTGCTGAAGTATTTGTAGGGATTTATGCTCATGTTCAAAGTGGTTAGCTTTTAATGCTTCGCTAATCAATATAGCTTCATACTATCAATAGCTCATAGCTGAAGACACAATATACATCTAGAGTGAGATTCATTCATCGCTAATAATAGTGGATGTACATCTGCATTTCACATAGATTCCAGAAAAATTTTAAAATACATCTTGGCCACCTTCCAATCAGATCTGTTTGTACTATCATCTTTACTCTGTTTACAATTAGTTAACAAGAAAAACATCAGAGACTAGAACGGTCAGCCCCATCTTTTCGTGTTGGTTTGTGTTTACGTTTTAGTATCACCTATAAACAAAGTATGCTTAAACAAACAAACAACTGGCCCATTGGAAACTGCATAATGTAACCCACAAAATAAACACACAGAAATTGGAACTTGTGGCAATATGCCAAAAGTGACAGGGCACTACCACTTCTCCGCGTAGTGAAATGCCCATGCTACCCTGAAACAAGTCATGTACTCCATGGTATTTGACCATCTGATATGTAAGTCTAGTGAGGGTGCCTGTGTCAATCTATAAACACTAAATATCGGTACCCATTAGCTTTTTTGCTTTTACTTAAATATATAATTTATTATTAACTTCCAAAAAAAAAAACAAAAAAATATATATATAATTTATTATTAACTTCCAGAACCCAAGTGATCTTCTTGAACTTTTGCTAGTGTGCATATATCCACCTTTTTTTAAAGTTTATTTTTTTAGTAATCTCTGCACGCAATGTGGGGCTCAAACTCATGACCCTGAGATCAAGAGTCACATGCTCCTCCAACTGAGCCAGCCAGGCACCCCATGCATGAATCCACTTTTAAGATCATGACTTTTAGAGCATGGATTTTCTCTGACTGATCAGGGTTTCTATCGCAGTTCCACCAGCTATGCGACTTCAGGCAGACACAATCTCACAAGTCTCATTTTTCTCATCTATAAAATGAAAATATTACAATGTTTATTTCACAGAGTTGTGAGAATTAAATGAGATAATGGGTGTAGAACAATTGCAATCAAACTCAGCATATAATTAATACATGGTATATTTTGTCCATTATTACCAGGATTATTTTTCTAGGCTCAGAATCTCCAGAAATGCATCATTGAGAAGGGAAAGGATATGCCTAGTAGGTAATAGAATTATCTCAGAGGACAGCTATTTAGGATGAGACTCTCTCCAAAACTGGCCATGCTTAAGCAATCAGTGAGCTCACAGTGAATAAATCCATTGGTTCCTGGAGAGAATATTTTCACTACTGTTAACTTTCTGGGATATCATACATTTCTCTGGCCTGTTTATTGTCTGATTGGTGCTTCTCAGAGAGGTAAATTTATACCTGCTTGTTTAATCTTACTCTTCATCTATGCTTTCTATTTGAAACCACAGTTTTAAAGACTTGGCAAGGGTTAGGACACTAAGTAAATGAATTTCAGTCGTTTTTTTTCTATATCTCAATTTTAATCGATTTCACATTTTTTTCTTGATAGACTTTCTAGTTGTTTGCTCAGTAACACACAACACCAATGAAATTTGTGTTGCCCTTGCAATCTGATTTTTAAGTGCTAATATTTTTGTTGCCTATTCATGACTTTCCCCAGTGCATTTCAGCAAAAGTAACCCCAATGGAGGAAACACAACGCTTGATTTATACAAAATGCACATTAAATTATTCTGCCATCCTATAGTTTGTTATTGTCAAATGCTGTGTATACTGTTTCTGCACTGCTGACGATTCATTGGGATTTAATCAGACAGAAGAGTGAACATCTTGCTCTCACGAATCGTTAAATTCATTTTGAAAACTAGTGAATTTGATCATGAGAGGGTAACCAGTTAATTTTTCCACTCTAAAACACCCACCTTACAAATCAGGGCTGCTATTTCTGTTCCTGCCTGGTCTCTAGGAGAGTCCTCAATGCTGATGTTTATCACCAATCCTGCCTCGGGTACCACTAGGTCACCATACAAACTTGTGGGGGGCTGGGAGTGGTGATAAAAAGTAACAAAAAAGAAACAATCAGAAACATTTTAGGGACAACATCTCTTGAGAGAGCTAACCATTCAGGAATCACTAACCTGTTCAGAGCCCTCCTGTTCAGAAAAAAAAATTGCCTACACTGGTTGAATATTCTCACCTCATGTTATTAACACAAAGTCTGTCGATTATCGATATCTGGATTGGCAAGAAGTCTCTTTAAATAATTTAAACATCGGTGCCAACAAAGAGGGATTATGAGCCATCCATGCATTAAGAAGGATTTAAAGCAGGTTGTTTCCTTCTTGACACTGGAGTATAATATGAATTATCTGAAAGAAAAGCATGACAATTTTATAACAGGCAAATAAAATAGATAATTTTGGATCCGGCAGCATTTTAAGAGGCAGATCAGGCCTGCTTGGAATCCCACGGTAGTGGGCAGGGGGCGCAATTAAAGCAGCCTGGGGGCATTGAGCTTTATGTGGCTTCTAGGACACTGGTATGCGTCCCAAATCAAAGACCAGCCTTCCTTGTCTTAAACATTTACCTTAAACTGACCATTTGCCCTGGAAAGGGGGTGAAAAATAAGAGACTCATGACCCTTTATTTCACGATCTAAGACTGAGTTTAATATTACATTCTGGGTTTGGAGGTTGACCTGGCTACTCATTCTGTAAATTGTCTCTAAAAGAAAATGTATTACAAATGCTAAGCCACCAGCTTAAAAAGGAGCGTTGGAGTCCATGCATTTTCCTAGGTTGAAGACTACCTCAATTCCTATAACATGATCCTTTCTGGGAAGATATAAATAAACTCCTTGCTGGTATTCTAAAAGTGAATAATCAAAATTATTTTACCTACTAAAAAACTGTATCGAAGCCATTAAAGCCAAAATTGTTCTCTATCCTGCCTACTGAGATTTTCCAAGAGGTGTGTGAAGAGTGCTTGAATGTTCTTTGTAAATGTTTGGCCCACTGTCTCACATTGTTAGTCACCTTGTTCTCCCGTTAATGAGTTGTAACCTGAGAGGCTGGGAGATTGAATCTGTCCCCATTCTGGGGACATGCTAAGAAAGCCCGCTGAGAGCCTCTGGTACTGTGTATCATTTTGATGTTTGAGGTAAAATATCAAAGTAAATTGGTTCCCCAAAGAAAGATATCAAATGCATACTAAAAAACTCTTGCCGTCTGCCATTCCCATCAAACTCCAAGCAACGCTGCAATAAAAGTGGCTGATTTGTATTCCCTTGTATCATCTTGCGAATTCTCCCTCTCCACTCAGACCATCTGGTGGGTTTCTGCAGACAATACCCTGCATGGTTACTGTGAATGGAGCATGGCCTGTTGGGGAAGAAAATCAATTATCAGTTGCTTTTTCTCTTTCTATTGGAGGCAGGGTTGCTCTGCTCCATTGAGGAAACCTTCCAGTAGATTCCGTTGTCGCTTTCATTGCATTAAACTTTTTAGAAGACTTAACCTATCATGCCTCTGCTTTCCTTATGCAATTCTCTCCTCATTCCCACTGCTCTGTTTTGTCCCTCTTGTATCCTCCTGGGCAATATTTCTTCAATATTTTAGGTACTTTCTTGATTTCTTTTTGTCTAGAAACACTAAACCATGTGTTAACATTTTATCACAAACTTCTTTTTCCTCCTTTTAAGTAACAACTACAAGCGACTCTTCCCCATCCCACTCGCACACATCAAGTTTTGTTGGTTTTTATATGTGTGGGTAGTAAAGTCCTAATGACCAAAGTATGTTATCCCAATGGAGTCTTATATCGTATTTTCGATGGTAATTCCCTTAGTTCACGACAAGAATGGATGTTTAACCAATTTGGTTTATGAAACTCCAGCTCTCTGTCAGTCTGTGCCTATGGTCTTTGATTGGGCGCTGGTACATTTCAGCAGAAGGGAGAAATTGAATGACTGGGAAACTTGGAGATGCTCTTGATTATTTTTTAGCAGGAAGCTTTCTGTTTCACAGCTAAATGTTTTTATCCCAGCCTGTACAGTTGCTTTCTCCCTTGACTTTAAAAAGAAAGGAATCCGTGCTTAATAGATATGATTCTTCCTTTGAAGATGATGAAGTTCTAAAACTACACAGTAGAAATGCTTGCACAACACTGCAGATATACTAAATGCCATTGAACTGTATACTTTGAAACGATGAATTTCATGTTATGTATATTTTGCTACAATGAAAAAGGGAAGAATCCGGGGGAACAGAACAGGACAAAAATTACAAAGACCAAGTCTCTCTTGGTGGCCTCCAACTGCCAACCTCTAGTCCTCCTTTCCCTAAGTGTATGATAATGCTTACTATGCTCTGTCAATCCAGAGATGCTTTTTCCTGCTTCTTTCAGGTCTGCTTTTCTGAGTCAGGGCTATATGTTGCTCAAATCAGATCTACCTTGTCTCCTCAACCTTGCCAATAATCACGTAAATTCTCATTCTGTTTATAGTGTAAGAACATACCTTCCCTTTGGATGACAATGTTTCTACTGAAATTGCTCTATCTTGCCCAGAAAGTGATCAGTCTGGAACATGGTAGCAGAAACCAGGAAGATTGGCACACTGCATGATGCTGTTAAAGAAGCATGGGATTTGAAATCAAAGAATTCAACCCTACAACTTAGTATATGCCATGGAAAAAGTGAATTATCATGAGCCCCAATTTTTTGTCTGCAGAAAATGGGATGACATCTGTTATCCCAGAGGGGACTTGTGACATTTAAAAATGAATATGTTTAAAATGGTATTACATACAAGACACACATTCGATACATATAAAGTCCATCTCCCGTATTGTCTAGCTCTGTCACTAATTAAATGTAGAATCATCACCAAGTCCTTCAAGCTTTTTAGCTTCCATTTCCTATAAGTAAAACAAGACAGAAGAACAGTAGTTTAACAATAGACAGAAGATGTGTAGATCTTGAACAACAAATAGCTGCAGCTCTCTAAAAGTCCTCTCGGTTCTTTTCATTTTAAGTCATGCAGGACGCAGAAGTGTGCAGGCCACCACCCTTAACATTTCATGAAGAGTGGGTTCATTTATGTAATTTTGTTCTATTTCATAGACATACAACTGACAATTTCCAAAATTCACACAAAATCATCTGCTATGATCTTGAATTATAAAAGGTAATCTTTTAAGCACATGCTTGTCCTACGAAGAGCAAACACTAAGAAACATGGAGCTTCTTTTTGTTTGTTTATAGATTTTTTTTTAATTTATATATTTATTTGAGGGAGAGATTGTGAGCCTGAGTGAATGGGGGAGGGGCAGAGGGAGAGAATATTGAGCAGACTCCTCACTGAGCACACAGCCCAATCCCAAGACCCACGAGATCATGATCTGAGACAAAACCAAGAGTTCAACGCTTAATCAACTGAGCCACCCAGGTGCCCCCACAAAGATGGAGCTTCTAAAAAGGTTCTGAATTTTTCTTGTTCAAGTTAGCCTACATAACCTCATCATAAGGAGTCTTTCATCAAATTAGTTTACTCAATATTTTTGTCCCACTAGGTTGATAGCAAATGCACAATTTCATCATTTTGAAGTTCTTGGAATAAACAGATATGCAAGTTAACACCGACTGTCTTTGATGTAAATATTTTTGTGCCACTAATATGTACTGGTTGCTTCTAATAAGTTATTTAAAAATTCACTCTTTTGTCTACTCAACCATTCACATGGAAAACTGAACCAACAAAAAATGTATTGAGCACTTATGATTTGCCAGACATTGTGCTTCTCTGCCCTCGTGGACTTTGTGGTCTCATAGGGCACATAGATAGTAGAATGCCATACAGATTAATATAAATTACATTCTAAGATATGCCACAATTAAAGGTTCATTGTGCTACGAAACTGTATATTAAGGGGATAACTAACCTAAAGCCATGGGTGTCAGGAAAGGGTTATTATTAAGTTTTCTTTTCATAGTGATGCACAGAAGTCTTCACTGAATTTTTATATTCTAAGTTGGATAATGGTACTGCTATCCATTTAGTCTCCTAAACTTGAATTTCAGAATCAGCATTGATTTTGCCTTCTTCCTAGACTTTGGCTACCTTCAACAAATCACTCTATCCTATCCTTCTTCTGAGCAGGATCTCATACATCTTAGCTTTTCTTTCCATTTCCATTGTTGCTTCTCATAATTATTAGCTGTTGCCCTTTTGTTGGACTATTAGCACAGTGGTCTGTTTTAGTGGGCCTGCTCAAACCCTTTCACTCTCCAATCCTTTCTAGACACTAAGGCCAGAGTAAACTTTATTATATCACCTCAGGGTTGACCTTTGCAATCTGTCTCTAACTCGATGATTTATTTTGACATGTGGAGCGGTTGAAATCCACTGTCTCAACACAGTTTTTTAATTTCCCTCTGCTTCCCTACACATACACAGGACTCCAGCAGTTTCTTAAATATCATGTGCCTTTTCTGTTGCTTTGCATAGACTGTGTCGTTCTCTGCTTAAAATTCCCTTTCCTCCTCACTTGTCTGCTGATTACAATCCTTGTTTTTAAAGGTTTCCTTCCAGGCCACTTCCTCCATTGTGCTTTGAGATTTCTCCCAAGTTGATTTCATACTCTTCTCGAGCACTCCAGGAACATTTTGTTTATAGCACTTATGTGTTCTACTAGAATATCTTGTCTCCCTTACTAGACCATAATAACATAAAGGGTTTTTCTTAGATAATTTATACCCACTGCAATGCTTAATTTACTTCTTTGGGCAAAGCAGGTGGTACAGGATATATTTGCTGAGAAAACGAAACAAGTTTCACCATTCTGCAAAGAGTAAAATTGCCTGTGAATGTACTGCTATCAGGGCATCTCCCCCTTAACTACAAATGTTATTGAAGTATCCATTGGCAATTTATGTTTTCCATAAATATAAACTTAGCTATAGATATTATATATATAGAAATATGAACTCATATGGCTTCAATATATACTCTTTTCATGAATAGAAAATATATAGTATATTTTGTCATTCACTTACTTTTATTTCAGTTTGACTTTTTTTAAGATTTTATTTGTTCATGAGAGACAGAGAGAGAGAGAGAGGCAGAGACAGAGGCAGAGGCAGAGAGAGAAACAGGCTCCATGCAGGAAGACCTATGTGGGACTCAATCCCGGGACTCCTGGATCATGCCTTGAGCCAAAGGCAGACGCTCAACCGCTGAGCCACCCAGGTGTCCCTCACAATCTAACTTTTAATCCACCCATTTTCAGAGGCAATGCTGATTTATGATGCCATGCTGTGAATCACTGAGAAAACAAGCATTGGAGCAGGAACTTCATGGCACTTCTTCAAGTAGCCTTTCCAAAGCTCACTTCGAAAGTTTTATTATCTTTAACTTGTTCTCATCCAGTGAATTCATTGACATTTGTGGACTAAAATTCAGAAAGAAAGAAGAAAAAAAAAGAAAGAAAGAGAAAGAAGAAAGAAGAAAAAGAAAGAAAGAAAGAAAGAAAGAAAGAAAGAAAGAAAGAAGAAAGAAAGAAAGAAAGAAAGAAAGAAAGAAGAGAGAAAGAAAGAAAGAGAGAAAGAAAAAGAAAGAAAGAAAGAAAGAAGAAAGAAAGAAAGAAAGAGAAAGAAAGAAAGAGAAAGAAAGAAAGAAAGAAAGAAAGAAAGAAAGAAAGAAAGAAAGAAAGAAAGAAAGAAACTGGTCCTGGTCCTGCTTTACAATTAGTGGAATGATTCTTAAAACTTCAAAAATATTTTGATTTATACAAACACGTATATCTCATTGACTGGATGAAATCAAGTACCTTTTAACAAACAGGTCCCAAAGCCAATTAGTTTCCAGGCATAAGACTTTTAAGGTAAAAAGTGTTCCAGATTATTATATAGAGATCATAGATTATATCTATGATTTATTATGTCCTAGAAGTGATCAGAGGTTTCATGTTTTGTAGGATGAACATGAGCTAACATGTAAATGTGTTTATTATTCCAGAGTCTGTAAGAAGTATTACTAGCCTAGAAGTTCTGCTTTTGAATTGATACAGATTTAAATAAAAATGCAATATAGTTCTTATAACATTGAAGCTCTCTGTATTGTAGTTCTCTGTTTTTTTTTCCTTTAGATTACCAATAGTCTTTGTCATGAAGGATATATCTCTTTAGGGATTGTGAAATATGTAACATGTCTCCTCTGGAACCCTCTTTCTGTCTCCCCTCCTTGATGTCTGTCATCCTGCTCTCATCCGATATACAAGGTCTTCTACTACAATAAACTTTTCCTTTCCTGCCCAGACTTAAACCACTCTCCCACATCAAAAATTATCCCATTTCTTCAGGAGTCATGCAGATAAATGCTTCTCAACCTGTAATGTACCTGTGACTCACTGGTACCTTATTAAAATGCATATTCTCATTCAGTAGGACTGGGTTGGAGCTTGCCTTTCTACATTTCTAACAAGCTCCTTAGTGATACTCACACATGCTACTTTGGGGACGGCACTTAGAACATCAGAGTTTTAGGCAACAAAAAAATTTCAATCAACTTCACTTTTATGATCTAATAAGGACTTCAAAAGCTTTCCTCTGTTCAGAAAAAAATGTACTTTTAAAAATAAACCTTCAGGAATCTACATGTAAATATGATATGGGATTTTTAAATACCATGGTAATATCCACAGGAAAAATATTTAGGGGATGATCATCACTGCATCTCTCAAATCATGCAAGAGTGGATGGAATCTTTGCTTATAAAAACAACAAGGCCTACTAATTACAAGACTTGGGAAGCAGATATTAATTTCCCCAATTTATAGGTGAGGAAACTGAGTTCTAATGATATTAACTAACTGGTCTTAGGTCATGAAGACTGTCATCAAAACAAAGAGGCTTTGAACACTGATTTTCTGCCTGGAAAAAAAAATCTATGCTCTTTCTACAATGTAACTGTGCCTACCTGATAATTAAAGAAATATATCAGAGTCATAGGCTGAAAAATCCCTCAGGAGATTTAAGATTTTAAAAATTTTATCAGGTAGATGCAACTGGATTCTGGGGGAGAGAAAACAACATTTGTTCATTCATTTTGTAATAATACATACACATGTACATAATATTAATAAAAGTAAAACTTTATATTCAAATAAATCTCTAAAATTTATATGCAGTAAAGTTGATTCCAAAAAGCTAGCAATGAACATTCCAAACGCATAGCTGAATTTAAGTAAATAACCTGCTAAAAGATTGTTTTGTTACTGTTTTTGGAATTCTATGGATTTTTGTCCAACATTTAATTTCACCAGATTTTCTTATGAATCTGTAGAATTTCATTATTTATTTATTTAAAGCTGGACTACTCTTCTCTGAGTGTAATTTTAATATGCTCTCTAATGAATTCTTACAATATAATTTGGAATAAAATTCAAGGAACAATGATAACAGTAGGATTCCAAGTCCAATGTACTATAAGCTGATTTTAAAATAGAGTCCAGAATAATGGTCCCCATTATAAGCTTTAGGACTGAAAGAGACTAAGAAATAAATAAGATGTAATGGGAAGGAAAAAAGTCTAGTTCATTTTATGGCGCCTTTCCTATTTCTCTGTATTCAGTCAGCCACGGTCATTTCTTAAGGAGGAATAAATAAAGGAAAACATAAGAACTGGCATCTTAAAAAAAAAAGAACTGGCATCTTAAAACACATATAAAATTCAGTAATAATCATAAGTATGAATATTCTTTCAACTGAAATGACTGCAATTTTGTCAAAATAGTTTTTCTCTGAAGTCAAAAATACTCCTATTTTAAACCACTTTTCACATTCAGCCTGTTCTCCAAGATTTATAGGGGAGACGTTAACAGGGAGTCTAGGGAACAACAGTTCCTCTCGACTTTATTATGTGACTTGAGTCAGGGTTTCCGCCACATCTTCCCCACGTTCAGCTCATCTTCTCTTAGCCAGAGCAGGCTCTCATGCAAAAATATTGAACTCTGTCAATCGTGTAGAACTTAACGGGTCTAAGGCATGATCCCGTATTTTGCAGAGACTCTGCTTTCCAAATAATGGAAACGGTGGGCTCACCCTCATCCTGGCACTGAAGTGAAGATTGTGTGGGGCAGCTTCAGTTCCACCTCAGGCATAATTCACAATCTTGTGATGAGCTCATCTGCCATAATGGGTCTCTCTCCTCTTCTGGCCACGACTCGCCCTGGTCGTCCTGTCTGGTTTCTCATTGCATTTGCTCACTTCTTTGATTTCTCTAACTTGCAAGTGTGCTTGGTATGCTACACCACTGATTTTGGATCTCCAGGCCATGGGATGGAGATGAACAACCTCAAAAATTACCAGGCAGAATTTTAACTAAATTAGGTCTGCAAGGGGAAAATAAATGATCTAAACTTGAGAAATAACACAGAGCAAATCCTAGGTTATTTCAGTCAAACAAAGTTACACATGCCATGTAACAATTTTTCATTACACCAAAGTGATACAAGGAGTGTAACCAAATATGCTCCTTGCTAGTCTGAATACAAGATCCCTAAAAGCCATAACATTTATTTACAGTATTAGTAGTTAAGCATACATTTTATTTTCTTATGCTTGGGATTGAGTCAGAAAGGGTTCTTTTTTTTCTGTGAGAATGGTAAAATGAACACAACTCCTCATAAATGATCATGAAAGCAAGTAGAAAAGCCTACCAAACATACTCTCATGCTGTTGCATGGAATGTGTTACCTGAAACACATTAGCCTGTAACCGTGGCTTCTTAAACTATAAAAAGTAATGTATATGTCATTTCATCAACATGGCAAATTGACCTAACACCAAACTCTGCTCTTGGGACATATGGATACTGAATAAAATATAGCTATTTTAATAATCATAATGAATCTTGAAAGACAAATTCCCAGCTGACAGGAATCTAAAAATAACTCAAGCTCTTGGATCCTCTCTGTTCAACAGACAGCCACATCTTCTAGTGCAGTGCCAGCCACATCCCCAGGACACCATGGTGAAGGTCAGAGTAAACGGATTTGGCATTGGGCTTTTACCTGTGGCAAAGTGGATCTTGTTACCATCAGTGACCCTTTCATTAACCTCAATCAACTACATGGTCTGCATGTTCCAGTATGATTCCACACAGCAAATTCAATGGCACAGTCAAGGCTAAGAATAGGAAACTTGTCATCAATAAAAAGCCCATCACCATCTTCCAGAAGCAAGATCCCACCAATATCAAATGGAG
This sequence comes from Canis lupus dingo, assembly GCF_003254725.2. Lineage (NCBI taxonomy): Eukaryota > Metazoa > Chordata > Mammalia > Carnivora > Canidae > Canis > Canis lupus. The sequence continues at coordinate 89,412,450 of NC_064281.1, read as the reverse complement.
TGATGCTGGTGCTCAGTATGCTGTGGAGTCCATTGGGGTCCTCACCACCATGGATAAGACTGGGGTTCACTTGAAGGGTAGGGCCAAGATGGTCATCATCTCTGCCCCTTCTGCTGAAGCCCCATGTTTGTGAGGGACGTAAACCATGAGAAGTATGACAACTCCTTCAGGATGGTAAACAATGCCTTCTACACCACCGACTGCTTGGCCCCTCTGGCTAAGGTCATACATGACAACTTTAGCATCATGGGCCATAGTCCATGCCATCGCTGCCACACAAAAGAGCATGGACAGCCCCTCTGGGAAGCTGTGGCATGATATCCAGGGGTGCTGCCCAGGACATCATCCCTGTTTCTACTGGTGCCACCAAAGCTGCAGGCAAGGTCACCCTGAACTGAATAGGAAGCTCATTGGCATGGCCTTCCATGTCCCCACCCCCAACGTATCAGTGGTGGATCTGACTTGCTACCTGGAGAAAGCTATAAAATATGATAACATCAAGAAGTTGGTGAAGTAGGCATCAAAGGACCCCCTCAAGGGCATCCTGGGATACACTGAGGACCAGGGTGTCTCCTGCAACTTTAACAGTGACAGACTTGGATGCTGGGGCCAGCATTGCCTTCAATAACCACTTTGTCAAGCTCATTTCCTGGCATGACAATGAAATGACATGACAATTTGGCTACAGAAACCATGTGGTGGACGTTATGGTCTACATGGCCTCCAAGGAGTAAGAGCGTCCTGGACCACCAGCTGCAGCAAAAACAAGAGGAAAAGAGAGGCCCTCAGTTGCTAGAGAGTCCTTGCCCCAACTCATTCCCCAACACACTGAGAATCTCTCGACCTTTACACAGTTTGCATCCCAGAACCCCTGGAGAGGGGGAGGGATTGGAGAGCCCTACCTTGTCATGTACCATCAACAAAGCATACAGTGTTCAGCCCCTCCCCCCCAAAAAAGAACTCAAAACCAGAATGATAAGCAAATTAGCTAGTATTATGTGACCAGGGGCTATCTGAATGACATATCTAACAAGCAGTCCAAAAGAAGAAGATAGGAAGTGATGAGAAACAGTAGTGAAAAGAGGGGAGAATTTAAGGAAGACACCAATACTCAGATCGAAAGAGCAAAGCTCCAAAGGAGATAAGTCAAATTACAGTGACATGCAGAAACAAGGTGGGAAAACTGTAGAATAACAAATGCAAAGGTAAAGATTACAAATAATCCGAGGAAAGATATATTCCCCCAATAAAATGGCAATCATACAGACAGTAGATCTCATATCAACAACACAGGCCAGAAGACAGTGGACATCATCCACAGCTGAAGGAAAATAACTGCCCACCTGGGGCCATTGAATATTCAAGAGTGAATGTGAAAAAAGACATTGTCAGACAAACAGTGAAAGAGTTTAGCCCTTAAAAATGCTTACTGAAGGCATGACTAAAGACTATACTAAAATGAGGGGCACCTGGGTGACTCAGTGGTTGAGCATCTGCCTTCGGCTCAGGTCATGATCCCAGGGTCCTGGGATTGAGTCCCACATCGGGCTCCCTGCAGGGAGCCTGCTTCTCCCTCTGCCTATGTCTCTGCCTCTCTCTGTGTGTCTCTCATGAATAAATATTTAAAATCTAAAAAAAAATAAAGATTGTTATAAAATGAGAAAGAGGCTGAGCCTTGAAGGAAGTAATGGAAATGCAAAAGGGCAATGGTGAATAGGGAAGTGGGTACATGTGAGTAATGCTCTGAGGCCTTGCTTGTAAAACGTATTCTACAGGGAACGCCTTTGGCAAATCTAGAAACAGGTCAGGACTTCCACTTCCAGGAAAATGGAAATGTATTTTCCCTATTCCTCCTGCTAAGTACAACTGAAAATGCTGGACATCGTATATAAAGCAAATATATAAAGACTCTGGATGGTGAAAAAGAAAGCAAATCAATGATGGACTTAGGGTACTGAGGAATGATACACTGGTGAGTTCCCAGACAGAAAGATAGATACATACAGAGAGACATAGAAATAGATACATCTCCATCTCATGAATCTCCACAGGAGCAGACAAAAAAAGCTTCAACAAGCCTGATTGTCTCTAGCCAAAGAATCAGGAAGAGGGGAGCCTAATAAACAAAAGCCTTTTCGATAAAAACCAGTCTACTGCACTCAGACACCATGGAAGAAACTGTAACCTGACTCCCATTCATGAAGGCAAAAGCTTAAGGGGAAACCTAGACACCCACTCTCACAAAGCTATAACAAGGTTCTCCAACACCACTGGTTAGAGGATTCCAAGACAGCCAAATTAAAAGCAAGGACTTTTATCCCCACTGCCTGGTAACAAATCCCATCCCCATGGTATCAGAAGATATTTAAGACAACTATATTATAGGGATGCCTGGGTGGCTCAGTGGTTGAGTGTCTGCCTTTGGCTCAGGGCGTGATCCCGGGGTCCTGGGATCAAGTCCTGCTTCTCCCTCTGCCTATGTCTCTGCCTCTCTGTGTGTGTCTCTCATTCTTTTTAAAAAGACAAATATATTATAGAAAGGGGAGGGAAATGAGACATAAAAAGAGGTGAGAATTCTACACTTCACCCAGAATGGTAAAATAAGGACACCAGTAGAAACCTCAATCAAGGGACGTTCTACAAAATACCAGTCTTTAGGAGCCTAAGGAAACATGATGGCTAAATGTATCATAACTTCCTGGATGAGACCCTGAAATTAAAAAAGACACTAGATTTCTTTAAAACTGAGGAATCTGAATAAAATACAGACTTCAGTTTAAAATAATGTATGAATATTATTTCTTTCGTTGTGGTAGATTTACTATACTAGCATTTATAATAGAAGGATAAATATATGGTAACTCTACTATCTTTGCAATTTCTCTGTAAATTTACAACTATTCTAAAAATAAGAGTTTCCCTTAAAAAATGATACACTGTAAAAAATTATGCTTTAAGGACTAATTTCATTCAGACCATAGTCTCTGAATACAGTGAGGTAATAGAACAATAGGAAAGAGCCTATAAATAACTAAAATGATTATAGAGATTAGGGGCACCTGGGTGGTTCAGTCAATCAAGCATCCAACTCTTGATTTCAGCTCAGGTCACCTTCTTGAAGTCCTAGGATCATGCCTCGCATTGCACTCTGCACTCAGCAGGTAGTCTCCTTAAGGACTCTCTCCCTCTCCTGTGCCCCTCCCCCCACTTGCATACACATTCTCTCTAAAATAAATAAGTCTTTAAAAAACTAAAATAAGGGGGCAGGGCAAGATGGTGAAAGAGCAGGGGCCCCACCTCACCCGGTTCCACCAATTTACCTGGATAACTTTCAGACCATCTTGAACACCTACAAATTCGACCTGAGATGTAAAGAGAGAACAGCTGGAACACTACAGAGAGAAGGGTTTGCACTTCTAGCAAGGTAGGAAGGCGGAAAATAAAAATAAGAAAGAATCCAGTGGGGGAGGGGCCCCTGCGAGAAGCCGGGCCTAAGGCAGGGCAGCGAGAGCCTCCAGGACAGGAAAGCCCAGTCCCGGAGAGGTGGGAACTTTAAAAATCCGAACTGGATTCTTCCTGGAGGGAAGCATAAAGGATTCAAGATACTTCATGACTGCAGAATATAGACCTAATTAGACAGAAAGTAATGATCAATTAAATGAGATGCAAGCCAAACTGGAGGTCCTAATGATGAGGGTTAATGAGGTGGAAGAAAGACTGAGTGACATATAAGACAAGTTGATGACAAAGAAGGAGGCTGAGGGAAAAAAGAGAAAAACAATTAAAAGACCATGAGGAAAAGTTAAGAGAAATAAATGATAGCCTCAGAAGGAAAAATCTATGTATAATTGGGGATCCAGAAAGCGCCGACAGGAACAAAGGGACAGAAAGCATATTTGAACAAATTGTAGCTGAGAACTTCACTAATCTGGGGAGGAAAACAGGCATTTAGATCCAGGAGATAGAGAGATCCCCACCCGAAATCAATAAAAACCATCAAACACCTCAATATTTAATAGTGAAACTCACAAATTCCAAAGATAAAGAGAAAATCCTTAAAACATCGAGAGACAAGAGATTCTTAACTTATATGGGGAAAAATATTAGGTTAAGAGCAGACCTCTCCACAGAGACCTGGCAGGCCAGAAAGGGCTGGTAGGATATATTCAGGGTCTTAAATGACAAGAACATACAGCCAAGAATACTCTATCCAGCAAGGCTCTCATTCAGAATAGGAGACATAAAGAGCTTCCAAGATAGGCAGAAAATGAAAGAATATGTGACCACCAAACCAGATCTGGAAGAAATATTAAGAGGGACCCTGTAAAAAAAGGGGGGAAGCCTGCAGAAATAATCCACAAAAACAGGGACTGAATAAGTATCATGATGACACTAAATTCATCTCTTCCAATAGTTACTCTGAATGTGAATGGGCTTAATGATCCCATCAAAAGGTGCAGTGTTTCAGACTGGATAAAAAAGCAATACCCATCTATTTGCTGTCTACAAGAGACTCATTTTAGACCTAAGGACACCTCCAGCCTGAAAATGAAAGGGTGGAGAACCATTTACCATTCAAATGGTCCTCAAAAGGAGGTTAGGGAGCAATCCTCATATCAGATAAATTACAGTTTATACCAAAGGCTGTAGTAAGAGATGAGGAGGGACACTATATCATACTTAAAGTGTCTATCCAACAAGAAGACCTAACAATCATGAATATTTATGCCTCTAATGTGGGAGCTGCCAAGTATATCAATCAGCTAATAACCAAAGTTAAGACATCCTGAGATCATAATACACTTATACTGGGAAACTACAACATGGAGCTTTCTGCAAGTGACAGATCTTCTAAGCACAACATAACCAAAGAAACAAGAGCTTTAAATGATACACTGGGCCAGATGGATTTCACAGATACTTACAGAACTTTACTTCTAAACACAACTTAATACGTATTCTTCTCAAGTGCACATGGCACTTTCTCCAGAATAGACCACATACTGGGTCACAAATCAGGTCTCAACCGATAACAAAAGATTTGGGATTGTCCTCTGCTTATTTTCAGACCATAATGATTTGAAACTAGAACTCAATCATAAGAAGATATTTGGAAGAAATTCAAACACGTGGAGGTTAAAGACCATCCTCCTAAAAGATGAAAGTGTCAAACCAGGAAATTAGAGAAGAATTAAAAAGATTCATGGAAACTAATGATAATAAAGATACAACCATTCAAAATCATTGGGATACAGCAAAAGCAGTCCTAAGAGGAAAATACATTACAATAGAAACCTCCGTCAAGAAATTGGGAAAAAACTCAAATGCACAAGCTAACCTTGCACCTAAAGGAATTTCAGAAAGAACAGCAAGTAAAACCTACACCAGGCAGAAGAGAGATAATAAGGATTCGAGCAGAACTCCATGAAATAGAGACCAGAACAACTGTAGAACAGATCAACAAAACCAGGAGTTGATTCTTTGAAAGAATTAATAAGATAGATAAATCCCTAGCCAGCCTCATTAAAAAGAAAAAAGACTCAAATTAACAAAATCATGAATGAAAGAGGAGCGATCACAACCAATACCAAAGAAATACAAATGACTTTAAAGAGGTACTATAAACAGCTATACGCCAACAATTAGGCAATCTGGAAGAAATGGATGCATTTCTGTAAAGCCACAAATTACCAAAACTGGAACAGGAAGAAATAGAAAAGCTGAACAGGCAAATAACCATGGAGGAAATTGAAGCAGTCATCAAAAACCTCCCAAGACACAAAAGTCCAGGCGCAGATGGCTTCCCAGGGGAATTCTATCAAACATTTCAAGAAGAAATAACACCTATTCTACTAAAGCTGTTTCAAAGGATACAAAGGGACAGAATACCTCCAAACTCATTTTATGAGGCCAGCATCACCTTAATTTCAAAACCAGACAAAGACCCCACTGAAAAGGAGAATTATAGATCAATATCCCCGATGAACACAGATGCAAAAATTCTCACCAAGATACTAGCCAATAGCATCCAACAGTACATTAAGATTATTCACCATGACCAAGTGGGATTTATTCCCAGGATGCCAGGGTGGTTCAACACTCATAAACCAATCAACGTGATAGATCACATCCACATGAGAAAAAACAAGAACCATATGATCCTCTCAATAAATGCAGAGAAAGAATTTGACAAAATATAGCATCCATTCCTGATCAAAATTGTTCAGAGTGTAGGGATAGAGGGAACATTCCTCGGCATCTTAAAAGCCATCTAGGAAAAGCCCACAGCAAATATCATTCTCAATGGGGAAACACTGGGAGCCTTTCCCCTAAGATCAGGAACAAGACAGGGATGTCCACTCTCACCACTGCTCTTCAACATAGTACTAGAAGCCTAGCCTCAGCAATCAGGCAACAAAAAGAAATAAAAGGCATTCAAATTGGCAAAGAAGAAGTCAAGTTATTCCTCTTCACAGATGACATGGTGCCATATATAGAAAACCGAAAAGACTCCACTGCAAGATTGCTAGAACTCATACAACAATTTGTAATATGGCAGGATACAAAATCAATGCCCAGAAATCAGTGGCATTTCTATATACTAACAAAAAGACTGAAGAAAGAGAAATTAAGGGGTCAATCCCATTTACAATTGCAACCAAAACCATAAGATACCTAGGAATAAACCTAACCAAAGAAGTAAAGGACCTATACCCTAAAAACTACAGAACACTTCTAAAAGAAATTGAGGAAGACACAAACAGATGGAAAAATATTCCATGCTCATGGATTGGAAGAATTAATATTGTGAAAATGTCTATGCTATTCAGGGCAATTTATACGTTCAATGCAATCTCTATCAAAATATCATGGAATTTCTTCAGAGAGTTAGAACAAATAATCTTAAGATTTGTGAAGAATCAGAAAAGATCCCAAATAGCCAGGGGGGATATTGAAAAAGAAAACCAGAGCTGGGGCGTCACAATGCCGGATTTCAGGCTGTACTACAAAGCTGTGGTCATCAAGACAGTGTGGTACTGGCACAAAAAAACAGACCCTCAACTTTATGGTCAACAGAAAAGACTGTCCACTGGAAAAGACAGTCTCTTCAATAAATGGTGCTGGGAAAATTAGACAGCCACATGCAGAAGAATGAAACTAGACCATTCTCTTACACCATACACAAAGATAAACTCAAAATGGATGAAAGATTTAAATGTGAGACAAGATTGCATCAAAATCCTAGAGGAGAACACAGGCAACACCCTTCTTGAATTTGGTCACAGTAACTTCTTGCAAGATACATCCATGAAGGCAAAAGAAACAAAAGCAAAAATGAACTATTGGGACTTCATCAAGATAAGAAGATTTTGCACAGCAAAGAATACAGTCAACAAAACTAAAAGACAACCTACAGAATGGGAGAAGATATTTGTAAATGACCTATCAGATAAAGGGCTAGTTTCCAAGGTCTATAAAGAACTTACTAAAATCAACACCCAAGAAGCAAACAATCCAATCATGAAATGGGCAAAAGGCATGAAGAGAAATCTCACAGAGGAAGACATAGACATGGCCAACAGGCACATGAGAAAATGCTCCGCATCACTTGCCATCAGAGAAATAGAAATCAAAATCACAATGAGATACCACCTCACACCAGTGAGAATGGGGAAAACTAACAGGGCAGGAAACAACAAATGTTGGAGAGAGTGTGGAGAAAGGGGAACCCTCTTGCACTGTTGGTGGGAATGTGAACTGGTGCAGCCACTCTGGAAAACTGTGTGGAGGTTCCTCAAAGAGTTAAATACAGATCTGCCCTACAACCCAGCAATTGCACTGCTGGCGATTTACCCCAAAGATACAGATGCAGTGAAATGCCAGGACACCTGCACCCCGATGTTTCTAGCAGCAATGTCCACAATAGCCAAACTGTGAAAGGAGCTTTGGTGTCCATCAAAATATGAATGGATAAAGAAGATGTGATCTATGTATACAATGGAATATTACTCAGCTATTAGAAACCACAAATACCCACCATTTGCTTCGACTTGGATGGAACTAGAGGGTATTATGCTGAGTGAAATAAGTCAATCGGAGAAGGACAAACATTATATGGTCTCATTCATTTGGGGAATGTAAAATATAATGAAAGGTAATAAAGGGGAAAGGAGAAAAAAATGAGTGGGAAATATCAGAAAGGGAGACAGAACATGAGAGTCTCCTAACTCTGGGAAACGAACTAGTGGGGGTGGAAGGGGAGGTGGGCGGGGGGTAGGGGTGACTGGGTGACGGGCACTGAAGCGGGCACTTGATGGGATGAGTGCTGGGTGTTATGCTGTATGTTGGCGAATTGAACTCCAATAATATATATATATATAAAGATTGCCAGTGCTTTTATGATTTTTAAAATTTATAAGCATTTTACTATTACATATGAATTCTTTTCTATCTTGTTTTACCATTTGTTTTGTATTGAAATATATACATTTTGGCCTTGTTTATTTTACTGTTGAGTAGAATTCCATTATGTAAATAAAATTCTTTCCAAAACTGTTTTAACAACTGCACTCTAACTGCACAGCACTTGAGAGGACCTGTTTTCCTATATCCTTGCATAAAATTATGCTCTCAAATTTGAAGTTTCATCAATTTGTTGGGTGTGAAAGATATTTATTTAAATTTATATTTCTTTGATTATTATTGAGATTGAACATCCTTTTATATGTTTACTGACTTTTCATATTTCTTTTCTGCATCGATATTCTTTGACCACCTTTTAACTGCTTTAAAATAAACCACAAATATCTAGGAGTTCTTTATGGATTCTTGATACCCAATATGTTTTTGATTTATATCTATTGGAAATGTCTTCTCCCAGTCATGTCTTCTAATTTAACCTTCCCTTTATCATACAGAAAAATTTAAATTATTACACGCTCAAACTTTGATCTGTTACTTTTTAGTTTTAGCTTTGGATTCCTGAGTTAGAAAGCCGTTGCCATTTCCAAATCATAAAGATAGTCTCCTATGTTTTGTCTTAAAGTTTTTTCTTTTTAAATTTAGGTCCTTAAATTCATTTGAAATTGATTTTTATTTTTATGTGATGCAGGGATTCAAATTTTTTTCATACACACACACACACACACACACAATTTATCCAATACCACTTATTGAAAAGCTTGTACTCTCCTAATTTTAATGTAATCTCTGTTATATGCTAAATTTTCATATATGGAATGTATGCATATACATTTGGCCTCATTCTGTTTTACTAGCATAATGGCTTCATTTTGCCAATATCACGCTGTTTTAATTACTATAATTGTATAGTAAATTCCTATATATAGGTAGGAATGTAAATCAGTGCATCCACTGGAAAAACAGTGATTACTGTTTCAGTAATCAGTAACAGAGATTACTCAAAATATTAAAACTAGAAATAACATATGATCCAGTAATTCCACTATTAGGCATTTACCAAAGAGAACAAAAATGTTAATTTGAAAAGATATGTGTGAGACGGGCACTTGACGGGATGAGCCCTGGGTGTTATTCTGTATGTTGGCAAATTGAACACCAATAAAAAATAAATTTATTATAAAAAAATAAAAATAAAAAGGGGAATTTTGAAAAAAAAAATTCCTCCCTGGTTATTTGCCTGTTCAAGTTTTCTATTTCTTCCTGTTCCAGTTTTGGTAATTTGTGGTTTTCCAGAAATGCATCCATTTCTTCTAGATTGCCTAATTTATTGGCTCATAAATAAAATTTGAAACTTCAAATTTGAGAGCATAAGGATTATATAGCTGCTCATAATATGGTTTTAAAATCGTTTGTATTTCCTCGGTGGTGGTGATCTCTCTCACTCATGATTTTATTAATTTGAGTCTTTTCTCTCTTCTTTTTAATAAGGCTGGCAAATGGTTTGCCTATCCTATTAATTTCTTCAAAGAAAAAAAATTTCTTCAAAGAACCAACTTCTGTTTTTGTTAATCTCTTCCACAGTTCTTCTGGTCTCTATTTCATTGAGTTCTGCTCAAATCTTTATTAAGTCTCTTCTTCTGCTGGGTGTAGAATCATTTTGAGGTTTTTTCTACAGCTCCTTTAGGTGCAAGGTTAGCTTTTGTATTTGAGTTCTTTCCAGTTTTTGGATGGATGCTTGTATTGCGATGTATTTCCCCCTCAGGACTGCTTTTGCTGTATCCCAAAGATTTTGAATGGTTGTATCTTCATTGTCATTAGTTTCCAGGAATCTTTTTAATTCTTCTCTAATTTCCTGGTTGACCCTTTCATCTTTTAGCAGGATGGTCTGTAACCTCCACGTGTTTGAAATCCTTCCAAACTTCTTGTTGTGATTGAGTTCTAATTTCAAAGCATTATGGTCTGAAAATACGCAGGGGACAATCCCAATCTTTGGTATCGGTTCAGACCTGATTTGTGACCCAGTATGTGGTCTATTCTGGAGAAAGTTCCATGTGCACTTGAGAAGAATGTGTATTCAGTTGAGTTTGGATGTAAAGTTCTGTAAATATCTGTGAAATCCATCTGGTCCAGTGTATCATTTAAAGCTCTTGTTTCTTTGGAGATGTTGTGCTTAGAAAACCTGTCAATTATAGAAAGTGCTAGATTGAAGTCACCAAGTGTAAGTGTATTATTATCTAAGTATGTCTTAATTTTGGTTATTAATTGATTGATATACTTGGCAGCTCCCACATTCGGGGCATAAATATTGATTACTGTTAGGTCCTTTGTTGGATAGATCCTTTAAGTATGATATAGTGTCCCGCATCAACTCTTAGTACAGTCTTCGGGATAAACTTTAATTTATCTGATATAAGGATGGCTACCCCTGCTTTCTTTTGAGGACCATTTGTTTTTTGTTTTTTTTTAAACATTTTTTAAAATCTTTATTTATTTATGATAGTCACACAGAGAGAGAGAGAGAGACAGAGACATAGGCAGAAGGAGAAGCAGGCTCCATGCACCGGGAGCCCGATGTGGGATTCGATCCCGGGTCTCCAGGATCGCGCCCTGGGCCAAAGGCAGGCGCCAAACCGCTGCGCCACCCAGGGATCCCTCTTTTGAGGACCATTTGAATGGTACATGGTTCTCCACCCTTTTATTTTCAGGCTGTAGGTGTCCTTAGGTTTAAAATGAGTCTCTTGTAGACAGCAAATAGATGGGTCTTGCCTTTTTATCCAGTCTGAAACCCTGCGCCTTTTGATGGGGTCATTAAGCCCATTCTCGCTCAGAGTTACTATTGAAAGATATGAATTTAGTGTCATCATGATACCTATTCAGTCCCTGTTTTTGTGGATTGTTCCCTTGGACTTCCTCTATTACAGAATCCCCTTTAGTATTTCTTGCAGAGCTGGCTTCGTGGTTACATATTCTTTCAGTTTCTGCCTAACTTGGAAGCCCTTTATCTCTCCTTCTATTCTGAATGAGAGCCTTGCTGGATAAAGTATTCTTGGCTGGAGGTTCTTCTTATTTAGGACCCAGCCCTTTCTGGCCTGCCAGGTCTCTGTAGAGAGGTCTGCTGTTAAATCTTTTTTTTTTTTTTAATTTTTATTTATTTATGATAGTCACAGAGAGAGAGAGAGGCAGAGACACAGGCAGAGGGAGAAGCAGGCTCCATGCACCGGGAGCCCGATGTGGGATTCGATCCCGGGTCTCCAGGATCGCGCCCTGGGCCAAAGGCAGGCGCCAAACCGCTGCGCCACCCAGGGATCCCTCTTTTGAGGACCATTTGAATGGTACATGGTTCTCCACCCTTTTATTTTCAGGCTGTAGGTGTCCTTAGGTTTAAAATGAGTCTCTTGTAGACAGCAAATAGATGGGTCTTGCCTTTTTATCCAGTCTGAAACCCTGCGCCTTTTGATGGGGTCATTAAGCCCATTCTCGCTCAGAGTTACTATTGAAAGATATGAATTTAGTGTCATCATGATACCTATTCAGTCCCTGTTTTTGTGGATTGTTCCCTTGGACTTCCTCTATTACAGAATCCCCTTTAGTATTTCTTGCAGAGCTGGCTTCGTGGTTACATATTCTTTCAGTTTCTGCCTAACTTGGAAGCCCTTTATCTCTCCTTCTATTCTGAATGAGAGCCTTGCTGGATAAAGTATTCTTGGCTGGAGGTTCTTCTTATTTAGGACCCAGCCCTTTCTGGCCTGCCAGGTCTCTGTAGAGAGGTCTGCTGTTAATCTAATATTTTTCCCCATAAAAGTTGGAGATTTCTTTTCTCTTGCTGCTTTAAGGATCTTCTTTCTATCTTTGGAATTTGCAAGTTTCACTATTAAATGTCGAGGTGTTGAGCGGTTTTTATTGATTTTAGGGGGGGATCTCTCTATTTCCTGGATCTGAATGCCTGTTTCCCTCCCCAAATTAGGGAAGTTCTCAGCTATCATTTGTTCAAATACCTCTGTCCCTTTTGGTGCCCTCCGGAACCCCAATTAAATGTAAATTTTTCCTTCTGAGGCTGCCATTTATTTCCCTTAACCTATCCTCATGACCTTTTGTTTTTCTCTTTTTTCCTCAGTTTCCCTCCTTGCCATCAACTTGTCTTCTATGTCACTCACTTGTTCTTCTACCTCGTTAACCCTCGTCATTTGGACCTCTAGTTTGGATTACATCTCATTTAATTGATTTTTAATTTCTTCCTGATTAGATCTAACTTCTGCAGTCATGAAGTCTCTTGACTCCTTTATGCTTTTTTCTAGAGAAGCAATGACAATCTTAAAAATAAAATAGCCATGTATTGAACCAGCATAAATGAGTTTATTTGGCAATAACACAGGAATTGCTGTAGTGGACATGCAAATTAATGCAAAGCATAGTCAAGTTCAAAGAACTAAGGAGCAGAGCATGCTTTTATAGAGGAAAGAAGGAAGTTAGGAAGGGTTATTTTTAATAAATCTCACTGGAAGAGATGGAAGGTTCAGGGTTGGGGCTGTTTCTCATTGGCTGAGTTGTTGCTAAGCAAGGATTAAATCATTCTTCCTGCTGGATATGTAAAGAAATCTGTGAGAAGTGGTACATGAGTGAGAAACCTTCCTTCATGGCTTCCCAGCTCCATTTTGAATTAGATTTCCTATATTAATTTTCACAACAGCAGTATACTGTAAACCGTTTATGGAAACATTTTGCTATAGTAAAATAAAATGAGACATGGAGGAAACTAACTTAAAAAGAGTGATTATTCCAGGAAGGGAAGGCATATTGGGATAGATTCAGAGTAAAAAGTGGACTTCAACTACATTTATAAGCTTTATTCTTTAAAAAAAGACTCACACAGATATGACAAAATCTTAATATTGGTGAATACGGATTCTGAGCATCCAAATTATTGAAAAGAACATAAAATCTCACCTAATCCCACCATCTGGGATTTACTGTTGTTAAACTTGAAACACATTTCTTAGAATCTCTGTGCATCTCCCTTGTGTTCTTATTCTCTACAGTGTGTGTGTGCATGTGTGTGTGTAGTAAATTGTGATCATGAAGTTTTACATGCTAATTTCTTCGTCTAACATCCTATAGTAAGATTTGAGCATTTGATATATAGCCATTCCAATACCTCCCAGTTTTTCACTACTTATATAGACAAGAAATGGCCGTTTCTGATGTGCATCTTTGGCCCCATCTCTGGATTGTTTCTTAGAATAGATTTCTGATATGGAATTACTAGGATATTAATATTTTAAGGCTTTTGATACCTATTTTGCTATAAAGCCTTTGAGAATATTTAGTTTAATTTGCATTCCTATCAGTAAAATGAGTATCCACGCTCACCACAGAGGATTAGAATCTTCAAAATATCAGTCAAATATATAGACCTCATTTGAATTTTCATTTCTTTTAATTAGATTGGGCATTATTATTACTGTAATTTTTGGTCAATTATTCCTCTTCTTTTTAATGTCTTTATCAATTTTCTAATAGAATATTCATCTTTGAAGTTTTTGAGTCTCTTTCCATTTTCTACATATTCCTGTTCTAATACCACATTGCTTTTAAAGTGTTTCTTTGATACATTTTTATATAAGCAAGTATCCTGTCTTTATTTTTGTTGTCCAAAAATTTCTTGGCTGTCTCATGTTTTAAAACTTCCAGATGAGTGTTAAAATAATTTTCTCAAGTTTCAAAAATCCCACTGGGATTTTGATCTGAATTACAATAAACTTACATCTGAATTTTGGAAAACTTGGCATGTTCATATTGTTTAGTCTCCCCATCCAGGAACATGTTATTCTTCTATGTTTATGTAAATCTTGTATCTCTCCCAGTAAAGTTTTGTCGTTTTCTTCAGCCAATTTTTAATTGTTTGTTTCTGGGTATTATGTTGCCATTTTAAGCGGTCTTGTTTCCCTGCTATATTTTCTAACAAGTTATTGTCAATATGTAAGAAAGCTCTTTACTCTGTTTCCTATGTATTCAGGCATTTGACTAAATTCTCTCATTAGTTCTAAGATTTTTTTAATGCAGAACCTTTTAGATATTCTATGCAGATATTTCTTATTGCATTCACTGGAATTTCCATGTGATTATTAAATAATTTTAACGATGAAGCATGCTTGCGTTGTTCTTAATTTTGATTATAATGTCTCCAGTGTGTCACTGTTACAGATGATGTTAGTTATTGTTTTTGTCTCAATATTGTAAGACTAAGAACCTATTCTTTCATGCCTAGGCTTTTAAAAAATTAATGCTTAGTTTCATTAATCCAGAAATGGGTGTTGAAATTTAGCAAATGCCCCTTTTGGCCATATATGGAGATAGTCTAGTAACTCTAGTAACTTTTGACTTCTGGGTATGATATAGTAAGTGATTTCCTAGTTTTATCAGGCTAACATTCTGAAATAAATTGTCCTTGGTGATATTATTTTCTTTTGTATACTGTCCATATTTTATTGGCTTAGTGCTTTATGTTAGTTTTTTTAATTTTAAAAGAATCCATCTTTAATATCTATGAGCTATATTTGGTAAGATTTTGTATCAGAGTCAAGTTAACTTCAAAAAATATATTCAGGAGCCTTCCTTTTTTTACCATGAAGTGATTTTTTAAAAATATTACTGGCTAATTACATATTCCATGAAAATCTGAAAAAAAGAACATAAATAATCAGTCTGAGAATTTGAATAGAGCTTCACAATAGTATATAACCTGCAAGGACAGTTTTTGTCTCTTTGTTCACTACTGTATTTCTAGAGTCTAGAACAGTTCTTGTCATAGAGTGGATATTCAGTAAATATTTGTTGAGTTAATGTAATGAATAGTATCCTCAGACCTTCTGTAGTATTGTTTGGAAGGTTTCTTTCTGATTTATTTTGCATTTTGCTCAATAAAGCTCTTTTAGTGTATCACTTGACACAAACATGCACATACACACAAACACACCCTTCAAAAAAACTGGTTTACTTTAGACAACCAAAGTATAGATGTTACTAGAAAGATCATGTATTGTACTTAAATTCCCCACTGATATTAAGAACAATTATCAACATTTTCTAAGGTTTTCCAATATTATGTTTTAACAAGGCCATAAATTCAATTTTAAGAAAATTTTCAGGCTGGCATTTCAAAGCTTCAGTGATAGACATAATGAATTGTTAGTCTCAATTTGAGATGGACATGTAGCTCATTCTCTTAGTAAAAAAGCTAAAAGCAATTTCTCTTCCAAGTCCCTTAATACTTTCCATAACACATTAAAGTAAAACTTAAAGTAAAACTATGTCAGTGAAGATAAAATACCAAATTTAAGCATCATTGCTCAGATTATATAATCTTTTTCTTTTGCCTATATTATAATATCAAGGGTGATATGGCGGTAGAGGAGGAAAAATGTCTCAGGTTGGGGTTGATCATAATATAAACAGTTTTTAATCCCTTCTTTTGAAAAAAGAGAAGAAATATGATCTGATATTGTTAACTCAGATGTGATTAATTTTAAAGAGCATGACCTCAGCAAAATACTATGGTAATTTTTATGTCGTGACTTCTTATTATGGTGTCATAGATCAATGATCTGTGGTATATTTCACAAATATAACATATCACTTATTTATTTGACCCTGGATAATATGGTGCAATTCTAAATGAAAGGAAGCTGTGATTAAACAGTATAGAGCAACCCAAAAATGAAATAAACCTACAATGCCCTCTGTTGATGAAATGTGTGACTACAGAATGCATGATCAGAGAAGAAAAATTCAACATATGTTTCTTAGTTCATTTTTCTATCAGTTTAAGGTAGTTTTTCTAAAATATGTGTTAATTTAATTTCATAAAATGAATGTTTTGTTTTCATAGCAGTGAGCACAAAATTATATAAATCAATAGGAAAAAATCAAAATAAAAACGATTAATGCAATAATTCCAGGCACATGGCCTTGAACAGGTATGATCTAGTCTGGCCTTGTTCTAGGAGAAAAACAGTATGGAGGGAAGAACCATTTTTAGAGAATTTCAATTAAGGCAGAGTAGAAGAGGTAGATGAGTATTATTGCTCAGATTGCTATTCTCCCCCTCATTTCCCCTAGTCTTCAAATATCAGCTAAGTCCTTACAACTGATGGAGTTCACTTGTGGCTTATGGGTGCAAGGATGGATTGGTACCCTAAAACAAAACCTAAATCCCCTCTTCTAGAACGTGTTAAAGAGATTGATAGACATCCTTTGATAACTCTTCTCCCTCTCCTTAGTAACATAATCATAAATTTTGGTTGAGCATATTGGTACCCTGCATAAGCACTATATTTCTTAGCCTCCATTGCAGCTGGATTTGGCCATGTATCTACATTCAGGCCAATAAAATGAAAGTTATAGTAACATATGTAACTTCTGGGAAATTTCTTCAAAAGATAGAATGCACGTCCTTCTTCGCCTTTGCCACTAGCCTGGTAAGAAAGGACAGTTCGGCAACCATCCTGGACCATAACATAGAGCATATATGTTGAAGATGACAAATCAACAGAATATAACAAACTTCTGTTCCCAATGCATCTATGGATCTGCCCTACACATGCTGGACTGCCTCTCAATCAACTATTATTTTGTAAAGTTATTGTTTTGCATCTTAGCTACACCTGAATCTAAACCTAAATGAAAGTAAAGGAATATTAGGTGAAGAATTTCAGAGGCTATGACACCATCAAGCATTATGACAAGTTACTTTATACTGATTATTTGCAGAACCTTTACCACATTATTCAAATACATTTGCATTAAATTCTCATTGAATGTGTTAAAGATACATTGTATAAACCTAGAGTAAATTTTATTGTTATAAGATGAAAAGTATCGTAATATTTTCTGGATATCAATTACCTTACATCTGTGGTTATGTTGAGTCATTTGTTAAGGAGGGTCTCCTTGATAATTCAGGTTGAAGATAGAGTGTCCTTTTATGTGTAAAAGATTATTCTGAGGAAACTTAAGGTTTCATTCTATACTCATACTACTCTTCCTTCAAAGTCAATAGAAATGAGCTTACATCTTCCCGGCATCAGGAGCTATTATACTTTGAGCTTAGGAAGTATAACATTGTTACAGAGGTGGTTACATAGTAGCATACCCAAGAGAAGATCCTGAGCAATGGCAGAAGCTCCGTAGCACAACTAAAAAGGGGCAAACAACTTAAATTACATCAACACTATCTTAATATCATTTGATATCCCCTCTGTCAATTTCACAACTAGAGAGATAATAAGTTACTTGTTAATGGACCTGATGGTGAACATTGAAAGATTTACTATGTATAGTAAACTGCTGCCAAGATATCTCAATTTATTCACCTTCTCAACATAGGAACAGAAAATTAATACCATAAACTATTTAACTTGTGATTCTTCTCTATTTGGGGATAAACATATGGAGACAGTATGATGAGAGGACCCCAAGTTAAGAGACCTGGTTCCTGGTTCCCAGTTAACTGGGACTTTTTTTTTTAACTGGGACTTGTTAAAAAATTATTTTTATGTGAGAGAGAGTGAGCAAGAGAGAGCACAAGCAGGGGAAGGGGCAGAAGGAGAGAGAAGCAGACTCCTCTGCTGAACAGGGGGCTTAATGGGGGGGGGTGAATGGGGGGTTTGATCCAAGGACCCTGGGATCATGACCTGAGCCAAAGGCAGACGCTTAACCAACTGAACTACCCAGGCGACCCTGATTCTGAGACCTTAAGCAAAGCAATTAAATTACATCAGCTTCCTCTGCTGTAAAATGGGAATTACACTTGTCACAGCTACCACACAGGATTGTTGGGAGGGATTAAATGAAATCATGTAAATAAAGATGCTTTGGAAATTGTAGAAACGGTAACCAAATGTAAGAGCAGTACCGTTTTATTCAGGTTATTAGAGATAGCAAACTGTTTTCATGAATAAATTGATCATGTAACAAAATACACTTATCCAACTTCCATCACCATAGAAAGCACTGTCAGTGCTCCTTCTAGAATGTAAAAATCACACCTATTCAAACACCAGCCTTGGAAACACTCATCAAGTTGCCCACAAGTATTTCATAATAATATACAAATGGCTAAGGAATCTGGTATGTTCAAGTTTAATATTGTATGACGTATATGTCAGGACTTGGGGAAAATTTTAAGAGAATTTATACATGATGTCCTCAATATCCTTTTTTCCCCTTGATTCTATCCTATTCCCTACCCTCACACAACTCCGTTAAACTTATTTTCTCATTATACCAACTTCCACGAGCAGAAACCCATCAAATAACTAAGGTAATCCAAATATTTAAAAAATTGATGTCATGTACATCTTGGCATAAAATAAATTCTTTGGGGGCACCTGGGTGGCTCAGTCAATTAAGCATCTGCCTTCAACTCAGGTTGTGAACCCAAGGGTCCTGGGATCGAGTCCCACATCTGGCTCTCGGCTCAGCAAGGAGCCCGCTTCTCCCTCTCCCCACTGCTTGTGCTCTCTCTCAATCTCTTCCTCTCTCTTCCTCTCTCTCTCTCACTCTCTCAAATAAATAAATAAAATCTTTAAAAAATAAAAATAAAGTCTCAAGAGGGAGAAATATTTTAAGCCTTATCTCTAAAATGGGGAGTAAACAAAAGCTTTTACAACTTCCTCCCCTAAGAATTTCAGCTTATTAGTATGGAGATTAATCTTTTCCTGTGTAAAAATGAAGTGGCAAAGGACCAGCCCACGGACTTTAAAACTACATTCTGTAAGCATATGAGATACTGAGGACTGTTCCCTCTATCCCTACATTTTGAAGAGTTTTGATCAGGAATGGATGCTGTATTTTGTCAAATGCTTTCTCTGCAGCTATTGAGAGGACCATATGGCTCTTGTTTTTTCTCTTGTTGATGTGATCTATCACATTGATTGACGAATGTTGAACCACCCTGGTATCCCGAGGATAAATCCTATTTAGTCATGGTGAATAATCCTTTTAATGTACTATTGGATCCTATTGGCTAGTATCTTGGTGAGAATTTTTACATCCAGGTTCATCAGGGATATTGGTCTACAATTCTCCTTTTCGGTGGAGTCTTTGTCTGGTTTTGGAATCAAGGTAATGCTGGCCTCATAGAATGGATTGGAAGTATTCCATCCCTTTCTATCCTTTGAAACAGCTTTAGTAGAATGGGTATTATTTCTTCTTTAAATGTTTGATAGAATTCCCCTGGGAAACCATCTGGCCCTGGGCTTCTGTGTCTTGGGAGGTTTTTGATGACTGCTTCAATTTCCTCCCTGGTTATATTTCTTCCTGTTTCAGTTTTGGTAATTTGTAGATTTCCAGAAATGCATCCATTTCCTCCAGATTGCCTAATTTGTTGGCATATAGTTGCTCACAATACATTTTTAAATCGTTTGTATTATCCTGGTATTGGTAGTGATCTCTCCTCTTTCATTCATGATACTATTAATTTGAGTCTTTTTTCTTTTTAATAAGACTGGCTAGGGGTTTACCTATCCTCTTAATTCATTCAAAGAACCAACTCCTGGTTTTGTTGATCTGTTCCACAGCTCTGGTCTCTATTTCATTGAGTTCTGCTCGATCTTTATTATCTCTCTTATTCTGCCTGGTGTAGATTTTTTTTTTTTTTTTTTGCCTGGTGTAAGTTTTAATTGCTGTTTCTCCTCCAATTCCTTTAAGTGCGAGGTTAGCTTGTATATTTCAGTTTTTTCCAATTTCATGAGGGAGGTTTCTATTGTGATGTATTTCCCTCCGAGACCGCTTTTGCTGTACCCCAAAGATTTTGAACAGCTGTATCTTTATTTTATTTTTTTAATAATAAATTTATTTTTTATTGGTGTTCAATTTGCCAACATACAGAATAACACCCAGTGGTCATCCCATCAAGTGACCCCTCAGTGCCCGTCACCCATTCACCCCCACCCGCCGCCCTCCTCCCCTTCCACAACCCCTAGTTCGTTTCCCAGATAGGAGTCTTTATGTTCTGTCTCCCTTTCTGATATTTCCTACCCATTTCTTCTCCCTTCCCTTCTATTCCCTTTCACTATTATTTATATTCCCCAAATAAATGAGAACATATAATGTTTGTCCTTCTCCGATTGACTTATTTCACTCAGCATAATACCCTCCAGTTCCATCCACGTTGAAGCAAATGGTGGGTATTTGTCATTTCTAATGGCTGAGGAATATTCCATTGTATACATAAACTACATCTTCTTTATCCATTCATCTTTCGATACACACCGAGGCTCCTTCCACAGTTTGGCTAATGTGGACATTGCTGCTAGAAACATCGGGGTGCAGGTGTCCTGGAGTTTCATTGCATCTGTATCTTTGGGGTAAATCCCCAGTGCAATTACTGGGTCGTAGGGCAGGTCTCTTTTTAACTCTTTGAGGAACCTCCACACAGTTTTCCAGAGTGGCTGCACCAGTTCACATTCCCACCAACAGTGTAAGAGGGTTCCCTTTTCTCCGCATCCTCTCCAACATTTGTTGTTTCCTGCCTTGTTAATTTTCCCCATTCTCACTGGTGTGAGGTGGTATCTCATTGTGGTTTTGATTTGTATTTCCCTGATGGCAAGTGATGCAGAGCATTTTCTCATGTGCCTGTTGGCCATGTCTATGTCTTCCTTTGTGAGATTTCTCTTCATGTCTTTTGCCCATTTCATGATTGGATTGTTCGTTTCTTTGGTGTTGAGTTTAACAAGTTCTTTATAGATCTTGGAAACTAGCCCTTTATCTGATATGTCATTTGCAAATATCTTCTCCCATTCTGTAGGTTGTCTTTTAGTTTTGTTGACTGTATTCTATGCTGTGCAAAAGCTTCTTATCTTGATGAAGTCCCAATAGTTCATTTTTGCTTTTGTTTCTTTTGCCTTCGTGGATGTATCTTGCAAGAAGTTACTGTGGCCGAGTTCAAAAAGGGTGTTGCCTGTGTTCTTCTCTACGATTTTGATGGAATCTTGTCTCACATTTAGATCTTTCATCCATTTTGAGTTTATCTTTGTGTATGGTGAAAGAGAGTGGTCTAGTTTCATTCTTCTGCATGTGGATGTCCAATTTTCCCAGCACCATTTATTGAAGAGACTGTCTTTCTTCCAATGGATAGTCTTTCCTCCTTTATCGAATATTAGTTGACCATAAAGTTCAGGGTCCACTTCTGGATTCTCTATTCTGTTCCATTGATCTATGTGTCTGTTTTTGTGCCAGTACCACACTGTCTTGATGACCACAGCTTTGTAGCACAACCTGAAATCTGGCATTGTCATGCCCCCAGCTATGCTTTTCTTTTTTAAAATTCCCCTGGCTATTCGAGGTCTTTTTTGATTCCACACAAATCTTAAAATAATTTGTTCTAACTCTCTGAAGAAAGTCCATGGTATTTTGATAGGGATTGCATTAAATGTGTAATTTGCCCTGAGTAGCATTGACATTTTCACAATACTAATTCTGCCAATCCATGAGCATGGAATATTTTTCCATCTCTTTGTGTCTTCCTCAATTTCTCTCAGAAGTGTTCTATAGTTTTTAGGGTACAGATCCTTTACGTCTTTAGTTAGGTTTATTCCTAGGGATCTTATGCTTTTGGGTGCAATTGTAAATGGGATTGAGTCCTTAATTTCTCTTTCTTCAGTCTCATTGTTAGTGTATAGAAATGCCACTGACTTCTGGGCATTGATTTTGTATCCTGCCACGCTGCCAAATTGCTGTATGAGTTCTAGCAATCTTGGGGCTTTTGGGTTTTCTATGTAGAGTATCATGTCATCAGTGAAGAGGGAGAGTTTGACTTCTTCTTGGCCAATTTGAATGCCTTTAATGTCTTTTTGTTGTCTGACTGCTGAGGATAGGACTTCCAGTACTATGTTGAATAGCAGTGGTGAAAGTGGACATCCCTGTCTTGTTCCTGATCTTAGGGGAAAGATCCCAGTGCTTCCCCATTGAGAATGATATTTGCTGTGGGCTTTTCGTAGATGGCTTTTAAGATGTTGAGGAATGTTCCCTCTATCCCTACACTCTGAAGAGTTTTGATCAGGAATGGATGCTGTATTTTGTCAAATGCTTTCTCTGCATCTATTGAGAAGATCATAAGGTTCTTGGCTTTTCTCTTGCTGATATGATGAATCACATTGATTGTTTTACAAGTGTTGAACCAGCCTTGTGTCCCGGGAATAAATCCTACTTACTCATGGTGAATAATTTTCTTAATGTACTGTTGGATCCTATTGGCTAGTATCTTGTTGAGAATTTTTGTATCCATGTTCATCAGGGATATTGGTCTATAATTCTCCTTTTTGGTGGGGTCCTTGTCTGGTTTTGGAATTAAGGTGATGCTGGCCTCATAGAATGAATTTGGAAGTACTCCATCTCTTTCTATCTTTTCAAACAGCTTTAGTAGAATAGATATGGTTTCTTCTATAAACGTTTGATAGAATTCTCTTGGGAAGCCATCTGGCCCTGGACTTTTGTGTCTTGAGAGGTTTTTGATGACTGCCTCAATTTCCTTCCTGGTTATTGGCCTGTTCAGGTTTTCTATTTCTTCCTGCTCCAGTTTTGGTAGTTTGTGGCTTTTCAGGAATGCGTCCATTTCTTCTAGATTGCCTAATTTATTGGCGTATAGCTGTTCATAATAAGTTTTTAAAATCGTTTGTATTTCCTTAGTGTTCGTAGTGATCTCTCCTTTCTCATACATGATTTTATTAATTTGAGTCTTCTCTCTCTTCTTTTTAATAAGGCTGGCTAATGGTTTATCTATCTTATTAATTCTTTCAAAAAACCAACTCCTGGTTCTGTTGATCTGTTCCACAGTTCTTCTAGTCTCGATTTCGTTGAGTTCTGCTCGAATCTTTATTAAGTCTCTTCTTCTGCTGGGTGTAGGATCTATTTCCTGTTTTTTCTCTAGCTCCTTTAGGTGTAAGGTTAGCTTTTGTATTTGAGTTCTTCCCAGTTTTTGGATGGATACTTGTATTGTGATGTATTTCCCCCTCAGGACTGCTTTTGCTGCATCCCAAAGATTTTGAATGGTTGTATCTTCATTCTCATTAGTTTCCATGAATCTTTTTAATTCTTCCTTAATTTCCTGGTTGACCCTTTCATCTTTGAGCAGGATGGTCCTTAACTTCCACGTGTTTGAAGTCCTTCCAAACTTCTTGTTGTGATTGAGTTCTAATTTCAAGGCACTATGGTCTGAGCATATGCAGGGGATGATCCCGATCTTTTGGTATCGGTTAAGACCTGATTTGTGACCCAGTATGTGGTCTATTCTGGAGAAAGTTCCATGTGCACTTGAGAAGAATGTGTATTCAGTTGAGTTTGGATGTAAAGTTCTGTAAATATCTGTGAAATCCATCTGGTCCAGTGTATCGTTTAAAGCTCTCGTTTCTTTGGAGATGTGTTTAGAAGACCTATCGAGTGTAGAAAGCGCTAGATTGAAGTCACCAAGTATAAGTGTATTATTATCTAAGTATGTCTTAATTTTGGTTATTAATTGATTGATATATTTGGCAGCTCCCACATTCGGGGCATATATATTGAGGATTGTTAAGTCCTCTTGTTGGATAGATCCTTTAAGTATGATATAGTGTCCCTCTTCATCTCTCACTACAGTCTTCGGGGTAGATTTTAGTTTATCTGATAAAAGGATGGCTACCCCTGCTTTCTTTTGAGGAACATTTTAATGGTAAATGGTTCTCCAACCTTTTATTTTCAGGCTGTAGGGGTCCTTCTGTCTAAAATGAGTCTCTTGTAGACAGCAAATAGATGGGTCCTGCTTTTTTATCCAGTCTGACACCCTGCACCTTTTGATGGGGTCACTAAACCCATTCACATTCAGAGTTACTATTGAAAGATAGGAGTTTAGTGTCATCATGATATCTATTCAGTCCCTGTTTTTGTGGATTGTTCCATTGGACTTCTTCTTAAAGGGGAATTTCGAGAGTTCCCTTTAAAATTTCTTGCAGAGCTGGTTTGGTGGTCACATATTCTTTCAGTTCCTGCCTGTCTTGGAAGCTCTTTATCTCTCCTTCCATTCTGAATGAGAGCCTTTCTGGATAAAGTATTCTTGGTTGCATATTTTTCTCATTTAGGACCCTGAATATATCCTACCAGCCCTTTCTGGCCTGCCAGGTCTCTGTGGAAAGGTCTGTTATTACCCTAATACTTCTCCCCATAAAAGTCAGAGATTTCTTATCTCTTGCTGCTTTAAGGATCTTCTCTTTATCTTTGGAATTTGCAAGCTTCACTATTAAATGTCGAGGTGTTGAACAGTTTTTATTGATTTTAGGGGGGAAATCTCTCTATATCCTGGATCTGAATGCCTGTTTCCCTTCACAGATTAGGAAAATTTTCAGCTATGATTTGTTCAAATACATATTCTGGCCCTCTGTCCCTTTTGGCGCCCTCGGGAACCCCAATTAAACGTAGGTTTTTCTTCCTCAGGCTGTCATTTATTTTCCTTAATCTATCTTCATGGTCTTTTAATTGTTTGTCTCAGTTTCCCTCTTTGCCATCAACTTGTTTTCTATGTCACTCACTCGTTCTTCCACCTCGTTAACCCTCGTCGTTAGGACTTCTAGTTTGGATTGCATCTCATTCAATTGATTTTTAATTTCTGCCTGATTGGATCTAAATTCTACAGTCATGAAGTCTCTTGAGTCCTTTATGCTTTTTTCTAGAGCCACCAGTAGCTGTATAATAGTGCTTCTGAATTGGCTTTCTGACATTGAATTGTAATCCAGATTTTGTAACTCTGTGGGAGAGAGGACTGTTTCTGATTCTTTCTTTTGAGGTGAGGTTTTCCTTCTAGTCATTTTGCTCAGTGCAGAACGGCCAAAAACAAGTTGTATTTGGAAAAGGAGAAAAAGAGAGGAGAGAAAGAAGGAAAGAAAAGAGAAAACGATAAAAGAAAAAAGGAAGAAAAAAAGAAAAAAGAGAAAGAAAAAGAAAGAAAGGAAAAAAGGGGTGGAGGAAGCAAACAGAAATCAAAAAGCAAAAAAAAAAATATGGGGGTGTATCCTCTGATTCTGTATACTGTAAGCCCCTTGACTTCTGGAACTTTCCAGTGCTGCTTGCTCAATATTTTTTCCCCTGTCCGTCTAGCTGGTCTTCTGGGGGAGGGCCCTGTTGTGCTGATTTTCAGGTTTTAGCACTTGGGGGAGCTGCTCTGCCCCCTGCCTGGTGCAGGGCTCAGTTGTTTACCCGTGAGGCCCCAGGAGGAACAACCACAGTGGCGGCGGCCAGCTCTGGAGCCCTGGATTCAGCTCCCGCAGTAACTACAGAGCTCTCAGTCTGCAGGGGCCTGGATGCCCTGGGGTCGGGACCGCTGATCTGCTCAGCTTCCGGCAGGAGCGTCCTTGCTGTCCTAGGCCCTCCAGGCCTCTGCCTGTCCCGGGGGGAGGTCAGATCCTGGGCTGTGTCCCCGGCGCCCTGTGCTCCAGGGCCTGCGCTGTTGGATTTGCGCTCCCAGCTGTGCAGCCCCCTCCACGCAGAGCCTCGGCCGGAGCCCCTCCGAGCTGCTCCCGGGTCCAGCTGTGCCCGCTGCAGCCCTTTAGGGAGCTCGGCTGGGGGGAGTGGCGCTCTCCCCGGGAGCAGGTGTCTGTTACTATCCCAGGGAGCCTGAGGGCATCCCCGCCCTCCTGGGGTCCTGCTCTAACTCCCTGGGAGCGCCTTTCTGCCCTGGAAGATTGGTGAGGCTCCTGCTTCTCTGGGATGGTGCTTTCCTGTTCTGGGGGCACTCGCCCCGACCTTAGCCCAGCTCCTCGCAGGGCCCCTCCCCCTTGGATGCCTTTTGTTTCTTTATTTCTTTTTTCCCTGTCTTCCTACCTTGATAGAAGCACGAACTCTTCTCACTGTAGCATTCCAGCTGTTCTCTCTTTAAATCTCAGGCCGAATTCGTAGATTTTCAGGATGATTTGAAGGTTATCTAGGTAATTTGGTGGGGGCAGGTGACTTGGGGAGCCTACTCTTCCGCCATCATGCCCCTGTATCTTTATTTTCATTAGTTTCTGTGAATCTTTTTCATTCTTCTCTAATTTCCTGGTTGACCCATTCATCCTACTAAGAGTAGGATGCTCTTTAACCTCCATGTGCTTGAGTGTCTTCCAAATTTCTTCTTGTGATTGAGTTCTAGTTTCAAAGCATTGTTGTCTGAAAATATGCAGGGGATAATCCCATCTTCTGATAGCGGTTGAGACCTGATTTGTGACCCGTATGTGGTCTAGTCTAGAGAAAGTTCCATGTGCACTTGAGAAGAATATATATTCAGTTGCAGTAGGATAGAATGTTCTGTATATATCTGTGAAATCCATTTGGTCCAGTGTATCATTCAAGGCACTTGTTTCTTTGGTGATGTTCTGCTTAGATCTGTCTTTTACTGAGAGAGCTATGTTGAAGTTTCCTACTATTAATGTATTATTATCTATGTATCTCTTTGGTTATTAATTGATGTACTTGGCTACTCCCACATTAGAGGCATAAATATTCAAAATTTTTAGGTCTTCTTGTGGGATAAACCCTTCAAGTATGATATAATGTCCCTCCTCATTTCTTACTACAGCCTTTGGTATAAACTTTAATTTATCTGATATGAGGATTTCTATCCCAGCTTTCTTTTGAGGACCATTTGAATGGCAAATTGTTCTCCACCCTATCATTTTCAGTCTTGGAGGTGTCCTTAGGTTTAAAATGAGTCTCATAGATAGCATATAGATGGGTCTTGCTTTTATATCCAGTCCAAACCCCTGCATCTTTTGATGCGATCATTTAGCCCATTCACGTTCAGGGTGACTATTGAAAGCCATTTATGAAAAGCCCACAGGGAACATCATTCTAAATGGGGAAAAACTGAGAGCCTTTCCCCTAAGATCAGGAGCATGACAGGGATGTCCACTCTCACCACTGATATTCAACATAGTACTAGAAATCCTAGGCTCAGAAATCAGACAACAAAAAGAAATAAAAGGCATTTAAATAGGCAAAGAAGAATTGAAACTCCCTCTTTGCAGATGACATGATATTGCATGTAGAAAACCCAAAAGCCTCCACCCCAAGATTGCTAGAACTCATACAGCAATTCGGCAGTGTGGCAGGATACAAAATCAATGCCCAGAAATCAATGGCATTTCTATACACTAACAATAAGACTGAAGAAAAAGAAATTAAGGAATCAATCCCATTTACAATTGTGCCCAAAACCATAAGATACCTTGGAATAAACCTGACAAAGAGGTAAAGGATCTATCCCCTAAAAA
This sequence comes from Canis lupus dingo, assembly GCF_003254725.2. NCBI lineage: Eukaryota > Metazoa > Chordata > Mammalia > Carnivora > Canidae > Canis > Canis lupus. The sequence continues at coordinate 89,384,755 of NC_064281.1, read as the reverse complement.
CTACAGAATATTTATGAAAAAAATTGAGGAAGCCATAAAAAGATGGAAAAACATTCCATGCTCATGGATTGGAAGAATTAATATTGTGAAAATGTCTATGCTACCCAAGGCAGTTTCCACATTTAATGCAATCCCTACCAAAATACCATGGACTTTTTTTTAAAGATTGTATTTATTTATTCATGAGAGACACAGAGAGGCAGAGACACAGGCAGAGGGAGGAGAAGAGGGTCCATGCAGGAGCCTGATGTGGGACATGATCCCAGAACTCCAGGATCACATCCTGAGCCGAAGGCAGACACTCAACTTCTCAGCCACCCATGCGACCCTATCATGTACGTTCTTAACAGAGTTGGAACAAATAATCTTAAGATTTGTATGGAACCAGAAAAGATCCCGAATAGCCAAAGGAATGTTGAAAAAGAAAACCAATTCTGGGAGCATCATAATGCCTGACTTCAAGCTGTATTACAAAGCTGGGATCATCAAGACAATGTTGTACTGGCACAAAAACAGACACATAGATCAATGGAACAGAATAGAGAACCCAGAAATGGGCCTTCTACTCTATGGTCAACTAATATTCGACAAAACAGGAAAGAATATCCACTGGAAAAAGGACAGTCTATTCAGTAAATGGTGCTGGGAAAATTGGACAGCCACGTGCAGAAGAATGAAACTAGACCATTCTCTTAAACCATACACAAAGATAAACTCAAAATGGATGAAAGATCTAAATGTGAGACAAGAATCCATCAAAATGCTAGAGGCGAACACAGGCAGCACACTTTCTGAACTCAGCCACAGCAACTTCTTGCAAGATACATCTATGAAGGCAAGGGATACAAAAGCAAAAATGAACTATTGGGACTTCATCAAGATCAAAAGCTTCTCGCAATGAGATACCACCTCACACCAGTGAGAATGGGGAACATTAACAAGGCAGGAAACCACAAATGTTGGAGAGGATGCGGAGAAAAGGGAACCCTCTTGCACTGTTCTTGGGAATGTGAACTGGTGCAGCCACTCTGGAAAACTGTGTGGAGGTTCCTCAAAGGGTTAAAAATAGACCTGCCCTACAGCCCAGCCATTGCACTACTGGATATTTACCCCAAAGATAGAGATGTAGTGAAATGCCGGGACACCTGCACCCCAATGTTCACAGAAGCAATGTCCACAATAGCCAAACTGTGAAAGGAACCTCGATCGATGTCCTTCATCAGATGGATAGAGAGTGATATATATATATATATACACAATGGAATATTACTCAACCGCTAGAAACAATGAATACCCACTATTTCCTTCAACATGGATGAAACTGGAGGGTATTATCCTCAGTGAAATAAGTCAATTGGAGCAGGACAATCATCATATGGTTTCACTCATACGGAATATAAGAAATAGTGAAAGGAATTACAAGGGATAGGAGGGGAACTGAATGGGGAAAAATTAGAGTGGAAGACAAACCATGAGAGACTCCTAACTCTGGGAAACAAAGGGTTGCAGAAGGGAAGTTGGGTGAGTAGATGGGGTAACTGGGTGACGGGCACCAGGGTGGGCACTTGATGGAATGAACACTGGGTGTTATACTATATGTTGGCAAAGTGAATTTAAATGAAACAATTTTTTAAAAACTACATTCTGTAAGCATATGAGATTAAACCTCATTCTGATAGGAAATCAAGGTCAAAGCATACTTTTTCCATCATATCCCAACAAGACGATAGACCTCTGTAATTCCAATCTGAACCATGGAGCTTTTACAAAATAGAGCTTATAAGACTGCACCAGTTTAGCTTGTTAACAGCAATTAAATAAGCAGGTTATTGCTGCTGGTTTCCTATATTTCCTTTATTCTGGATAATTTGAGCTACCCCCCCCCCCACCAACACACACTTGTAACCTCTCACCTCTCAACCATCCTTCTAACCCACACTAACTTGACTTATTTGCTCCTAAAGTGATTAATTTTTCCTGTTATCCAATTCTTTTGTTTTTTAAGATTTTATTTATTTACTTGAGTGAGCGAGAGAGGGAGGGGTCACAAACCGGGGGGAGGGACAGAGGGAGAAGCAGACTCCCTTCTTAGCAGAGAGCCTGACCAGGGTGGATTCCAGGACCCAGAGATCATCACCTGAGCCGAAGGCAGATGTTTAACTGATTGAGCCACCCAATTCTTGAAACTGTATATGCATACTGGATGTCTATCAATGCCACCTATCTGCTTATTTCTAATGCCTACTATCATACTTACTAATATCAAACATATCCTTTCTGAGATATTCTAAAAATTAATAGTATTACTAAAATATCAATAATCTTCCACATTTCATAAAATTGAGCACATCAGTAACATTTCACATTTTACAAAGTTTCTGATAGTCACAGTATTTAAACAACAACCAAAAGGATGAGATCTTCATTGACTACACTGATTTATAAAGAGGTACTTGAAAAAGCATGTGTTCTACATAGTATCTTCAAATTGAACTCATGTTGTTGGGGGCTCATAGAAGGAATAGTCATTAGCAGAGAGAAAGATCTGGAAGGCACCTTTCTCTTCTGTTTATAATACCTTTCCTGCATATATAAATAGGAAAAGATACTGACAGGAAAATGCGAATTTTTCTTTTTATCCACAGTTGTTTGCAAAGATAACAGATTTGTCAGAAACATCATTACATAGCACAAACCAAGATTTTGGGGGAGAAATAGAATTGATTTTTATTTATGCTATCATGAAAGATAAAAATCCTTATAAGGGGAGAGAAGTAGTAAAGAAATATAGATATATGACTACTAAATTAAATAAATTTGCAGCAAAGACCATTGAAACAGCATTTTATAATTGAACAAGCACATTCCTGCCAGTGACCAAGATGTACAAATTTTGTAACATTTGTAGATAATATTTTTTTTTCTTAAATTTATTTATGATAGTCACACACACAGAGAGAGAGAGAGAGAGAGAGAGAGAGTCAGAGAGAGAAGCAGGCTCCATGCACCGGGAGCCCAACGTGGGATTCGATCCCAGGTCTCCAGGATCACGCCCTGGGCCAAAGGCAGGGGCTAAACCGCTGTGCCACCCAGGGATCCCTGTAGATAATATTTTGAAAACAAAGCAATAAGCAACAATAATTATTAGGAGCTTAACTTTTTCCCAAAATAAGAAAGTTTTAAAAAGATGATTTAAGGGCACCTGGATGGCTCAGTGGGTTAAGCATCTGCCTTCAGCTAGGGTCATGATGTCAGGATGGAGCCCCACATCAGGCTCCCTGCTCAGTGGGAAGCCTGCTTCTCCTTCTCCTTCTCCTTCTGCCTGCCACTCCCCCTGCTTGTCAAATAAATAAATAACATTTTTTCAAAAATAATAAAATAAATAAAAAGATAATTAAAAGCCAGAAGCACAGAGAGTTTACAAAATATTTCAATAATAAAAATCACCTGTTTGGGATGCCTGGGTGGCTCAGCTGTGGAACAATCTGCCTTTGGCTCAGGGCGTGATCCCGGGGTCCTGGGATCGAGTCCTGCATCTGGCTCCCTGCAGGGAGCCTGCTTCTCCCTCTGCCTATGTCTCTGCCTCTCTCTCTCTGTATCTCTCATGAATAAATAAATAAAATCTTTTTTAAAAAGGCAACCTGTTTCTGTGTACACAATAAGTTGGTCTTTGAACAGAAACTCAAAATCCAATTTTATTTTCTGTATATTTTAATGTAATACTTTACAGTAAAGTATTCATAAACCACCTTTCTTTCTAATCCTAACATAGCTGTATATGAATGTGTTTACACATGTATAAATGTATAGTTATATGATAATGTGTATCTTTCCATCTTATTTTAAAAGATAATTAACTTTATAGGTATATTAGATAAGATAATGTGCAGTATGTTGAATTTATTATCTTTATAAAGCTAATATTTTTTCTGATAAATTAAAATATTAATTATATACTTTATCTCATACATGTTCATTTCTCTATAACTATTGTATCTAGTCTAAACTCAACCATTTATTTCTGCCAGAACTAACCATTAAAACTTATTTCCTTAAGGAGAAAACTAGAAGCCAGGTAGTCAAGAACTGCCTGGCCATTTTTCTCACCACCATACATTTCATATTACTTATAAAACTTATAAATTACAATAAAATATATGTTAAAACTATCCAACGACTTCATTTATCCTATTAATGTATAGCCATTATAGAAATAAGGGACAAGAGTAAATAAAAAATTCTGTATAGTGACCAATGCTTTATACACTTTTCTTACTCAAAGATTGTCCAGATAACTAAAGAATATTTACTTATTAGCTCAATTCAATATGAATTTAAGGACATAAAGTTAACTAAGGACTGGAACTAGAATTTAAGCCAACACATTAAGACTTTATGATTTTAGCATCATAAAAATTCACAAGACTGATCTTTTTATTTTTTATTTTCTTTAAGATTTTATTTATTTATTCATGAGAGACTCAGAAAGAGAGGCAGAGACACAGACAGAGGGAGAAGCAGACTCCATGCAGGGAGCCCAATGCGGGACTCGGAATCACGTCCCGAGCCGAACAAGGCTCAACCACTGAGCCACCCAGGCATCCCAAGACTAATTTTTTTAATATACTCACTATTGTAAATTCATTTAGTTCACAAAATTTTACATTTTAGTAATTTTAAATTGCTTGTGGAAACAATAATGACAATTTATTTGACATTTAAAACAAAGTAGGAAATTTAAATAGTTTAAAACTTCATAAATTAAATTCTTAAGCTATCTAGACTATCATATCTTTATTATTTTTCCATGGCAGTGAAATCAGAGAGAAAACAAAAAAATTGTCACTAAACTATAATTAAGTCACTGTTATTTGTCCAGTGTCATCTACTTATCTGGAATATTACATGAACTATTTTCTGATAAAATTCATAAAACTCTTTACTCTTGAAATCATCCCCAAATCTGAGTGTCTCATTTTTCTCCTTATTTTACCTACCAGCCTATCCAATCAAGAAAATCTGGCATCTAATGAACAGGGAAAAACAGGATTAAAGGTTAATAATATGTGTCACATTCATTCCATTATTTGTTTTTGTTTTTCTGTTAGTTTCTCACAGGAGGAGAGACTCCACACTTTTTCTTTCAAGATTTATTAATTTATTTAGATGGGGGAAGAGCAGAGGGAGAGAATCTTTCAGTCAGACCCCTCCTTGAGCACAGAACCCAATGTGGGGCTTGATCTCATGATCCATGGGATCATGACCTGAGCAGAAACCAAGAGTTGGACGTCCAACTGACTGAGCCAGCCAGGTGCCCCAGGACTCTATACTTTCAATTATTTCTACCAGCTGTCATATTTTAAAAACCAATTGTTATGAGTGATATCAACAAGATGGTAAACTAGGAAACCTCAGACACCAGACCCTTTATCCTTCATGGAAATATCAAACAAGTACAGACTGACTAAAATAACTTTATAGGAACTGCATAAACCAGTGAAAAGTCTATAGCAACCAAGTGATTGCCAATTCCAGAAAAAAAAAAAACATGAAAAACAGTGATAAATTTTGCAGCTTTTTTGCTCACTTTTGCCTCACCCCTTCCTGATGGGGGCATGGTTGAAAAATAGCAACCTAACTCCTGGTTCCATTCATTAGGCAAAAGCAGAGTGCAAATTGTTTACAAGGATTTGGTCTGTCCTTGGGCTGTTTGAGTGATCGGTTTATGTCTTGCCTGACTCAAAGCTCACCTGAAGAACACAGCAGAAAATCTTGGATCTCAATCTGGAAGCCATGCATGACAATGAAGAGTATCTTGGTGTGAAAACACTACAGAGGGTGTTCACACCTGTGGATGCCTACGAGCAAGAGATTCTAAATTAGAGGAATACAATAGAACCTCTAAGGCCCCAAGAAGCTAGAGTGAAACTTTGGGGGAAATTGAGACATTTAAAAGCGGCTGGGAAATAAAAGGTAAAAATTAAGAAAGCACACACAGAGACTCATAAAAAACACATGCCTAGAGAAGACCCTGCACTGATCCCAAGGCTCAGAGTCCCTCTAAATAGTGAAGGCCTTTTATGTCAGTCTTTAAAGACTAGAAGAGGTGGGCATTTTTTCAAATTCCTGATTTTCAGCAAGGCATCAAAAAGCATACAAAGAAACAAGAAAACATGACCCATTGAAAGGAACAAAATAAATCTTCAGTGATAATTCTTAAAGAACATATGCTGCAGACTTACTACACAAATATTTTAAAAGAGTTATCTTAAATATGCTCAAAGAGCTAAGGGGAGGCATGGACAAAACCTACAGGAATTCAGAAAAAATATATATAAACAAAATGAGAATATCAACCAGAAAATAATAAAATATCAAATTCTGGAGCTGTAAAATACAATAACTGAAATGAAAAATTTACTAGAGGGGGTTTCAAAAGAAGACTCAAACAGGGAGAAAAAAAGAATTGGCGAAGGTAAGACATTAGAAAATTGTTGAATCTGAGGAGTAAAAAAAGAAAAAGTGATGAGAAGTAAACAAAGTCTAAAGGACTAATTGCACACAATGGAGTCCACCACTGCATACATTAGGGAAGTCCCAGGAGAAGAGAGAAAGAGGCGAAAACACATTATTTGAAGAAATAATGGCAGAAAATTTATCAAATTTAAGGTAATATGTGAATATACAAACCCAAGAATCTTAACAATTCCACTTAAGATTAACACAAAGAATCTTACACTGATACCATTATAATTAAACTGTTGAAAGCCAAAAAAGAAATAGTGAAAAGAGCAAGAAAAAAGTGACTCATCATGTACAAGGAATCCCCAATAAGATTATGGGTGGATTTCCCAGCAGAGACCTTGTAGGCCAGAAGGCATTGGGATGAAATATTTAAAGGGCTGAATGAAATAAACTGTCAACTGAGAATTCTACATCCAGTAAATATGGTTATCAATAATAAGCAATAAATTTTAAAAATTTCCAGACAAACAGTCTCAAAAGAGTTCATCACAAATAAAAATGCTAAAGGGAGCACCTGAGAGGCTCAGGTTAGGCGTCCAACTACTGACTCTTGATTTCCGCTCAGGTCATGCTCTCAGGGTCATGGGGTCGAGCCCATGTCAGGCTCTGAACTGGGTGTGGAACCTGCTTTGAGATTCTCTTCCCCTCTCTCTGTCCCTCCCCCTTCTCTAAAAAATAATAATAAATAATGCTAAAAAGAAATACTAAAAGGATTCATTAAAGTTGAACTAAAAGGACACTAGATAGTAACTCAAAGCCATATGAAAATATAAAGAGTTCTAGTAAAAGCAAATGCATGAGCAAATGAAAAAAAAAAACTGGTATTATAGCGATTTTGGTTTCTAACTCCACCTGCTATTTTCTCAGGATTTAGAAAGACAAAATCATAAAAAAATAATTATAAATCTATATAAGGGGGTATCCAATATATAAAAGATGTAGTTTGTGACATCAGTAATGTAAAGTGGAAGCAGGAAGCAAAGTTGTAAAAGAATGAAGTTTATGTATGCAATTGAAGTTGATTTGGTATCAATTTAAGACAGATAATCATAACATTAGGATATTATATGTAAGTGCCATGGTAACCACAATAAAATATCTATTGAATATACACAAAAGGATACATGAAAATAATCAAAATGTGTCACTATAAAAAACTGAACTAAAGATAAAGGAGGTAAGCAGTTGTGGAGAAAATGAGGGTCAAAAAACCTAAAAGAGGTAGAGAAAACAATCAATCAATCAATCAATCAAGTGGTAAAAGTAAATGCTTCCCCACCAGTAATTACTTCAAATGCAAACAGATTAAATACTCCAATTAAAGGACATATATTGGCAGAATGAATTAAAAACCGAATTCAAGTGTATGTTTTCTGAAAGAGTAATTTTAGATAAAACATGCAGAGATTGACAATAAAAAGTTGGAAAAAGATATTTCTATTGAAATATCTTTCTTATCTATACTATCTGAAGATAGTAATCAAAAGGGAGTGTAAAGTTAAGTTGTTGACTTAGATCTTTTCTTTTTTTAAAGAAAGCATTAAACCTATCAATTTCCTGCTCAGCACTGATTTTGCTGCATCCTATAAATTTTAGTGTATTGTATTTTCATTTTCATTCGTGTTAAGATAGTTTCTAATTTCCTTTCTAATTTCTTCTTTGACCCCTTGGTTGTCTAATAGTGTGTTAATTGCCACATATTTGTGAATTTCCCTGTTTTTCCTTCTGGTGTTCATTTCCAGTTTTGTCCATTGTGATTGGAAAAGATATTTTGTATGATTCAATATTTTTACATTTATTAAGATTTGTTTTGTGGCCTAACGTATGGTATGTCTTGAAGACAGTTTTCACGTTAACTTGAGAGAGATATGCATTCAGCTATTTTTAGGAACAATAACAGAACTAGAAAAATAACAAATTTAATTCAATGTTATCAGAAAGGTGAAAATAAGATGCATTGGAGCAGAAATAAAGGAAATAGAGAAAATTAAGACAACAGGGGGGAAAAAAAAAACAAAAAAGAGTTGCTAATTTGAAGAGATCTAGATGACCCTGGAAAGGTGATAGTTTTTTAGATCTAACACCAAAGGACCTACTCATGAAAGAAAGAATTGATAAGCTGGATTTCCTTAAAATTAAACATTTCTGCTCTGTGAAAGACATTGTCAAGGAAGTAAAAACACAAGCCACTGACTGGGGGCAAACATTTGCAAAAAAAAAAAACATATTTTATAAAGGACTGTTATATCTAAAAGATATAAACAACTCATGTTCACAGCAGCATTATTTACAATAACCAAAAAGTGGAAGCAACATAATGTCCATTGATGGATAAATGGGTAAATAAAATGTGGTATATATATATATAATATATATATATATATTTAATATATCAACCAGCCTTAAAAAGGAAAGAAATTCTCACACATGATACAGTATGGATGAACCATGAAGACATTGTGTTAAGTGAAACAAGCCAGTCATAACATGACAAATATTGTGTCATTCTACTCTTATGAGGTAACTCTTCTACCTAAATATGTAGAAACAGAAAGTAAAATGATAGTTTCTAGGGGCTAAGTGGAGGAAAGAATAGGAATTCAGTGTTTAATGAGTATAGATTTTCAGTTGGGGAAGATGAAAAAGTTTCGGAGATGGTGATGATGAGTTGCACAACCATGTGAATGTACTTAAATCCACAGACATGTGCACTTAAAATTGGTTAAAATGTTAAAATCTATATTTTGTATATTATACCACAATAAAAATAAATGAAAAACTCTGTGGTTAGCAAGAGTACTCTAATGTGCTTGATGAAAATATTTTCTTTTTTAAGCAGCTTTTTAAAAAGATTTTATTTATTTATTCATGAGAGACAGAGAGAGAGAGGCAGAGACACAGGCAGAGGGAGAAGCAGCCTCCCTCCGGGGAGCCTGATGTGGGACTCCATCCCAGGACCCTAGGATCACGACGTAAGTCAAAGGCAGACGCTCAACTGCTGAACTACTCAGGCGCCCTGATGAGAATATTTTCTATGGTCTTTGAAGCATTCCCTTGGATACCAGTAGGATCAAAATTCAAAGTGCTTTTGTTAATGAGAGACTCCTAAGTCTGGGAAACGAACTAGGGGTGGGGGAAGGGGAGGTGGGCAGGGGGTGGGGGTGACTGGGTGACTGGGTGACGGGCACTGAGGGGGCACTTGATGGGATGAGCACTGGGTGTTATGCTATATGTTGGCAAATTGAACTCCAATAAAAAATAAATTTATATTAAAAAAGTGCTTTTGTTAGAGATAATGTTACTGGGCTGCACTCCATTTTAGTGGATGAAAAACGTTAGATGTTAACATAACCACAATAATATACCAAAGGAAGTGTTATTACCCAGCCATTATATACTGAAATACTTCCATGCTCTCTTCTTTCTGTTTGTATTCCTAAACTGACATGAGGCAATTTCTTCTGTATCTAGAGCTTCAATTATCATTTATATGCAGATGCCTCACAACTCTATGTCCTCAATTATCTCCCTGAGCTCAACTGCTTCATGTCTCAGTATCACCTCAAACTCCAAACTCAACATGTCCAACACCAAATTCATGATTAGTGGTCCCATACATGGTTATTTCCCACTCATCTAATTGAATAAGCCATAAAGCCAGGAGCTTTATTTTCCTTTACTTCCCATATCGTATTCGAAGCTCCTGTGCCACCATGTACCTGTTGCTACCACTTATCTCAGCACTTTTACATTCATTTCTCTGGGTATTTGACTAATGTCTGTCTCCCACCCCACAGTGCACACTCTGGTGAACAGAAACCTATTTTTGCTCATAGTCATATCCCCAGAATACATCACAGTATCCACCCTTCGAGTGTTTAATAAATAGTTGTTGAATAAATAAATCTTTAAGCTTTCAACTCATAACTGGGAAATAAGCTTGATGTGAAAACTTATAAATAATTCCTCTCCTTCCTATCTATATGAAGATGTGAGTTATTTCCCCAAGCAGTAAGAGGTTATAGTTTGACACTCATCTTGAGATTACCCTGAGTTTTTAGTTCAGTGCCACCTTGTACATCTACCCGAATTTCTTGAACATTTCCTGTTGAGTACAATGACTCCTGTATCTGCTGCCTCTCATTAATATTAACCCAAATATATTGTTCAGTTCCATGAGTGGGTAATATTAAATACTTGATGCTCACAAGTCAGCAAGTGCAGATAGAGGTCCTGAGGATGGGGATGAGGGCAAGAGAAGGACGGAGTTTATCTCAGAATTCATCTTTGTGGATTGGAGTCCAGCTCGCGCTGTTAGTTTCAAATGAGTTTACTTAATACCTGATTCCGTTTCTTCATTTCCGAAAGTGGGCACAGGATTAAAAATACGTATAGCACAAAATTATTGGGAGAATTATATGGAAGAATGTCTTTGGAATCACTTTTTAAACTGTACAGTGACACAAATGTACATAACGAGCCCAAAGTGAACAGGGTTGGAGTGAATCCTAAAATAGCAATGGGACTGTGGAGGTTTCTGGCAAAGACTTACACGGTTTGTGGGTAACTATCTTTCACAGCACATTTCCATCTTGTTTCTGAACTTGTTTTTGAAATGAATAACGGAGTGCTTGCGGCAAAGACAAACATAAAAGAGAAAAAAAGGAGGGATGCGCACTTTTAAAATCTTGTATTTAACCAATGAATTTGGAGTCTGTATTTCCACCGTGTTTCAGCTTCCAGGAAACCCCCACCGCCCCGGCGCCTCCCACCACCCTGGCTAACGGCGGGACAGCGCAACACGGTAGGCCTCTGTAACGCCGCCTGGTTCCGGGTTCACGTCATCAGATTGTGACACAGCGCCTTTACGCAGGTGCTCAGTTGTTACGTCACGCGCCCTCTGCACTATATAAAGCTGAACTCTGCAGCGTCTCCCAGTTGTACCGGGCAGTGCGGGACGCGCCGCGTCGTGGCCTGTGGCTTCCCGAGCTGCGGCGACCAGTGTCCCCCTGGTTCCCAGCTGCCCGCCGAGTGCCTCGGGCCGAAGAAGAGAGAAGACGCAGAGGAGGAAACTCAAGCATGCTGTTGCTTCTACTGAGCGGCATTCTGTTTGCTTTTCTGTTTGTCTTCTGGAAAAGCCGCTTTCAGGTAAACGTATAAGAGAAATTGGAATTAGATGAAGTTAGATGGTACCTGAAAGGGGGGGGGGGGTGTCTGAGAGAGTAGAAAGATACTAAAATAGTAAAATAAGAGTAAGGAGAGGTCATTTCATTCCTTCTCTTGCAACAGCCCCAGGTGTTTACCCCCAAACTTCCCTTTTATTGACCAATGATTCAGTAGCTGTGCCGCCCCCCCCCCCGTAAAAAGCCCCAAGTCGCGGAGGTTATGGTCAGCTTTGCACCCACTTGAAAAGTAGAACTGAAAGGGCCCACCCTCCACCACCACCTCCTATTTTAGGAATCTATACCTTCTCTATCTTCTCTGGCTTCTGCTATTCCTTACGTTTGTTTGCTGCTTTCACCCTGGTTCCAACCATCTTTATAAGAGGTATTTGGGCATTCACAAATAATTCAGGTCAAAATGTGGGTTTCCTGGTGATGTGGAAAGTTGCAAGTGACTTTCGATCTTCAGTGATCCTTTTAGGAAAGAATCAGGGTCCAAGTATAGACCTACTGGACTGTTCAAGAAATGTAAGCCAAAGATGTGACATTTTGATATTAAATAGCTACTCTCATATATATATATATATATATATTTTCAGTCTTTGTTTGGGAAGAGCATATTTCTGAGTCAACATTGTTGTTCAACAGATTTTCAATTTCTAAGTCTAATGTTATTTGGTCTACCCTTGAACAACATAGGTTTGAACCCCGTGGGTCTTATACTCTCATTTTTTTATACAGTCCAGTACTGCAAATGTATTTTCTCTTCCTTATGATTTTCTTAATACCATTTTATTTCTTTCTTAAATATGCTATGTAATACATATACAAAACATGTTAATCGACTATGCTATCTGCAAGGCTTCTGGTCAACAGTAGGCTATTAGTAGTTAAATTTTGGGAGAATCAGAAAGTTACACATGGGTTTTTGACTGCACAGGGAATCAATGCCCTTAACCACCAGCCCCCTGCCTTATTCAAAGGTCAGCTTCTTTTTGGAAATGTTTAAACTCAATAAACTACATATGTATAATTTCCTTCACTTACAGAGCAGCGTTGGTGAAATGTCATCAAATTCGACTTCTCTTGCACTAGTAAGACCAACCTCTTCTACTGGGTCAACTAAGAGCAATACTGATAAGAGTCTTTCAGTCAACAGCCTCTCTCGGGAAATCTTAATTAATTTCCCACACACGATAGCCATGCAGAAGCAAATATTGGTAAACCTCAGGATCGTGGAATACAAGCTGGCTGAATTGGAACTTTTTCTAGTTTTCAAGGATTTAAATGGTGCATTAGTTAACTGGAAATCTACTGACAGAGATTAGAGAATGTAATGACAGTGGAGGCAATCATTAAAGGCACTTTGAGTGAATTCATTTGATTATATGTGTTTATACCAAATGAATTGTTTAAAAGGGGAGGGGATGCCAAGTCAGGTATGAAATCCAGACATTTATCAATTTGCTTTTACTGACATTTAAAGAATTGATTGTATGTTTTATATAGTTATATATTTTTATATATACAAGTTTGACAAGTTTATAAACATATATGTTTATATATGTTTAACTGGGGAAGGAACGAAAGCACAGTAGACAAACAGTTCCAAAGGTTTGCTTTAAAAAAAAATAAGCACAGTTAAAAGAGTATAGTTGAGATGTAGCTATTTCAATTTCACTCACATGTGAAAACCTTTTTTGCTGTACAGTACAATATTGCAAATGTCTTTTTGTGTTAAAGTAAATGAGATTTGATAGAACTTTTTTTTAAAATATCTGAAGCATATTTTCTTTTTTAAGATTTTATTTATTTATTCATGACAGACACACAGAGGGAGAGAGAGAGAGGCAGAGCCACAGGCAGAGGGAGAAGCAGGCTCCATGCAGGGAGCCCGATGTGGGACTCGATCCCGGGTCTCCAGGATCACGCCCTGGGATGAAGGTGGCACTAAACCGCTGAGCCACCCGGGCTGCCCAGAACTTTTTCTTTTATACAGAATACTCTCTTACACTGTTGAATCTGTGTAATAAGAGCTATCATTGAGCACCCTAAAATATGCCAGGCATTGTTAAGATCTTGCTGTAGACACTTGTGAAGATAGTCACATAAATTCTTCCTCTTTGTAGTCAGCTCTTGAAGGGGATTTCTTACCTGTCACCCTGTCCTCCATCAATTTGATATTATCTCATTAGAAATATGCCTAAATCTTCCCTGAATTGCAAAAATCACCTATAGAAAAAGGCATGGTTTTTTTTTATTTGGTGAAAAATGGACATCTTACATAGTACCAAAATATAATGATAGAATGCATTTAATGTAATATGGATTAAAATTAAGAAAAAGTATTTCTTGATTCTAATCAGCCATCTATTTCAAATGTTTTATAAAATCCAGTGTAACTGAGGAACTAACAATCTGTTGAAGTTCACTAATGGCATTTGACTTATCCACAAAGAAAATCCTCAAAATATCTATCACAAGTTCATTTTATATATATGTACATGGTTCACTGAGATTGTTCAATTATAGCCCCATCTGTATACCTACTGTAATGCCCCAAAATAAATTACCAGTATAAATTAAATACCTTAATCCCTTACTCCTTTAATCTTCAATCAAAAGGAAGAGGAAAGGAATTTTAAAAGTATTAATTTAGGAAAACCTGGGTGACTTAGCGGTTGAGCGTCTGCCTTTGGCTCAGGGCGTTATCCTGGAGTTCCAGGATGGAGTCCCGTGTTGGGCTCCCTGCATGGAGCCTGCTTCTCCCTCTGCCTATGTCTCTGCCTTTCTCTCTGTGTCTCTCATGAATAAATAAAATCTTTTTTAAAAATTAAATGTATTAATTTAAAATTAAGCATTAAAATGATTCCTTTTATTTCTCATTTGCTGAGAACAAAAAAGCCAAAAGTAGTAGTGTATATGGTTCTTAAGCTTTTTTGAGTCACAGATCCCCTTTAGTATTCTTATGAAACCTATAGACTCTCTCCCTAGAAGAATGTATGTATACATACACACAGAATGATATGTATAATGTCAGTTTCATATGTTCTCTGAAGCCCAGGTTAAGAACCTTAAAAATAACTGAGAAGTTTCTTACATATTTAGGCAATGTTCACCATCCCAGGCTGTGATGTTTAAACTAGTAGTCAATAATCAATGTATAAGTCTATTAATGATATGTTTTTATTATCCTTTGTAAGGAAACTGGGACATAGGACTTTCTAATTTGCCTTCCCTTATTCTTGACAAGTTTATCTTCTATAAGTATGAAAATAGGTTATCATCTGTAAATAGTAACTTAACTCAAGACAAAAATAATTTTACGTGATCTATTAAGTATATATTACAATCCTAGAATCTTAGATTTGATTGAAGCCATTTCCTCATTAGTATTTTGTCCCGTGTTCTATTTGAAAATAAACCTAGATTTCAGAGAATATAATGAACAACTCTTAATTTTGTGAAACACAGTAGAAATTAGGTGGGAGATATTTTCTTCCCATTATAACCTGAGGAAGATATTATATGGAGTAAGTATTCAAAGCTTCTGGATTCCATTTTCTAGATTTATCATTTACTGGCCATAGAATCCTGATTTTTCTGCCTTATTTCACTATTTAAAGGTGAAGAACATAACCAGTAAGTTCACATAGAAAAAGAGACCCATAAATACATGAAAATTTTATATATATTTGGATTAAAAGTATTAAACTACAGTGCTCATATACACAATCCATTTTTTCATATATGTATGGCATTTCTAGTTAAACGAGACCTTCAATTTTAACACTTTCTTTTAAATATACTGATTTACTTCCCTCAACTTTATGGAAAAGAAAGATTGTAAACTAAGAAAATAAAAGCAAATAATATTTTAAAACTTATATAATAGAAAATATAACAGTTTTCTAAATCACTGGCTCAATATAAAGTCTTCAGCGTATTAGAAAAATATTATGATAATATTTACAAAAGTGTATGACATAGAGACAGCTGTGTGTTATACAGATAGATAATCTAAAAAGAAATATAATAATCACATTGTTAAATAGTAGTAGATTCACATTATATTACATTCCTGCTTAAATGGGAAAAAAGTTTATACTATCATGAATATAGTATAGACGTTTTTCTACTCGGCCAGCATATAAATAAATAAAATTTTCCTCTGTTCTAAAATAATCACATTGTATGACCACATATTTTTATAAATTAGATCTCATTCTGGTTTTCTACTGCCACTAACAGTAGGTATTTCATGGTCAGTCTCTTTTTTAGGGTCTACCATGTCTTTATATCTCTCCCCACGATGTCGTTCCAGGTATGGACCCCAGTTAGAAGCTGGTCTGCAGCAGCTTACAAAGCGCTGAAAAGAAAAAAAAAACTTGTTTTAGACCATATGTGCTGCAATCTGTAAACAAGCAGATATCAAACCATATTTTCATTGCAAAATATTAAGTTTTTTTGCTAACCAAAATGAAATGGGAACCATAGAAAGGTAAAAGGTGGTCATCAAAAATTCTTAGTACAGTGTACTAAAAAAATGATACTGGGAAGCCTAGGTGGCTCAGTGATTGATCGTCTGCCTTCAGCCCAGGGCGTGATCTTAGAGTCCTGGAATTGAGTCCCGCATCATGCTCCCTGCATGGAGCCTGCTTCTCCCTCTGCCTGTGTCCCTGCCTCTCTGTATGTGTCTCATGAATAAATAAATAAAATAAAATCTTTTTAGAAAATTAATTAAAAATTGGGGATCCCTGGGTGGCGCAGCGGTTTAGCGCCTGCCTTTGGCCCAGGGCGCGATCCTGGAGACCCGGGATCGAGTCCCACATCGGGCTCCCGGTGCATGGAGCCTGCTTCTCCCTCTGCCTATGTCTCTGCCTCTCTCTCTCTCTCTCTCTCTCTGTGTGACTATCATAAGTAAATAAAAAAAAAATTTAAAGAAAAAAAGAAAATTAATTAAAAATTAAAAATGACACTCAAATTTAACTGTTAATAGAATTATATTAACTACGAAACCAAAATAAGTGAGTATGTAAATGATTTGAAAAGAAAATATATGGGCCTGTTTGAACAATGGAATCACTCCATGTTTTTCACTGAATTCTCCGACATTTTGGTCCTGCCCTTAGAGTGAGGGTTATGTGAGGATTTAAATCAGTGTACCTGGGAGGTTCCAAGAACCAAATAAAAGGAGCTCAAGGATCAAACCACTGATTGGAATGAGCTTGGGAAATCACCTAAAATCTGACTGGAGATTTGTCCTAGTCATTATCCTAATGAGATGTCATAATCAACTGCATCCCCCTATGTCTCCGTGCAAGAGGGATCACTCAGGGTCTAGACTGGGTTTGAAATAATTTAGCAGGCTTTTTCCACCCTAAACACACTATTAACACATGTATTATAACCAGACAATATAAAGTAAGGATTATAGATATTAAGCAAAAAGGTCATTTGCTTGGTGTCATCTTCAGGGACAACTCAGTACAAGGATAAATATCACAATTTCTTTGTGCTGAGCACTCTAATAGGAACTGAGGATATAGCAGCAAGCAACAGAAGACTCCCTAAAGAAGCTTATAGTAGAAGACACACAAATATATATATATATATGATATAAAGCTATGTTATGCACATATATCTGATGATTGTATCAGATTGTAACCTAAAGGTTCATAATCCCATATTACCACCATTTGAGTAATCCCCATTTTCATCATAAGTACTTTCTACAAAGTGTAATATAAATGTGCTTACTTGAAAGATACTTCCTTCAGCTTGAATTATTTTTACTATGGCCATAATTGGAATCCAAATAATGCAGAAAATAATCATACACCAGCCTAGAGCAACTCCCCAGTCAGGATATGGAATTTGGGCATAATCAGGTCTATGAAATTTCACCAATGACCAGATCAAAATTGCCTGTGAAAGTCAAGTATGAAAAGACAGTTCTAAAGATTAGACTTTATTGCACTAACAATTTCAATTGCACTAATTGTTAGGAATTTGATCCCATTCCTTAGAAATCATCTATCAAAAGCAATTAAAATGAAAATACATTCAAACAACTAAGATAATCCAGTAACTAGCCAGAAGAGAGTACTAAATGAACTCATCTAAATAACTCATATTTGGCTTTGAATAGATTTTTCCAAAATGAGCACCTCCGTATAGTTATAAAAAATAAAATACAGGTCCAACATGTTTTTCAATAAAATACTTTACCATGAAATATTTCATATTGAAAACAAAATAATATCTGAAAATGTCCATTACTGACCTTTTAACTTTAACTTACAATAGTATGCTTTTATCCTATGCTATCCAGCTCACCAGCATAGCACTTAATTCAAGGAGAATGTAAAGTACCTTTTAGTGAACATGCTTTGCACCTTGCTTAGCAGTTGCTTCTATTATTTCCCATGGCATAGAGCACCCCTTACTCCATACCCAAAACACACACATTCACAAACTACTGGTATATATAAAGTACACTTCACTTCTAGCCTCTCTTTGAGAGAGGAAAAACAAACGCAATGTGTGTTTGGGTAAAACAGTGAAATCTGAATCTTCGCAAGGAAAACACCTAATGGTCAAGTTAAAAAAAACTTTTTAAAAAACCTATTAGATATGTTGCTGCATTAAAAGTAATTATTTAGAAACTTGTAAGGCAGACAAAACAAAAACCAGAGTCACCTAGTACTTTCTCTAAACTACTTAGCTATCTTTTACTAAACTCAGGGAGATGGAATGTAAGAATTACCTATTTGGTAAATACCTATTTGATATTCAAGTTTAATTTTAGAATTAAATAGTTTAATTCCATCAATTTAATACATTAGTTCCCAGTAATTTAAATGTATTTCCCAATTATCATAATCTTTTACATAAATACAAGAGAGTGGATGAGGATACTGGAGTATCCATGACTTCATATCACTTTATACAAAATAGATGATTAGGGGGTATAGCTCAGGGGTAGAGTATTTGACTGCAAAATAGATGATAATGTATATCATTAAATATTTAATACTTTTGCATTTTAAATTAAATCCAGTTGTCAAAGCTATTAATCAATGAAAACTCACTGGCTAAAAAAAATATAGTGAGAGCTTCTTAATTGATAAAGGGCTTATTTTATTATGGAGACTTGTCACAAGAAGAAAATATTTAGTAGTAATGTCAAAATCATTTTGCTAGAATATGGAGCATCCAAAATATTTTAATTCAGTACAGTCAGTCCCAAACTGCTCCCTACTTGAAATTGACCTTATAAAATGTAAAAAATAAAACTTAACATTCTCTAAAACAAACATAATACTTCAGATGTGAAGCACATTCTGGATCAAATTATTTAATGCCCTTTCCTAGGAAAGACTTTGAGACAAGGAGGCAATGAGGACCAAACATCCTCTATGAAGCTTTGCCGCTGCCCCCACCTCCACCATTACAGTAATTCTCCATCCTATTAAGTGTTTATTTTGTCACTTACTGTCCTGAACTGATATTTAAAGGTATGTCTATATGTCATGTCTCTCGGGTAAGATACCTTTTGCTTTCCCTCAGTTCCTAAATAGCACCAATTGTTGAATTTAACATAAACTGTTGCCTCTGTTGACAGTGGTGACTTTCTTTTAGTAATTTTGGATAGTAAATACTTCCCATAAAGAAAAATGTGCACTAAAATCTGAGTGTTGTTTCTTAGCAATTAGTGTATTGAGATCATATTCCTTGCAGGCAGAGTCTGGGTCTTAGCAGAGAGGTTAGGGACAGTGTAGGTTGTTCAGCATAATTTTTAGGGAACCAGCAAATGAATGATTTATTTTATTTATTCTATTGATAATTTTTAAGTACATAGGACCTTTAAGTCTATAAGAGCCTGTTCATTTTCTCAAATGGTAAATGTTTAAACCTATAGCCTCAAAAACAATACTGCAAAGGTATTTTTAATTTAGGCAACTTGGCAATCATAAAGCAAAAGTTGAAAGTCATTAATTTATGACAGTTTGCCTTATTGTCTCTAACATGAATTATTCAAGTTTATCTTAGAAATGTTTTATATATAGATAGATTTCAAATTCATAGCATATTAATACTTACAATCAGAAGAAGAGGAGTAATAACAAACCAGCAAGCTCTCCACCATAGCCAGAATATCCACCTTTTTGCTCCAATCATCATTTCTATATCTTCAATGAATCTGTTCCCACCTTAGAAAAAAAGAGTGCATTCAGTCCTTGCTTACATTTTCCTCCATTAATCATTGTGGCCCCAAATTGCCTGACTGTCTAAAAATTTTCCTATACTATATCAATGAAGTATACACCTTTAACTACATAATATTCATAATCAATTTTCCCAGTAATATTATACTTTACTATTTTCGTAAACATAATGAAAAGGAATCACACTAAATTAGTTAATAAAATATGTAGATAATTCTGTAGTTACTATTTACCATAAATCCAGATGATTCCTATGATTTCCAGTATAGCCGCAATCAAAATACCCCATCCAGCACAGAAGTGGTCAATCAAATGAACCCAGTAAATTCCAGCCTACAAAAAAAAAAAATTACATCTAAGTATATTTTAATTTATTTTTATGATTGATGAAGTCTAAATATATGCTTCCTGGTTTCACCTATGCTAAGATATGATCAAGGAATGTTTCCAAATGTAAACACAAATGTGGCTTTAAATATCTCAAAAAGGATGCACCTTCCATCCTATACTGAGTCACTGTAAAAAATAAGCATTTAGAATACTTGATTATCAAAATTATATGCAGTGTCTGTGTGCTCTGTAGTAGCTGCCAAAAATATAGCATATGTTCAAAGTCTATAACTTTCTTGTACTTGGGTAAATTTTCCATTATTGGATCACCTCCCCTCTTCAAAATATTATTAAATTTCAAAACTGTGCTATAATGGGAAAAAATTTGGGCTAAAACCCAGAAAACCTTGATACGAGTCAGACTTGGATCTGTCACTAAACATCCTCTTAAACCTTTGTTTGCTTATTTAGATTATAAGATACATTCCAACTAATGATTTGTCTATGAAAAAAATACTATAAGGGGCACCTGAGTGGCTCAGGGGTTGTGTGCCTGCCTTTGGCTCAGGTCATGATCCCGTGGTCCTGGGAGCGAGTCCCACATCGGGCTCCCTGCAGGGAGCCTGCTTCTCCCTCTCCCTATAACTCTGCCTCTCTCTGTGTGTCTCTCATGAATAAATAAATAAAATCTTAAAAAAAAAAACTGTACTATACCTGAGTCACACAGACAAGACCAAGGAGAAACAAAACCAAGCAGCACCCCAAAGTTATAGGAACCCTCATTTTCTTCATCACTTTGGGAAATAAATCTTGAATCGTTGTTGTAATCGTTTCTTCAGAAGGGAAAAAATGGCAATGTTATATGTAAACTCATTTGCCAATAATTTTAATCAAAGAATTCAGCTTCTAATCAAATTTACAAATATAAAAAAAAAAAAAAAAAAAAAAAAAAAACAAATTTACAAATATATGCTGAAAATATACTCTGGGTCCTACTCCTTGCTTTTTTAAAAAACCCATAGGATCCTTTCTTTTGGCAGTTACCACCTGTTGGTTCTGATAAAAACCAAATGCAGCTCTCTTTATTTGTTATTTTTAGTCTGTTTTACAAGGTTTTTCATTGGTAGTAACTACAAGGTAACAGATCCCTGAAGGCTGACGTAGTTTGAAAGAGGGTTATAGGGAAGGAAGAATTCTAGAACTTTTAAATAAAATGAACATTTGAATAAATGGCATGGAGACAGAAAGGCCTTCTAGAAAGAAATGTGTTCATGATATCACAGTACTGACTGAAAGTAGAAGGATGTATGGGTGAAAGGATGAAGATACAGGTTTAAAATTTTCAAGGGCTTTGAAAGTCAACTAGAGGAGGCCAGACGTTATACTGTATATAGTCAATTATAAAAGTGTATTTATGTAAGAGTGATATGATGAAAAAGTTTCCGAATTTCTAGGTGTGTACCCCAGGGGAAATCCCTACGTATACATAGAGCCACATGCAAGAATAATCATTGAGTAGCATGTGTAATTTTTCAAAATTGTAAATAATCCAAATGCCCATCAGCAACAGATTGTGAATTCGGTAGATATATAGGAGTATATATCAACACAGATTCACAATACATGTGAAAAACAACTGTCAGAATGATATGTATGTTATGAAACTTCACATTGATGTGACAAAATTCATGTGTTATTTATGGACATGTATATAATGTATCAAGAATGGACTGAATAACACACATAATCCATGGTGACAGTTGCTTCTGGGAAGGAAGAAATGTGAATTGTATTAGGGAGAGAAACAGGGGACTTCAATTTCATTTCTGAAGCAAATATGAAACATTCATGTCTGTTCCTTTTGGGTATCTACTACATGAGTGCTTTGTATTTTTCTGTATTTAAAATTAAGTTAAAAAGAATGTTCAGATTCTAAGGGCAAACCTAATGGCAACATGTTTTTAAGTAGAGGAAACATGAGTAAAATATAACAAAATATAAAATATAACACTCAGAGTATTACTTACCAATGGATGCAAACTGAGAGTCGAGACCCAAAGTCAAAAGCATGAAGAAAAATAATATGGACCAAAATGGCCCACCTGGGAGTTGGGCTAGCGCTTCTGGATAAGCAATGAATGCCAAATCAAAACCTAAGAAAAATGTATGATATTTAATTTAAATCAGTTGCAAAAAAGTTCACATATTTGAACATTTCCAAAATAAGATACTAGAAAAAACTCATTTCAATTTAGCAATGCCATCCATAATGCACATTCTCAAGCAACTCTTTCACTTGTACTCTTAAAAATATTCGACTTGGTTATTCAACAAAATGATAATGTGTGCATGTGTGCATGTGACGTGAATTAAGCTATGAGATGAATTTTGTAAATTACTCACATAGGAGATCTTAACTATTTCAATGATTTTGTTTAACTCTTTCATTTTTTTAAGATTCATAAAGAATTGTCTTAAACTCCAGAAACGTAAATTATACTAGCCTAGAAATTCAAAAAGAATTACACTATTAAGAAAGATATGCTTATGGAATGACTGTTGTAGTCTTTAGCCGTCTCTCCAAATGTTCACCCAGAATGTGTACTGCCATTTTAACTAGAATATGGACACTTGCAAACTTGTATATAACAAAACTAAAAATTGAATCTTATTTTCTGTTTGATGTATATTATTGTTAGAGGTGCTTTAAATTTTTTCAATTATATCATATGATACTTAGTTGCCTTAAGTATTTTAGGTTTCTCCCGAGTCCTAGAAGACTGACCTAGGATTCAGCAGAATTAGCTTCTAACCTAGGCTCTGTCACTTCCTAATGATTTTATCTATCTACTGTAAGACATAAAATTTCTGTGCATCAGTCCACTTCTCTGGAAATGAGAAGCTAAATTATCTATGAGGTCTCTTCTAGTCCTAACATTCTATTCTCCTGCATTGGCTTCTCCATCAAATGATACTGGCCATAAAAAAAATTAATGTTTTTAAATTATTTATTCATGAGAGACACACAGAGAGAGGCAGAGACACAGGCAGAGAGAGAAGCAGGCTCCATGCACAGAGCCCAATGCGGGACTCGATCCCAGGACTCCAGGATCACACCCCGGGCCGAAGGCAGGCTCTAAACTGCTGAGCCACCCAGGCATCCCCATAAATAAAAATTTAATGAGGAATTCCTACCACTAAGAATCCTGGAATTCTTTTCCTAAGATTCTTAGTCAGATAACTAAGCATCCTTAGCTAAAGAAAGTTAGGAAGTTCATTAAACAGATTCCTTTAAAGCTGGACATAGCTGGATACTCAAAGTTACTTGGGTTTCTATCGATATGATACTGATGTGTTTTAAAAATTCAGACCCAATATTGCACTTGTACATGGAGGAATACACAGCCACACCCACACACATATATACTCATATAGTCATTCATATGAATACACACATGTATATATGTATATATACACACATAAATGAAGATAATATGTGTAAAGGCACTCATGTACAGTAGGCAGTTCATATGAAGGACTATGCAAAATTCAGACAATTATCTTCTTAAACAATTGTTCCCTAATATAGTCCTGTTTTCTCAGACAATCTAAGAATTATTACATGATTAAAGCAATCAAATTATATAAGATGAAATGAGAAAGAAAATGCAACACCCTAAACTTTACTTGAGTGCTTTAAGCAAATTGATACAAAATGTATTAGTGTTTCTTAAATGAGCTACACTGAATTAATCAAAGTTGTTAACGTAGAGCATCACATACCTGATTTTACGACTTGAGAGACTTCTTTTCCAGATATATGAGCCATGTGTCCCAGTATAGAAAAAATAGCAAATCCAGCAAACACACTAGTGAGGCAGTTTGTCAAACAAACTACAATAGCATCTGAGAAGCAGTTGTTATTGAACTTATTGTAAGATGATAGAGCAACTAAGCCACCCCAAGCCACTGAAAGGGAGTAAAATATTTGAGTGGCAGCATCCTTCCAAACCTATAAGAGAAGATAATTCAATTTTTTTGATAATTCCATGTTTAAAAAGACACACTTTAAATTTTTTACTTCTATAAAATACTTCATATATACTAATGAATTAATATGAATAATAATGAAATAAACACCAAACCCACTACTCAGCTTAAAAAATGAAATGTTGTCAGTCTTTGGAAGCCGCCCAATGCCCCTTTGTCATCATATCACCCTTCAACCTCCAGTGGTAATTGCTATCCTGACTTATGTGTTTCTCATTTCCTTGTTTTTCTTTATATTTTTACCATAAAAATATGTAAACCCAAACAGTATGGTATTTAGCTTTTCATGTTATTGGGTTTATAGAAAAGTTTTCTTAATGGATATAAACCTATTCAACATGCCTTTTTTCATTCAGTATTGTATGAGATTTATCCACGATCAATTTGAACATTATATTTCAACTTTATGTTGAAAATGAAAAAATATGGGCAAATTCATATGGTTTAGTTAAATATCTGTAGTTTTGAACATTTTTTTCACTGCCGTTTGCCCCACTATGTATACCACAGGTCATCCTTTATCCTGCTGAGGGACATTCAGGCTGTTCAATATTCTGCTATTAAAAATGATGTAGCTGTAAGTATTCCTGTGCATGTCTCCTCATACCTAGTTGAGGAACTGCAATGTTAAAGAGGTATATGATGCGTCTTCTCTTTTACTAAATATTGCCATATTATTTTACCACCTACTCTCACCAGCTAGGTGTGAGAGCTCCCATTCCTTCACATGCTTGCCAATATTGGTCAGAATTTTTAATATGGTCATATCTGGTGGCTGTCGAATGAGAGTTTTCATTACCCTAATTACTTATAAGGTTTAGTTTGTTTTTATGTGCTTATATTCCATAGGGTTTTTTTCCCTGTGAAATTCTTATTCGTGCCTTTTGCCAATTTATTGTTTGGGTTATTTGTCTTCTTTGATCTCTAGCAATTCTTATGTAATTTGGATTCTAATCTTTTGTCTATTATATATGATAATTTTCCTCCCAATTTGTGGTTAACTCTTTTCACCTCTTAACATCGTGACCTTTGATGAGCCAAAGGTTTTATTGTTGTTTTAATGTAACTAAAGGTGTCCATCTTCACTTTCATGTATTGTCCTTGATTTCTCTTACTTAAAGAGAAGTCTTAGCCAAAGATCATAAAGATACTGTCCTACATTTTCTTCAAAAGGATTTAAAGCTTTGCTCATATTGTTTTCAATTAACCTAAAAATTGATACAGTATATATTAAATTGGAAATCCCAATTCATTTTCTTTTCTAGAGTATCATTTGTCTAAAGATGATTTATATTATCAGTTATATCAATTGGATGTCAATTATATCAATTAGATAGTCCATCCTTTCCCCCATCGATCTGCATTGCCACCTCTGCCATATATCAAGTTCCAAATGTTCATGAATCTATTTCTGAGACTACTGTTCTGTTCCACTGGTCGTAAGTCTATACCTATGCTAATACCACTTTATTTTAATTCCTATAGCATCATAATATTGTTTCATATCTAGTAGGACAGGTCTTCCTTCTTCAAAAACACCTTTTTTTGCCTCTTACAAGATCTAAGAAAAACTGCTGTCAATCTGATTAAAATGTTATTGACTCTGCATACCAATTTGGGGAGGATTGATACATATCCATTCTTAACAAGAATAGTAGTAGGCAATTTTTGAAGAATGATGATATATTTAGACATCCCTTAGTTTGTTCGTTTAGAGCCCCACATAGCTGGCCTCCGCTCTTTAAGCAGCCTCCCACTCACTGCATCCAATCTTACCCCTTTACTAGTGTCCCTTTTATAAT
Organism: Canis lupus dingo; assembly: GCF_003254725.2. Classification (NCBI taxonomy): domain Eukaryota; kingdom Metazoa; phylum Chordata; class Mammalia; order Carnivora; family Canidae; genus Canis; species Canis lupus. Next base: position 89,358,655 of record NC_064281.1, on the reverse strand, counting down.
TTGCCTCTCCTATATATTTGCTAAAGGAAAATAATCTTAGAAACTAATCTAATCTATGGAAATCCATGTTAACAGTGAAATTCTGTAGATAAAACATTACCCAAAGTAACCTAATTGTGTAGATTTCAAGGAAGAAGACTGGCAAAGATTTGGGCAAAAGTGTTTTTTTTTTTTTAGTCCATCTAAAAACAGGACTGCTCAGTGAAAGGCAGGCAATATAAAATGGTGACAAAGAGCTCTAGCTCTGGAGTCAAAGAAAATGAAGTTTATATCCAATACCTCTTACGCTCCTTGCCTTCAATTTATTTAACATTTTTAAGCCTGTTTATTCATCTGTAAAATGGAGAGGATGAAGAAAATGATGATGATGATGATAACTATTATTATTACAAGTGTACTTGGAATGATGTGAGAATTGAATAAGATAGCATATGTAAAGCAATTAGGATGCTCAATGGTAGCTATTGCTATTATTATGGAAAATAATCATAAATTGATACTCAGTTTCTCTTATGGAAATTAAAAACTGTAATTTTCCCCTTGAAAGATATGTAATCTATTTCCAATTTCAATAGAAATAAAAGTTGTTAGGGAATAAAATTTGCTAGATCTTCAGAATACAGCTTGATGTTAGATTATTATTATATTATAATTGCTTTATAATGGGAGGCAGCCAAAAGAAAGCAAAATGGATGGATGAGATAAGCATAGATAGATAACGGTTATTTCACTTATTGTAACAAAATCATTAGAAATAAAATGCTCTTATTTTTTAGGCAGCTGTACATATTAAGAGATGAACAACATGCTTATGTTGATCTCTCAGCTGCTTTTACTTGATACATTTTTGTATGCATATGTGAATTAGGGGGAGCTGGAAATTGGTGTGGCAGGTCTGGTTTCTATAAAAATGCTACTGCATACTATGATGTGTATCTAGGTTGCAAGTAAAGTGAAGCAAAATTCCAAATGTAGTTATAATATCCATATCTATCAATCTCATAGCTATATACAAAATTATTAATTTAGGGATTAAGAAATCTTCATTCAAGATGCACAAACTGGCTGTGTAAACTTAACTAAATATGAATCTTTCTGGGTTTCAGTTTCACCATTGTAAAATGAAGGAGTTAGTACGATAATCACTGAAGACTGGAAGACTCTTCTAGCTATAAATTTGTATGGTCCTCTGCTCTCCTACAGATTGCAACAAAGTTCGGATATCCAAAGAAAAGGAAAAAATATATATTTATGATCCCATACTCAGGATATGGATTGTGAGAGATAAAAAAAATTAAGAAAAAATTCTCATTACCAACAAACCCAAAGAAGGGTGGGAGTACTGTTTCTACCACATTGAAGAGGAGGAAGGATTAAATTGTATGTTTCATAAAGAGCTTTAGGTTTAGGTCTGATATTTTAAAGATAATAGAGACATTGAAACAGACCAATATAAAATAATCATATAAAATTTTTCAGGAACTGTAAAGCTCAGGTGATCTCAAGCTTGTAAAAGTCAAAGAATATCAAAGGGGCTTTTCAACTGTGCTCAAAGTTATGAAGCTTCAAGAAAATGGAGGATCTACTTCTTAGAGAAAATGTTGCATCTCTAATAGTATAGTATAACATGACAGCAATAATTGAAATCATTGTGTGCTCATATTAATTTAACAATTTACCATTTTGAAAGTGCATTAATTAATATTTCATCTTGCTTAACAACCTGACAGAGAGAAGATGATGAATCCCAACTTCCATTTTATTTGTTTTTGATTCATCATCGAAAATGGTCTTCGAGTTGGGAAGATATTAACAAACAAGGTTAAAAGATGTGAGGCCCAACATAAATGAAGAAATAAGCAAATGGCCTGTGGACACATCAAAGTATATTAATCTCCAAGACTAAAATAATAAAAGTTCATAGTTCTGAAATAATTTAAGGCTGTTGTAGTTAATTCCTGAGTGAAAATTATTTGGGTACAGGAAACTAAAGGCCAAACACTGACATCTCAATTTTCAGAAAAGGTAAAGGATGGATATCCATGACAAAAAAACTGATAAATTTGACTTGCTTACCAGAGAAATTCTACAACAAATAATTAAATGTGCAGATTGTGGGGTGCCTGGATGGCTCAGTGGGTTAAGCATCCAACTCTTGATTTTAGCTTGTGTCATGATCTCAGGGTCGTGATAGCGAGCCTCCATCAGGCTCCACACTCAGTGTAGAGTCTGTTTGAGATTCTCCCTCTCCCTCTCCCTCTGCCCCTCCCCCTGCTTGCACTCTCTAAATAAATAAATAAAATCTTTAAAAAAATATATCCATATTGTAAGTATTTAGAAAATAACAAATTGCTGGAAATTAGCATGAGTTCCTCAAAGAACACCACAGCAAACAAACTAATAACTATTTTGGATAGCACTGCTAGTATGGAAGATGATAGTAACATAGTGTTTCTTGACTTCAACATAAGACTTGGGGTTTTAGCTGGCCAGAAGCTTAATGCGTGCCAAAAATGTGATGTGTTTACTGAAAAAGTGAAACCATTCATAAGCTATGTGAATAGAAGCATCCTATATACAGTACACTTACTGTTAATGCTCTCTGCAATCAAAAATGCAAAAGATATTATGTATCCATGATACACACAGCCATCATCTAGCGATAGACTGAAGTTAAAAGAAGGTTACCCAATTCATATTCATGGCACACATTTATGTTTACAAGTAACAGTGTTGTTAATGGAATGCTTCATTCATTTCAAATTTGTGGTTTAACTTCATAATCCATTAGGTACACTTTGATCTTAATTTGGGAATATTAACTTTTGAAGCAATTAAAATGTGTATTAGATCATTAGATTTTCACCTATAATCTTGAAATCTATGAGTTTATCCAAGAAATCTTACTGTCCTACTCATCAACTTGCAGGTAGGTATCCAAACATGACAAGTTCTTTTTCAGATTCATAGGCCCCAAATCCTTTTGGTCAAATAGAATCAGTTGTATGAATAAGATGACTTAAAATTTTTCTGCTAAAATGACCATCTCACTTCCAATAGGAAAGCACTAGTGTCATGTTAAATGGCTACATTAGACTTCCCAGTGAACAGAAACACAAATTTAACAGCATATTCTTTTACAAGCCACTACATTATGATACTCTTACCTGCAACCAAAGATTTTCAGTGTTTGCTTTTATGGTTTACCTCCTCAGATAATCTAAAATCCAAATGAAGTCTTACCTCTGCTTCCCTAAGTTTTGTAAAATTTGACTGTGCTCCAATATAGTATGAAATGCCTTTTGATGCACCCTCCAGAGTTGCACCTCGGATTAGCAGGATGAGTAGGACAACATAGGGGAAAATAGCTGTAAAATATACCACCTAACAAGAAAAACAACCAGAGGTTGATAAGTTAAATTTTTAAGTCATGTTACATAATTGCATATGAACAAAATTGTTAGGCAGTTGACATTAGTAAAAGTATTAACGATTTCATACATTTTTAATAAATCTGGTGATACCAATACCAAAATTGGCATAATTTTATCTTTCTTCTCCCACTCTGAGATGATCCATTTTCAAAACACTCTGATGTATGAAGCACTATTTCCTGGGTACACATTGTAAATACACAATACATCAGCAGTGGTAACTTGGAATCAAGGTAGAGTACCTTCCTAAATATGTCTTTATAAATGTCTGAGGGGACAGATATCACTTCTTAGTGAATTACTGCATTGAGGTGGGAAGGGAATGATTTTATAACTGAAATAGTATATATTGTCCCCAAGGAGAAGGAAAATAATCTCCTAGTAGACATCCAAATCTCATGAAAGCTGATTAAAGTGAATACCCAACACTTGATATTATTATTCTTAGAGCTACCATTAAGTGAGTTTGATAGCACACATACATGTGCACGGCTTGTATCCTGGGTAACACATAGTTACAGATGAGCAGATTGCTTTTGAGGCTGGCTTTTCATTAATGTGGATGATTTCTTTGATCCATAGATGTCCTATGTTTGATAATATGCCCAAGGAGACAATTTAAAGTCATCCAGAGACCAATAAAAATTAATTGCCTAGACAAATGGCCTTTAATGGATTATTTCAATATTGATGTCAAAAAGGAACTACGGGTTTCAAAAATGTGCAATTGAAACATTATTTTGGAAAGTTTTCACGGACTTTGCAATGTCCACAGTATTTTTGTGATCTAACAGAGGGTCTCATTATAGTTTAGCATTAACAATGTGCTAGATATACCAGGAATACAAAGATAGTATCCACAGTTACCCCTGTCTTCTGTCTATAAGGAGGTTTCAGTCTAGTAGTCATACATAAACATTCACTTTTCTGAGTACTGTACAACGTTCACAAAGAAAATTCCACATTGTTCCCTGAAATGCCATGACGTTCTTGGGAAAGTTTAAAAAATAAAACAATAAAGGGAGAAAATACAGTGTTTTTCAGAAGAGGACTCTTCACTTAAAAAGAGGGTTCTGAGTCAATTTTAGCAAGCTTTAAGAAAACGACTGCATATTTGATTTTTTTCCCTCTCCCACAAAAGGAATCCTGACACTGTCTCTATATAACTAGGATCTAGAGTTCCTAAACCAAACATTCCAATATACAATTCCATTCAAGATGCTTCTTTATATAATAGGACAGACAATTTTAAACACACACTCAAGCTTCAGAATGCTATATAAGCTAGCAGGGTCCAGTTTGAGTACAGTTGATCCTTGAACAACACAGGTTTGAACTGCATGGGTCCACTTAGATGAGGATTTTTTTCAATAAATTCAAGTACTATAAATGTGTTCTCCTATGATTTTCTTAATAACATTTTCTTTTCTCCAGCTTACTTTATTATAAGAACACAGCATATAGTACATATAACATACTAAAATAGGTGTTAATTGACTTTACATGATCAGTAAAGCTTCTGGTGAACAGCATGCTGTTAGTAGTTGTGAGGGAATCAAGTTATATAGCTGGATTTTCAACTGCAAGGAGGGAGTTGGCGCCTCTCACCCCCACATTGTTCAAGGGTCAGCTGTAATTGCACAACCCTAGTACTAGTTTTTGCTTGTTTTGTTTTATTTGTACCAATAGCAGCAATCTTATGTATTTTCCTACAGTCAGGCTGCCTACTTAGAAAGCTTTTCACACATTTGAATATTGCTATTATAGAAAAAACATGCATTTGATTATGCTTGACATTGAACTGCAATGAAACTGGAAAAGAGCTACATCACTATCTAATGTGTTTTCCAAATTACCTTGCCAGAAGACTTGATTCCTTTAAATAGCGCTGCTCCAACTATGAGCCAAGCCAGAAGAAGACAAAGTGCTAAATACCACACAATTACTCCAGTCTCATCCATTCCACTTGACCGCTGGAGCGCCACTTTACTGAAAACATACAAGTCTTTTTATGAACACAGAATCACTTGTCTTAACACATTGAATTTTGTAATATCTACAGCCAGGGAGATGTTCGTGAGTATTCCATCATATTAATGCATCAATGTCATATGAGCTATAGTACAGAGGGCAAAAATAGTTCAATGAAAAGCTAGGCTCTGAACTTTAGGGTTAACTGTAGCCAGTCCAAAGTTCCAAACCCTAGAATAAAAGATCTACTAATTTTTTCAGCTATGATTTGCCCCCTAGTATTTCAAAGCTTCTTTAGGTAAAACAAAAAAAAATTAACCTTACATCAGATTATTTCTTTTATTTGTTACAGTTTTTTTTCTCAAGGTAAAATGATGAAGAACACATCTAAAATTAAATTATTCATCATACTTGTAGTTAGCATCAAACCTAAATGGTCCCAATTTTTAGACCTTTTTCAAAGGCTTTCTATAAAAATCAATGATTTCTATTTAGGACCTGCATGGATCTAGGGTTTTTATTCTTAGTTTGATGTTTGGGAACATTTTAAGTTCCAAATTTTTAAAGGGTCACACAGAGCATTAACACGTAGATGCGGACGAGCTCATTACAGCAAGAGTCAAGGCAGTTTGGTAAGGGTAAAATGTAGGTATAAGTAAGGAAAGTAAAGTGTGATCAATTAAAGGTAATACAAGTAAATATAACCCCAAATATCTATTTTTTACCAAATAATGATAATCATAAGCAAAATGGATAATGAAGAATGGTAGCCTTAAATAGCACCAAATATTGCTCACAACCCAACAGTTTACTATTAGAATTTGCTGAGTATAGTCTAAAATTTGAGATTCTTTTTCTTCAAAGAAATGCCCTAAATTATACATGACAAGCACTGAACAAATCATCACCAACAGTATTGTGCTCATTTAAAAAACAATTTATAAATGGCAATTTGTTGACTATGAGCTAATCCTGCAGGTTACTACCACTCACATAGGGTAGGTAAGAATTTGAGTCATGAGAAGTATAACTGGCTCTGATTCCCCTTTTTTTCTACTTACGAGGCAAGGAACGAGCTGATCAATATTTTATTGTTAGTTCCAAAAACTTATATAACATCTGTTTAAATAGATTATCTAGCATACTTACTTCCAATATTGTTCACTGGGAAGTTGCCCTGGCTGATAAGCTTCACTTCCATTGATGCAGGTTAAACTGTTGTTGTATACCCAGCTTCTATTGACTCGGATGATCTCCCCCGTATTTGTACTGACATTACAATGAGTAACTAAAAATTATATTTAAAAAAAGAATACACACATAGAAACGTACTTAGTTTTAGAAGAGTATTTTCCTGAAAAAAGGTGTTTTTTTTAAAGATTCATTTACTCATTTTAGACATAGAGCACATAAACGGAGAGGCAAAAGGAAAGAGAGAATCCTGAAGCAGACTCCCCACTGAATGTGGAGACCTAGGACCCTAAGATCATGACCTGAGCTGAAATCAAGAGCCGGCTGCTCAACCAACTGCATCACCCAGGCACCCCCTCCTGAAAAAAAGTTTTCATGGTAAAATAATTAAACCATTTAGATTGTTACTTGGTGAGGGCAGAGGAGAAGTCTTACAAATGGAACAAGCCATGCACATTCAGCATCTTAAAGCCTCTCTACTAGTAAACTAAGGGTGAGTGAACATCATCCCTTTTAAACTGGGATTACATGTATAGTAATAACCACTATAAAGTAACAATAATTTCGATTGTGATTTAGTGCTCTAAAAAATTTTTGGTATGTGGATTGATTTAACCTATATAGACAAATGGCACCTTTAAGTTGCTAAGAAGGATTAAAGCTTTATTACTTTATTCTCCAATATACATAAGCAATCCCCGCAATAATGGTCTACAATATCAATTTGACATGATCCCAAAGACCATCCACTTATGATGTGGATGACTTTCACTGGCTCCTGAAATACCATAGTCCTGTCAGTCCTGTCATGGATAGTGATGGTCTCTACCACTTTCCCACTTTCTTCCTTCTCTCTTGGCTACTCCTAAGGATGGTTCGGCTTTACTGGCAGCCCTCAGAAATTAACATATTGCACTAATCACTTTTCAAAGTTATCCATGCTTTATCCTGCTTTCATCAATAACCTGTGGCTCACTATAAGATTTTATTTTTGAATAATCTCTTAACACCCGACGTGGGGCTCGAACTCACAACCCTGAGATAGATCAAGAGTAGCATGCTCTACTGACTGAGCCAGATGGGCATCCCACTCTTGGTTTACTTTAAATTGCCCCTATATTGGTGAGAAAATCGTGTAACTTTTTAAGCTTATGAGAAAGGATGAACTCTGTTCACAGTATCTTTTAAGAAAATAAGCACAGTTACCTATAGGTGACCTGCTACAGTTCTGATCTGCCCAAGATGAACAATTTTTCCACGGTAGTTCACTTTGGAAAGAAGCAAACATGTAATAAAGACTGTAGGCAATTATGACATTGTAATAGATCGTCACAAAAATGGATATCAGGACCATCGTAATTCCCACACCTGAAAAAAGAGAACAGTTGAAATCAAAAACAAAAAAGTGCAATTTCTTTTCCTAATTCATAAAAAAAAAGCTGCATCTCAATTTCCACAGAATCTATTTTAAAACGAGAAGGCAGTTTCAAACAACACTGTCTATCTTTTCTTGGTTTTTTGGGTTTTTTTGTTTTGTTTTGTTTTGTTTTGCAGTTGGGAGAGATGAGCAAGTACTACTGTCTAAACAGCTTTTTTTTTCAAATTTAAAATTATTTTGGTGACTGGCTTTCTGAAACCATTTCCTTTTAGTTAATTAGAAAATGTTACTGGGATCCCTGGGTGGCGCAGCGGTTTGGCGCCTGCCTTTGGCCCAGGGCGCGATCCTGGAGACCCGGGATCGAATCCCACGTCGGGCTCCCGGTGCATGGAGCCTGCTTCTCCCTCTGCCTGTGTCTCTGCCTCTCTCTCTCTCTCTCTCTGTGGCTATCATGAATAAATAAAATCTTTAAAAAAAAAAAAAAAAAAAAAAAAAAGAAAATGTTACTAAGATCAAGGGCAGAGGACCTGTATTGATCTGTCAAATTCACATAAGGAATCACCCATGGCCATTCCTCTCTTATTATGTCTGAAAGTCCTTGTCAGAGTGAGTCCTGTTCTTGAAAACAAACAAACACTATTCAAAACTCGTATCCTATTGACCCACTGACCAGTACTTCCATCTTCATCTATAAGCCAATATTTTGACAAGTAGCAGATAAAGGCTCTGAATTAACATACAGGATTTCTACAAGTGCATGTAAAGAAAATTCAATAGTTCAGTAACAATCTGAATTTAAACTGCCAAAGTTTCTTGAACTTGTAATATCAAAATGTAGTTTAGCATACCGAATACAACTTGTATGCTCAAGACTGGCTTTTGAGGTGGCTTCCTTAATATTCCCGCACAATGTTCTATTCAACTCACTACAAATTTATTTTTGATGCTGCATTGAGGCTTTTACAAATAGTTTGCAGCAGCTAGCACATAGCAAAATGATATCTTACCTTCAGACAGGAAGTCTGTTTGATGTTTAATAATAATCAAGGCACTTTGAAAAGCTTTGCCAATGTCCTATTCTATTAGTCGTACCCAAGAAAACAAAGTGACCTGCCCTTCAACTTTGCTGAATGAGGCATTGTAAAAGATATGCAAAGGCAAGAAGACAAAAGACTGAATATGAAGTAGAAAAAAAGCCAGAGCCATGCAGGTAATGCACAACAGGACTATAACTATGCGCCAAGGGATTTTAAAAGGTGAATGTAGGAAAATAATGACATCCTGACAACCCCCTCTAGTATCCTCTGGAACCCCATCCAGATCTTCAGCCCCAGAGAAACAGAAATACAAATTAACATTTGGTCTTTCAATTTTACAGTAGCAAAAATTCAGAGAAACAATGTATGCTTCTTTGCCTTTATCATGTCCAAATATGAAACACTTTCCTGCTACATAGTGGGAACAGCTCTATACACAGACCAATAGGCACTGAAAGAAATACATTTTAATACCAACCTTGAAACAATGGAAGAATCCTCCAAATTGAAACTGGACTTAAGCTAGCAAATTGTCCCAGTGAACACTCTAGGAAGAACAGAGGCAAACCAGCCAGGGCCAGCATGATCGCATAAGGTATCAAGAAGGCACCTAGAAAATGCAAAATAGAAACAAAGCACTATTATGTCCCAAACCTCAGATGGCCCTTCAATAACCAGTGTAACATTGTGAAAGCCTTCTGATAGAGTGGAGTCAGAGCACTGGGTTCAGGCCCCAGATTTATTACTTTCTGTGAGAAAGTAGTTGATTCTCTAAACCTTGGCTTCCTCGTCTGTGAAATGGGATTCTAGTATTACCTAAAGAGGTTGCTATGATTATTAAAAACAATAGCTTATAAAAGAGCCATCCCGAGGACGTGAATGATCACAGGCTTTGGAGCCAGATACACCTAGATTTATATCCTGACTCCACCATTTGCTAGTTACGTGACCTGGGGCAATCTACCTAACCTCCAGACCTTGGGTTCCTCATAAATGGAGAGAGTGATACCAACTCATCAGTCTGTGCTAAGGATTCAGTTATAGAGCCTATGTGAAAACCCTCGGCAAAATGGCAGGCATGCAGTCTATGTCCAAAGTTAGTTTCCCTCCTTTCTCCTTTCCAAATAAGCAGTATATTTTTTGTAAGACTTCCAGTGCAAATGCTAAATGTGGTTCAGAGTGGAAGCTATTGCAGCTGAGTGGACTATTCTCCAAATAGTCATAAGGGTCTTTCCTCAATGTCTGTAAGAAATTTTTTGGTTTTGTTAAGAGATTCTGAAGTTTTGAGATACATTCAAAGTTAACTTTCCGGGATGCCTGGGTGGCTCAGTGGGTTCAGTGTCTGACTCTCGATTTTGGCTCAGGTCATAATCTCAGGGTCATGGGAACTGCTATGGCTCCACTGCTGGCACAGAGCGGGCTTGAGATTTTCTCTCTCCCTCTCCCTCTGCCCCTCCCCCCACGGCTTGTGCCTGCACGTGCACACACACACACCCTATCAAAAAAAAGTTAACTCTCTATTTTATAAGGTAGGACTAATTCTCCTGCATTTTAGATTATCCAGATCCCTTTTTAAATTTTTTGACCTTCATTATTTCACTTTTTTCTGCCCACTTTTGGGACATAATTGCTCATTCGAACTTTTGCCGGGTTGTAGGTAGAAGCACAACAGAATATTAAACTTTTTTTTTTTTAGAATATTAAACTTATTGATCAAGTACGTAGCAGTCTTAACAAAGTTTAACAGGAAAACGTGGGGATCAATGGATAAAAAATGGGCTTTTGGATTCTGTACATTTCACTGGCCCACGCTGCACTATTTTTCTCACGTATTTTCCATACTATGATATTGTAACATCATACCTGGGAATTACATTTTTCCCAACCCTCAAAATATATTCCATTAAAAATAATGACACAATAAAATACTTGTTATGTACACGTCACTAGGTACTAGAACATAGAGACAATATGTTTTTATAGATGTTGCAATGTACATACCATCATTACTATGACTAATTGAAGTTTTAGTCTTACCATGATAAATATGAAGAAAAGTAATATAGACTCTCTCTGTCTAAATACAACAAGGTAAATCTTACTAGCCCATTACAAATAGGGTGGGTTGGGTTTTTTTTTTAATATGATTTTCCTTAGTGGTATACTTAGCTTTTTACCTATTATATTATTTTTTATTGATAACAATTATAATTGGTAAATTGCTAATATAATACACTGGTCACAAATTGTTGATACTGCTATCTCAGACCCTATGGTTATATGATACTTCTTCATAAACTAGTAAAAAGAATCCTAGATAAAAATGATTCCAAATTTTAGCAACAGTTTTCCAAACCTGACCATATTTAAAAATCTGATCTATTAACACTTGACAAATCTGAATTTCATGTTCTTCTCCTACACTTGGACAGAGGAAAAAAAACAATCAAAAGAGTCTAGGCTATTCATTACCTAAATGATACGATCTTTAAAAGCTGAGAGCTAATGTGATATATTAATTTTTAGAGGAAATCGTGAGAGAGATGGTAGCATATAAAGAATAATAGCATTTAGTGTGTGTGTGGGGGTACGTTTAAAATTCTCTATTAAACCTAGTTTAATATAGTTCCTGGAAATTTATGGCCACCCCTGGGCCACTATATGATGGCAAGTCACAGGGAATCTCTGAAACTGTGGTTTTTCTGAACCTGAACACAAGACGCTGGAAAGGAGTCTGAATGCTCTTCGCTACACTAGACCTCAGGAATGAGACACCCAAAGGACTGTAATTCCTAACTCATTTTCCAGTTCAAACTTAGACCAAATCCATGACTAAACGATATAGGCTCCAGAGAGGGGAATTATTGGCACTAACACTTAAAGTGTTTGATAAACAGAGCTTCTCAAGACTCTAAAGGCCAATATGAATGTTCTAATGCAACCAATTAACAAGGACTATAAGATTGAAACATCACCACACAAAATCCTATTATACCAAGAAAAATAATTATAGTGGCACAGTTTCACTGGTTCCCAATTATGAAATCTAAGGGCATGTCACCTCTACACTTCTAATAGAACCTGTAATTACAAGTAAATAAAATATGGTGTAAGTGAAAAGTTGTTTCAACACTACTAGGGAATTGTGCAATTCATTTTGTTTCCTTTTGTATGTCACCTCAGAGTTAATTTTTTTCTCCTTGTTCTAATGAGTCTTCCTTAATGATCTCTGAGGCATAAACAGTATCATTTTGCAGAAATTAAACACCTAGTCTTGAACTAAAGTCTATTGCATTCTAGAAGGATCCTCCGTATGGTCAATTCAATTAGGAATACGTGTAACTGAATATTGCAGCTTAAAATACTAGACCTTTACTTTTTAACCAACTCCTTCCAAACTTGCATTTCCACAATGTAATGCCTTATGCTACTTAAGCAATGTATTTGAGCTTCATATTAGAATGAGAATCCCCTGCCTTTTGCTTTGATTCAGTCTTAAATGAGGCCCAACATAACTTGAGTTTGAACAGATTATCATGGCAACATGCATAAAAAGAGCAAGTGGAAGATTATATTGCATCTTAAATCAGAAACTCAGAAGTGCTAAAACGACAACTTTTATCAAGTTTATACCTGAGGATTTTGTGAGCCCAGCTTCTTAACTTGAGCTAGCAACTCATAGTCTAATGATGGATGCAATATGCTTGCTTCCCATTCTCCTACTAACCCAAACTGGCATATACCTCTGCTTAGTTCTTAAAATAGGCTCAGAGGCCATAGAGCACACCATTTAAACTGAAAGAGGAAAGAAGTTGAGGGGGAGAGGGCAATACCTCCACCATTGTTGTAGGTCAAATAGGGGAATCTCCACACATTCCCCAATCCCACTGCATATCCAACCATAGATAGAAGATAATCCGATTTTTTGGACCAGTTACCACGGTCCTGATTCTCATCATTTTCACCAACATGGAAATTCTCAGATGAAGCTGTCACTTTCTGGAGAAGAGAAAATATCAAGAGTTTGTCTTTCTACTATTAAAAATCCACAGAAGCATATTTCACATGCATGCGTGTGTGTGTGTGTGTGTGTGTGTGTGTGTGTGTGTGACAGAGAGAGAGGTGGGGGGAGGGAATGAACCCTGAAAGCTATAGCCAAGGGAAAGGCTTTCCAAAGGTTGAGGAGATTTCTGCTAGTGGCTGCTTCTACTTTACAACATTTACTCCTTAAAATGAGGGGAAAACACCCAAACACCTCTTTAGATGGATATGTTTGCTACTTCTTTGGGTGAGATCATCCAAATTTTGCTAGAAAATTTACATGTGGTACCCAGCATGAAAGGGAAATGAGGGCAGACAAGTAAGGCTTCAAATACAAGTCTTAAAGAAGACTGGAATGAAATCAACGTTCTTGAGATTGCAGGAGATCTTTGAAAAGAAGGATACAACATATCTTCTACTAAAACAAAGAATTTACAGACTCCTTTTGCTATCCGCTGATAGTTTGGGATGTTCGGAGTTAAGGGAAGTTTGACTTCACTCCCTATCCTGGAGAATAAAATCGGGGCTTCGCTGGAAGCCACAGAATAATACTCCTAGACAAATTCTCCTGTCCCACCAGGTGGAGCAGCTCTTTCTGCACCTCAGAGGGAAGGGGTTCTCTCCCAACCTGTTAGCTGCTCTGGGCTATGGAGGGTTCCAGGTCAGATCAGGACACTGCATTTTTTCATTTCCCTCCATATGGACACAGTCTGGTCAGGGACAAAAAAAGCCCCAGGATTTTGTGGGCATACCCAAGGCAGAGGTTGAGGTGACCCTAAGTCTTCTGGCTACCCAAGAAGAGCTGTTCTCTTTTTCCTCTACTCTTGAGGACATGTCAGGCACACTTAAAGGTAGTTGAAGAGGAATGTGGAGAACAAGGAGCAGCCAGCAGAAGGCAAAGCCTGAGACTGCCTCACCCGAAGTTTACCCTTGCCAGCCCCCCCCCCCCCCAGCCGCCACGCCTCCCACCGTTTCCAGACCCCTACCTCCTTCCCTCTGCACTTGAAGAAGCTCGGGCACTTCAACTTGTCCATGGTTGACTCACTCCCTCAGTTCGCTCCGCCTCGTCTCGCAGTCTGGCCGAGCTCGCCCGGCGGCAGGTGCACACTCCCCCGTTGCTACCTGCCTGAGTGAGCCACCTTGCCCAGGGGTGGGACCATTTATGGAGGGAGCTCTCCCCTCCCCCTTCAGGGCGCCCTGTCGTGTCAATTACCGGAAGGGACCAAAGTGAGGCTCTGGTTTTCCCCGGGGAAGCTGGCATGTAGCAATCCCCGGTCCCGGCCCCGGCCGAGGGCTGGGCTGGCGCGAGCCGAGCAGCCCGAGCGAAGGGACGGACAGCCCTGACTCAGAGCCTGGAGGTGCCTTCCCAACCTCGCCTCGGTCCGGCTTCCCGGCTTCCCCCTGACGTCCTCTCTTACTCTGGTCTCTGTCCTGACGCCAAGTGCTGATCTCCACCGGCGCGGGGGGCGGGGGGGTGAAGGGCACGGTCTGTGGGGCCCGCCCCGTTCCCCAAGTTTCTTCTGAACAGACCCCGTGGTCCCGGGCCCCGGGGTTTCGCCAAGTTTTGCCCCTCACTTGTCAGCGCCCGGTGCCCCGGGGCTAGCGCCGCTCCCGGCGGGAAAGCGCCTGAACCGGGCACCTGGCAAAGCAGCTACCTGCGATAAGGTTACTCAGCTGGCTCTGCCTGAAAAGAGCGACTTGGAGCCACTGTCTCGGGGACCTTCCTCAGCCTTCGGGACAGCGTTGCCCTTTACAGGGATTGCTTTGTGCCTCATTTCAAAGAGGGCAAACAAAAACAAATGATCGAGCGGATTTGTGGGAAATTCTAACCCTAACAAAGGACTCCGCTTTGCAAGAGTAAGGCCTAGAAAGTAAACTATGAGGAAGCATCCCAGCTTGGCCAGGGAGGAAAGAATGACCGTAATGCTGTTTACCAGTGTAGCACCTTTTCATCCAAAAGCTCAACGGATCATCTGACTCGGGTCAAACATGGTGGCAGTTCTCTGAAACACAGTCCGAATGGGTGCACACAGGGGAGCCAGCAGAGTCAAATTCTATACCCTAGGTGCAGCTCCTTTGCTCTCCATCCACCCGATGGGCATTTCCCATTTGCAACACAAATAGACCCCCTAGGAGTCTGGGCAGGCAAAGCAGAGGAAATCTCCAGAGGGAAGTGGGAAGGTAGGTATGTAGTCATGAGAAAGCATTAATGAATTTCATCTTCATCTTGAACATAGCACAGGCTGGTGTGCGTGTGCACCTCTTAGTATTATATGCACACTACGGGGGGGGGGGGTGTGTGGCTAAAATGAAGGAATTATTAGCCTGTCTCAGACATAGAAGAGAGGAGAGGAAAAGGGACATATAACCCTCTGTTCAAAAGGACGAGCTGAAAAGCAAATCTAATCGCATTTGCCCAACTATCAACATCTCACAGAAATTAAAGAGGGCACGGAAAACAGATGGGGACTTTGGGACTAGGAAGAGAATAGGACTCTTAGGAATACATAGATTATGGGAATGTCAAGGCAGGGGTAGAAGGGAATGCAGAGAACACAAGTTGCAGTTCTCCCTGCCTGTTACACAGTAGAGAAGTGTCTAACAACTTAGAGCATCAGAGGCATAACACTTAAAATAGAAGGTATTCGAGAGAAAACATTGTTGGTTTATTTGTCTGTTTGAGGGATATTTTCCCCGTTGTCTTGCATCTTTTCCCATTCTCTGCCTCAGACTCGTAAACTTGCATGTCCTCCCCCACACAGGCACATCCACGCTGGTTCCCACCTCTGTGCCTCTGCTCATGCTATTTCTTCTTCTGGAAATTCCCACCCTCCTCATTTGGCTAGCTACTACTCCTGCTTTAAGACTCTACTGAGCTGTCACATCCTCCAGATCTTTCCACAATGGTTGCACCTCAATGACTGCACACTAGGCTTAGCTGCCACTCCTCCGTAGTCCTATGCTGCCCCATACTCATGTTACGTCATGTGAAATTATTTGCTTACAGTCCTCTAGACTGCCAGCTCTCTGCATGTTAATCATTCCCGTGTTCCCAACACCTAGCACAAAACCTGACATGGACAGGCACTCAGTAAATGCTGATTAGAAATTTTGAATCAAAAAAAAAAAAAACAAAAACAAAAAACAAAAAACAAAAAACAAAAAAAAAAAAAAGAAATTTTGAATCAGAGAAGCCACTTAATAACTCCATGGTCAGAAAAGGGAAAGGACACCTGGTCTACCATCCAACCCCAAGAGATCATAAAATACCAGGACTGCATTTCCTTCTGTTTGGGTTCTGATTTATTATCTCACAAACAAATGGTGTTTGTGGATTTTTTTTTCATTTATTTGAGACTCGAAAGAAGTATGGAAGTTGAGTGGGCGTAAGAGAGAAGGAACTACATAAACTCAGCCAAAAGGGTATGAATGAGCATGGTGTGGGAGACTATGACAAGAGTCTGCTAACTGACAGGATAATAAAAAATAAAGTTGAGGAGAGAAAGTGTGGCCATTTATGTGCTTTGAAATCCAGGCCTAAGCCACGGTCTTGTAGGCAATAGTAAAGTGATTGTTAACTTGGGAATGACACATAGTACACTTTACTTCAGTTGTACAAAACACCTGAAAATTATAATTAACTATCTCCATGCACCAAGTTGTGCAATGCTGGACTTTTAACTATGGGTCATCTCTTCCAGGACACCCACACCACAGCCAGGAATCTGCTTAGCTTTAAAAAAAAGAAAGAAGAAAGAAAGAAAGAAAGAAAGAAAGAAAGAAAGAAAGAAAGAAAGAAAGAAAGAAGAAAGAAAGAAAGAAAGAAGCATTGACAGCAATTTAAAGATTTATTTAGTAAATCACCAGCAACTAAAGATCGTAACTGTAATTTGGCCAGGAAAAAAGTTAAAGACCGATCCAATAGTTATAGCCCACGTTCTTTGCCTGTAGTACTGAGATTCAGTTTATGTCATTATTCATGGAAGTCCCTTTGATATTGTTTCTGGTCACTAAAGATAAAGGAGACTCATTACCTAAAGCTTTCTTCTAGCCTAGATATGAAATTTTTCACTATTTGGATGTGAAAGTTTTGCACTACTCAGAAGGCCTTTGAACAATTTCACAAACCCAGTGTCTTTTTGAGCAACAACACCGTTCTGTAGCCCTCTTCTGGAAGAACCCCAATAAACTTCACCAGCTGAAAACCTTAAGAAAAGAAACCCTACTAGTCTATCAGCAGGAAAAATAAATAAATAAATATATATATACATGAAAAAGAAATATATATGAAAAAGAAATAGATATATTTTAAATATATATACATACATATATATATATATATATATATATTTAAAATCCTATCATAGTCAATGTGCATACGTGAATTATCCCTTGAAAGTCTATAGTTTCAAGGGTGCCTGGGTGGCACAAGTGGTTAAGCATCTAACTCTTGGTTTCAGCTCAGGTCATGACCTCAGGGTAGTGACATTGAGCCAGCCCCACGTTGGGCTCTGCACAGAGTTGACTTAAGACTCTCTCTCCCTCTCTCTCTGCCCCTCCCCACCACACTTTGGCTCTCTCTCTAAAATAAATAAATAAATCTTTAAAAAAACATTTAAAGTCTATAGTTTCAGACATTAAACACTTGATGAAAAAATCAGACTCCACCCATAATCAAAACAAATTAATAAACAAGTAATAAATTATTTCTTTTTTTAAAAAGTGTCTTTCAATTCCAGGAAGCAAGACTTACTTATGAAAGACAAATTGCATAGATGTTCTTGCTGCCAGCCAAGGAGGTGATGATTCTCTAGCTGGGACACCTACTGAAGGGACACAGAAAATGCAAACTCCTTTCTTACAGAATACTAGAGGGTGCCATGCCAGAGAAACTTGAAAGAAAATGATAGCCCTTGGTGAATAATTTCATATGGATGGTTTCTAAACAGGAAAAGTTAATCTGTCAAGTTTCATAATTTTTTAAAGTAAGCTCCACACCCAGCAAGGAGCCCAACTCAGGGCTTGAACTCAAAGCCCTGAGATCAAGACCTGAGCTGAAATCACAAGTCAGTTGCCCAACTGACTAAGCTACCCAGGTGCCTCAAATTTCCTAATTTTTACATTCACTATAGCATACCAGACAGCTTTTCTTAAGTGTACAAATCAGAGGTGTACAGCTTGATAAATTTTCACAAATATAGCACTCCCAAGCATCTAGTTTCAAGTTCAAGAAACAATAGTACCAGGACCTCAGAAGGACCCTTCTTAATCTCCTCAAGGTTAATCACTATCTTGGATTTTTTTTAACACCATAAAGTAGTTTGGGCAGGTTTTGAACTTCATATAAATGGATATTATTGCACATACACTTTTATGTCTGACTTCTTTGGGCTCGGCATTATGTACTGGAGATCCAACCGTATTGTAACATGCACCTGTAGTTCATCTATTGTCATACTACATGGTATCCCAATGTATGACTATACCATCATTTATTGATCTGTTTTACTGATGGACACTTGGGCTATTTCCAGATTGGGGCTGTCTTGAAGATCATGGCTATGAGCTCTCCTGTAACAGGTCTTCTGTGTGTGCTTTTGTTAGGCATAGATCTAGTGTGGATGTTCTGGATGTTCTGGATCACAAGGTATACCATGTTTAGCTTTAGCCGATGTTGCCAAACACTATTCCAAAGTGATTCTCCAATTACACTCCCTCTAGCACTACCATATCGATTTTAAAGGCCACGTGGAATAGAATGGGCTCGTGGAAGGAAGAGAAGCAAGACGGAAGGAAGTAAGCACTTGATGGGCAAAGAGGAGAAAAACTTACTGAGCCAGGTGCTGTGTTAAGTGAGCCACATTTCTGATCTCATTTAATTCTCATAGAACCACTTTGAGGTAGGAACAGCCATTTTACAAATGGAGAAACAGAGGCCCAGAGACATTAAATGACTTGCCCAAAGTTACACAGCTAGTAAGTAACGGGTCTGATATTTCAACCCAGATTGTCTGACTCTCCAGGCTATGTTCCCAAACCCCCTTACTACAAGAACATGAGCACAAGATGTTAGGAAATGCTTTATCTGTGGGATTACTGCCGTACATGACTTGACACTTCATTAGCAGGAATGATGATATGGAACAATTAGGCATCATTTGACCTTCCATAGCCAGTAGAACAGTCCACAGAAATGACACTTTTTTTAATCTCATCTTTAGGAAGATTGAATAAGCTTTTCCATATTGCCTCCTTGAAGGAAAAGTCACAACATGAGACATTTGTGACACCCTCCCAGCTGAGTCTAACACTGTCAATTTGCAAGGGTCACCATTGAGAGATTTGGATTCAGCTGATTCATAGTGAGGCCAATCAGCAGTGTTCAGTGTTCAGTGTTCAGGGTGAGGGCTGGATTTCAGTAACCAGAGCTTAGAAACAAAGTATGACATGCAATGCTCTTTCTATAACACACATAGGACTTGGAGCCTGTGAGACCAAATCCCACACCTTGCAGCTTTCTTTTTAAAATACCTTTAACCAAACCAAACTTTTTTTTAAAGATTTTTATTTATTTATTTGAGAGAGAGAGAGAGAGAGAGAGATTGAGAGTGCATGAGCAAGCATGGGCAGATGGAGGGGCAAAGGGAGAAGCAGAGAGAGAGGGAGAAGCAGATTCCCTGCTGAGCAGGGAGCCCAGTGCGAGGCTCTATGCAAGGCCCGATGTGGGGCTTGAGGCCAGGACCTCAAGCCCCTCATGACCTGAGCCGAAGGCAGATGCTTAACCAATTGAGCCATTCAGGCACCTCCTAACCAAACCAATCCTTAATATAAGAGATATCTGAATCAAACCACTCAATAGAGCTAATGTGAATTTTTAAAAATCTTTATTTTGTGCATGGGAATAAACAGATTAAGAATTTTCTCTCCCAGGACAGAGAAGGTCTTTCTTCAGTACATCAGTATTCATCCTTTCTACTACCCTGAAACACTGACTGTGTAGCCACTAGAGGTACTCTTTAAATTGTTAGCAACAATGAATAAACATTTTAATCTGACCTACTTATCTGATACTATTGTAATGATGCACTAAAGGAGAGAAATATTTAGGCTTCACTCTTGATACACTGGTATTTATCCTTTGAAAAGCATTGCTGTGAGGCATGCTTACTCTCAGTCTGTATTTGTAATAATAAACTGTATCAGAACTATATCAGAACTAGCTTTCAGACACTCAGGCCCTTTAGAGATCCAGGTGTCCAATCTTTTGCTTTCCCACCTAAGGAAATCACTCACTTTATAGGAGTCACAGGAGGATTGCTTTTGTTAGCTTCTTAAATAAAAGCAAGTATTTAAAAAAATCATTTCATTATGGGGCCTAACTGGAATCTATGCACAAAAATCCTTTGAGAAGATAAAATCAACTAAAAAATAGTTATGTTAGTACTATGTTCATGTGCAAGAATTTTATTTTTTTTAAGATTTTATTTATTTATTCATGAGAGATACACACAGAGAGGCAGAGACATAGGCAGAGGGAGAAGCAGGCTCCCTGAGGCAGGACTCAATCCCAGGACCCCAGGATCACAACCTTAGCCAAAGGCAGATGCTCAACCACTAAACCACCCAAAGTGCCCCATGTGCAAGAATTTTCAATATCTTATTCTAATTAATAAAGATCACATGGGAGTTGCTACATCTTCTAAAGAATTTGAAAATGAAGTACTGGGATCCCCGGGTGGCTCAGCAGTTTAGCGCCTGCCTTTGGCCCAGGGCATGATCCTGGAGACCCGGGATCGAGTCCCACATCAGGCTCCCTGCCTGAGCCTGCTTCTCTCTCTGCCTCTCTCTCTCTCTCTGTGCATCTGTCATGAATAAATAAATAAAATCTTTTAAAAAAAAAAGAAAGAAAGAAAATGAAGTACTATGCACAATGCCATTTATGTGTCTAAAATACGGCATTTATTTTTTTCTTGCTTGGCTGATGTCCTTTAGTGTAAAAGTAACGTGTAGTAGAATGTCTAATATGTGAGTAATATAATGCAGTTCTTTTTCTCCTTTCACCAACACAGTAATGTTCTAGCTTCTGTTGCTAAAAACTCACATCTGGAGGGCTAACCAAGACCTTCATCTATGCACTTTCTTTTATTAATGAGTGTCATGGTGATTGATTTATGGTTTATTACCATCAAACAATACCATCACTATCAACAACAATGCTACTGCCTCTAAGAGAAAGAACAATAACCATCACAACGGTAATAATATCAGCTACCCTTTGTTGAGTAGCTGCTATATGTCACGTACTTTATATACGTTCTTTTCAACCCTTACAACTCTACCAAATACGTACAATTATTATCCCCATTTTTAATAGATGAATAAACAGGTATAGATGGGCAAAATAACTTGTCCAGGGTCATAGGGCTGGAAAATGCAGGGGCTGATATACAAACCCTGTTCCGTTAATAAAATCTGAGCTTTCCCTGGTGATAGTACTGTGGGGCTTCTCCTTCTCAGTTCAGCCTTTCTAGATTATTCCTTTTTTTTTTTAAAAGAGATTTTGTTTATTTGACAGAGAGAGACAGAGAGCACAAGCAGGGGAAGGGACAAGGCGGGAGGGAGAGGCAGACTTCAGGCTGATTAGGAAGCCCCATGCAGCACTTGATCCCAGGACCCTGGGATCATGACCTGAGCTGAAGGCAGACATTTAACCACCTGCACCACCCAGGTGCCCCTCTGGATTATTCTATAACTTCTTTCCCTCTTTCTAACGTTCCACTCTTTTGCTATTTACTTCTCTTACTCCTTCCTTTACCTCCTATGGTGCCTAACCCAATCCTTCATACAAATTATATTCCCATTCTTGGCGATCTCCATCTTCTGATACCTCCCCTCTCAGTTGGTCTCTTTCTAAAACACAAACAAAGGTTAATCAGTATTTATCATCAGCCTAAACAGACAACACCTTAACACCTGCCTGCCAAGTATCTCACTTCTCCAAGCTGGGGATCCTTTTTGGGAGACTGCTGAAAAGAGGAGGGGTGATTCAATGTATAAGCCGATTGGATCAGTTCCATGGGCTTCCTACAATCAGAGATCAGTTTATGAAACAAGGACCAAGACCTCTGCCAATACCCATGGAAGGAAGGGCTTATAAAGAAAATGGAGTCCAGCACCATAATCAGTTTTCTTATAGTTATTAACATCAGTGGGGTGCAGCAACCAGTCCCTGGTGGTCAGGATTTCAGGCTGCCCATGACCCTGTGTTATTGGGATGCTGTTGTTTTCAGGCTTAGGAGTGGTGATACATCTGTTTCATAATTACACAACACTAACTAATGCCTCAGTGGGTTACAGACTGACTCATTTGTTTAGATCTTTTGTGTCTAGAAATGAAGGGAGCTATATGATTAAGACTTACTGGGAAATATTATTGAAAAGTACAGGAAAAATGAAAACACAACCTTTTATGTAATACCTTTCTGTTAAGTCATTTTACCAATTTGAATTGCTCATTCCAATGCGGTATACCAGGTGGAATAGGTGCAATGTGTATTAGTTTTATTTTTCTAAATAGTTAACAGAAAACACTCATGTTGCTGTTGCATAACCTCATGATGCCAAAAAAAAAAAAATCTGTGGGGCTAGAAAAAAACTAACATTTCCTGAGATAGGTACTAAATCCTATTACCTATTCCGACTGACATGTCCTTTAAGAAATAGAAAATAAAATCCTATTGATATCTAGTTTATCGAACAGTGTTGTGAACACATGTAACTTTTTTTTAATTACTGCCTTTAGCCATAGTGTGTTGAATCTCCATTTTCTGAACCTTAAAAATACCTCAGGAGTAAAGCTTTCACTATTTACAGATGACATGATATTATATATTTAAGAAAACACCAAAGACCCGCACACACACCCAGAATTGTTGGGACTAAAAACAAATAATTCAGTAAAGTTTCAGGATAAAAAATCAATATACAAAAATCTGTTGTGTTTCTATATATTCACAACAAACTATCAGAAAGAGAAATCAAGAAAAAGTTCCCAGCTACTATTGCATCAAAAAGAATAAAATACCTAGGCATAAATTTATTCAAGGATATAAGAATTCTGTACACTGAAGGCTATAAGATGCTGATATAAGAAATTGAAGAAGACACATACAAATGGAGAGAGATATTTCATGTTGATGGATTGAAAGAGTGAATATTATTAAAATGTCCATGCTACCCAAAGCAATCTACAGATTCAGTGCAAACCCTATCAAAATTCCAATGGCATTTTTTTTTTTACATAAACAGAACAAACAATCCTAAAATTCACAAGGAACTGCAAAGGACCCTGAACTACTGAAGTAATCCAGATAATAAAAAACAAAGCTGGAGGCAACACAATCCCTGATTTCAAATCATATTATGAAGCTCTAGTAATCAAAATAGTGTGGTATTGGTATAAAAATAGATGCATAGATCAATGGAACAGAATAAAGAATCCAGAAATAAACACATGCATAAATGGTCAATTGATTTATGACAAAGGAGGCAAGAATATACAATGGGGAAAAGACGGCTCCTTTAGTAAAATGGTGTTGAGAAAACTGGACAATCACATGCAAAAGAATGAGACTGGACAACTTTCTTACATCATACACAAAAATTAACTCAAAATAGATTAAAGGCTTGAATGTAAGACTTGAAACCAGAAAATTCTGGTAAGAAAATATAAATGGTAAGCTCCTTGATGTCAATCTTAGTGATGATATTTTAGACATCAAATGATGTCAAAAAGCAAAAATAAACAAATGAGACCACATCAAACAGCAAAAGGAAAGCTTCTGTATAGCAAAGGAAACCATCAACAACAAAAAGGCAACCTACCGACTGGGAGAAGATAATTGCAAATCGTACATCAGTTAAGAGGTATATCCAAAATATATAAAGAACTGATACAACTGAATAACCAACCAACCAACCAACCAACAATCCAATTTTAAAATGGGCAGAATATCTAAATAGACATTTTTCCACGGAAGACCTCAGGTCGCCAACAGAGGCATGATTAAATGCTCAGCATCACTAATCAGGAAATGCAAATCAAAACCACAACGAGATATCACCTCACACCTGTTAGAATGACAAAAAGACAAGCAGTAAGTGTTGGTGAGGATGTGGAGCAAAGGGAACTCCGTGTGCTATTGGTGGAAAAGTAAACTGATGCCACTTTGGAAAACAGTATGGAGTTCACTAAAAAATAAAAATAAAAACAGAACTACCACATGATTGAGCAATTCCACTCCTGGGTATTTATCCAAAGAGATGGAGAACACTAGCTCAAAAAAGGTTATCTGTACCCCTATGTTCATTGTGGCATTATTTACAATAGCCAAGATTTGGAAACCACGTTACTGTCTATTGATGGATAAATGGATAAAGGAAAATGTAGTATTGGAGCACCTGGGTAACCCAGTCAGTTAAGCTTCTGACTCTTTGTTTCGGCTCAGGTCATGATCTCAGGGTTATGAGATGGAGCCCTGAGTTGGGCTTCATACTCAGCATGGAGTCTGCTTGAGATTCTCTTTCCCTCTCCCTCTACCTCTTCCCCTGCATGCACACACACTCTCTCTCTCTAAAATAAATAAATCTTTTTTTAAAAAAGGAAATGTGGTGTGTATATATGCAATGGGATATTCAGCCATGAAAAGAATAAAATCATGCATTTGCTACAAAGGGTGGGTTTTGAAGACATTCTGCTAAGTGAAATAAATCAGAGGAAAACAAATACTGTATGACATCATGAACTCACTTATATGTGGAATCTGAAAAGCTCATAAATGCAGAGAACAGATTGATGGCTACTAGAAGTGGGGCATGAAGAGGACAGGCAAAAAGGGTGAAGGGGATCAAAAGATACAAATGTCCAGTTATACAATTAATTCATGGGGATGTAATCTATAGCATGGTGACTATAGTTAATAATACCGTATTGCGGGGCACCTGGGTGGCTCAGTTGTTTAAGCATCTGCCTTTGACTCAGGTCATGATCCAGGAGTCTTGGGATCGAGTCCCACATCAGGCTCCCCGCCTGCTTCTCCCTCTGCCTATGTCTCTGCCTCTCTGTGTCTCTCATGAATAAATAAATAAAATATTTTTTAAAAATACCGTATTGCATATTCAAAAGTTGCTAAGGGAATCAAGCTTAAAAGTTCTTGACATAAGAAAAAAACTTTTTAAACTATGTATGTTGACAGATATTAACCAGACTCATCATTTGGGAATATATACAAATATCAAATCATACTCTATGTCTGAAACTAATATGGTATATGCTAATTATACCTAAAAAAAAAAAGTGAAGGACACACGAGGAAAAGATCCCCTACCTAAGGCATTTAACATTGCTTTCTGGTCACTTTAAGGTATTAAAAAATCCAACCTAGTCCAATCCATCTAAAAATTCCAGTTCACTGCCAATTTCCTCTTCACCTTCTTTCTCCTCTCAGTAACAGACAGACTTCAGCTAAAGGGACTTGGAATAGTAAAGAAATACAACTGGCTCTTATTCCTCCCCTTTCTTTCCAGAGTCCTTTTCTCCTCTGCAGCATTGGAGATAGGAAGAGCTCCTGGTATAACCTGCATTCAGCTGTCACTGTCACTGCTTCCTTGACTATGAATGCCTGGCCATCAATGCCCTCTGCAAGACAGGGAACCAAATCACAGGTGCCTCTGAGGTCTTCTGGAAATGTATGGATGTGTGGCTCCTCCCTCCCACTATACTTTGACATCCAGTTGCCACCTCTCCCAAACCAACATCTGTAGTTCACTTCGGAGCCTCTGACTACTGGGAAAACCCTCACCAACTGGCAGCCCTCCTGGGTAGTATCCTGGTGAGATGACTCAACCCTGGCTGTTTCTGGTGGCATCCACTTGACCAAAGGGAAAAACATACCCACTTTCTATGCCAAACTGGGAGTTCAGGCTGTTCCACTGACATCTCCTCTCTTTGCCCTGCCTTCTCTCTTCTATTATTTTCTCCTGCTGCTCCAAGCATCAGAAGGGACAGATCAGGTGGTTCACTAGATAAGCAGAAGTTAAAAGGAAAAAACGACAGGCCAGTGTCTCTTTTGGCCAAACCTGCACTTTCTGGCCAGCAGTTACCTTGGAGTCCTCTCCACCCTAACTTGTCATTGGACCATGCCTCCTCTTCCTATTTAAGAAGAAAGAGGACCTATTGTGGTAAGCATGTCACAATATCTACAAATATTAAATCAGTATGTTGCACACGTGAAACAAATATAACGTTATATGTCAATTACATCTCAATAAAAAAATCTAAGGAAAGGGATCCCTGGGTGGCGCAGCGGTTTGGCGCCTGCCTTTGGCCCAGGGCGCGATCCTGGAGACCCGGGATCGAATCCCACGTCAGGCTCCCGGTGCATGGAGCCTGCTTCTCGCTCTGCTTCTCTCTCTCTCTCTCTGTGACTATCATGAATAAACAAATAAAATCTTTAAAAAAAAATCTAAGGAAAAAGAGAACCATTAACACTTCACACATACAACTTTTTACATCCAACTTCTTGTATATTCTTCTAACAAGACGATAAAATGGGTAACAGATATATCACTGTCTCCATTTTACAAAAGAATCTAAAACACAAGAAGTATATGACTCCCTCAAGATGTGTTTTCAAAGGAACAAACTCTGGTTCCCCAATTCGCAGGCCCATGCCACGTGCTGGAGCCCCACACTAACACTGTCCTCAGGGACTCTGCTTTATATTTGCAGCTAGACTGACATGGAGATCCTTAGGACCTCTGTAATGAAATCTCCTGGGGCAGGGTGGATCCAAGGCAGAGCAGCCTTATTCCGAATTGCATCCCCTTGACGAGAACCCAAAGTTCTGGTAAAGAAGGGGTTATTTGGTGCATACACCACACTAGGTGCGGTGGGGAAGCTACGCTGAGCTCGCAGTGCAGTCCTCAGGGAGGGAATTAAGGAGTCAAGGAAGACAATGAAGAATCAATTGTGAATACAGATTCAAGTGCTCGAATGAGAGGAATAGCTGGGGAGAGTTTCACAGGGGACTTAGGATAAGCCTTGATTGTAAGGACTAGTGCTTATGGGGCAAGATAACTATAATCAGGCAAGGATGAGTATACAGCAGCTCAGATACAAGTATGACTAGAGCAATAGATTTTGTGTTGGGAAAAAAACAGATTTTGTGTTGGGGAGGGAGAGTAGAAGAAATAGTTGGCTCAATTCAGACTGTGAAATTCATGGAGGGACCTTGTCTTTATTTTGCGGTGCATCCCCAGTGCTCTGAAGGAGGCCTGGAGCACAACGGACCCAATAAGTATTTATTGCTTGCTGAACCTGAGCATAGAGGTCCTTGAATCTGGATTCTATCTGGTAGGTAAGAGAGAGCCTTCAGAGTTATCATCAAGAACAGAACCACTTGAGCATTTTCCCAAGTGCCTTTAGAATTACTTCAAGACTAATCTTGTATCTAGGCTTCATCATCCCGCTCTCTTCTTATTCTAACCAAGGCTACTTCAAAGCAAGTAAGAGCAAACCAGCAGTCCCAGCCCAGGAAAAAAGGCTGAAGGATGACCGAAGTAGTGTTCATTTTTCTCTCTTTGGCTGCCATCAGAGTAGAGTTTATGATAACATTTGTGCTATTGCTTGTGGTTTGCAAATCCAGATTCACATTCACTTGCATAATTGATAGGACTGTACACTTGTGTAAACTTCTGAAAAGCAATGTGGCAGCATATATCAATAATTTGAAGAATGTTCATATCCTCTGACCTGGTATTTCTTAATTCTAGCAGTGGAGCCTAAGGAAACGAAGATGTAAATAAAAAATTTAGCATAATTGAGAAAAACTAATAACACTCTGAATAACTCAACATTTGTGAATGTTAAAGTAAGTTGTATATTATTCAACCAAGAAAATTTCTGTTATAAAATAATGACATATAAAATGTAAACATATACACAAATAGATTGGGAAAAGTCTGGAAAAAATTATACTAAAATATTAGAGGGAGATTTCTCTAGGCAGTGAGATTATTAATAATTTATATTCCAAATTATCATGTGTATTTTTTATAATCAAAGAAAAACTACACTCTGAGTTTATTTCATACTCTATCTTTGATTTTATCTTCTCGTACCTAATGCAGAGGCCAAAAGATGAAAAGGGACAGAGAAACAGAATAAATAAATAAATTCAATGCAACTTAGGAACATACCAGTAGGTATTTAGGGACTATGCATGGGTACCCTAAATCCATTCCCAGAGCAATCCTGAAAACTCCTCCCTTCCCCTCATCTTCTTGCCCCAGTGTAACCATCCATGCAAATAACACCAGAAATTTTGTTAAAACAAAAACCACAATTCAATTCAGATGGTTCTCTGCTTTCTGATGTAACAGGGAGGAGAGAGAGTGGTATATGTAGCTCTAAGCCTGGGAGTCTCTTTGAATTCTAGTCTGAACCTCCATACTTCAGCTTCTTTTTCTTAAAGTTGGCCTAAGAGTTTTTAAAAACAAAGGAAATAGAGGTTTTGACAATGTTTACTATACTTCCTGTCAACTTCGTAGTAATTATGAGTATTAGGAAATAAGGCTACTAACCTCAAATAGGCAGTTCCCTGCTGGCTAACTTTCTGCTGACATCATCAAAGGTAATGCCTGGGTAGCAGCAGGGAGGGTGGTTCTCTTCTGAACTCCATGCCCTATGGCCCACAGTCTTTTCTCTTTCCTTCTCCTTTGGCTTCATCCTCTGCACCATGTCTACTGCTCACACATGCTCAGTCAGCCAGTTGAAGCGCAAAACTACTTACAGAGCATGTCAATTTCAGAGTATAAACTATACATAGATTAGGTAAATCGTATGTACACAGGCTTATTATTTAAATTAGCGAGACACAGCTTACTTGTTAATTAGGCCCTTAAAGAGGCTGTTGCTCTAGATTTTTCTCCAAGGCTGGACAGCTCACACATTTGGCCCTCTTCTTCCCTGACAGACCAATAGGCCAACCCCTCAGGGCTGAGGTAAAACTATACCTTCTTTAAGTACTTCAAAATTGTATAGAATATAGTATTTATTTTACCTATTGATTATAAAAGTAATATTTTTTGTTTAAAAAATCACGACAGAAGTATAAAGTAAAGCAAAAATTATCCATAATATCTCCATCCAGTTACAACCACTATTGCTCTCTCATTTGCTTTATATATATATATAGGTGAATGTATATATTTATGTATAAACAAAATAAAATCATTTTGATGTTATAAAAAAGGTTTTAATCCCATTTTTTGCACGTAATATATTTTGAGAATTTTTTATGTTAACATCTCTTAAAATTGCTCCATGGCATCCTGTCACCTGGGTATGGCAATTTATTTGACCTATTCTTGGTGACTTATAATTTTTCAAGTTTTCACTGCTATAAATGATATTTAGATAAGCACCTGTATCTATAAATTGTTAATGATTATTTCCTCAGGATAGATTCCTAGAAGTGTGAATAGAAATCAGAAGGAATGATTGTTTTAAGCTTTAAGACATATTTCCAAATTATCATCTAAAATTGTGCCAATTCACATTACTCCCAGAAAGTATATCAGAGAACCTTGATAATTCTTGGTACTCGAAAACTTTGGGCCAGTATTTTCAGTATAGTTTATACTTTATATAGTTTATAGTTTATGTAGTATAGCCAGGCCCAGATATGCAAGGATTTTACTTATTTATTTGCATCCCACGTTTACTGCAATTTATTACCCAGAAACAGAAAAAGTCTCTGTCGATCTCCATGGATCTTTAGGACTTTTTGATATGGCCATGAAGTCCAATTAGTGGTTTCGGTATCTTATATTCCTTAATGACATTTGTCTGTAAACTCCACGTATCTCTGAACTCTCACCAGAATGTAGTAAAAATTGCAGGAACGAGCAATGTCCACGTGAAAATCTTTACCAGCTGCCACTGTGATTTCAGATGGCCAAGAAGTCCACCAAATAAATGTAAAATTTACATTTTACAATTTTACCTAATATTTTGTGTGTTAAGTTCTATTCACTTTAGTCAGTTACTGTAAAAGTTATATGGGAGAAGACTAACATTTTTTTGAGTAATAACATGTGCCAGGGAGTGTGTGCTTCTCGTCACCCATGCATAATCTCGTTTAATCGTCACGAGGCTCTTAAGTGACACTCAGTTTTGCTGATAAGAAAACTGAGGCTTAGAGAAGCTAACTCTCCTCCGACCACTAGGAAATGGCAGAGTCACAGATGAGACCCAGGTCTGTCTGACACCATGGCTGGAGCTCTCTCCACTTCACCACGCAAAATTCTGAGAGGGTCCGTTGAAACGCTCAATAACCTTCCTCCTCCCCCGAATATCGATACTGCATTTGGTAACAAAACCTTCTGCATTTGGTAGCAAAAACCTTCTACCAT
The DNA here is from genome assembly GCF_003254725.2 of Canis lupus dingo. NCBI lineage: Eukaryota > Metazoa > Chordata > Mammalia > Carnivora > Canidae > Canis > Canis lupus. Next base: position 89,328,128 of record NC_064281.1, on the reverse strand, counting down.
GAACCATTACTACCATAGGAATATTCTGAGGATGAATCGATAAGCGATGGCAGAGCATGCTAGCATTCTAAATACAGCCACCTCACAGCACAGCACAACCAGGTCAGGGGCATGACATTAAAGTCACTGTAAGATGAAATGACTTAAAGCCAGTGGCTCCAATTTTAATGTTATCTATTAATCTATCTGTATGTAAATGTTCACTTCCTTATTTTACACTACTAGGAGAGGATCTTTATCCTCAGACACCCTTAAAGTAACCCTTGCTGACGTCTAAGAGTTCCACATAAATATCTGCGGATAGAATTTGACTCTCTGTATGTCAAGGATTAAGTTACTAAAAATGAGGTCACCACTAATCTAATGTATGAATCAACTGCTCTCAGAGCATCTCCCTCCCTCCTCTTCCCTTAAAATTAGGAGTGGCTTGCTTTTCAAGGGTTTGCTTCTTGTTTATTTGAATAAATTATTAACCACTTGCATGAGAGTCCTATAAATCGTTTGGGAAACAGTCTTTTGAGACCATTCTTTTTGTCCACAGGAGCCATCTTCAAGTACATTCAAGCTCTTGGAATTTACAAGATAGCAGCCGAGTCACAGAACCGGTATCGTCCCAGATAAGCTCATGCAACAAGCCCTTGTAAGGCGATTTGTGATTATCTCTCCAAGCCAGTTTCTCAACAGTAACACTGTTGACATTTGGGGCCACATGATTCTCTTTTGCTGGGAGGGATTCCTGTTCATCATAGGATGTTCAGCAGCATCCCTCGCCTCTACTTAGCAGATGCCAGAAGCAAGCCCCCACCCACCTCGTGACCATCCAAAATGTCTTTAGGCACTGGCAAATGTGCCCGGGGGTGGACAGTCATGGGCAAAATGTCCCACAGTTGAGAACTACTGCTCTCAGCAAAGGGTTCATAACTTCTTTGTAGTGAGGTTGCCATTCTAGTTTCCACTTGAAGCTTGAGGCTGGGGTAAAGAAGAGAGAAATGGCTTTTGGGAGGAAAATCTTTGAGTTGGGCAGAAGCAGTATATATGCAATATTAGCCTCTCCTCTACCGGATCGTTCTAAAGAAGAATCAAGTAAGGTATTATTTGCACAATGCGATAGCATATATTTATGGGAAATACATTGTCACGGTTAAAAATTTAGTGTGTGTAATAAAACGGATTTTTATGTGAATTCCAGTCCTGCCACTTACTGGCTGAGTGACTTTGGACACGTTTCTTAAACATTCTATCTCTGTTTCCTCATTTGTGAAATGGGGACAATACCATAGTACTTGTTTTGCTGGGTTGTTGTGATGATTCAAACATAGAATGTAAATAAAGTGCTCATCAGGGCAAAAAAAGAAAAGCACCTCAAAAAGGTAACTCCCTTTATGAAAACAACAAAGAAAACCTCTTGGAAAGTTGTCTGGCTAGTTTTTTTCCACCTTGATGTTTTGATTTGGGAAACATCAAAAAAAAAGTGGTACTATATCTATTTTACGAGCTAATCCATAAAAACTCACCTGAACAATCTTTCTAATAATAATCTTCCCATCTAAATGGAATTTAGCTTTCTTACTTGGAACAGGAAAGCGAGTTCCTGAATTTTAAATCCATGCATGGTTATAAAAAACTAGGCTAGGAACCACTGTAGCTGCCCACAGGACCTGAAATTCATATGCACCCATGCACCCGGAACGAGAAAGTTCCAGCCACTCTGGAACCACTACAAGGATTATTCAAAACTTATAAAGTAAGAGACAGGGAAGCAGAGGCTGGCTGGATTTTGGCCAATAAAATCATGTTAGACCTGTTTGGTTCATGTGTGATTGAATTGGCTTGTGACAAAACATACAATGATGAGGCTCAAACTTTGACCTTTTCTGTATCACTAAGAAAAACCCACCAACTGAACTGAAAACCTGGAAGTCCAAGTTCGTGTACCTCCCCCCTAAATCCCAACGAATTTAATATTGAAAGTTCAACTACAGAGTGGGCAGTTATGCAGCCAAAAGGTAAATAAAGAAGGACATTGAGTCCCATATGCATAGAGATTGAGTAGTCAAAAGTTCTCTTTCTTCATGGCACCAAGTCTAAGTAAGATCCCTTGAGGGGCATGAGAAAAATGGGAAAAATATTCCAGTTCTGTCCTAGCCTCCCTACATCATCCTTATGTTTCAGCATCAATATTAACTCAGCCAAGTACATGAGTGCTTCAAGAAAGTGCTGTACTGGCAGAGTATATCTACACTGAGCCATCGACCGTGGGCTCCTGTGCACACCTTGAAATCCAGCAGCTCTTGCTGACTGATGTAATGATACAATTAAGGAGAATCTGAGATAGTTCTCCAGCATTTGCCTCTCCTGTCAGCCTGACTTAAATCTGTTCAACTTCAAGGCATAGTATAGATCTCTTTGGTTTACTCCAGATTTGGACTAAGCCTTCACAATGCCCATATGTTTCTTTCCACATTACTCCCACATCCAAGAAATACAAGTCCAAAGCATAAAATCCAAATTATCCATGATCCTACCCACCAAAAATGTAGTGTCTTGGCACATAAATAATTTCAAACATTTTCCTATGGAGATGTGTATTTTAAACAAAGGATCACTCGATATATTAACAAATGTTTTTCCTTACCTAATATCTTACATGTGAAGAGGTATATACATATCTATGTCCCTATAAAAGAAGTACTGTATATATGCACAACATATTTATGAAGAAATGAGCAAATTCTAAGTATATAGTTGGACAATTTTTCACAAAGTGAACATGCCCCCATGTAATCATCCCTTGGGTCAAGAAATAAGATATTACTGGCTTCCCTTTGCTTTGTGCTTCCTTCCAGCCACACTGTCCAAGCCAAAAGGAAAACACTGTCCTGACTTCTTTCCACCGTCCGACCACTTGTATGTTTCTGAACTTTGTATAAATGGAATTGTAGCTATGCATTTGTTTGTGTATCTAGCTTCCTTTGTGTCTCATTATATTTATAGGATTCATACAAGTGGTTGCATATGGCAGTAATCACTCCCCCTTATTAGTGTACAGAAGTCCATTGTGTGAACGTACAACAAGGTATTTATTCATTCTATACTTGATGAACATTGGGATGTTTCCAATTCTTGGCGATAATGAGGACCACTGCTAAGAATATTCTTGTACATGTCGTTGGTATATTTAGGTTCACGTTTTTCTTGTACCTAATTAAAAGCAGAATTGCTGAATTATAGGCTATGATAGCTTTAGTACAGCATGTCATATCATTTTCCAAAAAGTGCTTGTGTAAGTTTGCAATCCCACCAGCAGCTCATAGGCACCACGGTTGCTTGACATCCTTGCCAAAACTTGTTATTATCTACCTTTTTCATCTCAGCCACTCAAGTGGATATGCCTTTATATCTCAATCTGTTTAACCCTTTTGGCCTATTGGGTTACCTATCTTTATTGATGAGTGGGAATTCTTTAGACATTCTGGTTACACCGACTTGGTTAATTATGTGTATTGTAAACATCTTCTCCTGATCCGCAGCTTGTTTTTTCCACTCTCTTAATGATGCTTTGAATAATATGAGTTCTTACCTTAATATCCAATTTTACAACACTGTCTTGTAATAATCGTGTTTTTGTGTTCTATTTACAAAATCCTTCCAAAAGTCAGTAAGATATCCTCCTGCATGTTTTTCTGGAAGCTTCATAATGATAATGCTTTCACATTTAGATCTACAGTCACATTTAGATCTGTAGTCCATCTGTAATTGATGGGTGTGTGGTGTAATATGGAGGGGAAATTTCCTTTTTTTATACTTGCTACCCAATAGACCATGAATCCAGGACAATTTATTGAAAAAGTAATCTTTCCATGGCTCACTACAGGGAAACCAAATAATCACATATGTGTAGGTTGATTTCTGAACTCTCTGTTCTGCCGCATTGTTCTCTTTCTCTCATTTTGTGCCAATATCATGCTATATTTATCATTGTAACTTTATTGTAAGTCTTATTATCAGGCATGGATGTCCTATCTTTACTCTTATTCTCTTGATTTTTCTTGACCCTTGCCATTTCCATAATAACTTTAAAATAAGCATGTCAGGATGCCTAGGGGCCTCAGTGGGTTAAGAAACTGCCTTTGACTCAGGTTATGATCTCAGGGTCCTGAGTTTGAGTGCTCTGTGTCAGGTTCCCAGCTCAGCAAGAAGTCTGCTTCTCCCTCTGTCCTTCCCCCTGCTTATTCTCTCTCCCTCTTTCTCAAATAAATAAACAAATAAAATATTTAAAAATAAATAAATTAAATAAGCATATCAATTTCCACAAAAATGCCTGCTGCAGTTATACTTGAGACTACTGTGGAACTTACAGAGATCAATTATAAAAACCGATATTTTGGGGGCACCTGAGTGGCTCAGTGGTAGAGGGTCTCTGCCTTTGGCTCAGGTAGTGATGCCGGGGTCCTGGGATCAAGTCCCACATCAGGTTCCCCGCAGGGGACCTGCTTCTCCCTCTGCCTATGTCTCTGCCTCTCTCTCTGTGTCTGTCGTGAATAAATAAATAAAATCTTTATAAAAAATAAAGCCTCTACTATTGTTTTGTTGTCAGTTTTGTCCTTTCTAATCCTCAGTTTTTTCCTTGTCCTCTTGCACTGGCTAAGATCTCTGGTGCAATAATAAATGGGTATTTTTGTCTCATCCCCAATCTTGGTGTGTATTGAGGGGGCGAGTGTTTCACATTTTATCCTTAGACATGTTTCCTGTAAGCTTTTGATATATACTTCTTATCAGAGTAAACAAGTTCTCCTCTCTTCCTAGTTTGCTACAAGTGTTTTTTAAAGGATTATTTATTTATTTATTTATTTATTTATTTATTTGAAAGAGAGAGAGCACAAGCAGGGGGAGGGGCAGAGGGAGAGAAAGAGAGAAGCAGACTCCCTGCTGAGGAGGGAGCCTCACATAGGGGCTGAACCCCAGGATCATGACCTGAGCTGAAGGCAACTGTTTCACTGACTGAGCCACCCAGGTGCCCCAAGTTTTATTTTTTTTTATTTTGAATGGATTCTATCAAATGTATTTTCCTGCATCTAGTGAAATGAAATATGAATTTCTCCTTGAGTCTATTAATGTGAATTACACTCACATTTCTGAGACAAAACCTAACCTATTTGTGATATATTATCTTTTTTAATATAGCACTGCATTTTATTTGATAGTATGGTAGGATTTTCCATTATATGAAATGTAACATGTTGTGAATATCTAACCACGTCGATAAATATGGGTCAATTTTATCAATTTTAATGAGTGAATTCATTCCCATATTGATGCACTGTCATGTGAGTTGTTTTCAAAATTTTGCCATCATAAACAGCCTTGCACTGAACAACCTTGTGCATACATATTTAATTTGTATCTGTTTCCCAACGTACTAAGTAACATTGTCTTTTTGGTTTCACTTGAACTCAGCAGTAGTTGAGTTCACTTGAGCTCAGCAGTATCAACTGCCGAGAATCAGAATTCAGATTTCCTGGTTGCTTTCCAAAGGTTTCCTGGGTAGCAGAAGCTCCCCAATATTATCTTGAGTTTGCTCCTACTGGCTCTGGCTGAAGATTGATATCTACTCAACGGACATAGGATTTCAGAAGTGAAAAATCTAAATTCTGCAGTGCTACAATTAAAAATAACCTGGGAAAATACTTTATGAAACAATCAAATGTAGTTTCAGGAAAACCGAAATTGATCATCACAAGAGCAAGGCAAATGAAATTAGAAACACTGGATTCATATTCCAATTAACAGCTATGTAATCTTAGGCAAACTAGTCCTTACTATAACCCTGATTTTCTTCACCAATAAAATAAGAATATATTAACATTAGAGGCTTGTTAAGAGGATAAAATGAGCAGCTCATACTACTGCATTTTTATAGAGCTGACATTCAGTGAATGACAGTTCCTTTAGTTTCTCTGTAGTTAAGAGGCTGTTAAAAAAAGAAGAAAGAAAAAAAGAAAAAGAAAGAATAGAGACCGGATTTTCTAGTTTTTGTTTTTGTTTTTTTGTTTGTCTGTTTTTTGAGGAGGCTCAAAAAAAAAAAAAAGGCTTTTCCTACATCAAGATCTTCTATTTAACTTTAATACACATAAACAAATAGAACTTCTCATCCTTGAAAACTGCCAGAGTAAAAAGGATCTATATTATTAATGACATCATTTATTTGCATGGTCACCAATATGTCCCTGTAAATACCTTCTCCATATGACTTCGTATCTTGTCATGCAAGGTTAAAAAGCCAAGCTAAAGTCCTACTTTAGAGATGACTAATTAGGATCAGAGTAGATATTTCTTAGTTATGAAACAATTGAGTCACACTCTCAGTCTACACCTTTTGATCTGAGGGTGGTGGCATAAAATGAGCAGAAAGTGCTTGGGGTATAATGCATTTGTTGGTTATTTAAACGTACTGGCGCTTATGCCAGAGATACTTTACCCTTAATAGCAACCGTAAGTCTATAGGACAATGTCCAGTGTACTCAGCTGTTTGTGCTTCCATTCCTGGTCCTGGTTTTGTCCTTTGGTGCTATAAGAGTTAGTGTAAATCTTATTTATGTGGCAGTCTTTTTCAACTATTTAAACTCAGTGCTCATGTTTCAGTGTACCTTTCAATAAAGATCATTATGTAAATCCAATTTACAGAAGAACAGTAATCTTATAAAAGCACAAGTAAAACCTATTTTCAAGTAATATTCATGACATCCAGTCCTATAGGATGAAACCATTCCCACCTCTATCAAAAAATCCAAATCAATACTCCTGTAAAATAGGCAGCCAGTTTAAGGAAAAAAAAAAAACGCACAATAAAGTTGGCCTTCTGCTAATTCACTAATCTTGTATAGCACCAACATTTGTATATTTATAATTTTTAAATTTCTTAATAAATGCTGACTTATCAAAATGTTAGATTGATGATTGAAGGAAAGGAAAAAGATGTTATAAACATCTTCCCCCATCCTTTTTACTTATTTTTGCTACAGAGAAAAGAGCAGTCCAGGATATAGGAAAACTGCAGAAGTACCATTGATGCTGGAAATTACTCTTCTCAAAGTCAAAAAGGTTAGAAAACATTCTTAGAACTAAGTTCTAAGAGAACTTGAAGACCAGTGGACGAAATCTAGTTACAGAGAGGGAAGATGATTTGTTTCAAGGTCATCCAACCAATTTACTGCTGTTTGCACAGTTCTTTTTTTTTTTTTTTTTTTTTAGTTTTTATTTAAATTCCGGTCAGTTAGCATATAGTGTAATACGAGTTTCAGGCATACAATATAGTGATTCAATACATCCATACAACACCCGGTGTTCATCAGAGCAGGTGCCCTCCCTAATCCCCACCACCTATCCCACCCATCCCCTCACCCACCCTTCCTCCTGCAATGGTGAGTCTGCTCTCTACAGTCAAGAGTCTATTTATTGGCCTGCCTCCCTGTCTCTTTTCTTTCCCCTGCTCTCCTGTTCTAAGTTCCACACATGAATGAAATCACATGGCCCCTGTCTCCCTCTGACTGACCCACTTCACCCAGCAAAAAACTCCCCAGCTCCATACAAGTCTCAGCAAATGGCAAGATCTCATTCCTTTCCATGGCCAAGCGATATTTCACTGAATATATACACCATGTCTTCTCCATCCCTTCATCATTCTGTGGACACCTGGGCTGCCTCTTCAATCTGACCACTGTAGACAATGCTGTCATAAACATTGGGGTGCATGTATCCCCCTGAATTCGTATTTTTGCACTCTTTGGGTAAGTACCCAGCAGTGCAACTTCTGGACCATACAGCATTCCCTTTTTAACTTTCTGCGGGAGCTCCAGAGTGGTTGCACCAGTCTGCACTCCCATCAACAGTGCACAAGGACTCCCCCTCCTCCATATCCTTGCCCCACACCCTGCACTCTGAGAGGTTAATTTTAGCCATTCTGACAGGTGTAAGGCTTAACTACTTTCTGTTGAAGGGAAAAGAAGAGCTGTTGTGAGATCCATAAAAATCTGAGGGTTTTATATCTCAATAAACACACACACACACACACACACACACACACACACGCCTGACTTGACTTGGATAGTCCGGCTTTGGGGTACAAGCACACAGTGGACGTGCTTTCTGGGAAACCTAACCAAAGAGACAAAATTTACTCATACTCAGCAGCAAAGTAGCTTGGACTTAAAGACTCCTGCGTTCAGAACTGTAAGAAAGACATTTGGTGAACTTTCACATCACCAATTAAGCCTGGCTACAATGTTAACTCATACATACTTCTCATTGCAAGGCTGCCTGGGGTAGGAAAAACCAAAGAAGCAATTTACAAATGTGTTGATTATGCTCCTTCAGCTCCACCTTCCCAAACCCATTAAAATCCCTTCTCTGCCTCTTGGGGTCGCACCAGCGGTGGCCACGTTCATATTTGTAGCCCTAGCTGTTATGTATCACTCCCCATCCCCATCCACAGATCCAGCTCTCCTTGGCCTAAGGATGAGAGCTTCCCCCTGCTGCTAGTCTCTAAGTATCTCATCATTTCTCCTTGGTTTCCCTTAAACTTGCTCACACCTCTCTGAATAGTCTCTTCATTCCAGGGTAACCCAGGTGGCTCAGGGGTTTAGTGCCACCTTTAGCCCAGGGCCTGATCCTGGAGACCCAGGATCCAGTCCCATGTTGGGCTCCCTGCATGGAGCCTGCTTCTCCCTCTGCCATTCTCTCTCTCTCTCTCTCTTATGAATACATAAATAAAATATTTTTTAAAAATAAATTTTATTACAAATCTAAGTTGAGTGTATGTCCCATTTCCTGCTGAAATCCTGGCCAATGCACAAGCATCTCTATGTCTTCCTTCTGTAATACCTCAAATGCATTGAGGATTTTATGCTGCATCCCGCAGGAAGGAAGAAACAGGCACACTATAGCCCCAAACAAAGCATTGGATTCTCAAGGCCCCTTCTTTGGCAGTCAGTAGGAATCCCAATTTATATATTTCTACCTTTAGTATATTGCTGTTGGCAGAGAATAAACCCCCAATATTTGCTTTATAGAAATAGGCAGGGAAATTTGTAAATAACTGAGAGCACCAGTTCTATGCATTGTAACAACTGGCTTCCATCTTAATATGGCTTGAATGCAACAAAACAGTGTCAAGGCCTTGTCAAAACTCAAAATAGAACGCATCTGTGCAGCCACTTTCTTGAAGAGCCATTTTTAGACAAGGGGCTGGCAAAACCGTTTTTATGGAAAATGTCCTTAGTATTCTCTGAAGGTGGTCCTGCTTCCCTAAGAACTTTGGAGTGTCTCTGTGGTGCTTTAGTATCATGGAGAGATAAGGAGAGGCCTGAGTATGAATCCAAAGTTAATCAAGGCCAAAGAGAGGCTGATTCACTCCTTTCTGGGCAGTAGGGACTTAAAGTAGCTATTTTGACAGGAGAACTAAGGCAACATCTACGCACACAAACGCACATCCAGAGTTCCATTAGGGATCCTCTATGCTTTCCTGCTCTACTTTGAAGCAAGTTGTCTCTTTTTTGTTAGCAATATGTTCCTGGGGAGAAAAAAAGCTCTTGTCACACAATTACAGAATGTTTGATTTGAGTATTAGGTACCATGGGGTCTACCACTGAGTCAATGCATGCATAGCCCCCTACACTTACTCCTGACACCCTCAGTACCTTGGAATTGTTCCAGATTGTCCTTATGGAACTTTTCTCTAAACCATTGTAACAGGCACCTAACTCATAGTCCCAAAACAGAACAGTTCCAGCAGCCTTCAGAGAGCAGCATAGAGACCAGCATGGCCAGGCAAAGTGTGCAAGGAAGGGATAGACGAGATGCAATAAAAAAAGGAATGAAGTCAGAAGTGGGGCAAAGCTTGTAAGGCAGTGTAAAACACCGTAAAGGTTTTGTCTTTTACCTCAAGTGGGATGGGAAGCTACTAGAGGGTTACGAGAAGTGGTGTGGCCTGACTTAATGTTTTAAAAAGATCACTCTGGAAGCTGTATGCATAACAGACTATAGTGGAAGAGATCAGTTAAGAATAGTCCTATAAAAATGAGTGGGAAATATCAGAAAGGGAGACAGAACATGAGAGACTCCTAACTCTGGGAAACGAACAAGGGGTTATGGAAAGGGAGGTGAGGGGGTGGGGGTGACTGGGTGACAGGCACTGAGGGGGGCACTTGATGGGATGAGCACTGGGTGTTATGCTATATGTTGGCAAATTGAACTCCAATTAAAAAATATGTAAGAATAGTCTTATTATAATAATTCAGCCAAGGGATGGTAGAGCAGGGAAGAGGGAGGAGGTGGCAGTGAAGGCAATGAGAGGTGGTCAGATTCTGGATATATTTTAAAGAAAAGAGTCTATATGATTTCCAATAGATTAGATATGAAATGTGAGTGAAAGGAATGGGTCAGAGCTCAATAACTAGAAAGATAAAGCTGCTATTCATTGAGAAACTGTAGGAGGAGCTGAGCCAGGGGAGTCTTTGATGCATTGACTTTTGCGATGTCTGTTGTACATGTAAGTTGGACTCCTTGAGTTGGCCACTGGATAGTTGAGGTTGGAGTTATGTGGAAAAGTCTGGCATAGTGATGAATCCAGGAGCTGTCAACAGATGAATGAGATTCCAAGCTATAACATGTGATGAAAAAAAAAAAAAAAACATGTGATGAGATCCTCAGGAAAGGGAGAACAGAGGAGGCAGAAGAGGAGGACCAAGCCATTGAGAGGTATCATGTCCCTTCAGTGCTGAGAGGTAAGGTAGATGGGGAAACACCAATAAAGAAAATGAAATAGGAGAAAAGAGTGGCATCCTAGAAGCCAAGGTAATGTAGTGTTCCAAAGAGGAGGGAGTAATCAACTGAGCAAATGCTGCTGATGATCAAGTGAGATGAAGGCTGAGAAATGATAATTGGATTTAGACTGTGCAGGTTACTGGGAATATTGACAAGAATAATTTCAGTTCATGGTGACAACAAAAGCCTGGTGAGAATTGGTTTCAAAGAGGATGGGACTAGAAGGAATGGAAACAGCGAATGTTGGCAACTCTTTCAAGATGGGAACTGAAGTAGTAACAGATAAATTAAGGAGGCTTCTTAGGACTTCAGGTTACAGATAGGGTTGCCAGTTTCAGCACATAAAAATGCAGAACGCCCAGTTAAGTTAGAATTTCTGCTAAATAGATCATTTCAGATATATTCAGATAAAATTCTAGATAGATTTTTCTAAATTTTTTTTTATTTATGATAGTCACACAGAGAGAGAGAGAGAGGCAGAGACACAGGCAGAGGGAGAAGCAGGCTCCATACACTGGGAGCCCGACGTGGGATTCGATCCCGGGTCTCCAGGATCACGCCCTGGGCCAAAGGCAGGCACCAAACCGCTGCGCCACCCAGGGATCCCTAGATAGATTTTTCTTTGTATAAATATGTTCAATATGGGGTGCCTGGGTGGCTCAGTGGTTGAGTGCCTGCCTTTGGCTCAGGTCATGATCCTGGAGTCCTGGGATTGAGTGCTGCATCAGGCTCCCTGCGGGGAGCCTGCCTCTCCCTCTGCCTATGTCTCTGCCTCTCTCTGTGTGTCTCTCATGAATAAATAAATAAAATCTTTTAAAAAATAAACTAAAATAAATATGTTCAAGTTTGGTATATACTTATACTAAAAATTATTCTTTGTTTATATAAAATTCAAGTTTAACTGGGTATCTTGTATTTCACCTAGCAACTCTAGCTACAGCAAAACTCTAACAAGGTTGGTGTGAATTTAAAATTTCTTGCACTTCCAAACCTGTCTGGATTTCTGAAATCCTCCTGGCTTACTGGGCCACCTCAGAGAACAAGATAACTAGTGAGATAATGTAAAGGTCTGACACATGTAACTCTGAGGATAGAAAAAAACTGATTGATATTCTCTTCTCACCAGAGCCTCTGTAGAAAGGTTAAGCAAATAACATTGCCCAAAGCTGCTCTTTGGCAAGAAATTTAAATGTACTCAATCATCCTGAGATGATCTCTCGCCATTTAGAAAAGGATGGACGAGTTAGTTTTTCCTATGCAAAACCTTTCACCAAAATGGAAAACAGCGATGATAGAGTAGGGTGGAAGAACGTTTTCATTTTATAATGGATGACTAAAGATGATTTAGGTTAATAAAGGGATATGGGCATCAAGTGATTTATTTAAATATCACATAGATCGTAAGTATTACAAAGATCAGTTAACATAACAAAGTTGCCTTGAGCAGCTACCATGTGTTGGCCATCACGCAAAGTTGAGAGGCATGTAGGATGGTGCAAGACTCATGCCTCCTACAAAGAGCTGAAAAAGAGCAGAAAATTTAAAAATCATCAAAGTTTATATTATCATTTTGATCTCCTTTCCTACCTTACCACAGTCCAGCCCACTGGGATGGTCCACTCCATTTCTGGGTCTTTGTACTTGCTGTTTCTTCTGCCTGTCATATTCATCCTTGGATATTTCTGTGGCTCACTCCCTTACCTCCTTCAGGACTTCGCTCAACTAGCACCCTCCAGAAAGGCTATCTATAACCACATGATAGAAAATAATATCCTTCACTCATTGTCTCTGTACTCTGCTTCACAGAGTACTTATGATCCACAATACTTATGATCTTATGAAATTCTATCCTTTTGCTTGTTTAATTGTTTCTTCCTTGTACCCTCCAATTAGAATGCTAACAACATCAAGTAGATACTTGGTCTGTTTCAATTTTTCACTATATGGCCAGCACCAACAATGGTGCCTAGCACCAAGTAGAAGATCGGTATTTGTTGAATGAATGATACTGTCTAGTTTTTCTAGAAACTATGCTAGGTAATTTAGATATATGAGCTCATTTAGCTTAATCCTTAATCCAATCCTATGAAATAGGTAGAATTATTCTCATTTTCTTTTTTTCTTAAGATTTTATTTATTTGAGAGAGAGAGAGAGAGTGCAGGGAGGAGCAGAGGGAGAGGGACAAGCATTCTCCGAGCTCTGCACAGAGCCACAGGCAGGATTCAATCCCCAGACCCTGAAGTCATGACCTGAGCCAAAATCAAGAGCTGGACGCTTAACTGACTGAACCACCGAGGTACATCACTTCTCATTTTATATGTGAAGAAACTGAAACACAGGAGTTAATGAAGTGTGGTGGGCAAAATAATGCCTCCCTCCCAAAGATGTCCACAACCTAATCCCTGGTTCCTGTGAATATGTTATGTTACATGGCAAAGAAGTCTTAAGGAGGACAGAAGGAATTGTGGGTGCTAACTGGATTATATATATTATCCTGGACTATCTCTGTGTAATTAAGAGGGTCCTTGAAAGTAGAAGAGAGAGGTAGAATAAAAAGGTCAAAGCAGTATAACAGGAAAAGGACTCAACTTGCCATTGCTGGTTTTGGAGATGGAGGAAGGGGGGCCCAAGCCAAGGACTATGGGCATCCTCTAGAAACTGGAAAGGCAAGGGAACAGATTCTTCCCCAGCATCTATAGAAAGGAACAAAGCACCACCAGCACCTTGATCTTAGCCCAGTGACCCTCATGCCACAGACTTCTGCCTTCCAGAACTATAAAAGAATAAATTTATGTTGAGCCATCAAATTAGTGGCAGGGGCACCTGGGTGGCTCAGTGGTTGAGCATCTGCCTTTGGCTCAGGTCATGATCCCAGGGTCCTGGGATCAAGTCCCGCATCAGGCTCCCCACAGGGAGCCTGCTTCTCCCTCTGCCTTCGTCTCAGCTTCTCTCTCTGTCTCTCATGAATAAATAAACAAAATCATTTTCTAAAAAAGCAGTGGCAATTCGTTACTACAGCAATAGAAAACAAATATGCTGAGTTACCCAAGATCAACTAGTTTGTGATACAGACATGTTTTAACCCCAGCTCTGACTCATGTATTCTGCACTGTTTAAGGCAACACAAAATGCTATGGCAGTGCAGTGAAAATAGAGATCACTTGTAATGAAAGAATGAGGGAATTTTTCATGACAAAGTTAGAATCTGAACTGGGCCTTGAATGACTGGAAGGGATTCAAATGGTAAATATATCAAAGCAATCCAATGTCCATTAATCAAGGAATGAATAAACTGTGGTATACAATGGAATACTACTCAGCAATAAAAGAACCAATCACTACATATAAAATAACATACATAAATCTAACAGACAATTTTGAAAAGAAAGAAACCAGATAAATCGTAGTACATACCGTATGGTTGTAATTATATTAAATCCAAGAACAAGCAAAACTGTAGTTAGAAATCAAAATGTGGTTTCTGGAGGGAGAAAAATTAATTAGAAAAGGGCACAAAAGAACTTTGTAGGATGATAAAAGCGTTTTTATTTTGGGTAGTAGCTATTGGGATGTCTAGAATTTTCAAAATGCATAAAACTGATACTTAAAATTTCATTAAGCATATGTTAAATATACCTTTTAGGAAAAGGTTAGTATGAGAAACAAGATATGTGACTCAAATTTAGAAAACAAAACAAAACAAAAAAGTGCAATTAGCTTAGCGAGGCTTTCTTTTTTTTTTTTTTTTTTTTTTTTTTTTTTACAGTTTTATATTTTTTTTTATTGGTGTTCAATTTACCAACATACAGAATAACACCCAGTGCCCGTCACCCATTCACTCCCACCCCCCGCCCTCCTCCCCTTCCAACACCCCTAGTTCGTTTCCCAGAGTTAGCAGTCTTTACGTTCTGTCTCCCTTTCTGATATTTCCCACACATTTCTTCTCCCTTCCCTTATTTTCCCTTTCACTATTATTTATATTCCCCAAATGAATGAGAACATATAATGTTTGTCCTTCTCCGACTGACTTACTTCACTCAGCATAATACCCTCCAGTTCCATCCACGTTGAAGCAAATGGTGGGTATTTGTCATTTCTAATAGCTGAGTAATATTCCATTGTATACATAAACCACATCTTCTTTATCCATTCATCTTTCGTTGGACACCGAGGCTCCTTCCACAGTTTGGCTATCGTGGCCATTGCTGCTAGAAACATCGGGGTGCAGGTGTCCCGGCGTTCCATTGCATTTGTATCTTTGGGGTAAATCCCCAACAGTGCAATTGCTGGGTCGTAGGGCAGGTATATTTTTAACTGTTTGAGGAACCTCCACACAGTTTTCCAGAGTGGCTGCACCAGTTCACACTCCCACCGACAGTGTAAGAGGGTTCCCTTTTCTCCGCATCCTCTCCAACATTTGTGGTTTCCTGCCTTGTTAATTTTCCCCATTCTCACTGGTGTGAGGTGGTATCTCATTGTAGTTTTGATTTGTATTTCCCTGATGGCAAGTGATGCAGAGCATTTTCTCATGTGCATGTTGGCCAAGTCTATGTCTTCCTCTGTGAGATTTCTGTTCATGTCTTTTGCCCATTTCATGATTGGATTGTTTGTTTCTTTGGTGTTGAGTTTAATAAGTTCTTTATAGATCTTGGAAACTAGCCCTTTATCTGATATGTCATTTGCAAATATCTTCTCCCATTCTGTAGGTTGTCTTTGAGTTTTGTTGACTGTATCCTTTGCTGTGCAAAAGCTTCTTATCTTGATGAAGTCCCAATAGTTCATTTTTGCTTTTGTTTCTTTTGCCTTCATGGATGTATCTTGCAAGAAGTTACTATGGCCGAGTTCAAAAAGGGTGTTGCCTGTGTTCTTCTCTAGGATTTTGATGGAATCTTGTCTCACATTTAGATCTTTCATCCATTTTGAGTTTATCTTTGTGTATGGTGAAAGAGAGTGGTCTAGTTTCATTCTTCTGCATGTGGATGTCCAATTTTCCCAGCACCATTTATTGAAGAGACTGTCTTTCTTCCAATGGATAGTCTTTCCTCCTTTATCAAATATTAGTTGCCCATAAAGTTCAGGGTCCACTTCTGGATTCTCTATTCTGTTCCACTGATCTATGTGTCTGTTTTTGTGCCAGTACCACACTGTCTTGATGACCACAGCTTTGTAGTACAACCTGAAATCTGGCATTGTGATGCCCCCAGATATGGTTTTCTTTTTTAAAATTCCCCTGGCTATTCGGGGTCTTTTCTGATTCCACACAAATCTTAAAATAATTTGTTGTAACTCTCTGAAGAAAGTCCATGGTATTTTGATAGGGATTGCATTAAACGTGTATATTGCCCTGGGTAACATTGACATTTTCACAATATTAATTCTGCCAATCCATGAGCATGGAATATTTTTCCATCTCTTTGTGTCTTCCTCAATTTCTTTCAGAAGTGTTCTATAGTTTTGAGGGTATAGATCCTTTACATCTTTGGTGAGGTTTATTCCTAGGTATCTTATGCTTTTGGGTGCAATTGTAAATGGGATTGAGTCCTTAATTTCTCTTTCTTCAGTCTCATTGTTAGTGTATAGAAATGCCACTGACTTCTGGGCATTGATTTTGTATCCTGCCACGCTACCGAATTGCTGTATGAGTTCTAGCAATCTTGGGGTGGAGACTTTTGGGTTTTCTATGTAGAGTATCATGTCATCGGCGAAGAGGGAGAGTTTGACTTCTTCTTTGCCAATTTGAATGCCTTTAATGTCTTTTTGTTGTCTGATTGCTGAGGCTAGGACTTCCAGTACTATGTTGAACAGCAGTGGTGAGAGGGGACATCCCTGTCTTGTTCCTGATCTTAGGGGAAAGGCTCCCAGTGCTTCCCCATTGAGAATGATATTTGCTGTGGGCTTTTCATAGATGGCTTTTAAGATGTCGAGGAATGTTCCCTCTATCCCTACACTCTGAAGAGTTTTGATCAGGAATGGATGCTGTATTTTGTCAAATGCTTTCTCTGCATCCAATGAGAGGATCATATGGTTCTTGGTTTTTCTCTTGCTGATATGATGAATCACATTGATTGTTTTACGGGTGTTGAACCAGCCTTGTGTCCCAGGGATAAATCCTACTTGGTCATGGTGAATAATTTTCTTAATGTACTGTTGGATCCTATTGGCCAGTATCTTGTTGAGAATTTTTGCATCCATGTTCATCAGGGATATTGGTCTGTAATTCTCCTTTTTGGCGGGGTCTTTGTCTGGCTTTGGAATTAAGGTGATGCTGGCTTCATAGAACGAATTTGGAAGTACTCCATCTCTTTCTATCTTTCCAAACAGCTTTAGGAGAATAGGTATGATTTCTTCTTTAAACGTTTGATAAAATTCTCCTGGGAAGCCATCTGGCCCTGGACTCTTGTGTCTTGGGAGGTTTTTGATGACTGCTTCAATTTCCTCCCTGGTTATTGGCCTGTTCAGGTTTTCTATTTCTTCCTGTTCCAGTTTTGGTAGTTTGTGGCTTTCCAGGAATGCGTCCATTTCTTCTAGATTGCCTAATTTATTGGCGTATAGCTGTTCATAATATGTTTTTAAAATCGTTTGTATTTCCTTGGTGTTGGTAGTGATCTCTCCTTTCTCATTCATGATTTTATTAATTTGAGTCTTCTCTCTCTTCTTTTTAATAAGGCTGGCTAATGGTTTATCTATCTTATTAATTCTTTCAAAGAACCAACTCCTGGTTCTGTTGATCTGTTCCACAGTTCTTCTGGTCTCGATTTCGTTGAGTTCTGCTCGAATCTTTATTAACTCCCTTCTTCTCTTGGGTGTAGGATCTATTTGCTGTTTTTTCTCTAGCTCCTTTATGTGTAAGGTTAGCTTTTGTATTTGAGTTCTTTCCAGTTTTTGAATGGATGCTTGTATTGCGATGTATTTCCCCCTTAGGACTGCTTTTGCTGCATCCCAAAGATTTTGAACGGTTGTATCTTCATTCTCATTAGTTTCCATGAATCTTTTTAATTCTTCCTTAATTTCTTGGTTGACCCTTTTATCTTTTAGCAGGATGGTCCTTAACCTCCATGTGTTTGAGGTCCTTCCAAACTTCTTGTTGTGATTTAGTTCTAATTTCAAGGCATTATGGTCCGAGAATATGCAGGGGACAATCCCAATCTTTTGGTATCGGTTCAGACCCGATTTGTGACCCAATATGTGGTCTATTCTGGAGAAAGTTCCATGTGCGCTTGAGAAGAATGTGTATTCAGTTGAATTTGGATGTAAAGTTCTGTAGATATCTGTGAAATCCATCTGGTCCAGTGTATCATTTAAAGCTTTCGTTTCTTTGGAGATGTTTTGCTTAGAAGACCTATCGAGTATAGAAAGAGCTAGATTGAAGTCACCAAGTATAAGTGTATTATTATGTAAGTATTTCTTCACTTTGGTTAATAATTGATTTATATATTTGGCAGCTCCCACATTCGGAGCATATATATTGAGGATTGTTAAGTCCTCTTGTTGAATAGATCCTTTAAGTATGATATAGTGTCCCTCTTCATCTCTCACTACAGTCTTTGGGGTAAATTTTAGTTTATCTGATATAAGGATGGCTACCCCTGCTTTCTTTTGAGGACCATTCGAATGGTAAATGGTTCTCCAACCTTTTATTTTCAGGCTGTAGGTGTCCTTCTGTCTAAAATGAGTCTCTTGTAGACAGCAAATAGATGGGTCCTGCTTTTTTATCCAGTCTGAAACCCTGCGCCTTTTGATGGGGTCATTAAGCCCGTTCACATTCAGAGTTACTATTGAGAGATATGAGTTTAGTGTCATCATGATATCTATTCAGTCTTTGTTTTTGTGGACTGTTCCACTGAACTTCTTCTTAAAGGGGAATTTTAAGAGGCCCCCTTAAAATTTCTTGCAGAGCTGGTTTGGAGGTCACATATTCTTTTAGTTGCTGCCTGTCTTGGAAGCTCTTTATCTCTCCTTCCATTTTGAATGAGAGCCTTGCTGGATAAAGTATTCTTGGTTGCATGTTCTTCTCATTTAGGACCCTGAATATATCCTGCCAGCCCTTTCTGGCCTGCCAGGTCTCTGTGGAGAGGTCTGCTGTTACCTTAATACTCCTCCCCATAAAAGTCAGGGATTTCTTGTCTCTTGCTGCTTTAAGGATCTTCTCTTTATCTTTGGAATTTGCAAGCTTGACAATTAAATGTCGAGGTGTTGAACGGTTTTTATTGATTTTAGGGGGGGATCTCTCTATTTCCTGGATCTGAATGCCTGTTTCCTTTCCCAGATTAGGAAAGTTTTCAGCTAGAATTTGTTCAAATACATATTCTGGCCCTCTGTCCCTTTCGGCGCCCTCGGGAACCCCAATTAAACGTAGGTTTTTCTTCCTCAGGCTGTCGTTTATTTCCCTTAATCTATCCTCGTGGTCTTTTAATTGTTTGTCTCTTTTTTCCTCAGTTTCCCTCTTTGCAATCAACTTGTCTTCTATGTCACTCACTCGTTCTTCCACCTCGTTAACCCTCGTCGTTAGGACTTCTAGTTTGGATTGCATCTCATTCAATTGATTTTTAATTTCTGCCTGATTAGCTCTAAATTCTGCAGTCATGAAGTCTCTTGAGTCCTTTATGCTTTTTTCTAGAGCCACCAGTAGCTGTATAATAGTGCTTCTGAATTGGCTTTCTGACACTGAATTGTAATCCAGATTTTGTAACTCTGTGGGAGAGAGGACTGTTTCTGATTCTTTCTTTTGAGGTGAGGTTTTCCTTCTAGTCATTTTGCTCAGTGCAGAGTGGCCAAAAGCAAGTTGTATTGGGAAAAAGAGAAAAAGAGAGGAGAGAAAGAAGGAAAGAAAAGAGAAAGAGAAAAAAAAAGGGAAGAAAAAGAAAAAAAAACGAAAAGAAAAAAAAAAGAAGAAAAAGAGAAAGAAAAAGAAAGGAGAAAAAAAAGGGGGTGGGGGAAGGAAACAAATCAAAAAGCAAAACAAAACAAAAACAAAAACAAAAACAAACAAAAAAAGAACCACCGGGGAGTATCTTCTGATTCTGTGTTCTTTAAGTCCCTTGGCTTCTCCTGGAAGTTGTCCTTCTAGCTGGTGTTCTGGGGGAGGGGCCTGTTGTGCTGATTTTCAGGTGTTATCAGTTGGGGGAGCTGCTGTGCCCCCTCCTGGTGCAGGGCTCAGTGGGGGTTGTTTACCCCGTGAGGCCGCAGGAGGAACAGCCCCAGTGGCGGGGCAGCTCTGGAAACCTGGATTCAGCTCCGGCAGGAACTCCGTCTGCAGGGCCTGGAGGCTCCGGGGCGGGGCCGCTGATCTGCTCAGCTGGGGCAGGAGCGTCCTCGCTGTCCTGGGCCCTCCCGGCCTCTGCCTGTCCCGGGGGAGGCCGGATCCTGGGCTGTGTCCCGGCGCCCTGTGCTCCGGAGCCTGCGCTGTTGGATTCGCGCTCCCGGGCCGCACAATCCCCTCCGCGGAGCCGCCGCCCGAGCCCCTCCGAGCTGCTCCTGGAACCGCGCAGCCCCCTCCGCACGGAGCCTCTTCCTCTGCCCGAGCCCCTCCGAGCTGCTCCCGGGGCCGCGCAGCCCCCTCCGCGGAGCCGCCGCCCGAGCCCCTCCTGGCTGCTCCGGGTCCCGCCGGGTCCCGCCGTGCGCGCTGCAGCCCTTAGGGAGCTCGGCGCACTCTCCTGGGTGCGCAGTTGCTGTTACTGTCCCCGGGAGCCCGAGGGCATCCCCGCCCTCCTGGGTCCTGCTCCAACTCCCTGCGAGCCCCTTTCCGCCCGGGAAGGTCGGTGCAGCTCCTGCTCCTCCGGGACGGGGCTCTCCTGTCCTGGGGACACTCGCCCCGGCCTCAGCCCGGCTCCTCGCGGGGCCCCTCCCCCTTGGAGGCCTTTGTTCCTTATTTCTTTTTCCCTGTCTTCCTACCTTGATAGATGCGCGAACTCTTCTCACTGTAGCATTCCATCTGGTCTCTCTTTAAATCTCAGGCCGAATTCATAGATTTTCAGGATAATTTGAAGGTTTTCTAGGTAGTTTGGTGGAGACAGGTGATTTGGGGACCCCACTCTTCCGCCATCTTGCTCCTCCCCCCCCCTAGCGAGGCTTTCAATCCCAGTTGCACATTAGAATCACCTGGGGAACTTTTACACATACGTATGCCAGTGCCAACCCCGAGATCCTGATTTAATTGGTTTGCAATGTGCCCCCAAGCATCAGTATTATTATCAGCTCCCCCAGACAGTTCTTATATGAAGTCGAATGTGAGAACCAGGAGCTGAGATCCTAGATGATGTAAAAATAGACAAACTGTGAATGTATTGGAACACATACTAAGGAGTTTTTGTTTACTTATGTGAGGATACAGATACAAGAAAGGTTTTGAACAAGAGGGGAAAAAATCAGAGCTGTGCATTAAGAACATTCATCTCACATCTGTGTCCTCTGGAGAGGAAGCCTAGAGGTGGGGAGATGACATAGAAGGTAGGCCCAAAGATCCAGGCAACAAGCAATGTGAGGAGGAGCTGATGTGGTGGCTTTGGGAAAGGAAGAGGGGGCAGATACATTTCTTCAGCCATTTGGTCAGCGGTTATGTTGTGCCCAAGATTGAAAATCCGAGAAACCACCAAGGAGCCGACACCGATGTAATCACATGAGGGTTTAATCACAAGCTCGAGCTTGGCTCCAAGTATACCCGACGCAGAGGAACAGGGACTTGGACCCCGAGACTAAGAAGCATAGTAGTGTTATAGGGGTCTGTGGCCAATGAGATTGTAACATATGTAGAAAGTTGCACAGTCATGTCAGTCCACATGCAGGTGGCCAATTGAATTACGATTAACCCTATAGAGACCATTTGAACTAGCCTATTATTCTGGTTAGAATTGGCACGCAGGTTTGGTGGGCAAAAGAGGGGTTTTCATTCCTTGGTGGTTAAAGGTCAGAGGTCCCGCATTCCTATGTGTGCTAGTTTCTGATAAGGGTGTGCTTAATAGCTAAACTAGAGTGAGAGAGTGCCTTAAACAAAAGGCAGGTCGTGTGGGGGGTTTTACATGAGATGGCGGGTGTAGCACAAAATGGAGTTAGTCCTGCTCTGCTTGTCCAGGGGTAGGGGATTTTTGTTAGATTTCCTGGGTCCCACAGTTATTCATCTGTTTAAAGAGAGATGGATGAGCACACCTGAGTGGCACAGTCCGCTAAGCAGCTGGGTCTTGATTTCAGCTCAGGTCATGGTCTCAGGATCATGGGATCAGGATTCACCTTGGGCTCTATGCTCTGTGGGAAGTCCTCTTGAAATTCTCTCTCTCCCTCTGACTCTCCCCCTGCTCACGTATGCTCTCTCTCTCTCTCTAAAATAAATAAATAAATCTTTAAAAACAAATTAATAAAGAGAAATGGATGAATAGTTTAGATGGATGAATACATCCATTTATCCAGGGAATCAACATGTATTTATCAAACCTTAATCTGTTAATCTCTAGGAATAGATTAGAGACAAAGACAGGTATGCCCTGCCCTGCTCAGACTTGTGTTCTAATAGAAGGCAGTAATATTTTAAATGCCAGAATTATTTTAGCCATACAGGACAGGCAACAAAAGAGGGAAAGAAAATTTAAGGATGATTATGGATCAAAAGATGGAAGCCCATAGAAGGAAAGGTTCCTTTCAGATAAAAGAAGGAAAGAAAAACAAGTTTGTTTTGCCTTGTTTTTACTTGTTTGTGTTTGTGCTGTCTGTGGTATATCTAGGTAGGAACGTCTACTAGATAATGAAAGACTTGGAGCTAGGGTTTAAGAGAGATCCAGCATAGAGACCTGGATGCCAGAATCACTCAAGTAGTGATGTTGGTTGATTGTGAAAGTGTATGGAAAGAAGAGGAAAGGAACAGAGACGAAGTCCTCAGGAATGCCCTCTTCAGAGCTCACAATAGATACCATCAAATAAAGAGCTATAACTGGAAGAGTGTGATGATATGAAAGCCACGGGAGAGGGTTCATGATCTAAAATGCTGCAAAGACACTGATAACTAGATTAGCCTGTTGAATTTGAAATTAGGAAGTCACTGACAAAGTTGCTTCATTAGAATGGGTGGGAATAGAATTAAGACTAGAAGTAGTTGAGGGGTATGCAACATTCAAAATCAGCCTTCATAGACACCCTAGCCTTCCCCTCTGTTACTGGAATGCCCTGAATCTTTTCTTTCATCTGGTCATGGAAGTTTCCAAGGCATGTCTTTGAATCTGCAGAACAGAGAAGTGAACGTTTAATGAAAAGAGCACATTCCATCAGTGGCAAAATGTCTGGGTTCCAATCCTGACTCTGCTCCTTATTAGCTGCACGATCTTAGATGCTGCACCATTAGAAACAATGCTGTGGTGGAGTGACATCAGCAAAATGTCAGCATAGGAAGTTTTACTCAGGCGCCTGCCAGCTCCAGCTGCCCCAGGCAGCTCCCATGACACCAGGTTCACAGCAGGTTCACACGAATGAAAAAACCCGCTCACCCTGATACCTGCCGGCTCCAGCAGCCCCAAGCACCTCCCATGGCTCCAAGCAGCTGCCACAGTAGAGCTCCCTGCAGGCTCCCAGGAACATAGGCCTCTGTCTTATCCTGGCATCTGATGACTCCAGCAGCCCTGGGTGGCTCCTGTGACAACAAACTCCCAGAAGGCTCCCAGGAACCCATGGCACCAGTACCCCTCCCTCACATCTGGGCAGCCCAGCATGGGAGCTACCTTCTCCATTGGAGGGGAATAAAGCAAGTGCCTGATGTCACTGTAGACCCTAGAGTCAAATTACCCAGCACCATACTGACTCCCAAAGCTCTAGATGACTCCTTGCAGGATCCTACTAAGGGCCCTCCTCACACTGTCACCTGCAGGGTCCAACACCCCAAGGTGGCTCCTGCAACCCCAAATGATGTCCTTGGAACCAAGTTTCTTGTGGGTTCCTGTGAACCCAGACCCTGGTTCACTCTGTGCCTACCTGCTCTGGTGGCCCCAGGTACTTCCCATGGCCCCAGGAGACTTACACAGCATGGATCCCTGCAGGATCCCAGGAATTCAGGTCCCCATCTTACTCTGGTGCTTGTGGACTCTAGAGGCTGTGGGCAGCTCATTTGATACCAGGACCCCAGCAAGCTCACCCTGGTGCCTGCCTACTCCTGTGGCCCCAGGAACCTACCATGGCCTCAGGCAGCTTCTACAGAAAGCTCCCGAGAGATTCCTGGGAACCCAGGCTCCTATCTCCACCCTTCCAGTTTCCAGGCACCTCTCATGGCTGGTTGGCTCCTCCAGGCACTTTGTATGTCAGAGCTCTAGGATGGCTCCTCCTGGGAACACAAGCCCCTGTCTCAACCCAGTGTCTTTTAGCTCCAAAGGCTCCAGTTGGTTCCCATGGCCCTAGGCAGTTCCTGTGGTCCCAGATTCTTGGCAGGCTCCCACAATTCCAGATCCCTGGGTGCCTCCAGCTGCAGGGGCCCCAGGCAACTCCCATGGCTCAAGGTGGTTTCAACAGCTCCAGGCTCTCAGAGGTCCCCTGTACTCAGGCTCCAGCACACCTGGCTGTCAGCCAGCACCAACAGTCCCAAGCAACTCAGGGGACCCAGTTGGCCTCTGCAGCTCCAAGCAGCTTCCTCAGCTCCAGGCTCCTAGAAAGCTCCCATGTGCCCAGGCCTTTAATCCACTCCAGCACCTGCTGGCTCCCACAGCCCCAGGCACCTCTGGTGGCCTCAGGGTTCTAACCCACCCCGTGCAGGCTGACATGTGTAGCACCATGCTCTCAGTGGGCTCCTGTGAGCAAATACTTTTGGCCTACACCAACATCAGCCAACTCTCATCACCTCCAGCAACTCCTGGCAGGCTCCAGTAAACCCTGGCTCCCAGTACATCCCAGCACTGGTCAGACCCTGCAGCCCTAGGTGAATCTTAATGGTCTCATCCTCTCAATACCCATGAACCCAGGCTCCAGGGATGGCGGGGCGGGGGGGTGTCTCAGAAACCTGGCCCAGCACCAGGCTGCCCAAGGACTTCAAGAATAAGCCTACTTATGGACACCACCAGACTACCCACCCAGAATCATTGGACTGGCTAAATGGTAAAAACCTTTGCTTGCCAAAGCCAGTCTGTAAAGATGGGAAGAGGTGCTTACATCCTCCAATTCACAGACACCAAATTAAGTCCACAAAGACCATAATCCAGGAAACGTGATACCACACACACACACACACACACACACACACACAGTAATACACTTCTAATGACTGACCCTAAAGAAATGGAAATCTATAAACTGTCTTACAAAAAAATTCAGAAAAATCTTAAAGAAATTCAGTGAACTACAAAAACACAAACAACTAAATAAAATTAAGAAAACAATGCATGAACAAATCGAGTTAAAAAAAAAAGAAATAGAAACCATTAAAAAAATAAATAAACCTATATCCTGGAGTTGAAGACTACAATGATCAAAGTGAAAAATTCAATAAAACTTAAACAGAGTTGGTGCCTGGGTGGTTCAGTTGGTTAAGCATCTGCCTTCCATTCAGGCCATGATTCCAGGGTCTAGAGATAAAGCCCCACATCAGGCTCCCTGCTTAGGGAGGAGTCTGCTTCTCCCTGTCCCTCTACCCCTCCTCCTGCTTGTCTCTCTCATGCTCTCTGTCTTGCAAATAAATAAATGAAATCTTAACAAAAAACTTAAACTGATTCAACCAAGCAGAAGAAAGAATTTGTGAACTAGAAGATAGGTCTACTCAGAGTAGCAAAAAGAAGGAATAACAAATGGTAAAGAAAGCTTTCATGGATTATGGGATACTATTAGTGCCATCAATCCACACATTATTAAAATCAAATAAGAAGAAGAAGGAGGAGGAGAAGAAAGAAAAAGAGGGAAGGAGGGGGAAAAAGGAGCAGAGAACTTATTTAAAAAAAGATTAGGTTACTAATAAAATGTTATTTAAAGAACAGACAATGGAATTAAGGACTTAGCTGAGGGCAGCATGAATTTTCATTAAACCACATTAGCATGGCCTTTATTTCAATAAACTTGGAATTCTTTTTTTAAATAATTTATTTATTAGAGAAAGAGAGACAGAGAGCAAGAGTATGGTAGGGGGGAGGGGCAGAGGGAGAGGCAAACTCCCAGTTAAGCAGGGAGTCCAACCTGGGGCTGGGTCCCAGGACCCTGGGATCATGACCTGAGCCAAAGGCAGATGCTTAAACAACTGAGCCATCCAGGTG
This sequence comes from Canis lupus dingo, assembly GCF_003254725.2. NCBI lineage: Eukaryota > Metazoa > Chordata > Mammalia > Carnivora > Canidae > Canis > Canis lupus. The sequence continues at coordinate 89,302,103 of NC_064281.1, read as the reverse complement.
CCCCTAAACTTGGAATTCTTGAGTGAGAGCACAAACCCAAGAGGATAAAAAAATAAAAAAATTATAGGGATTAGCAAAGTACTGTTGAAATGGTTCCCCATGGGGTCCAGCTGAGGAGAGAGGTAGAATAAAACCAATCAGAATGACAGACTGGGTAAATAGGATTAAAGTGATTGTAGACCATGATGAGAATAGGAAATATGCCAATTTAATTTATTCAGTAGGTAGGAAGTAGTGAATGTGGGGTTGGAGAAAAGATCACAATGAATTCTGGTTCCTAAACTAAAAGCTTTTCTGTGAGTTCTAAAATTTCCTATTATCCTATCCTACCTTATGAGAAAGAATGACTTCAGATAATGAAAACATGAATGTGCTTTCTGCCATATTGACTTTCTTTCAGATTCTCAAATACACTATGCTCCCTCTCACCAGAGGGCCTTTGCATATGCTCTTCCCTCTGCTCACTCAGTGTCATCCTCCGTCACCTAGTTAAATTATATTCATCTCTCAATTCTTGGTTCAAATATGACTTCCCTGGGGGATCCCTGGATGGCTCAGCAGTTTAGTGCCTGCCTTCTGCCCAGGGCGTGGTCCTGGATTCTCGGGATTGAGTCCCACATCAGGCTCCCCCGCCCTCTCTCTCTCCCTGTGTCTCTCATGAATAAATAAATTAAAAAATATGACTTTCCTTAGGTAGACCTTCTTGACCTCCCAGGTAAGAATATGTGCTTAAAGTGTTTATGGAGCTCTTTCTCCAGGGGTTATTACAGTTGCAATTTTAAATTTATCTGTCAGACTATTTGATTACTAGTTGACACAAAGTAAATACTCAATAGATATTTAGTAAGCAAATTAATAAACAGATGTTATCTTTGAAAAAAGTATGAGCAAAAAAAAAATGAGCTATAACAAAGCAATTGGCCTAAGTTCCTTTTAACAACAAATAAAAAGATTTTTTTTAAAAAAAGATTTTATCTATCTATTCATGAGAAACACAGAGAGACAGAGACATAGGCAGAGGGAGAAGCAGGCTTCATGCAGGGAGCCTGATGCAGAAGTCAATCCCAGAACCTCGGGATCACCACCCGAGCCGAAGGCAGATGCTCAACCACTGAGCCACGCAGGCATCCCAAGAAGATGTTCTTATATAGTAATTATACTTTCCAAATTACTTCCCTAGAGCCCCCTTTTCGAGAAAGGCCCTCAGAGCTTATGATGTATATTTCTAATTTATTAATTCTTCAAGGGCAGAATTAAGTTTGGGCAACAGCAAAAGTTATTAGCTATTGATTGTGCCTTATCGAAGCCCAAAATATATTCAAAAGGTGGCTAAACAAGAGGGTAATACCATCTGGGGCCAAACCTAATCATGGTCTTCTTTGTTAAGATTCTGTTTATTTATTCATGAGAGACCCACAGAGGAGGCAGAGACACAGGCAGAGGGAGAAGCAGGCTTCCTGTGGGGAGCCTGATGTGGGACTCAATCCCAGGACCCCGGGATCACAACCCAAGCCAAAGTCAGACACTCAACCTCTGAGCCACCCAGGCGCCCCCTAAACCACGTTCTTAAAATGAAACTGATATTCTTATGTGTCTTATAAACTGTTTCTCAAGACAATTATCAGAGGAATTATATACATGATTAAACATTCCCATGTGGCTACCCAAGTTCCTGTAACACTGTGTTTACGCAATCTTTAATATTACATTGGGTACACTTATCTACTTCATTTGGGACCTGGGAGCTAAATGCATGGTGAACATTTGCACGTATGGCAGTTCTTTCTATTTTGTTGATGCATTTAGAAAACTATAGCGGGATCCCTGGGTGGCGCAGCGGTTTGGCGCCTGCCTTTGACCCAGGGCGCGATCCTGGAGACCCGGGATCGAATCCCACGTCGGGCTCCCAGTGCATGGAGCCTGCTTCTCCCTCTGCCTGTGTCTCTGCCTCTCTCTCTCTCTCTGTGTGACTATCATAAAAAAAAAGAAAACTATAGCCCCTCCTATATTATCATCACCCATATCATTGTTCCTGACCCCTGCGTTCTTCAAGTTACTCTTAGGGGCAATGATGGCACTAAAATAATAGTCACAAAGCATGGTTCTGCTTCTGCCCATTCTGTAGAAATGGCAACCCCCAATCCCCTTCTGACAGCTTCCAAATATATCTGGGACTCCACAGCGAGTATTTCCCATATGTTCTTCAGTTAGCCTGTGGCATTCACAATTCCCCTTCCCTTCTTTCTCCTTACTTGCAGTAACTCTTCTTGACCAGGTACCCCATTACCACCAACACTCAAAAGCCACAGCTATGCTGCCAATGTTCAGCAAAGGGGTCACCGATATGATGGCTGATAGAGGCACCACTTCCAGTTCCAGTTTTTACCCAGATCTGCACAGAGCCTGCCATGGGCCACTTTACAAGGTACTGATATCCACAACTAGGGCACAGCTCCTGTTGCTGAAGCCGAAGGCCTGGTTGTCTGTCTCTTCAGGAGCCACTTGTACCAGCTGACTCAGAGCATTTTCATTGGCCTAAGAGCCTGGGATGAAAACAGCCCTCTTAGATTTTACAACAATGCCATTGCTGCCTCTCAGGCCAAGTCCCAGACAGGAGTCCAGAGGGGCTGGGCCAGAAAACCACCTCAGTACAGGGCACATACTGAGTTTGGAAAACTCTCTCCTCTCCACCTCTGGCCCACTGGTCTTTTAACCAAGCAAGTGTGTCTCATGTTTCTTTTCCTGTTAAGTGCATTTGGAGGCATCTTTATGTCATGGACTGTGGTGAGAGTCTGACTAGTGTATATATACTCATCAAGTCGTATCCATTAAGTATCTACAACTTTTTCGGTGTCAGTCTTGCATCAATAAAGTGGTTTAGAAAATAAAATAAATAAGGTCCACCCTATCCCAGAGTTCCTTTCAAATAAGCTCCTTGGTGGGCATGTTCCACCAGGCCCACTGACCTGCTCAGATGTACATGAATTATCAGGGGGGAGGAAAAAAATGTAGGCTTAAACAAATATATCTGCTCTGTGTCTAGAGTCACATAAGGGCATCAAAAAATTATTTTGGGGGCAGCCCAGGTGGCTCAGCAGTTTAGCGCCACCTTCAGTCCAGGGCCTGATCCTGGAGACCAGGGATCGAGTCCCACGTCAGGCTCCCTGCATGGAGCCTGCTTCTCCCTCTGCCTGTGTCTCTGCCTCTCTCTCTCTCTCTTTCTGTGTGTGTGTGTGTGTGTCTCATGAATAAGTAAATAAAATATTTAAAAAAATTATTTTGGCCAAGTGGAAGAAGAGAAAACATCTAATTTGTGAAATATAATGAACTAAATATCCTTTAAACGTACACTTTAGTTTGAGGATGGAAGCGGTAATATACAGCCCACCTAAGTACTATTAGGCTCTAGAACCAAAAGATTAATTGGTAGATTATTTATAGATGATAAAATCAAGGTGACAAAACAAATGGAAATACATTTCTATAAATCCACTAAAACTCTTTCACATGCTCTCTGCTTTTATCTATTTAAAAATACACATTTAAAACAATATAGGTAATGTCCATTAAATTTGTTATCCTAAATAACCCTTGTTATGGTTGCGCTTGCATAAAATCTACAGACACCACTGCTAATAAAAGCTACTATTTATCTAGTCAGCACACACTATTTGCTAATCACTGTGCTGCATGTGTGCATTATTTTATTTCATCTTTACCAGCCTTTGAGATAGGGTCTGTGACCACTTCCATATTACAGATTAGGAAACTGAAGCTCAGGAAAAAAATTAACCTTCACTGGAACAGAAAGAAGCCAGGATTCAAGCCCAGACAGTCCAAACAGAGCATATGCTTGTAATGACCTCCTTTCAACATTGCTGGATACTACTGAGGCTAGAGGTGCAGTAGCAAAAGGCAATGAGCTCTTCCCCTGAGAAATAGATGATGTCCAGACTCTCCCTCGCCTACTAGGGTAGATTATCTTGTTGCAGAATAATGTTCCTACTGGAAACAACTATAAAAGACATATTTCAAAATTATTTGAGGGTATCTGAGAGGCATCGAGACAAATGAAACTCGAGGAACCAAGAGCTCAGGAAAGGGAAGCACAGAGAAGTGAACCATCACTCTACAAGAGGCTTTCCCTTGCAGGTAGGCAACAGGTATTGGCCTATTCTAGGTATAGTGTGGGAGACTGACAAGGCACAGGGCTATAGCTAAGAGACGGAGAAGTTGACCAAGCTTTTGGCAAAATTGCATGACCAGAAGAAAAAAAAAATAGAGCTTGTGGCTGTCAAGGGAATCAAAACTTGAAGGACAAACATTCCAGACAGAAGAAAGGCAAAGAAAAGTAAACCCAACACTGCGCCCTTTTCCATCTTGAGAATTTGCTGAAATTATCACGTACGGCAGGGCAGTGAGCTGGGTGAGAAGCTAAGTAGTAAGCTGCTGAAAAGGGAGACCAAATTTTTAAGCCATTTCTTAGTTCTACCATCTTGCAAAGCAGGAGAGTCCCTAGTAAATGCAACTGCTCTCAGATGAGCTCTGTAGGGAGCTAAACTCTCGGTCTGGGGCAACATAGGGATAGGCTGAGGCTCAAAAAAGAGATACTGCAACCAAACTCAGTCCGTCATTAGATCAAGGTGAACTATCCTTAAACAGCCTGCACACTAGAGATGAAGGTGAACCCACTCTAGAGGAAGATAACATCATCCAGAGTCCCTGCAGTTTTTCATATGTGATATTGAAGCTATTTTTCACACGTAGTGTCCAGCAATCTCTTGAACATAATGTCCAATGTTCAATTAGGTAGTGGAGAAATAATCCCTTACTAAAAAGACAAAAATGTGGGAAAAGGCTGTAGGGCAATGGAAAGATTTATATCCTGGTAAATATAAATTAATATTGACTATACAAAAAGTTAATAATGACATTTGTGTGGTCAAAAATATGTGTAGAGTTAAGATGTTTTACATTAACACAAAAGAATAAAGAGGATCAATTAAAGTTAACTACTGTCAGGTCACAAGATTATCAAGGAAGAGGTACTATCAAGGAGTGGGGAGCCTGCTTGAGATTTCCCTTTATCTCCCTCTCTTCCAACCCCTCCCCACGCTAAATAAATAAATAAATAAAATAAAGTCTTAGGTTTTTTTGTCTACTTTTTTTTATTCTTTATTGAGTAAATTATCCCCAATTATGAAAGTAGTTCTCTACATTTCTTTTAGCTCCTCCAGATTTCCATTCTATATATTTTGAAGCAATGAGTATAAGTTGGGACAACTCTTGGAAAACTGATTGGCAGTATTTACTAAACTTGAGAATCATGTCCACCTTATGATCCATCAATTTTGTTTTAAGTATTTAAATGTGTATATAAATGTGTACAAATGCGCAACCAAACACAATGTAGAAATATACTCATAGTTGCTTTTTCAGAGAGCCCCAACTTAGAAATACCCAAATATCTAGCAACAATAGAGTGAATAAATCATTTGTGGTGTGCTTATACAATGGAAAACTATTCAGCAATGAAAAGTCATAAACTGCTACACAAGACAATTATGTGTATAAATCTCCCAAACACTATTGTATCAAAGGAGCTAGACACAAAAGAATACATATTCTATGATTCTATTTATATAAAGTTCTAAAAGCTTCTGAATGTAATCTAAAATGATGAAGGTTCAAACTGATTAAATTTGGAGGTGGATAATGACTGGAAAGGGGTATGAGGGAGGCTTTGGGGCTCTGGGAATGTTTTATGTTTTAATCTGGATGGTGATTACCTAGGTGTGTTTACATTGTAAAAATTCACCCAGCTGTACATGTATAATTTGTGCACTTTTTTGTAAGTTTGTTATACTTCAATACAAAAGTTTAGGGAAAAGAAGAACAAACTTAATCTCCAGGCCAGACTGCTCTCCTGAGCCCTAGATATTTCTGCTAGGATGTTTCTTGGGTAATTCTTAACACATTCCAACCTGTACCCATCATCTTTCCTTTCTTCTTTCAAATATTTTCCTCTAACTTCCTTCTTTTAAAGCTCTTTCTGCCTGAATAAAAGGCCTCCCCATCAATTCATTTACCTAAAGCAGAGACCTGGGAATCTGTTAATTTTCCTCTCTCATAACACCCCACACTGTGACATTCAATTTCTCATCAAATTCTTATTTCCAGAACCTATCTGGAGTTGTCTTCTTTTTTCCATCCCCATTTAATTCTTTGTCCTACATTAAATTTTCAGCATTTCTCATGTAGACTCTCTCAAAAGCCCCCTGAATGGATTTCTGGGCCTCTAAGCATGTATCTCACTAATTCACTCTCCATACAGCCTAAGTGACATTTCCAGAACCCAAATCCGATCATGCCATTCTCTTACTTAAAATCTGTCAATAACTCTCTCTCTCCATTGCTTTCAGCACAATGCTAAAACACCGTAGCATTGTCTAAAAAGTAGACCTGCTCCCAGCCTCTCTAGCCTCATCTTACAAGACTCTTCATGACCCCCTCCCACCAACTTCAGACACTTAAGCCACTTTCCCATAGAAACCTTTCCCTTTAGCTATAGTGAACTCTGATACGTTCCCTAAATTCACTCTTTCTTCTTTAGACTTCTCTATCTTTCAACTTGCTTTTCACTTGGACTGGAACACCACCCCTCATCAAATACACACCATTCTCCCTTCTTCCAACATGCAACAAATTCTTAATGTATCAAAAACTCAGCTCTTCCAGAAAGCCTTTCTTTCTCCCCAGTTGGGATTAGGTGTCCATCTACTGGACTCCATATCCCCTGCAGCATTTGCCATACTGTATTATTACCTAGGTTAATGTCTGTCTTTCACCAGACAGAGCACATGGAGGTGCATACAAATTTTGTTTTACAGATCAGTTACTCTCAGCATCTAGGCCAGGGAGTGGTACATAACAGGTGCTAGGTAAATGTTTGTATGTGCCTGCTACTCCCAGGCACCTATCATGTGTCCTTCATTCCCAAGGGCCATGCTTTTTACTTTTCTGAGCATTCAGGTGGGAGACATTGTGTATGACTTTATAGAGATGTTGTGTTTAATCCTCTCAATGACTATGAGGTAAATTTCATTTTGGGGTCCATTTTATAGTAAGTAAGCTGATGCTCAGAAAACTTATAAAACATTTTTAACTGCCCCCCAAAAAAACCCTTAAATCTGATTAAACTTTCAGCTCTATCAGAAGACTTCAGAAAATACAGAAGACAGAGGGACATGTTAAGCTACATCTTAAGGATAAAATCAGCAAAACCCAGATTGGGTAAATTCCAAAGAATAAACAAATCAGTTCCTTCCATAGATAAATTTCAAGGGGAAAAAAAAAAGAAATGAGGAGAACCAGTGATTAAATAGACATAGAAAATATGTCAAACAATCATAATATGTGGATCGTATTTTGATCACAATTCAAAGAAACAAATATGATATTTATCATACAGTTGTACATTTGAATGATTATTGGATATGTGATGATACTAGGTAATTCTTGTAATGTTTCATCATGTTAATTTTTTAAGTGTGATAATTATGGTTATGGTTTCAAAATTTTTGACCTTTAGAAAATCATACTGAAATATTTGCAGATGAAATGGAAAGATGTCTGGATTTTGATTCAAAATATAAGGTAGGGGGAGGAGGGGCAAGATGGCGGAAGAGTAGGGTCCCCAAATCACCTGACCCCACCAGATTGCCTAGATAACCTTCAAATTATCCTGAAAATCTATGAATTCGGCCTGAGATTTAAAGAGAGAACAGCGGGAATGCTACAGTGAGAAGAGTTCGTGCTTCTATCAAGGTAGGAAGACGGGAAAAAAGAAATAAAGAAACAAAAGGCCTCCAAGGGGGAGGGGCCCGCGAGGAGCCGGGCTGAGGCCGGGGCGAGTGTCCCCAGGACAGGAGAGCCCCGTCCCGGAGGAGCAGGAGCTGCACCGACCTTCCCGGGCGGAAAGGGGCTCACAGGGAGTTGGAGCAGGACCCAGGAGGGCGGGGATGCCCTCGGGCTCCCTGGGACACTAACAGACACCTGCGCCCTGGGGAGAGTGCGCCGAGCTCCCTAAGGGCTGCAGCGCGCATGGCGGGACCCGGAGCAGCTCGGAGGGGCTCGGGCGGCGGCTCCGCGGAGGGGGCTGCGGGGCGGGAGCAGCTCGGAGGGGCTCGGGCAGAGGAAGAGGCTCCGTGCGGAGGGGGCTGCGGGGCGGGAGCAGCTCGGGGGCAGCTCCGCGGAGGGGGGGCTGCACGGCCAGGAGCACGAATCCAACAGTGTAGTCCCAGGAGCACAGGGAGCTGGGACACAGCCCAGAATCCGGCCTCCACCCGGGACAGGCAGAGGCCAGAAGGGCCCAGGACAGCAAGGACACTCCTGCCCCGAGCTGAGCAGATCAGCGGCCCCGCCCCAGAGCCTCCAGGCCCTGCAGACGGAGTAGTTCCTGCGGGAGCTGAATCCAGGGCTCCAGAGCTGGCCGCTGCCACTACGGTTGTTCCTCCTGGGGCCTCACTGGGTAAACAACCCCCACTGAGCCCTGCACCAGGCAGGGGGCTGAGCAGCTCCCCCAAGTACTAACACCTGAAAATCACAACAGGCCCCTCCCCCAGAAGACCAGCTAGACGGACAAGTTCCAGGGGAAGTCAAGAGACTTAAAGTATACAGAATCAGAAGATACTCCCCCGTATTTTTTTTCTTTTTTTTTTTTTTTTTGATTTCTGATTGCTTCCCCCACCTTTTTTCACCTTTCTTTCTTTTTCTTTCTCTTTTTCTTCTCTTTTTTCCTTTTTTCTTCCTTTTTTCTTTTTCTCTTTTCTTTCCTTCTCTCTCTCTTTCTCCTTTTCCCAATACAACTTGTTTTTGGCCACTCTGCACTGAGCAAAATGAGTAGAAGGAAAATCTCACCTCAAAAGAAAGAATCAGAAACAGTCCTCTCTCCTACAGAGTTACAAAATCTGGATTACAATTCATGTCAGAAAGCCAATTCAGAAGCACTATTATACAGCTACTGGTGGCTCTAGAAAAAAGCATAAAGGACTCAAGAGACTTCATGACTGTAGAATTTAAATCCAATCAGGCAGAAATTAAAAATCAATTGAATGAGATGCAATCCAAACTAGAAGTCCTAACTACCAGGGTTAACGAGGTGGAAGAATGGGTGAGTGACATAGAAGACAAGTTGACGGCAAATAGGGAAACTGAGGAAAAAAGAGAGACAATTAAAAGACCATGAAGACAGATTAAGGGAAATAAATGATGGCCTGAAGAAGAAAAACCTACGTTTAATTGGGGTTGCCGAGGGCGCCAAAAAGGACAGAGGGCCAGAATATGTATTTGAACAAATCCTAGCTGAAAACTTTCCTAATCTGGGAAGGGAAACAGGCATTCAGATCCAGGAAATAGAGAGATCCCCCCCTAAAATCAATAAAAACCGTTCAACACCTCGACATTTAATAGTGAAGCTTGCAAATTCCAAAGATAAAGAGAAGATCCTTAAAGCAGCAAGAGACAAGAAATCCCTGACTTTTATGGGGAGGAATATTAGGGTAACAGCAGACCTCTCCACAGAGACCTGGCAGGCCAGAAAGGACTGGCAGGATATATTCAGGGTCCTAAATGAGAAGAACATGCAACCAAGAATACTTTATCCAGCAAAGCTCTCATTCAAAATGGAAGGAGAGATACAGAGCTTCCAAGACAGGCAAGAACTGAAAGAATATGTGACCTCCAAACCAGCTCTGCAAGAAATTTTAAGGGGAACTCTTAAAATTCCCCTTTAAGAAGAAGTTCAGTGCAACAATCCACGAAAACAAGGACTGAATAGATATCATGATGACACTAAACTCATATCTCTCAATAGTAACTCTGAACGTGAAAGGGCTTAATGACCCCATCAAAAGGCGCAGAGTTTCAGACTGGATAAAAAAGCAGGCCCCATCTATTTGCTGTCTACAAGAGGCTCATTTTAGACAGAAGGACACCTACAGCCTGAAAATAAAAGGTTGGAGAACAATTTACCATTCGAATGGTCCTCAAAAGAAAGCAGGGGTAGCCATCCTTATATCAGATAAACTAAAATTTACCCCGAAGACTGTAGTGAGAGATGAAGAGGGACACTATATCATACTTAAAGGATCTATCCAACAAGAGGACTTAACAATCCTCAATATATATGCCCCGAATGTGGGAGCTGCCAAATATTTAAACCAATTAATAACCAAAGTGAAGAAATACTTAGATAATAATACACTTATACTTGGTGACTTCAATCTAGCTCTTTCTACCCTAGATAGGTCTTCTAAGCACAACATCTCCAAAGAAACGAGAGCTTTAAATGATACATTGGACCAGATGGATTTCACAGATATTTACAGAACTTTACATCCAAACTCAACTGAATACACATTCTTCTCCAGTGCACATGGAACTTTCTCCAGAATAGACCACATACTGGGTCACAAATCGGATCTGAACCGATACCAAAAGATTGGGATCGTCCCCTGCATATTCTCAGACCATAATGCCTTGAAATTAGAACTAAATCACAACAAGAAGTTTGGAAGGACCTCAAACACGTGGAGGTTAAGGACCATCCTGCTAAAAGAAGAAAGGGTCAATCAGGAAATTAAGGAAGAATTCAAAAGATTCATGGAAACTAATGAGAATGAAGATACAACCGTTCAAAATCTTTGGGATGCAGCAAAAGCAGTCCTAAGAGGGAAATACATCGCAATACAAGCATCCATCCAAAAACTGGAAAGAATTCAAATACAAAAGCTAACCTTACACCTAAAGGAGCTAGAGAAAAAACAGCAGATTGACCCCAAACCCAGCAGAAGAAGAGAATTAATTAAAATTCAAGCAGAACTCAATGAAATCAAGACCAGAAGAACTGTGGAACAGATCAACAGAACCAGGAGTTGGTTCTTTGAAAGAATTAATAAGATAGATAAACCATTAGCCAACCTTATTAAAAAGAAGAGAGAGGAGACTCAAACTAATAAAATCATGAATGAGAAAGGAGAGATCACTACCAACACCAAGGAAATACAAACGATTTTAAAAACATATTATGAACAGCTATACACCAATAAATTAAGCAATCTAGAAGAAATGGACGCATTTTGGAAAGCCACAAACTACCAAAACTGGAACAGGAAGAAATAGAAAACCTGAACAGGCCAATAACCAAGGAGGAAATTGAAGCAGTCATCAAAAACCACCCAAGACACAAGAGTCCAGGGCCAGATGGCTTCCCAGGGGAATTCTATCAAACGTTGAAAGAAGAAATCATACCTATTCTCCTAAAGCTGTTTGGAAAGATAGAAAGAGATGGAGTACTTCCAAATTCGTTCTATGAGGCCAGCATCACCTTAATTCCAAAACCAGACAAAGACCCCACCAAAAAGGAGAATTACAGACCAATATCCCTGATGAACATGGATGCAAAACTTCTCAACAAGATAATAGCCAATAGGATCCAACAGCACATTAAGAAAATTATTCACCACGACCAAGTAGGATTTATCCCCGGGACACAAGGCTGGTTCAACACTCGTAAAACAATCCATGTGATTCATCATATCAGCAAGAGAAAAACCAAGAACCATATGATCCTCTCATTAGATGCAGAGAAAGCATTTGACAAAATACAGCATCTATTCCTGATCAAAACTCTTCAGAGTGTATGGATAGAGGGAACTTTCCTCGACATCTTAAAAGCCATCTACAAAAAGCCCACAGCAAATATCATTCTCAATGGGGAAGCACTGGGAGCCTTTCTCCTAAGATCAGGAACAAGACAGGGATGTCCACTCTCACCACTGCTATTCAACATAGTACTGGAAGTCCTAGCCTCAGCAATCAGGCAACAAAAAGACATTAAAGGCATTCAAATTGGCAAAGAAGAAGTCAAACTCTCCCTCTTCGCCGATGACATGATACTCTACATAGAAAACCCAAAAGCCTCCACCCCAAGATTGCTAGAACTCATACAACAATTTGGTACCGTGGCAGGATACAAAATCAATGCCCAGAAATCAATGGCATTTCTATACACTAACAATGAGGCTGAAGAAAGAGAAATTAAGGAGTCAATCCCATTTACAATTGCACCCAAAAGCATAAGATACCTAGGAATAAACCTAACCAAAGACGTAAAGGATCTATACCCTAAAAACTACAGAACCCTTCTGAAAGAAATTGAGGAAGACACAAAGAGATGGAAAAATATTCCATGCTCATGGATTGGCAGAATTAGTATTGTGAAAATGTCAATGTTACCCAGGGCAATATACACGTTTAATGCAATCCCTATCAAAATACCATGGACTTTCTTCAGAGAGTTAGAACAAATTATTTTAAGATTTGTGTGGAATCAGAAAAGACCCCGAATAGCCAGGGGAATTTTAAAAAAGAAAACCATATCTGGGGGCATCACAATGCCAGATTTCAGGTTGTACTACAAAGCTGTGGTCATCAAGACAGTGTGGTACTGGCACAAAAACAGACACATAGATCAGTGGAACAGAATAGAGAATCCAGAAGTGGACCCTGAACTTTATGGGCAACTAATATTCGATAAAGGAGGAAAGACTATCCATTGGAAGAAAGACAGTCTCTTCAATAAATGGTGCTGGGAAAATTGGACATCCACATGCAGAAGAATGAAACTAGACCACTCTCTTTCACCATACACAAAGATAAACTCAAAATGGATGAAAGATCTAAATGTGAGACAAGATTCCATCAAAATCCTAGAGAAGAACACAGGCAACACCCTTTTTGAACTCGGCCATAGTAACTTCTTGCAAGATACATCCACGAAGGCAAAAGAAACAAAAGCAAAAATGAACTATTGGGACTTCATCAAGATAAGAAGCTTTTGCACAGCAAAGGATACAGTCAACAAAACTCAAAGACAACCTACAGAATGGGAGAAGATATTTGCAAATGACATATCAGATAAAGGACTAGTTTCCAAGATCTATAAAGAACTTATTAAACTCAACACCAAAGAAACAAACAATCCAATCATGAAATGGGCAAAAGACATGAAGAGAAATCTCACAGAGGAAGACATAGACATGGCCAACATGCATATGAGAAAATGCTCTGCATCACTTGCCATCAGGGAAATACAAATCAAAACCACAATGAGATACCACCTCACACCAGTGAGAATGGGGAAAATTAACAAGGCAGGAAACAACAAATGTTGGAGAGGATGCGGAGAAAAGGGAACTCTCTTACACTGTTGGTGGGAATGTGAACTGGTGCAGCCACTCTGGAAAACTGTGTGGAGGTTCCTCAAACAGTTAAAAATAGACCTGCCCTACGACCCAGCAATTGCACTGTTGGGGATTTACTCCAAAGATACAAATGCAATGAAACGCCGGGACACCTGCACCCCGATGTTTCTAGCAGCAATGGCCACGATAGCCAAACTGTGGAAGGAGCCTCGGTGTCCAACGAAAGATGAATGGATAAAGAAGATGTGGTTTATGTATACAATGGAATATTACTCAGCTATTAGAAATGACAAATACCCACCATTTGCTTCAACGTGGATGGAACTGGAGGGTATTATGCTGAGTGAAGTAAGTCAGTCGGAGAAGGACAAACATTATATGTTCTCATTCATTTGGGGAATATAAATAATAGTGAAAGGGAAAATAGGGAAGGGAGAAGAAATGTGTGGGAAATATCAGAAAGGGAGACAGAACGTAAAGACTGCTAACTCTGGGAAACGAACTAGGGGTGGTAGAAGGGGAGGAGGGCGGGGGGTGGGAGTGAATGGGTGACGGGCACTGGGTGTTATTCTGTATGTTAGTAAATTGAACACCAATAAAAATAAATAAATAAATAAATGGTGCTGGGAAAATTGGACATTCACATGCAGAAGAATGAAACTAGACCACTCTCTTTCACCATACACAAAGATAAATTCAAAATGGATGAAAGATCTAAATGTGAGACAAGATTCCATCAAAATCCTAGAGAAGAACACAGGAAACACCCTTTTTGAACTCGGCCACAGTAACTTCTTGCAAGATACATCCACGAAGGCAAAAGAAACAAAAGCAAAAATGAACTATTGGGACTTCATCAAGATAAGAAGCTTTTGCACAGCAAAGGATACAGTCAACAAAACTCAAAGACAACCTATAGAATGGGAGAAGATAATTGCAAATGAACTATCAGATAAAGGGCTAGTTTCCAAGATCTATAAAGAACTTCTTAAACTCAACACCAAAGAAACAAACAATCCAATCATGAAATGGGCAAAAGACATGAAGAGAAATCTCACAGAGGAAGACATAGACGTGGCCAACAGGCACATGAGAAAATGCTCTGCATCACTTGCCATCAGGGAAATACAAATCAAAACCACAATGAGATACCACCTCACACCAGTGAAAATGGGGAACATTAACAAGGCAGGAAACCACAAATGTTGGAGAGGATGCGGAGAAAAGGGAACCCTCCTGCACTGTTGGTGGGAATGTGAACTGGTGCAGCCACTCTGGAAAACTGTGTGGAGGTTCCTCAAAGAGTTAAAAATAGATCTGCCCTACGACCCAGCAATTGCACTGTTGGGGATTTACCCCAAAGATTCAGGTGCAATGAAACGCCGGGACACCTTCACCCCGATGTTTCTAGCAGCAATGTCCACAATAGCCAAACTGTGGTAGGAACCTCGGTGTCCATCGAAAGATGAATGGATAAAGAAGATGTGGTTTATGTATACAATGGAATATTACTCAGCCATTAGAAACGACAAATACCCAGCATTTGCATCGACGTGGATGGAACTGGAGGGTATTATGCTGAGTGAAGTAAGTCAGTCGGAGAAGGACAAACATTATATGGTCTCATTCATTTGGGGAATATAAATAATAGTGAAAGGGAATATAGGGGAAGGGAGAAGAAATGTGTGGGAAATATCAGAAAGGGAGACAGAACATAAAGACTCCTAACTCTGGGAAACGAATTGGGAGTGGTGGAAGGGGAGGAGGGAGGGGGATGGGGGTGAGTGGGTGACGGGCACTGAGGGGGACACTTGACAGGATGAGCACTGGGTGTTATTCTGTATGGTGGTAAATTGAACACCAATAAAAATTATTTTATTAAAAAAATATATATAAGGGAGGGAGACAGTGGGTGGAGATTTGGATATTACAAAATTAGCCCATGTTTGATCACTATCGAAGCTAAGTAATGGGTACATGAGAGATCATAATATAATTATTTCCACTTTTGCATATGATTGACATCCTCCATGATAATTTTTAAAATAATATTTAAAAAAAATTTAACAATCTAGCTCTTCAGCAAACATATTTGGTTATCTATTTACAGTGATTTAATGCCCTAAGGATACTTTTCTTCTATCTGAATCAAAGCTTATAGACATCAAATGCTAATGAATTACTTTCAGCACTATACATCTAACAACTTGTTAATAAATTCAGAATTTCATCACAACTCACCTCAAATCTTGGGTCTTTAGCAGAGGAGTTTTGGTCTTGCAAGTATTCATGTAAATTATTTTAGCCAGTGAGTTGTGCAGCTCTTTTGTAGCAGGTGAACTAAATGTTTAGATAGGAGTTTCTACTGATATACATTTATGGAATCAATGAAGAGTCATCTTTGACTGTGGGATAATGATAATTAAGACATTATCCTCATTCCTCTGCCAGCTTATAACATAGAAATGAAAACAAGAAATATACACAAATTGTCAGAAAACAAAGCAGTTAGTATGAAGAATAAACCAGATATTTGTATACACTACAAAGCGATCAACACCATAAAATTGAGCTACTTAACCCATGTCGCCCACCTTCCCAACCACTTTTTCTTCTGGTAAGCAGCAATCTGCTTTCTGTATGAATTTGGTTTTGTTTAGTTTTGTTTGTTCATTTATTTTGTATTTAGATCCCACATGTAAGTGAAATTATACAGTATTTGCCTTTCTTTATTTGACTTTTTTCACTTATTTCCCTTAATATAATATAATATTAATATAATACCCTCAAGGTCCATCCATGTTTTCACAAATGGCAAGATCTCATTCTTTTTTTATGGCTGAATATTATATATACATATATATATCACATTTTCTTTATATATTCATCTGTTTATGAACACTCACATTGTGTTCATTCTTGGCTATTGTAAATAATGCTGCAATGAACACATGGGTGCAAATATCCTTTTGAATTACTGGTTTTGTATTCTTCTTATAAATACACAGAATAATATATCTGGATCATATGGTAGTTCCATTTTAATTTTTGAGGCGACTTCATGTTTTCCATAGTAGCTGCACTGATTGACATTTCTAGCAACAGTGTAAAAGGTCACCCTTTTCTCCACATCTTCCCTAGCACTTGTTAATTCTTGTTGTTTTGATAATAACCATTTTACCAAGTGTAGGGTAATACCTCATTTTGATTTTTTTTTTTTTTTTTTATTTATTTACGATAGTCACACACAGAGAGAGAGAGAGGCAGAGACACAGGCAGAGGGAGAAGCAGGCTCCCTGCACCGGGAGCCCGACGTGGGATTCGATCCCGAGTCTCCAGGATCGCGCCCTGGGCCAAAGGCAGGCGCCAAACCGCTGCGCCACCCAGGGATCCCCTCATTTTGATTTTGATTTGCATTTCCCTGATAATCAATGATGTGGAACGGTTTTTTTGAACATCTTTTCATGTTTTCGTTGGTCATCTGTATGTCTTTGGAAAAATAGCTATTCAGATCCTCTGCCTATTTTCAAATTAGGTTGGCTTTGTTATTGAGTTGTATGAGTTTATACATATTTATATATAGTATATTAATCCCTTATTGGATATATGATTTGCAAACATCTTCTCCCGTTCAGTAGGTTGTCTTTTTGTTTCATTGATGATTTTCTTTGCTGTGAAAAAGCTTTTTAGTTTGATGCAGTCCCATTTGCTTATTTTTGCTTTTGTTTCCCTGCTTGTGGAGTCAGATAAAAAAAAATCTCTAAGAACAATGTCAAGAACCTTACTGCCTTGTGTTTTCTTTCTTATTTGAGTTAATTATTGTATACAGTGTAAGATAGTTGTCCAGTCACATTTTTTGCATGTGCCTGCCCAGTTTTCTGGCACCATTTATTTTAATTTTATTTTTTTAAGTTTTTATTTAAAATCCAATTAGTTAACATGCAATGTAATATTAGTTTCAGGTATAGAAGCTAGTAATCCATCACATACTTACACCACCCAGTGCTCATCACAAGGGCCCTTCTTACTCCCCATCACCTATTTTACCCACTCCACCTTTTGCCCCCGTAAAAACCAGTTTGTTCTCTGTAACTAAGAGTCTGTTTCTTGGTTTGCCTCTCTCTCTTTTTTCCCCATTGCTCATTTGTTTTTCTTCTTAAAATCCACATATGAGTGAAATCATATGATATTTGTCTTTCTCTGACTGACTTATTTTGCTTAGCATAATAATCTCTAGCTCAATTGACATCATTGCAAATTGGCAATTTCATTATTTTTTTTTGGTCCAGGACCATTTATTGAAGACACTATCTTTTCCCTATTGTGTATTCTTATCGGTATCATGAATTAATTGACCATGTATCCATGACTTTATTTTTGGGCTCTCTATTGACCCATGTGTCTGTTTCTATGTCGAAACCATACTGTTTTCATTTATAATTGCTTTGTAGTATAGACTGAAATCAGGAGTGTGATATCTCCATGTTTGTTTCTTCCTTCTCAAGACTGCTTTGGTTATTTGGGGCCTTTTGTAGCTTGACACAAATTTTGCAATTACTAGTACTAGTTCTGTGAAAAAATGCCATTGGTATTTTGATAGGGATTGCAATTAAAACAGATTGCTTCAGGTCGTATGGACATTTTAACATTAATTCTTCTAATCTATGAGCATGGAATATCATTCCATTTATTTGTGTCTTCTTCAATATTCTCATTAGTGTTTTATATTTTCTTTTTAAATTATTTATTATTTTTATTTTTTATTTTTTTATTGGAGTTCAATTTGCCAACATATAACATAACACCAAGTGCTCATCCCTACAAGTGCCCCGCTCAGTGCCCGACACCCAGTCACCCCATCGCCCAGCCCACCTCCCCTTCCACTACCACGTATTCGTTTCCTAGAGTTAGGAGTCTCTCATGTTCTGTCATCCTCACTGATATTTCCCACTCATTTTCTCTCCTTTCCCCTGTATTCCCATTCACTATTTTTTATATTCCCCAAATGAATGAGAACATATAATGTTAGTCCTTCTCCAATTGACTTATTTCACTCAGCATAATACCCTCCAGTTCCCTCCACATCGAAACAAATGGTGGGTATTTGTGGTTTCTAATGGCTGAGTAATATTCCATTGTATACATAAACCACAGCTTCTTTATCCATTCATCTTTCTATGGGCACCGAGGCTCCTTCCACAGTTTGACTATTGTGGTCATTGCTTCTATAAACATTGGGGTGCAGGTGTCCTTCCATTTCACTGCATCTGTATCTTTGGGGTAAATCCCCAGTAGTGCAATTACTGGGTCAGAGGGAAGCTCTATTTTTAACTCTTTGAGGACCCTCCACACAGTTTCCTAAAGTGGCTGTACCACTTCACATTCCCACCAACAATGCAAGAGGGTTCCCCTTTCTCCACATCCTCTCCAACATTTGTTGTTTCCTGCCTTGTTAATTTTCCCCATTAACACTGGTGTGAGGTGGTATCTCATTGTGGTTTTGATTTGTATTTCCCTGATGGCCAGTGATGCAGAGCATTTTCTTTTTTTTTAAGATTTTATTTATTTATTCATGACAGAGAGAGAGAGAGAGAGAGAGGCAGAGACACAGGCAGAGAGAGAAGCAGGCTCCATGCAGGGAGCCTGACATGGGACTCGATCCTGGGACTCCAGGATCATGCCCTGGGCTGAAGGCAGGCGCTAAACCACTGAACCACTGGGGCTGCCCCAGAGCATTTTCTCATGTGCCTGTTGGCCATGTCTATGTCTTCCTCTGTGAACTTTCTGTTCATATCTTTTACCCATTTCATGGCTGGATTGTTTCTTTGCTGTTGAGTTTAATAAGTTCTTTATACATCTTGGATACTAGCCCTTTATCTGAGAGGTCATTTGTAAATAACTTCTCCCATTCTGTAGGCTGTCTTTTAGTTTTGTTGACTTTTTCTTTTGCTGTGCAGAAGCTTCTTATCTTAATGAAGTCCCAGAAATTCATTTTTGCTTTTGTTTCCGTTGCCTTCATGGATGTATCTTGCAAGAAGTTGCTGAGGCCAAGTTCAAAAAGGGTGTTGCCTGTGTTCTCCTCTAGGATTTTGATGGATTCTTCTCTCACATTTAGATCGTTCATCCACTTTGAGTGTTTTCTTTGTGTATGGTGTAAAAGAATGGTGTAGTTTCCTTGTTCTGCATGTGGCTGTCCAATTTTCCCGACACCATTTACTGAATAGACTGTCTTTTTTCCAGTAGATAGTCTTTCCTGCTTTGTCGAATATTAGTTGACCATAGAGTTGAGGGCGCATTTCTGGATTCTCTATTCTGTTCCATTGATCTATGTGCCTGTTTTTGTGCCAGTACCACACTGTCTTAATGACCACAGCTTTGTAGTACAACCCGAAATCTGGCATTGTGATGCCCCCAGCTATGGTTTTCTTATCCTGCCACACTGTCCTGCCACACTGCCGAATTGCTGTAGGAGTTCTAGCAATCTTGGGGTGGAGTCTTTTGGGTTCTCTATGTACAGTATCATGTCTTCTGCAAAGAAGAAGAGTTTGACTTCTTCTTTGCCAATTTGAATGTCTTCTATTTCTTTTTGTTGTCTGATTGCTGAGGCTAGGACTTCTAGTACTATATTAAACAGCAGTGGTGAGAGTGGACATCCCTGTCTTGTTCCTGATCTTAGGGGAAAGGCTCCCAGTGTTTCCCCACTGAGAATGATATTTGCTGTGGGCTTTTCATAGATGGCTTTTAAGGTGCTGAGGAATGTTTCCTCTATCCTTACATTCTGAAGACTTTTGATCAGGAATGGATGCTGTATTTTGTCAAATGCTTTCTCTGCATCTACTGAGAGGATCATATGGTTCTCGATTTTTCTCTTGTTGATATGATATATAATATTGATTGCTTTACGAGTGTTGAACCAGCCTTGCATCCAGGGGATAAATCCCACTTGGTCATGGTGAATAATCTTCTTAATGTACTGTTGGATCCTATTGGCTAGGATCTTGGTGAGAATTTTTGCATCTGTGTTCATCAGGGATATTGGTCTATAATTCTCCTTTTTGGCGGGGTCTTTGTCTGGTTTTGGAATTAAGGTGATGCTGGCCTCATAGAACTAGTTTAGAAGTATTCCATCTCTTTCTAACTTTCGGAACAGCTTTAGCAGTATAGGTATTGTTTCTTCTTTAAACGTTTGATAGAATTCCCCTGGGAAGCCATCTGGCCCTGGACTTTTGTGTCTTGGGAGGTTTTTGATGACTGCTTCAATTTCCTCCCTGGTTATCGGCCTGTTCAGGTTTTCTATTTCCTCCTGTTCCAGTTTTGGTAATTTGTGGTTTTCCAGAAATGCATCCATTTCTTCTAGATTGCCTAATTTATTGGCGTATATCTGCTCATAATATGTTTTTAAAGTTGTTTGTATTTCCTTGGTATTGGTGGTGATCTCTCCTTTTTCATTCATGATTTTATTAGAGTCTTTTCTCTTTTGTTTTTAATAAGGTTGGCTCATGGTTTATCTATCTTATGAATTCTTTCAAAGAACCAACTCCTGCTTTTGTTGATCGGTTCTACAGTTCTTTTGGTCTCTATTTCATTGAGTTCTGCTCGAATATTTATTAACTGTCTTCTTCTGCTGGGGGTAGGGTTTTTTGTTTTGTTTTGTTTGTTTGTTTGTTTGTTTCTGTTCTTTCTCCAGTTCCTTTAGGTGCAAGGTTAGCTTGTGTATTTGAGTGTTTCCCGGTTTCTTGAGGGATGCTTGTATTGTGATGTATTTCCCTCTCAGGACTGCTTTTGCTGTATCCCAATTATTTTGAATGGTTGTATCTTCATTCTCATTAGTTTCCATGAATCTTTTTAATTCTTTTCTAATTTCCTGGTTGACCCTTTCATCTTTTAGCAGGATGGTCCTTAACCTCCACGTGTTGAATTTCTTCCAAATTTCTTCTATGATTGAGTTATGGTCTGAAAATATGCAGGGGACGATCTCAATCTTTTGCTATCAGTTGAGACCTGTTTTGTGACCCAGTATGTGGTCTATTCTGGAGACAGTTCCATGTGCACCTGAGAAGAATGTGTATTCAATTGTGTTTGGATGTAAAGTTCTGTAAATATCCCTGAAATCCATCTGGTCCAGTGTATCATTTAAAGCTCTTGTTTCTTTGGAAATGTTGTGCTTAGAATATCTGTCATTTGCAGAAAGTGCCATGTTGAAGTTTCCCAGTATAAGTGTATTATTATTGAAGTATGTCTTAACTTCGGTTATTAATTGATTGATATACTCCCAGCTCCCACTTAGGGGCATAAATATTCATGATTGTTAGTTCCTCTTGTTGGATAGATCCTTTATGTATGATATAGTGTCCCTCTTCATTTTTACTACAGAGTTTGGGATAAACTTTAATTTATCCTATATGAGGATTGCTACCCCTGCTTTCTTTTGAGGACCTTTTGAATGGTAAATGGTTCTCCACCCTTTCATTGTCAGGCTGTAGGTGTCCTTAGGTCTAAAATGAGTCTCTTGTAGACAGCAAATAGATGGGTCTTGCTTTTTAATCCAGTCTGAAACCCTGCGCCTTTTCAAGGGATCATTAAGCCCATTCACGTTCAGAGTTCCTATTGAAAGATATGGATTTAGTGTCATCATAGTACCTATTCAGTCCCTGTTTTTGTGGATTGTTTCTTTGGACTTCCTCTTTCTTTTACAGAGTCCCCCTTAATATTTCTTGCAGAGCTGGTTTGGTGGTCACATATTCTTCCAGTTCCTGCCTATCTTGGAAGCTCTTTATCTCTCCTTCTATTCTGAATGAGAGCCTTGCTGGATAGAATATTCTTGGCTGCATGTTCATCTCCTTTAGGACCCTGAATATATCCTGCCAGCCCTTTCTGGCCTGCCAGGTCTCTGTGGAGAGGTCTGCTGTTAATCTAATACTTTTCCCCATATAAGTTAGGGATCTCTTGTCTCTTGATGTTTTAAGGATCTTTATCCTTGGAATTTGCAAGTTTCACTATGAGTTGTCAGGATGTTGAATGGTTTTTATTGATTTTAGGGGAGAATCTCTCTATCTCCTGGATCTGAATGCCTGTTTCCTTCCCCAAGTTAGGGAAGTTCTCAGCTATGATTTGTTCAAATACATTTTCCGGTCCTCTGTCCCTTTTGGCACCCTCTGGAACCCCAATTAAATGTGGTTTTTTTTCCTTCTGAGGCTGTCATTTATTTCCCTTAACCTTTCCTCTTGATATTTTAATTGTTTTTCTCTTTTTTCCTCAGCTTCCTTCCTTGCCATCAACTTGCCTTCTTTGTCACTCATTCTTCTACCTCATTAACCCTCGTCACTTGGACCTCCAGTTTGGATTACATCTCATTTAATTGATTTAATTTCAGCCTCATTAGATCTAAATTCTGCAGTCATGAAGTCTCTTGAATCCTTTATGCTTTTTTCCAGAGCCACCAGTAGCTTTATAATAGTGCTTCTGAATTGGCTTTCTGACATCGAATCGTAATCCAAATTCTGTAACTCTGTGGGAGAGAGTACTATTTCTGATTCTTTCTTTTATGGTGAGTTCTTCTTTCTAGTCATTTTGCTCAGTGCAGAGTGGCTAAAAACAAGTTGTACTGGAAAAAGGAAAGAAAAGAAGAGAAAAAAAGTTAAAAAAAAAAAAACACAAAAAAACAAGGAGGGGTATCCTCTGATTCTATATACTGTAAATCCCTCCACTCCCCTGGAGCTTTCCAGTGCTGCTTGGTCAGAACTTGCACTTCCCCTGCCCTTCCAGCTGGTCTTCTGGGAGCGGGGCTGCTGTGCTGACTGTCAGGTGTGTGCACCTGGGGGAGCTGCCCTGCCTCCTGCCAGGTGTCAGGCTCAGTGAGAGCTGTTTACCCAGTGAGGCCCCTGTTCCCTGGTGGCCCCGCTCTGTCCCAGGCACAAGGTGACACAGGGAGGAACAACCACACTGGCGGCGGCCAGCTCTCCAGCTCTGGAGTCAGCTCCCACAGTAACTCCCGCAGCTCGCAGTCCACACTGGCCTAGATGCTCTGGGGGCAGGGGGTGCTGACCTGCACAGCTCGGGGTGGGACAGCAGGAGCGTCCTCACTGTCCTGTGTCCTCCTGGCCTCCCCCTGTCCCGGGGGGAGCGCCGGATCCTGGGCTGTGTCCCATGATGCCCTGGGCTCCGGGGCCTGCGCCACTGAAATCGGCTCTGGGGGCCACGCAGCCCCCTCCACACAGAGCCGCCACCTGAGCTGCTCCCAAGGCCCTGCTGGGTGCACACTCCAGCCCTTTAGGGAGCTGGGCCCATGGGGTGTGGCGCCCTCTTCCTGGGGGGGGGGCACTTACTCTGTTAGTGACCTGGGGAACCTGGGGGCTCCACTGTCCCTCCTGGGGTCCTTCCCAAGTTCCCTGCGAGCACCTTTCCATCCGGGAAGATTGTTAAAGTTCCTGCATCTCCAGGGCTGGGCTTTCCTGTCCTGGGGGCTCTTGTTTCCTGGCCTTAGCCCGGCTCCTTGTGGGGGGCCCCTCCCCAACTGGATTCTTTTTTATTTATTTTTTTTCCGTCTTCCTCCCTTGTTAGAAGTGCAAACTTTTCTCTCTGTAGCATTCTAGCTGTTCTCTCTTTAAATCTCAAGCCAAATTCGTAGGTTTTCAGTATGATTTTAAAGTTACCTAGGTTAGTTGGTGGGTATGGGTGATTTGGGGACCCTAGTCTTCCACCATCTTGCCCCACCCCACTTGTGTTTTACATTTTCCAGTATACAGGTCTTTCATCTCCTTGGTTACATTTATTCTTAGGTATTTTATTCTTGGTGATACCATTGTAAATGGGATTGTTACCTGTAATTTCTCTTTCTGACAGTTTATTATCAGTATGCTGAAATGCAATAGATTTCCATATATTAATTTTGTATCCTGAAACTTTACTAAATTCATTTATTAGTTCTAAAAGTTTTTTGGTCGAGTCTTTAGGTTTTTGTATATATAGTATCACATCATCTGAAATAGCAATGATTTTACTTCTTTCTTTTTATTCGGATGACTTTTTTTCTTGCTAGACCACACACTGCCCCTCTACCCATCTCAATGTGGTCCTTTTACCCTTTGTTGTGGAAGCACTGGTCAACTAGCTTTTAGGTCATTTTTAGAGGTAATTGTTCCATATGTAGCTGTAGATTTGTTGTGTTCATAGGAGGAGGTGAGCTGAGAATCTTTCTATGCCACCATCTTGAAGCCTCCTCTGAAGGTAGGGGTGAAGATTTTACACTAAATTACTATCTGCATTTTGATTAGGGAACTGTAGTTAAGAAGTGAAAAAGAAGATAGGAACTGTAAGTAATAACTGATCATACAACCCCAAACCACCTGGAAGAATTTTTCTAATGTGTTTCAAGCTTCAGTAGTTAGCAAATCAGTATCCCTCTCCCTCTTCTGTCTTCACTGAGATAGAGAAAAATGGGCAGAAGTGTTAAACCTTGATATCTTAAGACTAAATCTCCATGACACATGGATTTTTCTTATAACCTCATTTACTTCTTAAGAGGCCAGTCCTTGTTTTGAGCACTCTTTCCCCTCAGAGTACCCTGGGAAACTTCTTGTACCAGGAAAATAAATCTAGCCTACTAGTTACCAACTCAACATTCCAGCTTTAGTGTTTTGGATTTGGCTCTAAGAACAAATAAATCTTCCTTCCTATTGCCACCACTTCAAGGCCCAGACCAACTGGAAAAGGCCTAGGCAGAGACAATAAGGACAGGCATTCAGGGATCAAATGAGATCACGTATTAAAATTTGTTTCAAAAAGTATAAAGTACCTTACAAAGTAATTGATTTCTGTAATGGACACAGATTCTTCTAGGTAACACTGAAGATAGGCTAACTAGCACATATTCATGTTAGATACATTATAAGTCAAACAGGTAAGAATTTAGTTGAACATGTATGTACTTAGGTTTTCATAACTCATTCTTATTACAAAATCGCAAAAAATCAAGACCAGCTCATTATACTCAAGCATGGTCTGTGGACCAACAATATTGGCATCACCTTGGATCTTGTTATAAATGCAGAATTACAGTCCCCACTTCAGATCTACTACATTAAAGTTCCAGGAGTACTGCTTAGCCTAGTAGATATCTTTAGAGACCATCTGTCATATTGCTTCTTAAACTTTAATGTGTACAAGGACTACCTGTGTACTTATAAAAGTTCAGTTACTTATTCCACAGTAGGTCTAGAGTAAGGACTGGCATTTCTCATAGGAGCATTATTAAATATTTAAGAAAATATTTTATGTCAGATAACACTACAGAGTAAAAACACCTTCAAATCACTACCTTGCTGAAAGGTAGCTTTTTTTTAAACCCTGGAGTAAGTTTGCTGTTGGGAGGTGCTTGAGAGAAACCACTCAGGAAACCTTCCAATGACCATTCTCTATGACCAAATTTGACCTGACACATAGGCAGATAGGTATAATTTGGGGCCCCTTAAGATACCCCAAGTAAAGCGCAAATCAAAACCACCATGGTATCCCCTTACACCTGTCAGAATGGCTAAAATCAAAAAGAGAAGAAATAACAAGTGTTGGTAAAGATGTAGAGAAAAAAGAATCCTTGTGCACTGTTGGTGGGAATGTAAATTGGTGCAGCCACTGTGGAAAATGGTACAGTGGTTTCTCAAAAAATTAAAAATAGAAATACCTTATGATCCAATAATTCCACTAGTGGGTATCTACATCCCCAAAACAAAAACACTAATTTGAAAAGGTATATGCATCCCTATGTTCATTGCAGTATTATTTACAATAGCCAAGATATGGAAGCAAACTAAGTGTCCATTGATAGAAGATATGGTGTGTGTGTGTGTGTATATATACATACACACACAATGGAATATTACAGAGTCATAAAAAGGATGAGATTGTGCTGCTAGTGACAACATAGATAGACCTAGAGGGTATTATGCTAAGTGAAATAAGTCAGATTGAGAAAGATGAATACCATATGATATTACTTATATGTGGAATCTAAAAAAACCCAAAATGAATAAACAAACAAAAAAGCAGAATCAGACCTATAAACCCAGAGAACTGATGGTTACCAGAAGGGAGGAGGTGGGAGAATGAGCAAAATAGGTGAAGAGGAGTGGGGTATATAGCCTTCCAGCTATAGAATGAATAAGTCATGGGGATGAAAGGCACAGCACAGGGAATATAGCTAATGATATTGTAATAGTGTTGTATGATGATTGATGGGAGCTACACTTGTGGTGAGCAGACCATAATGTACAGACTTGTTGATCTCTGTGCTATATACCTAAAACTAATGTAACATTGTGTATTAACTATGCTCAATTTTTAAAAATATTTTTTAAGATTTTATTTATTTATTTGGGTATGCAAGAGAGAGAGCACAAGCAGAGGAGGAACAGAGAGAGGGGGACAAGCAGACTCCCAGCTAAGTGTAGAGCCTGATGAAGGGCTTGATCTCAGGACCCTGAGATCACGACCTGAGCCAAAATCAAGAGTCAGATGCTTAACCAACTGAGCCCCAAATAAAATTTTTAATTAAATTAAATTTTTCATTAAAACTTGTAAAAAATACCCCACGTAGCATACAATTTTCTGTCCATTCAGTTTACTTACTCATAGTTTTACCAATAGGAATAACAGAGCCCAAAGGGGGGAAAAATCTGATTTGGGTGCTTAGGCAGACAAAAGTGTAATTAGCTGATGGACCACTGGCTGGAGCTCAAACCTTTAACATTGTCATGCTTTTTAGAATATTCTAACTGTGCCTTTTTAATTTCCTTTATCATAAATGTTCTTGGAAGAGTTCCAAAAATATTTAAGAACACTGGATACCAAAGTAAAACATAATGTACTATATGGATAAAATGCTGACAGCAGGAGTAATTGGAGACCTAACCTTTCAAAATTTAGAATTAAGTTTTCTCCTCATCCAAGGTGGCCACACTGTCACTTTGGGTAGATCAGAGGCCAATAGCAAGATAAGACCTCTCTATAATACAAAGCTCCCGGTAAGAAGTAAGAGAAGCCTAATTATTTGGTCCATGTTTTATTAATGTTATAAAACTAAGGCTATCAATTTTCATAAATGTCTCCAAACAAACTGAAGAGTCGTCAGCAAATGACATCAAATCATGGAATAGGTAGATTTTTACCATCTACCAAAGTAACACAAATACACATCTAAGTAAGTAGGCAGCATATGCAGATAGCTAAAGATTTTACCATTTCTAAGATAAATCTATTCTATTCTGTGCTGCTAGTGTTGTTACATTCTAAACTTACATACCATAGCTCACAGTGGAATGAGACAAACCATATCCTCCAAAATTAGCTATTGCAGAGATCCAAGAGAACAGATCACCCTTCTGAATGTTAGTTCATGACACTTTCGAAAAATTAAAGATGTCAGTAGGCTTTAAAAAATTGTGATTAATGCAAATGGGTATGAGGTTTCTGGGGTGGTAGTGATGAAAATGCTCTAAATTTTATTGTGGTGTTGATCTCACAACTTTTGAATATACTAAAATCCATAGAATGGTATGCTTAAAATAGGTGAATTACATGATATGTGACCTATTTCTCAATAAAGCTGTCTTTTATAAAATATTGTTACTCAAACATCTTCAATAATTCATCTATATATACAGTGCCACAATTTCAAAGTTCCTAAAAAATTTCATCTTTCCTTAGCCATATTTTGAAGGTAATTGAGGATAAAAAATATTATGTCTTATACCTTATTTCAAAGATAATTTAAATATGTTGAAATTAACTTTGAGAAAACTCATTAGAATATAAAATCGACACAAGAATAGATCCACTAGGATTTATAGCCCCAGAAATAAGTCACAAGTTTTAAAGCAGTTCAGCTGAAACTGACCCAGAAATCAGAACTATTAGTCAGAATTTTGAAAGTTATTTTTATAGATCATAGAATATTAAAGTTTAGAAGGACCTTAAAGAAAGCCTAATCTAATCCCCTCATTTTCCAATGAGAAAACTTAGAGGAGAAGAAATAGAAGTGACTCATTAAAAGAGACACATAAATTCAACCACAGAATAATACTAGAATCTCTTGACTTTGATCTGCGGCTCCTGCTAAAGAGTTCAATCCCAGCAACACAGTGAATTCAAACCAAAGATGGAGTTCCTGCCCATGACTCGAATCTTATCTCGTGTTCTCTTGCTCACAATTCTCCAGAACCTACAGCCTCCATTCTGTTGCTCTTACATACCATAGGACTTTTATCATGTTCCCTCTGTCTAGAATGCTCTTTCTCATTTTTGTTTTTGTTTCCACTTTTTATTTAAATTCTACTGTTAACATACAGTGCAATATTAGTTTCAGGAGTAGAATTTAGTGATGCATCATTTACATACAACACCCAGTGCTCATCACAAGTGCCCTCCTTAATGCTCGTCACACATTTAGCCCCCTCCCCCACCCACCTCCCCTTCAGCAATCTTCAATTTGTTCTCTATAGTTAAGAGTCTGTTTTCTGGTTTGTCTCTCTCTCTATCTCCCCCAGGTTCATCTGTTCTGTTTCTTAAACATATGAGTAAAATCATATGGTATTTGTCTTGCTCTGACCAACTTATTTTGCTTAGCATCATACTCTTTAGCCCCATTCATATCATTGCAAATGGCAATATTTCATTCTTTTTGATGGCTGAGTAATATTCTATTATATATACCACCTCTTCATTTTCCACTCATCAGTTGATGGACATTTGGACTCTTTCCATAATTTGGCTATTGTTAATAATGCTGCTATAAACATTGGGGTGCATGTTTCCCTTTGAAGTGGTATTTTTGTATTTTGGATCAATACCTAGTAGTGCAATTGCCAGGTCATAGGGTAATTCTACTTTTAACTTTTTGAGGAACCTCCATACTGTTTTTCAGAGAGACTGCACCAGTTCACATTCCCACCAACAGTGTAAGAGGGTTCCCCTTTCTCCACATCCTCACCAACATCTGTTGATTCCTGTATTGTTAATTTTAGCCATTCTGACAGGTGTGAAGTGGTATTCCATCCTAGTTTTGACTGGTATTTTTCTGATGATGAGTGATGTTGAGCATCTTTTCACATGTGTGTTAGCCATCTGGATGTCTTCTTTGGAAAAGTATCTACTCATGTTTTCTGCCCATTATCTTAACTATATTATTTGTTTTAGGGTTATTGACTTTGATTAGTTCTTTATAAATTTTGGATACTAACCCTTTATCAGATAAGACATTTGCGAATATCTTCTCCCATTCTGTAGGTTGCCTTTTAGTTTTGCTGATTGTTTCCTTTGCCGTGCAGAAGGTTTTGTCTTGATGAAGTCCTAGTAGTTCATTTTTGCTTTTTTTCCCCTTGCCTCCAGAGACACGTCTGGTTAAGAAGTTACTACAACCAAGGTCAGAGAAGTTGCTGCCTCTGTTCTCCTGTAGGATTTTAGAATGCTCTTTCTCCAGATGAATCTTTGCATGACTGGCTCCTACCTATCCCACAGATCTGTTTAAGGGAAAATTCTTTATTGTTTTTAAAGATTTATTTATTTGAGAGAGAGCGCATTTGCACAGGGGCAGGGGGAGAGGGAAAATGAGAATCTCAAGCAGACTCCCCACTGAGCATGGAGCCCCACGTGGGATTCAGTCGCAGGACCCTGAGATCATGACCCTAACATCATGACCTGAGCTGAAACCAAGAGTCAGACGACTTGGGCTCCCCTAAGTGACAATTCTTCAGAGAGGAATTTCGTAAATACCCTATTTAAAGTAGCCATCTTCCATCACCACTAGCCAATCTTTCTCCATCAAGTGCTGACCTATTTCTTTTCATGGTTCTTGTCATCATTGTCAAGTTACACTTGTCTGTGCTTTTTAAAAATTAATATAGCTTTCTCTCAGCAGACTATAGCTTTATCAGAGCAGAGTTCCTTCACAAATCAGCAGCTCGATATATACATGTCAAAGGAACAAATAAATTTCTGAAGTACTTCCTGAGCAGATTTCTTATTGCCTGATGTCTAAATTCTGAAATGCCTGATTTCCATTTCCCAGGAACCAGGAATAGCCTTGCTAGTACGTGAGTCATAAGTACCAGAGCTAGATCAGGTTGTCCTACCTAAAGTATCCCAAAATAAAAGATTCAGAGAGGTAAGCTGAAGGTCCTTAGAGAATCAAATGTGATACATAGTGGTTAGTTGAAGTTGACAAGTCCATTTTTGAGGCTGGTCAGGAACAGCCTCAAAAATGGGAAACCCAGTCATGAATCAGCAATAGTGCCATAGGAATGGAAAGACAGAAAAATCCAGAGAGATGCATGGTAATTCCTATGTGGATGCTGAACATGGGCCTTAACATTATTGGTTTGGGAGCGTATGATGTAGAAGTGGGAATGACTGAATTAAAGCTATAGGGTCAGGACTAAAATGAACCACTATTTTATTTTTTAAAGATTTTATTTATTTATCAGAGACAGAGCATGAGTAGGAGGGAGAGGGAGAAGCAGGCTCCCCACTGAGTAGGGAGCCCAATGCAGGGCTTGATCCCAGGACCCGGAGATCATGACATGCGCTGAAGGCAGATGCTTAACCAACTGTACCACCCAGGCATCCCTGAGCCCTAATTTTAAAAGGCTAATTTGCTCCCTCCCAATTCCCACAGTGGATTAGTAGTGGTTATATTAAAGTTAAGGACAGTAGTTAGGGTCACTTTACATTTGGCACCAGTTTGACAATAAAAGTCATATAAGGAGAGATACTATATTTTATTCATCACTGCCTGTGGCACTGTGCTATGCACATATTAAATGCTGAATAAATATTTGCTAATTGAATAAATAATTGCATGAATGGACTGCTATTCATAAGGAGCAATCAAGACAGTACTCTAAATTGTGCATGGGGAAGATACAAATTGTAAATTGACTCAATCTTTGAAGTGACCTTTCTTTCTTTAAAGGTCAAGTTATACTCTATAGTATATTTGGCTGCTGCATGCTAGCTGTGACTCACTCCTTGGCCTGTGCCATCTTTGGGTGTCTGCCTTCCTTTTCCATGAGAGACTCGTTCAATCTTTCTATCCAGTTTTCTAAGAGGGTGTGGGACTTCCTCACTCAAAAGTATGCTGCTTCCTGAAGAAGGCACAGAGAACTATATAAATTATCCATAGACTTAACTAAGCTATGAAAGTAAACACTGGTTGTCCTTAAGCACAGTGAATACCAAATTTGAAATAACATATAACCCTTTAAAAGTGTGTCTGTGTTAGAATGATGAATATTTTCTCTCTCTCTCTCCCTCTCTCTCTCTGCTTCTGTGTGTGTGTGTGTGTGTGTGTGTGTCTCTTTCTTGAAGCTCTTGAAGAGAAATACCTAGCAAGAAGTTACTGTCCCTTGGAATCTGTGACAGAGCTCAATTGTTTTTACTTACTCCCAGAGCTGGGAGAAATATGAAAACACTAGCCTTCAATCTGTTTTCTTAAGATAGATTAGGTGTGATTCTCTTCATTTTCATTATCCAAACATATTTTTGGAATACGCTCCGAAGAACTGACAACTTACACTCTTTACAGACGGCTCAAACAGCCCCTGCAGACCTCAAGAGCCATTAAAAGGCCCAGTGCCCTGGTAAATACCATGGAGAGAAATAACTAGTATGTGAGAAAGGAGAAGGAGAGATGATATATATTTATTGACCAGCTATTAGGAGAAAGTTTCACATGTATTATCTCAGTTAATCTTCACAAATACTCAGTGCCAGGGGGGCCATGATTCCTTCCATTTTACGGAGGAGAAACTGATGTGCAGAGAAATTCGTGTGGGGCTTTGGTTTGCAGCCAAGGTAAAATAATAAGCATAGGATTTACCTGCCACTTAAAGCAACCACAAAAACAGACAAAATACATGAAGACACAGTTTCTAGGACACTGGGTATTAGTCAAGGAGGGACGATGACAAAGAAGATGGGAAAAAAATAAGGTGAACCCTGTGATTGTTCCAACTTATCATCTTAAGATATTTCTTGAGCTATGGTGCAAAGAGGGGAATTGAGGCACAGATGGTAGACTCCCTAGGTTGAAACCGATGCAGCTGGAAGTCCGGGGAGACTGACGCAGCTAAAGTTCATTGGCTAGACGACCAGAAAGGACAGAGCTTCACAGAGAGCCCTTGGAGAGCTGCAGAGAATGCCCTCACATATACAGCAGTGGTTATTGATATATGTGTGTGAAAAAAAAAAAAACTGAGGCTGGGAAAGAGGCATCTGAAAAAAATCAGAAACTGTTTGGTGCTCACACAGGGCTGGAAATAGTACCTATCCCCACCATCCAGACTGGAAAAACTCATAATTCATGAGCACTGGGCAGAGTACACAGAAGGGTCATTCCTCAGTAGTGGGAAATAAGTAGCCCTAGACTGAACACTGCTCCAGAACCACCTAACAAATCATTAAGCAAGACTCGAAAGGATAAAAATATTTCCAAGTGAATTAACTGCATCATAGAACAAGGCTCAGGAATATTTATGGAAACATGAACTATCTAGCAGCCATCAAGGTGAAATCACAATTTCTGACATCAAATCAAAGATCAGCAGCCATGCAAAGAAGCAGGAAACATGAGCTCTAATGAGGAAAATGATCAATTGAAACTGACCCAGCAGTGACACATATGTTAGAATTATCAGAGAAAGACATTAAAACATTTTTATGACTGAATTTGAGATGCTCAAAAAGTTAAGTAGAGACATAGGTGATCTTTTTAAAAGATCTGCATCAAACTTCTACAGATTAAAAACTGCAATGTGTGAAGTGAAAAGTACACTGGATGGGACTAGCAAGATGGTACATTTCAGGAGAAAGATGAGGGAATGAAAGGCATAGCAATAAAAACTCTCCAAAAGGAGATAGAATAAAAACAAGAAAAAAAAAAGAAACAGCTATGAGACAGCTCAATTGGCCTAATATACATGTTTGGAATCGGCAAAAAGTGTGGAGAGACATGAGCGGCAGAAAAAAATAATACATCAAGAAGGGGAAAGGGGCAGAAAACATTCTGAATTTGATGAAAAGTACAAATTCACAGGTACAAGAAATTCACTGAAGTCCAAGCACAAGAAACATGAAGATTACATCAAGGTACATTATGATCAAATCGCTTAAGAGTGATGATGAAGAGAAAGATCTTAAAAGTAGCCAGAGAAAAAAGGACTGTTAAATACATAATAACAAAGGTAAAGATGACAGTTTGATTTCTGGTGGGAAACAAAACAAAAAAGAAATTGTGTGGCAATATCTTCAAAGCCTTGAAAGAAAAAAAATCTGTCCACCCAGAATCCTACACCTGGCAAAAATATCTTTGAAAAAGGAAGACAAGGCAGCCCAGGTGGCCCAGTGGTTGAACGTCTGCCTTCGCCTGGGATGTGATCCTGGAGTCCCAGAATTGAGTCCCACATCGAGCTCCCTGCATGGAGCCTGCTTCTCCCTCTGCCTATGTCTCTGCCTCTCTCTCTGTGTGTGTCTCTCATGAATAAATAAATAAAATCTTTAAAAAATAAAGAAAAAAGAAGACAAATGAAGATGCTTTCAGACATTAAAAAGCTGAAATGAGTCATCACCAGGAACCCCTCACTCCAAAAAGTGTTAAGGGATCTTGTATAGGCAAAAGGAAAAGCATACCAGATGGAAATCTGAATCTATGCAAAAGAATGAAGTGACCAGACACAGTAGCTACATAAGACGAAAGAAAAAGATCTGCTCAAGATAATTGACTGTTTAGGGGCATCTGGGTGGCTCAGTCGGTTGGGCATCTGCCTTCAGCTCAAGTCACAATCTCAGGGTCCTGGGATTGAGTCCCATGTCCCACATCAGGCTCACCACTCAGCGGGGAGTCTGCCTCTCCCTCTGCCGCTCCCTTTGTATGCTCTCTCTCTCTCTCAAATTAATAAATAAAATCTTTTTTTTCAAAAAAAGATGATAGATTGTTTAAGCAAAATTACAACAATGTATCGAAGGGTTTTAAACGTACATAAAAGTAAAATGTACAGCCTCAATAACAAAAAGGCCAGAAGGGGACAAATAAATGGAGGTACACTGTTGTAAGATTTTTATTGATATATGTAAAATAGTGTGATATTCTAGAAGACAGTATCTGGTAAATCAAAGCTGTAAGCCATAAATACTAAAACAACCACTGAAATAACAAAATGAAGAGTTAATAAGCCCCAAAAAGTAGATAAAAATGAACCATGAAAAAGCATGTAATCAAAAGAGAAAGGCAGAAAAGGAGGAAAAAGAGAAAAAACAGACAGAACAAATAGAGAACAAAGAAGATGATAGACTCAAATTTGAGCCTATCAATAATCACAAACTGTAAATCATGTAACACTCCGATTTAAAGGCAGACATTGTCAGATTGGATTAAAAAGCAAGATCCAACTACATGCTGCTTACAAGAAATGCACCTTCAGGGGATCCCTGGGTGGCTCAGCAGTTTAGCGCCTGCCTTTGGCCCAGGGCGCGATCCTGGAGTCCCGGGATCGAGTCCCACGTCAGGCTCCCTGCATGGAGCCTGCTTCTCCCTCTGCCTGTGTCTCTGCCTCTCTCTCTCTCTCTCTCTCTCTCTCTCTCTCTCATAAATAAATAAATAAAATCTTAAAAAAAAACAAAAAAAAAGAAATGCACCTTCAATATAAAATTACAAATAGGTTAAAAGGATCAAAAAAATAGTCCACCCTGACATACTGTTCAAAAGAAAACTGCAGTGGCTGTATTACTCTTAGATCACAGAACAAAGAGCTTCATTTATTTGCTGAAGGGCACATACCTTACAATATTCTACCCAGGATTCAAGCCCTGATCTGTCTTATTTCAGAGACTGCTCTTAGCATCACATTATACCAGGATGCCTTTTTTTAACTGTTTCTTGGCAACTTGTATTTGAACACTCTCAAGAAAAGAATCACACGTGAGTGCGTGCACACACAGGCAGGTCCAAAGAACACCCAGTTAGGGGGTCAAAGGAAACACTTCCTCCCTAATCCTTACTGCTGCTAATTACCTGCATGAGCACGAGGGCAGTTGTTTAACCTCTTTGGGCCAAGAGGATCTCTCTCACCAAATCAGGATCTTGGATCGTATCTTTCCCAAGGACATGCGTGTATCCATTGCCACAGCCAGAACTCAATCTGGTCTAAGACCTGTCTTCCAGTCACACAAGGCTTGTGTGTCAGCAAGACATCCTGCAGGAGACTGTACTATGTAAGAGATTCTTAGGAATTCCAAACACTGGGCGTGGGGTGGGAGCTAGTGAAGCACTGGAGGGATGATGCAGGGGTCTGGAGATGTAATTGGAAAAGGCAAAGTTTATGTTCTTGGAAAGGGTCCTGCTAAGGTTGTACTGGGGCAATGCTAAATTCTGCTGTGCAGCAGGCCCAGATAATGACGCATTTCAAGTTCATTTCCTGACTCAGAGCCAGTCTCGGACTTGGATCAATGATCTCCCAACCCCCTTCAGTCCCAACAGGCATTTGAGAATGAGGCTGAGAATGTTGCAACATCCACGGAGAAAATTCAGCTACACATTGAATAACAGTCTTGAAATATGTCACTGCATCTGACTTGGGCCATTTGAGTATTTTCTGGATATTTTTGCAACAGACATCAGGCAAATTCATTCAGTGGAATATGTTTGCCTTAAACACAGACACAGAGATAGTATTTTCAAGGTTTTCCACAGAAAAGGCTGTTCAAACATAGTATTTTGAAAAATCATTAGCCCTGCCTAATGGATTCAAGTTTCTGTTCCAGGGACCACTTTTATTACATCCAACAGTACACATTTTTGTTTCTTAGTTCTGTGAACAATCCACAATACCTTTCTCTAAGGCAAATCTTACCTCGTCCATGGCTGCCTCTAGTTTTCTGGCACTGCTTCTCAAAGGTATCTATTGTTACCTGTTCCTGCTCCTGGGCTTCTCATCTTCCAACTCTCCTGAAAAAAAGAAAAGGCAGCCAAATCTATTGTTTTTACCAGTTTTTTTTCCTGGTATAACTGGCGGATAGATAGGGAGGAAAAGAAATGAGAGTATTCATTGAGCCACAGGTGCAAATCATATTAACCCGGAATAACAGCCCGACCAGGGACCTTGGAGTTTACCTGGTCCAACTCTCCTCATTGTATAGATGAAGGCCCAGAGAGGTCTTGCCCAGAGTCCCACAGTGAGTTTGTAGTTGATCTAGGACTAAAATTCGAGTTTCACAACACATCAGAAGTATATATTGATTTTCTTCAGTTCATCCTCACCAATGATACTTCATTTGTGAAATTACCTATTAGGAATTGATTCAGTGCTGCTCATTTCTACAGGCTGAGACAAGTTTGGAGAATCAGACAGCTGTGCATACATGGATGTCACAACATGAGCCCCACAATTACAAGCAACCTTTACTTTGCCCCCAAGTTTATTAATTAAGACTAGAGGACTACTAGCAAGGAGATCCTGAGGTGTGAATATCAGTGAGTCAACACAGATATTATTTTAAAGAAGTAAAAAGGATCTGTTTTGAGAAGATGCATGCACCTCCATGAAAGGTGGCATTACATTTTTCAAAATAAAATCTGAGATTGGGTCTGGCCACACTGGCAATTGACGTGCCCATTCCCCAAAAGAATAGGTAAAATTAATTGGGAAACATATGCCAAAGAAAAGTCTTATTTGGTGATTTTTAGGCTCTGGGTAACTACACACACACACACACACACACACACACACACACACACTTATTTTTGTGTGTATGTATTTGCAATTCACATTAGTGGGAAATAAGAAACCAAATGGGGTCTGCAGAACACTGCCATTTATTTAAATTTCAAAATACATGCACAGAAAGTGAGAATCAGCTTTTTACAAATACAAATAGAATGGGGCACCTGGGTGGCTTAGTTGGTTAAGGGTCTGCCTCTAGCTCACGTGGGATCAAGCCCCACATCGGGTACCCTCAACGGCGAGGAGCCTACTTCTCCCTCTCCTTCTGCCTGCCACTCCTCCTACTTGTGCTCTCTGTCAAATAAATAAATAAAATCTTTTTTAAAAACCAAATAGAATGATACAAATCAAATGCATTAGAATGGCTACCTATGGTAAAGGAAGGAGAACAAAAGTAGAAAATGGAAAAATGGAGTAAATACTCACATACATAATGCATACATGCATGCATGATACATACATGCGAGAACAGAGTCATGCAGGGACCAGTGGCTGTAACTGAGGTATGAGGAGGTCAACCTCCAGACTTTGAAGTCTACCAAAACACAACCTCTTTCTGACTCTCATTTTGGGAAAACAATCTAGTGAGGAACATTTGACTATTTATTTTGTACAAAACAAGATGACAGGTTTTGGAGACAAAATGGAAATACTTATATAGTAGGTGTATTTGTATAATTCTGGACCTATTAATTGTCTGAATTATATATGAGGGCATTACATTCCACTTGAACACGACTCTACTGTTGATCACCAATATACAAGCAAATTTTGTTAAATTTTGAAAGTTAAATCTTTAACCAGCTACATATGTGTATTTAATTTGATTGGGGAAGGAGGTTAGAAGCTTTTCTTGGTTTTGCAGTTTATGCTTTAACTAATTTTAGTCTAATTTGGTCATCTGGGTCATTGTTTTCATTTTGCTTTTTTTTTTTTCTTCCAGTTGAGTGCTTGGCCACGCTTCTGGTCCATATTGCATTAATAATGTGTTTCATTTTGAAGTTGTTAAATAGAGAACACATTTCCGTTATAAGAATGTAATGGTGTAAATTTCCATTCTGGGTCTTGAAACACATCAGAAAGTGTCTCATCATACTTTGATAATTAAAAAAGTAAACAGGTCCTTAATGGAGACAGTGCACTTCCTTTCCCATAAGGAAATGCAGCAATACATTTCTTGTTCTTATTCCAATAGGCAATGTAGTCTTCTTGGCTACCATTTGAACTCCCTGGTTAGGAGAGGACAGCGTAGAAATAGGACAAGAAGGTGGGATCTACCCTAGCTACATTTGTGCTTGTAATTAGATTTATTACGGACTCTAAGATAAGAAAGTGTACAAGAAAATGAAGTATGCATGGTGGTAACATAGTTGTTAAGCTTTGAGGTTTTGATTTCAAAAACTCTGGGCCCAATTCCAGCTCTACCACTAGGTAATTCTGGGAAGATTATCTAACTTCTCTGAGCCTCTGTACCAGTTGGATGGAGATAATGATTGTGCATGTCTCATAAAGTGGCTTTGGGATTGAGATGTCTGCATATAGCACAATTCCTGATACACCCTAAAGCCCTCAATATATGATAGCTCTTGCTAATGTAGTAGTAGTAATATTAGCAGCAGCAGTAAAGACAATGATATTATCATAAAAGTCTCTGTCATAAATCAACAAATAGGGTCAAAAATTTAACATTGTAAATTGTAGAATTGCATTATTACAAGGTTCAATGTGATGACTAGGTGATTTTAGACTGCTGGCAGGCCTTTATTTTCAGGAGTCCAGTTGCACTAGTAAAAAGTTGTCCACTCCATTTCTTTTTTTTTTTAAAAAAAAAGATTGTATTTATTTACTCATGAGAGACACAAAGAGAGAGGCAGAGACATAGGCAGAGGGAGAAGCAGGCTCCCTGTGGGGAGCCCGATGCAAGACTCCATCCCAAGACCCTGGGATCACAACCTGAGCCAAAGGTAGATGCTCAACCACTGAGCACCTCAGGTGCCCCAGTCCACTCCATTTCAATACCTTTTCTCATCTGTCAGTGCTTCTATGCTCACCTCAGAAAGCTAACGCACCCCTAATTGAGAGGAGCAGAGTGGGGTAGGGAAGTCAATCACCAATTGAATTATATTCATGGTTACCATGAGATTTTGCTGTAGTAATAGAGAAAGTAAAATGTTTTCTATTTTTTAACTGTTTTATTTTCACACTTGTGTACTTTGTTCATCTAATGTGGGTAAATATTATTTTCCTGTCTATCCATACGTAGCTACTCTATCCATTTATACCAGTGTTGTGTTCTGCTTACTGCTCCTAAGAGGGCACGGACCTTTCCATTACTTTTGATTTCTATAGCTCATCACCGACAGGCCTTAAGTGATGGTGGCAATGCCTCTCACTGCAGTCAGGAGGGCTGTTAATAAATAAGATTGTTCCTTTCTCACAGTCGGGGTCAGGGGCTATAGTTTAAAAGATATCTGTAGCTTTTTAATGCTTATAGGTTATTTGGGGTACGATTTTCTTATCCCCCAGCCACCTGCACCAGATTTATCGAGTTCATTAAGATGTTTTTCATCACCTTGGCTGGTTACATGAGTCAAAACAGAACAGAAACAAATCGACCCATGCTGTAACAGGGAGACCCCTGTGGACCTCCAGAGACAAGAAGCCTACTTTGCTTGGTCCACATTTTAGAAATAAGATAACTAGATCTCGGTTGCTCTAAAGGTCTCCATACAAACTAAATGCCCTTCTACAAAGGAGATCTCTCTAGGGCATAAATGAAGTTCTCATTTGAATGACTACCACCTCCCAGGGCAATTCAAATACACAGGAGCATAACATCTTTGCATTTAAAGGACTGACAGCATGTGTGGGTGGGTGCATAGCAATATGACCAGTTTCATGTTGAGTTCATCCCATTATTAGCAAATGTTAAAGCACTGACAGAGATAGGTGGTCCATGTGTCATGTCTTGCATTGGCTTGTGTAAAACTTCATGGCTTTAACATCATGTTACCTACTGCTTAGTTTCCATTCCTCTGTTGCTTCCATTTCCTCCTTCTAGACTCTGCTATGGAACTTGTCAGTATCTGAGTCTCTGAGCCACAGGGTGGCAAAGCTGAGTCATAGGGTCTCCATTTCACAACAGTGAGTTTAGAAGGCCAAGGTGTGACCTTACGGTGTGGAGACACATTTTTTTCATGAGGTTTGCGGAAGCATTCCCCCTGACTTATGGACCTGACACATATGTTTCTTGTACTTTTGGGCATATACCAGAGGAGATTTATTGGTTGGCTATGTAGCTTTAATGAGATGTTGAGACTTTATTTTTTTAAGGTTTTGTTTATTCATGAGAGACACAGAGAGGCAGAGACACAGGCACAAAGAGAGCAGGCTCCATCCCAGGACCCCGGGATCAGGACCTGAGCTGAAGGCAGATGCTCAACCACTAAGCCTCCCAGGCACCCCGAGATGCTGGGACTTTAAAAGGACCCCCCCCACACACACACACATACACACTCACATTTACACAAGCTTATTTAGAATCCAGCTATAATACCAGTTTGCTTTTTGGTTAAACAGACCCCTGTTGATCATGTAGGTGAGGATGGAGATATGCTTTCTTTTTATCATTTGAAAGGCTTTCTCCCAATCAAAGTATTTATAAACTATCATCACTACCAGCAGTAGTTATTGAGAGCTCTCTGGGTGAGTCATTAATCTGCAATATTTCACTTACCTCCAGCACACTACAATGATACAAAACCCAATTCTCTATAACTCACAGTCTGTGAACTCTAAGTTCCACAAGCCTGTAACATGGATACATATACTATCCATATCTGTTGCTAATTAAGTAAAAACTGAAATGCTTGGCACTGGATTCACTGAAAAACCTTCACCCATCTCCCTCTCCTTCTGTCTCTCCTTCATTCTGTGTTGAATTCGTAATGAAGTAATACACTTTTGTGCAATTTCATGTATCTACACATCCAAAGTAAAATAAAAATATTTATCATCGTAGGCACTACTAAATGATCAACACATATACATTGTATTGGCAATTTCATATTTCCTATAAGTTCATAATATAAAGCCTCTTAACTTGATTCCTTGCTATAAACTGAGCATTGTCTCTGATCATGACTGGATGTACATTATTGGGGAAGAAAAACTGAGATAAGCAGAAATGATGATATAATTCCCATCTGTAGCTATGAATTGGTAGATCTGAGTATAATTTTATTTGTGATGATAGGCATTCATGTTGCAGTTACTCTGAACAATTGAGCTGAAATATGGACAGGTGTCAAGGTCACCATGAAAAAGAGTTGGATCTGGTATGCTGTGTTGGTGTTACTAAGAGGAAGAAAGGAAAGAAAGAAGGGAAGAAAGAAGGAAAGAAGGAAAAAGGTAGAGAGGGATGGAGAAAATTGCATATCATTAATTTGGCATTTATTATCCATTGATTTATTTTAATTACTTTTTCCTTTTTTCTTGAGAAATTAATAGAATGAAAAAGTGCAAGGGGGAAATTTAACAAAAACAGGAAACCGACTACCTACAATAGGAAATTACTAACATTTTTGTCATTTTGGCCTTCTGTTTTTAAATAAAATAAGTCAAGCATCGCCAGTGAAATCAAAGCTCTTTGTCCTCATCCCAAATACTATTTCACTCCCTCCATCCACACATATGCACTCTCTAGGGGCAACCAGCAACAAGAGTTTAGTTGGTGGCCTTCCTTTGTTTTTTTATTATAATACATTTATCTGCATATACAGGTACTTACAAACGGTATCCAACAGGTTCTTG
Source organism: Canis lupus dingo (assembly GCF_003254725.2). Taxonomy (NCBI): domain Eukaryota; kingdom Metazoa; phylum Chordata; class Mammalia; order Carnivora; family Canidae; genus Canis; species Canis lupus. Next base: position 89,260,261 of record NC_064281.1, on the reverse strand, counting down.
TTTTAAAACATTTACATAAATGGTTTATACAATATATTCTGCTACCTACTTTTCTCACACAAAGTAATGAGAAACATAGAGCTCCATCATGTATTAGCTATTTTATGATATTCTATTGCTGGGGAAAAAGCAGATTATTTTTCCTTATATTTCATTTTCTACTGATGGCCATTTAGGCAACTTTGATTTTTCTATATGACATGCACTGCTTCCCTCTGCTAGAATGTAAACACCATTAGAACAGGGGTTTTTTGTCTGGTTTGTTCAATGATAGAATCCCAGTACACAGAACAGTGCCAAGTATATAGCAGGCACTCAACACATATATATCAAAAGAATAACAAAATAAATATCATTGTACATGCTTCCTCGAATGCATTGGATAAGAGCCTATCTTGGGTATATACCTTGAAACACTATAATACTCATACTTGCTGGCAATCAGTTGTATGTAATTTGAGTTTCATTAGGTGTTGCTCCTAATTAGTCTCTAAATAGGCTATGCCCATCTACCCTTTGGCAGGTATTCCCTATTCCTCACATCCTTACCAGCCTTTGGCATTATCAGATATTTTATTGATTTTTTGCGTTTCTGATTAATTCTACATAGTTTCTTTCTAAGGTTTTATTTTGTGTGGTGTTTTAACAAGATTTTATTTATTTGAGATAGAGTGAGAGCAAGAGAAAAAGACAACAAGCAGGGGGACAGGGCAGAGGGAAAGGGAGAAGCAGACTCCCCACTGAGCAGGGGTCTCAAGGTGAGGCAGGGAAGATCTTAGGACCCTGAGATCATGACCTGAGCCGAGGGCAGATGCTTAATCAACTGAGCTACCCAGGTGCCATCACATGGTTTTTTGTTTTTTTTTTTTCTTAGCAGTATGGTGGAGCATATTTTCATGTTTACTGGACAATTACATTTTCCTTTTCTTAAATTAAAAAAAATTAAATTTTCCAGCATTATTGAGATATTAGAGACATATTACAGATGTAATTTAAGGTGTTCAATTTGATTTGATACACATACTTAATGGGAAAGGATTACCACAGTAAGGTTAGTTAACACTTCCATCCCCTTATGTAATGACCATTTTTGTTGGTGATAACATTTAAGATCTACTCTCTTAACAACTTTCCAGTGTATGATGCAATACTATTAACTAGAGTCACTATGTTGTACATTAGATCCACAGAACTTGTTCATCTTATTTTTTTTAATTTTTAAAAGATTTTATTTATTTATTCATGAGAGACACAGTGAGAGAGAGAGGCAGAGACACAGGCAGAGGGAGAAGCAGGCTCCACGCAGGGAGCCCGACATGGGACCTGATCCCAGGTCCCCAGGATCAGGCCCTGGGCCCAAGGTGGTGCCAAACCGCTGAGCCACCCGGGCTGCCCACTTGTTCATCTTATAACAGAAAGTTTGTGCCCTTTGACCAACATCTCCCCATTTCGCCACTCCCCAGCCCCTGGCAACCACCATGCTACTTTCTATTTCTATGAGTTCAGCTTTTTTAGATTCTGCATATAAGTGAGAGCATACGGTATTTGTCTTTTTCTGTCTGACTTGTTGCACTTAGCATTACACCCTCGAGGTCCATCCATGTTGTCACAAATAGAAAGATTTCCCTCTTTTTTATAGCTGAATTGTATTCCATTGTGTCTCTGTGTGTGTGTGTGTGTGTGTGTGTGTGTGTATCACATTTTCCTTATCCACTTATCCAACGATGAATACTTAGGTTTTCCATGTCTTCACTATTGTAAATAATGATGCAATGAACAAAGGGGTGCAGATAACTCTCAAAATAATGTTTTCATTTCCTTCAAATATATACCTAGAAGTAGGGCTACTGGATCATATGGTAGTTCTATTTTTAATTTTTTGAGGAATCTCCATATTGTTTTCCATAGTGGCTTCTATTTCCATTGCCACCTACAGTATACAGGGTTTTCCTATCTCCACATCCTCATCAACACTTGCTATCTCTTGTCTTCTTGAGGAAAGCCATTCTAACAGGTGTGACATGATATATCATTGTAGTTCTTTTTTTCAACTTGCCCATTTTGGAACTGCTTCATTCAGGACTCACAAGAGAACTTTATGGTTTCATTATGAAGACTGTATCCAGAGTTCCTACAGTAAACTTAACCTCAGCTCAAAACTGGGAGTCCCATTCCAACCTCAGCTCGTATTTAAAGTTTAAAAGTGATTCTCAGAACTAGGTGCAAATGAGTGGAGTCCTCCAAGAGTGAGGCCTTCCTTAGGAGGTAAAGACCTCAACTCAGGTGAGGCCTATCAGCCTAAAATTGTGCTGCTTGCACTTGAACTGCCATCACAGATCCTCAAGTCATTATCTCACCTGGACCAGGTTTCAGAAAATTATGAGGTGGGAAACCTTTGCCTTCCACTCACATACCACTATTTTCAGGTCCTCTTCTCCCTTGAGGCACCTAATACTCTTAGGCTGTTCCAAATCTCTCCTAAGAGAAAGAGAACCAATATGATCAACTCAATCACGCTGATAGAGGTACAGGTCAGCAGTGACCCTGTCACCCCTCATGTATTCATGTATTCATTCATTCAACAAGTACATATTAAGTATATTCTATACAAGGCATTGTGCTAGGCTCCATGTAGTCCCCTCTCACAAAGGACTCTATCCATACCTGCCTATTAAAATCTTATCCATACTTCAAGATCAATTGGAATGCTTTCCTAACAGTCCTGACTACAAGTTTCTACTGAATGCCCAAGCAACTCCCTTTTCTTTGATCCATAACAGTTGACAGGCTCTCTTTAGTACTTGCCACAAAATTCCAGCACAGAAAATATCATGAACAAAGTTGTAGCAGCAGATACATGCATTGGAGGTTGTGAGAAGATGAACAGACAATCTAGGTTGGAGCCTAAACTTCCTGGTAAAGAATAAGGGATAATGTTTGCCAGGGATTCAGATCAGCATCTCCTCTAGAGCTTTGAACAAAGCTTGGAAGATAAGTAGTTTTCCAACAATCAAAATTTAACGGGTGGTAGGTGCTCCAGGAAAAGGGAATGGCGAAGGCTTGTGGTTCAAAAATAAATGGGGCATGACTGAAGAAGAGCAAATAATCCTGTTTGGCTGGGGAGAAAAGGTACACATGCAAGGGAGTAAGAGAACATGAACTCAGAGAATAGATGGGGATTCTATTGTAGAGATCTTTGAAAACATGGCTAGGGATTTGGAGGCTAAATTAGGTGGAATCATTTGGGGACATAGAAAAAACTTTCCCCTGATGACCCCTTGTGACCTAAGACATCAGTGGTGTCTGCGGCAACAGAAAAGGGTTTGAGTGGTGGCAGTACAAAGTTAATGTAAACAAGGATAAAAACTAGGAACCTGACGTCATTAGACACATATTAACGTTAGATCTAGGGAACACTCCTTGCAACTTAAACAAGGTGGTTTTATGACCAATAGGAGGAAGTATTTCTTGACACAGCAGGAAGTATGCATATGGGACCTATTATTGCAGTGGGATGTGCAAAGAAAAAGAAAATAAATGGAGCTTCCATGATTTATAGGTCTACAACAGGTAGCTAGTTCCTGAAGAAGTCACTGAGGGAAAACAGAATGGGCCACCCCAAAATACAGCACTTCCCATATTATTTTGAATTAAAGGTACTTGAGAAACAGCCATTGCAGGAAGGACACTCTGATTCTTATTTGTTCTCCTGAAAGCAGGAAATAAATCCCCCATGAGAAGGTATCCTCCCTATAGTGAGAAGGTAGACAATATCCTTATCACCAGAGATAGGGGATTCAAGGCCGAGAAGGCTATGTAAATAAACTTTGTTACTTCCTCACTAATTCACTACCTCAAGCCCAAACTTCTTTGACTTGTCAATTCTTCACAAATTTATTGTTGCTTTTCTAAAATGCGTAAACTCTGGCTGCTTCAGTCACTTCTTCGAGTTCTATACTTTTCTGGGCTCCCATACGGGGCTCCCATACAACGTTCCATTTATTTTTCTTCTGTTAACCTGTCTTATGCCGATATAAGTATTGGACCAGCCAAAGAACCTTAGATTCACTAGTCTGTGAGGCCAGCTTGAACGGCAGGTTTATAGGGCCTATGTTTCTTGTCCTACCCTATGGTTTTCCCCCATGTGGCAAGTGACACAAAAGACAGAGACAAAGGAAAACAGTGACCATCTCTGGGAGGGATAGAGTCAATAGGAAGCAAGAGTACTCATAACAAATCTTTCCCAGAGTCGCTCTACCCAAGGAGCTAGTTCACACAAATATTTTCTCCTACTAATCTAAATTTATAAAGAGGAGAAAGTGGTCTCACCACTCTTGCCTCCAACAGATGCTGCAGGTGGAGATCTGAGAGGCTGATGTGGTAAGAATTTTTGTCTTCTGCCAGCACTTGTTAGAGGTCCCAGGATCTCTCAGCTGCAGCAGCCCCCAGATGAGCAATATCCAGCAGGTGGAGAGCTCCACCACATTGGCCACTGAAACTATAAAGGAGAAAGACTTTTCCCTTCCTTACTCCTAGGTTCTTTGGCCTTAGGTGCTCTCTCAATAATATAAAAGAATAGAAAATAAACTTAGAACAACAAGCCCACATTGAACATAAATTCCCCTGCTTAAAAATCAGGGCCATCTGGGGCACCTGGGGGTCTCAGTCGGCTAAGCGTCTGCCTTCAACTCAGGTCGTGATCCTGGGGTGCAGGGATCCACACTGGGTTCCCTGGTCAGTGGGGAGTCTGTTACTCCCTCTGCCCATCCTGTTACTTGTTCTTTCTCTCTGTTTCCCCCTCTCAAGTACTTAAATAAAATCTTTTAAAAAACTTTTTAATCTAGCCCTATCTCCTCAATAGTTCTTGTTACCCCCAAACTGCCCACCTTGCTCAGAAAAAAATCCATTAAACACCCAACTGCCTGTCTTAGCTTCCTCTTCCCTACAAGATTTGCAGAGATTTGTTTCAATTTACTCCTACAGAACTTACTCCAGCTTGTACCCCAGCCCCAGAGTATACAAGTTACTCATGTAAATGATGAAAAGCCAGGAATTCAATTCAGCAGAAGCCCCTAGGACTGAAGTAAGGCTCACTTTGCTTGGTCAACTGCAGGTCTTTCGATGCAATTTGTTTAGGGCAGGATCTTGGACACACCCCTCGCCCACCACAAAGAATTCATGGTCCCTGGACAGACCTTTTAAATCATAAAACCCCTTGACCTCCACATTCAGAGGATCCTACCAAATTTAGAGAGAAATTAGAAAGACTAGTGGCCATTCACAAACCAACTTCTGGAGACTTTTGCTGGCTGCTGAATGAGATTCTTCCCACCCATGATTATAGTGGAGATAACAGATAAGCCAGATAGCTCCCTAGAGAAAAAGCCCTCTCACAAAGGACACAGAGGACCAGAATTTCCCCCCAGATCCTCCTACAAATAATCGGGAAAGAGATCAGCTGGAAGCCAAAGTTCGGGGCTGATGGAAGCAACAGTAGAAGCTTTCCTCCCTAAGGGTAGTTAGACCAAGGTTGAATTGTGCACTCAAAAAGGAGAGCATCCGAAGACCTTGATTGAATGCTTTATACAGACTTCTCAAAGGCACACTGTACTAAAACCTGAAGCTCCAGAACATAGAAATCTTTTAATTTCTGCCTTAGTAGGACATTTTCTCCCTGACATAAAAGGCAAATTCAAAATAATGTGGTTGGGACACCTGAGTGGCTCAGTGGTTGAGTGTCTACCTTCCGCTCAGGGTGTGATCCCGGGGTCCTGGGATGGAGTTCCCACATCGGGTTCCCCACGGGGAGCCCGCTTCTCCCTCTGCCTGTGTCTCTGCCTCTCTTTCTGTGTTTCTCATAAGAAAATAAAATAAAAATAAAATAAAATAAAATAAAATAAAATAAAATAAAATAAAATAACAAAATAATGTGGTTGGGCAGGCTAGTAAGGCTCTAAGTGTTATAATGGAAACAGCTACCCAATTCTTGGAAGATAGTTTACAGGAATACAAGAGGAGGAAAAAAAGAGTGCAAATCAACAACTCTTGATGTGTAACTTGAATCTTTAGAGAAACACAAGCAAGACCCTCCCTCAGAGCTACTCAAAGTCCACTCAGCCTCTTTCTTATTTGCCTCTGGATATTGTAAAAATCAGCACGTTAGAAGCGCAATTGTTCCACACTTAAGAAATAGAAGGAAAAATTTTAATAGTAATTACCTTTAACTTTGGATCATAGGTAAATATATCCCAAAACTTGAAGGCAAAACTTTGATTCTTTCTCTGTCCCTTGAAGATGTGAATCTCACCAGGTCTTTGAAATGTAAACACCCCAGGGGGTAACTAAAACTGCCCACATTCACCTGAAACTGAAGGAAAAATGGAGAAAGAGGCTTTTTAAAACACAAATTTCTGTAAAGGCTCCCTTGCCCAAATCTAGTCCAAACTTCCGTAAGGTTATTTGTTAAGGACAAGTAAAAATCTTAAAAGTCTTTGCCAAAAAGACTAGTAAAAAAATTTAACCATATAAGCAGGTAACTTTATCTTGTTCCATCTGCCAGAGACACAATAATTTATAAACTAGCAGGTTTTGTATTGTACCCACTTCACGGCGAAAGTTTTAGAATGGAAACTATAGGCTTGTTTGTGTATACTATTCATATCATATATATAGTAATATATATATGATATTTTCTACCTCCAGATGGTATTACCAAAATTAATTTGTAACAAGTTTTATATCAGTAGCTTAAAGACAAATAAGTCCTTATCAAATCAAGTATTTCCAAATCTCAGAAACATAATAGAAACTAACCCAAATGGTTTTCAAGTTTATATGATCTAGAATAATTTTCAGTAAATGAAATCTAGTTTAAGTTGGTTGGTTTTAATTAACACAGGCATGTCTTTAGAGTTATCAGCATTAAGTCAAATAAGATCATGTTATCTCTGTTACAAAATTTGTCAGCAGGAAATATAACAAAAGAATGACCAACTTCTTTAATGTTTCATTAAATTTTCATGTGTGCTCTACGTATAATTGTTAAGAGCAAGTGAATAGAATAGATGGAAGTAGGATAGAGTTTTTAGGGGAACTTTTTAGCAGTGATTGCTTTATATGTTTACTTAGTTTCCCAAATCACTTTGGGAACATACACCCTCAGAGTTTTCTAAGTTAAGGCAAATGATGGGAATTCATTAATTATCTAGGTCATTTTCAAATAAGATAAAGTATAGAAACTGATTTTTTTTTAATTTTTATTTATTTATGATAGTCACATCAGAGAGAGAGAGAGAGAGAGAGAGAGGCAGAGACACAGGCAGAGGGAGAAGCAGGCAGGCTCCATGCACCGGGAGCCCGACGTGGGATTCGATCCCGGGTTTCCAGGATCGCGCCCTGGGCCAAAGGCAGGCGCTAAACCGCTGCGCCACCCAGGGATCCCTAGAAACTGATTATTGAACATAAGTTTATCCCATTTTGGCTTTTTATTACAGAGAAACTAAAGATACTTGGATCTGCCAGTAAACATATCTGGTGCCACATTTAAAAAGATTATACTGTGAGAAAGCATAAGCTTCTAGAAAAAATGAAATACATTATGAAGTTCTCCAATCTAAACAATGTTGGTATAACAGACAGTTCACAATTGCTTACTTAGTTTTCACTAGAAATTAAGATTTCCAGGGGATAAAAATTTCTAATATATTTCATGTAAAACTACTAGAAACAAGGGGAAAATTCTGTATACAAGGAAAGTAGGATGCATTTTTGGCTAAGAAAGGGTATGAGGTATGGAGATGTATTTTTAAGGGAGAAGAAAGTAAATGTCTTAAAGTAAAGCTGGGTATTTCAGAATGGAAAAGGAGAAAATAAAGGGCAAACTATAGACATAGAAATTTGGGGAGAGGGGATCCCTGGGTGGCGCAGCGGTTTGGCGCCTGCCTTTGGCCCAGGGCGCGATCCTGGAGACCCGGGATCGAATCCCACGTCGGGCTCCCGGTGCATGGAGCCTGCTTCTCCCTCTGCCTATGTCTCTGCCTCTCTCTAGCTCTCTCTCTGTGTAACTATCGTAAATAAATAAAAAAAAAAAAAGAAATTTGGGGAGAGAGGAAAGTGGGATTTTACCTTGTGTAATCAAGCTGATTAAAATTGAACTGTTACACAAGAGTTTTTAAATAAGCTTTAATATCAATAGTGTACTTATGTAAAACTGGAACTTAATTTTCTTCATTTGCTAAAAGGACAAAGTTTTCTTAGACTATTGATCTGCTCCTGATAAGAGATTGTGAAAGACTTTTCTTTACCTTTTAAATAATCTACCTAGAAAACAAAGTTTCTGTGTTTCATCAAAATAATTTCCTGTGTTTCATGTTGTCTTTGTTAGGTCTTTAATTAATAAGGAAAACTGAGGTGTTTTTTTTAATTAAAAGAGATAAGGTCTTTTACAATTATGTAACTTTTTGTGTTTGCCTGCAAAGTCTTTGTCACCTAGGTTAAATAAATAAATTAGTATTGTTTCATAGTGACCTCTGATCCTGTCTAATAAAGTGTTTTAAAAACCTTTTTAATATTTTTGATAGACTTCTTAAAATCAAATTCTAACTTTGGGATTTTTCAGAAAAACCTTAGACCATCTCAAAAGATTTGTTCTCTCTCCTAATAAAAAAAGGGGATGTTAAACTAATTAATCATATCTGATATGTTAAATTACATGGGAATCATTGTCAAGTAAGAAGTAATACTAAGCCTACTTTATGTTGTATTCATATAGGTATATGTCATAAATGTTTCAGAAATTGTATGAAATTCCTAGAAAGCAGATGTCCTGGTATAATGTTATTATTTATAATTCTAATTATTTTTTAAAGATTTTGTTTATTATTTATTTATTCATGAGAGACACAGAAAGAGAGAGAGAGAAAGGCAGAGACACAGGCAGAGGGAGAAGCAGGCTCCATGCAGGGAGCTGGACGTGGGACTCGATCCTGAGTCTCCAGGATCACATCCTGAGTGGAAGACAGCACTAAACCGCTGAGCCACCCAGGCTGCCCTATAATTCTAGTTATTATCTTGAAATGTGTGTCACAGAAATAACTAAACATCCTTGTCAATTGTATTGTAATGAACTCTAATTAGATCTTTCGCTGTGTCATTTTTCTTATATCATTTACAGGTTTTTTAAAGATTTTATTTATTTATTTGAGAGAGAGAGCACAAGTGGGGTGAGGAGCAAAGGGAGAAGCAGTCTCCCCTGCTGAGCAGGGAGCTCCATGTGAGGCTCAATCCCAGGACTCCAAGATCGTGACCTGAGCCGAAGGTAGATGCTTAACTCACTGAGCTACCCACATACTCCTTACAGACAGTTTTTGTTTTATTTTGATGCTTTTGCAAAAGTGTTCCTACAAAACTGCTTCTTCTTCAGAGAGATAAATGGAAAGGACTTTGAGAAGTACTCCAGAATACAGGTTTCTGATAACTTTAAGATCTTCAAATTGAACTGGGTAAGAACTTCCAGAACTAGTGGGGAAACTAGATTTAATTAGAAAACTATTAATTATATGGGACTAAATGAACTAAGGATGAAGATTATAATTTTATAACTTTCTGTTTGAAACATTGCTTTTTAAAAATGTTTCCTTTTTCCAGATTTAAAAAAAGGTTTTTAACCTTTTCTCTTCAGCTATCTATAATTTACAACAATTTGGTAAATTATACCTTTGCATGCAGAATTGAAATAATTACTTTTTTCCTCCTACCTCATGCCTCTAGAATTTGAAAACTCTTGGTGGGTATTCTTATTTTTATGGCAAAATAGTTATTTGCATAATTTTAGTGAGAATCTGTTCTCATAATGAGCACAACTGGAAACATTGGTTATATGACTAATGCTTTGACTGGAATGTCATATCTGAGAGAGGTGTATCTAAACTCAGATATGACCAGACAGCATTAAGGAACTAAGGTTGTTTTATGGATCCAATAAAGTCCTTTGGAAAAATCAGCCTGGTACCTTGCTTATAGGGTTCCCAGGTGAGTAAGGAAGGTCATTTCCTGGCAGGTAAAGGAACCTCAGGATATTTAAGGCATCTCAAGAAAAGAGGAATTGACATATACATATACATATAGGAATATATATTATATATATGTATATATATAGGAATTGTAGCTGAAGTGAGATGGTGAGTCCTTGGTTTGCCTTCTAGCCTCAAGAGGCTTTAAGAGTTCAATCTGAGTTCAATCTTATGAAATGTTCCCACAAAGCAGATTTAAAAGAGCCTACATGGTCATTTACTATTCATGCTGCACTTGTATAAACAATCAAGCCAAGTTTATTAAACCTATACTGAATTTGCAAACAAATTAGTCTTATTGCAGTTATCATTGATAGATACGGGGAATGATTTGGTTTTGTTTTCTACCATAAACTAACTGGATTCTGAGTTCTTTTAGTTTCTCCAACATTTGGCTATAACTCCCAAAGGAATGTTTCCAGTGTTCTTTGACTCTTCTGATTTGGAATCACTGAGAACTAAAACTGGCCCTTTCCAGAAGCCACACAAGCTAAAATGGGACTACTTGATAGAAACCTGAGAGAAATCACAGCAACAGCTCATATATGGACAAACATCATACCTATGGCTATGTAGCCACTCAGGAAGGTCACCTGAGACATTCACACTACAAACCAAGAAAATCTGTTAGATTGCCTCTTCCTGCCCTTGGTCTATCTAAAAATGCTTATATTTTTAACCCTGAGGAACCTCCACACAGTTTTCCAGAGTGGCTGTACCAGTTAACATTCCCACCAACAGTGCAAGAGGGTTCCCCTTTTTCCACATCCTCTCCAACATTTGTTGTTTCCTGTCTTGTTAATTTTCACCATTCTCACTGGTGTGAGGTGGTATCTCATTATCGTTTTGATTTGTATTTCCCTGATGGCAAGTGAAGTAAGTCAATCTGAGAAGGACAAACATTATATGGTCTCATTCATTTGAGGAGTATAAAAAAAATAGTGAAAGGGAATAAAGGGGAAAGGAGAGAAAATGAGTGGGAAATATCGAGAGGGTGACAGAACATGAGAGACTCCTAACTCTGGGAAATGATCAAGGGGTAGTGGAAGGGGAGGTGGGCAGGGGTTGGGGTTACTAGGTGACAGGCACTGAGGGGAGAACTTGATGGGTGAGCACTGGGTGTTATACTATATGTTGGCAAATCAAACTCCAATAAAAAAATAAATAAATAAATACATAAATACATAAATACATAAATAAATAAATAAAGCTCCTAGCTGTACATCTAGAAATCTCTTCGACTGGCTGCCTTCAGAACTCAGAAATTAGAATCATAGTCTGCCCCAATCATTAACCATTTAATCATTGTTATTCTTTTGTCTCCATAGAAATGCCTCTTATTAAATACCTGATTATTTGCACAATGTAGGCCTAACTTTGAGAGCCCACTTGCATCACTGCATCCTATATGAATTTAAATGAGTTGACCTATTATTGTCAGGAAGAAGAGACTGACTCACTAATAAGGAGCAATCTACCAACTCAATGTCTAGACAGTGAAACTTCCCTGGGAAGTTTCAAGAGCAACATTAAGGGAGACTGGAATATGCCACCCTAAAATATACCACTTTGGCATACTAATTGTTTTGAATTAAAGTTACTTGAGAAACAACCAGTGCAAGAAAGATATTCTGACCCTCCTTTGTCTGCCTGAAAGCAGGAAATAAATTTTCCATGTGAAGTTATCCTCCTTATACCAGGAGGGTAAAAGGCATCCTTATCACCAGAGATAAGGAATTCAAGGCCAAGAAGGCTGTGTAAAAAACCTTGTAAGTTCCTCACTAATTCACTGCAACAAGCCAAAAACTTATTTATCTTGCCAATTCTTCAAAAATGTATTTTTTCTTTGTCTATAAAGTATAAAAGGTGGTTGCTTTGGTTACTTTTTTGAGCTTCCTATCTTGGGGTTCCCATATAATCAAAATTAATTTTGTTTTTCTCCTGTTAATCTGTTTTGCGTCAACTTAATGAAGGGACTAAGGAAAAGTTTCACTTTCCTACAGCATAAGGCAGACAATTATTACATTTTCCAGCTAAATCATGGCATCATCAGGTAAGTCCATGAAAGAACGGGATATTTTGAGACCTTGAGATGAGAAAAGGTTAAGAGGACCTGGAAGCAGATGAAAATCAAAAAATCAAGGAATAAGTAGTCAATTGCAATATGCCACAGACAAGAATGGATCCAGAAATAAATTGTCACTAGAAGAGCAGGAAAATAGCATTAGGAGAAAGCAAAGGAGCACATTAATCAGTCCAGTAAGTCCCAACATTGACAATAGAATCAGTGGGAAATGTATCAGCGAATAAGCAAGAATAAGAATAATAATAATAAAACCTCACAAAAAATTTGTGGAAGTCACTTCACTGTGCTATTTCCAGTAAGGGGCTTGGGACAAATAATATTATAAGCCTCCCCTTTCTTAGGCAAAGAATATAAAGACCTTTGAAAATGTAAATTAGCCACAACTGGCAACATGTTTCTTCAAGGGAGTGTGGAGAGGAGGAGAGGGCTAAGTCTCAGATATTTGTTTGCGAATGCAGATTCGCAAAACATGAGCTAGTTTTTTCCTCCCTCAGAGACTGTCTTCCTGGATCAGTAGCCATCTGCCACCTTCAAAGCAATGATTCTAACATATATTAAGAAAGAATGTGTTAACAGAAGGAGGATTATCTGTAAGAGGTCTAGGAAAAGAAACCAAAGGAAGGATATTCAACACTATCCATTGTAGGTGCAAGTCTGAATCAGAAGACTCGAGTATTTGGGTTCTTATTGTCAGCCTTATTCCTACAAAGATGACAGAAGTACAGCTTTCTGCTTAGATGCTACAAAACCATAGCAATCATTCAGCTAACTCCTCTTACTCTGTTCTATGTTCAAAAGCTAGGTTTTCAGAGAAGCCATGTCCAACTATCTATCTAAATAGCAACTCTCCCAAGAGTATTCTCCATCCCCTTATGCTGCTTTATTTTTCTCTATAGTACTCTTCATTATCACTTGTTTACTCTAACTGATAGAACATAAGTTCTATGAGGGCAAGAATTTCTGTCTGTTTTATTCACTATTAAATCTCAAGCACCTTGAACAGTGCCTATAACATTAAAAGATGCTTAATAAATATCTCTTGAGTGTATGAATGAATGAATGAATGAATGCCATCAGGAGCCATAGGAAAGAGTGAAAATTATAGTTCTTATAATTGGTGGCAGAAAAGGAAAATAGAAGGCCTATGCGTAGGCTTGTAGTGGCAATTATTATGTCCTACAATTCCAAATCAGTAGATCCCAATCTCCTTTCTACCAGAATACACTTGATAGATGAGCAATATATCTCATAGGCAATACCCAGTTCCCTAACTGTTACTTCATCACTTTCTCATCTACTTCTCATCTACTCCTCATCTACTCAAGAAAGTATATCCAAATATAAGTGAAGGAGGTGCAGAAAAAGAAACAACAGTAAAAAGGAAACCTACAGAATGGGAGAAAATATTTGCAAACTAGATACCCAATTAGAGGTTGATATCCAGAATATATAAAGAACATCTACAACTCAACAATAACAATGAAGTCCAATTTAAAAATAGACAAATGACTTAAATAGATATTGCTTCAAAGAAGATATACAAATGCACAACAAGCATATGAAAAGAGCTATCATTAATCATCAGGGAAATGAAAATTAAACCACAATGAATTATCACCTCACATCCATTAGGAAAGCTACTTTAAAAAAAATGAAAATAACAAGTGTTGGCAAGGATGTGGAGAAGTTGGAACTCTTATACACTGTTGGTGCAGCTGCTATGGAAAACAGTATGGAAGTTCACTTAAAAATTAAAAATAGAGCTATTATATGATCTAGAGATCCCATTTCTGGATATATATCAAAAAAGAACTGAAAACAGGTTCTTGAAGAGATTTTTGCACATCATGTTCATTGCAACATTATTCACAATAGCAGAAAGGTAGAATTAACCCAAATGTCCATCAGCACGAATGGATAAAGAAAATATGGTATATAAAAAAATGTATATATATAAAATATATATTAATATATTATATACAATATAATAATATATAAATATAATATATTATATATACATATATTATATATATATATATATATATATATATATATATTATGGAACATGTTCAGCCTTAAAAAGGAAGGAAATCCTGCCATATGCTACAACATGGATGAACCTTAAGACATTATGCTAAGTGAAATAAGCCAGTCACAAAAAGACAAATATCACATGATTCCACTTGATATAAGGTATCTAAAGTAGTCACTCCCTTGGAAACAGCAAGTAGAATGGTGGTTGCCAGGGGCTAGGGTTGGAGGGAGTGGGTTAGTTGCTCTTCAGTGGATATAGTTTCCATTTTGCAAGATAGAAAAAGGTTCTAGGAAAAAAAAGTTCTAAGGAACTGTTGCCCAACAACGTGTATATAGTTAACACCGGTGTACAATTATAAATGGTTACGATGGTAAATTTTATGCTATGTGTTTCTAGCACAACAACAAAAAATACAAGTGAAGGAAAGGATGTTATTAATGGGGAATCCCTGGGTGGCGCAGCGGTTTGGCGCCTGCCTTTGGCCCAGGGCACGATCCTGGAGACCCGGGATCGAATCCCACATCAGGCTCCCAGTGCATGGAGCCTGCTTCTCCCTCTGCCTGTGTCTCTGCCTCTCTCTCTCTCTCTGTGACTATCATAAATAAATTTAAAAAATTTTAAAAAAAGGATGTTATTAATGGAGCAGTATTGAAAATCATTTCTTAAGAAATCATTTCCCATATTATCTCATTTATATGTAGGATGTAAAAAACAAACAAACCAAAAGCAAGCTACAGAGAACAGACTGGTCGTTGCCAGAAGGGAAAGGAGTGGGTAAACTAGGTCAAAAGGTACAAGCATCCATTATAAAATAAATAAGTCATAAAGGTGCAATGTACAGCATGGTGGCTATAGTTACTAATACTGTATTGAATATTTGAAAGTTGCTAAGAGAGTAGATTTTCAAAGTCTTCATCACAAGGGAAAAAAAGAAAAAATTGTAACTACATATGGTGATGGATGTTAACTAGATTTAATGATGGTGATCATTTTGCAATATATGAATGTGGAATCATTTTATTTTGTGCACCTGACATTAATACAATGTTATATGTCAATTATAGTTCAATTTAAAAAAAAAGATAGGTCCACATGCCCCATCCAACTCCATACCTTCGCAGCCTTATTTTTTCCTTTTGGGCCAAGGTTCTCTAGCTACTTACCCAGATCAGTAATATAAGCTTTGATTGAATCAGGAACAACATCCATGGGGAGCTTTAGGGAGATAAGATTCTGAAGTCACTTTTCCTATGAGAGGGAGGAAAAAAAGTAAAACAATAGAAGGTGGAAATAGTGGAAATTCTCAAGCTCAAACCATAGAAAAACTTTCCATCATCCAGGGTTTTTTTTTTTTTTTTTTTTTTTTTTTTTTTAATTTTTTTATTTATTTGTGATAGTCACAGAGAGAGAGTGAGGCAGAGACACAGGCAGAGGGAGAAGCAGGCTCCATGCACCGGGAGCCCGACGTGGGACTCGATCCCGGGTCTCCGGGATCGCGCCCTGGGCCAAAGGCAGGCGCCAAACCGCTGCGCCACCCAGGGATCCCCATCCAGGGTTTTCTATACCCAGTACTTTCTGTGGGATGTAGGCAGATTTTTTTAACCTATTCATAGTGATCTTTGCTGAATATTAATTCCAAAGAGAAAAAAAATCACTCCCAAACTTCACAGATTTAAACATATTTAGTAATAAATTATTAGAGTCAATGTCTCACAATTAGTTCTAACACCAGTGTGTTATCTCTGCTTTAATATACACAACCAGAAGGTTGCTAGAGGGGGAATGGAGTGGGGTAGCTGGGTGATGGGCATTAAGGAGGACACGTGATGTAATGAGCACTGGGTGTGACATGCAACTGATGAATCACTAAATTCTACCTCTGAAACCAATTTAAAAAATACCCAACCAGGGGATCCCTGGGTGGCGCAGCGGTTTGGCGCCTGCCTTTGGCCCAGGGCGCGATCCTGGAGACCCGGGATCGAATCCCACATCGGGCTCCTGGTGCATGGAGCCTGCTTCTCCCTCTGCCTGTGTCGCTGCCTCTCTCTCTCTCTCTCTGTGACTATCATGAATAAATAAATAAAATCTTTAAAAAAAAAATAAAAATAAAAATAAAAAATACCCAACCAGCTTGGTCAGATGAGAGTTATAAACAATATTTCTGGAAACAGAGAAAAAAATCACCTGAGAATAAGATAGTAGACATTCAGCATGTTCATCTTTTGTAGTTTTTTTTTATTAAATCTGTGGAATCACAGGTAGTATTTGGCACTGCCTAATTTTGTTTGGTCTGCAATTTTCTTTTCAGAGATGAAATCCCTAGTGAAATTGAATTTCTGACACTGTAATAAAATGTCTTTACTGGGAACATTAGATGAGAAATTTTTTATTTGACCTCTTAAAACTCATGACATTTTATGTTGAGTTTTATATGTATTTTTAAAAACCTTTTAAAGACATCTCTTGAATTTGGGGGTTTAGCTTTTTAGAATTGACGTTTTCCTTTTCCTGGAATAAAAATGATAACCTCTTCTTGCAAGATTTCAGCATCTTTTCTTGTCCATCAGGAATTTTCTATAATAAAGTTCTAATGTATAATGATAGCAAATCACTCTCCATTTTTCTAATCTGATTTGGCATAAATACCATGACAGCTCATGGTGGATATGTTTCTGGAAAATGCACAGAAGACTGACTAATAATTCTGGAAGATGTGCCTTACTCAGGACACATCAGTCCAACACTTTCCTAGCTCCTTTGTCCCTGTAACAGTATTGCACATGTGGTGATCATTGAGATTTGCTGTATTCTAGGATTTATGGACTGAGTTATTGTTTTGATATATGCCTAAAATTCCCTAAACCAAGACTACATCTGGGTACAGATGCTAACAAATGGAAAAACATTCAGGCAGTAACCAGGCACTTTCCCATTTACTAAACAGGTCTCAAAGAGCCACTCATGGGGTGCCTGGGTGGCTCAGTGGTTGAGCGTTTGCCTTCAGATCAGGGCATGAGCCGGGCGTCCTGGGATCAAGTCCCACATCAGGCTCTCCTGCCTATGTCTCTGCCTTTCTCTGTGTGTCTCTCGTGAATAAATAAATAAAATCTTTAAAAACAAAACAAAACAAAAAGAGCCATTTATTCCTGCCAGCTGTATTACAAGTTGGCCTCTTGGAGGCTAATTTGAGAATTAGTGAAGAAAGTCTTAAGCTAGGCCTTTCATGTCTAGGAAGCCCACTTTAATTTCCATAGTAGTGGTAACTCTAAAATGAGGTCCAAAAACCCCACATGATTTTAATTAGATTTTGTCAAAAAGTCATTACAACCAGAAATACATATGCCCTCACTTCACTTGAGGAAGAAGCTGTGACTAGTTGGTTTTGTACCAGGTCCCTCATTTGGTGCACTGAGAGAGAGTGCAGTGTAGTGATTATGAGCACAGGACTGTGTACTCATGGAGACTTGAGCATCTTCCAGTAGGTGTAACTGTGAGAAAAGTACATGACCTCTCTGAGCCACACTGTTTCCTCTGTATAAATATGAGGCAATAATATCTACCTGATAAAATTGTTGTAAAGATTTCAAATGAAGGGATCCCTGGGTGGCGCAGCGGTTTGGCGCCTGCCTTTGGCCCAGGGCGTGATCCTGGAGATCCGGGATCGAATCCCACGTCAGGCTCCCGGTGCATGGAGCCTGCTTCTCCCTCTGCCTGTGTCTCTGCCTCTCTCTCTCTCACTGTGTGCCTATCATGAATAAAAAAAAAAAAGATTTCAAATGAAGTATGCAAAGGGCCACAAACAGTAGCTAAGATATAGTAGAAGCATAATAAACGGTAACCCCAAAGCCACTTTGAAATGGCAGTGTGGCAAACATTTGGGGAAGAAAACCAGAGTGGGAAGAAATTGTTTTACCTTACTTATTTATACTTGGTAATACTTCATCATGGTTTCAAATTAACCAGACTTACTGAGATAACTGTGGCTATTAAAATGCAATATTTTCCAATAATTGGTTAGAAAAAAAAATGTGCTTCACTCCTTAGGCAAATACAAGGCTCTTATAAAATACTTTATTTTAGATCAACTGATGACACATCAGCACTGATTTCCTTATTTTTTAAATTTTATTTATTTATTTTTTTAACACTGATTTCTTTAAAGTTCAGCTCAGGGCAGCCTGGGTGGCTCGGTGGTTTAGCGCCGCCTTCAGCCCAGGGCCTGATCCTGGAGACCCGGGATGGAGTCCCATGTCAGGCTCCCTACATGGAGCCTGCTTCTCCCTCTGCCTGTGTCTGTGCCTCTGTGTGTGTGTGTGTGTGTCTCGTGAATAAATAAATAAAATCTTTTTAAAAAATTTTTTTAAAAATAAAGTTCAGCTCAAATGAATTAACAGGTGATCTACATAACATTATATAGGAAACACACCCACTGAAACAATAAGATGGTGCGATTTCCCATTTTCTATTTTGTGATGTGTTTAAGATTGATATTTTCACATATTTCAGTCACTCTCTTTGTTTCGTTTTTGACCCTCCGTTGAAAGAAGGTGGGGGTGACTGGGTGGCGGGCACTGAAGGGGGGCACTAGATGGGATGAGCACTGGGTGTTATTCTGTATGTTGGCAAATTGAACACCAATAAAAAATAAATTTATTATTAGAAAGAAAGAAAGAAAGAAGAAAGAAAGAAAGAAAGAAAGAAAGAAAGAAAGAAAGAAGAAAGAAAGAAAGAAAGAAAGAAAGAGAAAGGAAGAAAGAAAGAAAGAAAAGAAAAGAAAAAAGAAAGAAAAGAAAGAAAAGAAAAGAAGAAAAGAAAAGAAAAGAAAAGAAAAGAAAAGAAAAGAAAAGAAAAGAAAAGAAAAGAAAAGAAAAGAAAAGAAAAGTAGTGTGAACCAGCCTTAACTGGCCTAATCAGAGGAATTGGTACTAGAGTTTCAGTTACAAAAGGCTAGAGTCAGACCGGGGTATCTTGAGATATCCAAAAGCAGAAAGAACCACAGAGGGAATATGAGCCAGATTTCTTTGAGAGCTCTGAGACTGAGTCAGAGGCATTCAAGACTGGTAAGTCCAAAGGACTGAGAACTCGGGAAAATGCCAAGGATCAGCAGCCAGGAAAAGATTGAAATAAAATAGGAGTTCATGAGTGAATTGAGAAAAAAAATTGGCCATTACTGTAAAAAGTAAAACCTATTTAAATGAGATTTGCTGACTTAAAGACATAACATTGGGGTAGATACCTTCAGAAAAATTTCTACTTGGGAACCTGGGTGGCTCAGTCTGTTAAGTATCTGACTTTGGCTCAGGTCATGGTCTCAGGGACCTGGGATCATGCCCCATATAAGGTTCCCTGCTCAGCAGGGAGTCTGATTCTCCCTCTGCCTATCCCCCAAGGTAGTGCTCTCTCTCTCAAATAAGTAAGTAAATAAATAAACAAAATCTTTACCAAAAAGATTACAACAATCTATGGAGTAGGTACTATTATTATCTGTACTTTAGAAAAAAAGGAAAATAACGATCAGAGAAGTTTAATAACTTGCCCAAAGTCAATGGGTACTAAGTGAGGAGTCAGGATTTGAGCTCTGATTTGCCTGATTTCAAAACCCATGCTTTTAGCTATTATGTATAGTCGGTTTTCCTTTGATTTGAAGACTGAAAGCATAGCCCAAGGTGAGCTGTCTTACAAATATGTATCATTAGCCATAGCAGGATCTGAATGTGGGTGGCCCAGACAAATCCATCACTACCCAAGGGAAAAAAAAAAAAACAGCAATTAAGGCAAGGTCCTGATGATGGCCTTCTCGGGCACATGTCTTTTTGGCTGCCAAATTTCACAACACAATGCCAACACTAAATTGTCATTTAAAGATCTATTTAAAAAAAAAAAAAATAAAAATAAAGATCTATTTAATTGGTAATTTGGAATAGCTATCACCCAACATCTATTAAAAGCTGAGTGAAGAAAACCATATTTATTAAAGTTTATATGTATTTTTGTAAAGACATTGGGCTTTCTGGTTTTTTTCTTTGTTTGTTTGTTTTTCATTTCTCAATCTTCCTTTAAGAGTAGATTAAACAGATAGCTCTCCCTGGTCTTTCAATCAGGAATAGTGGCATTTTTTCAGGAAACAGCTTTTGTTCATTTCTTTTATTTCAAGTAGGTGTTAGTGAACACTGGACTAAATATCTCAAAGGCTTTCAATCCTGACTATGAATTAGAAATACCTAGGAAGGGGCACCTGGGTGGTTCAGTGGTTGAGCATCTGCCTTTGGCTCAGGTCATGATCCTGGAGCACCAGGATTGAGTTCCCCATCCGGCTCAAGGCAGGGAGACTGCTTCTCCCTCTGCCTATGTCTCTGCCTCTCTGTCTCTCATGAATAAATAAATTTTTTTTTTAAAAAAAAGAAGAAGATCCCAGGGTCCTAGGATTGAGTCCCACATCAGGCTCCCCTGCTTCTCCCTCTGCCTATGTCTGTGTCTCTCATGAATAAATAAATGAAATCTTTAAAAAAAGAAATATCTGAAAAGATGTTTTAAAATACTGATTATTTGGACTCAATCCACCCCCCACCCCCCACCCCCAATTTTTTTATATATTCTGCCTCACTTGGGCCTGGGAATCAACATTTTCGTTCTCCCCAGATGATTGTAATACACAGCCAGATGTGAGAAACATCGATGCAGCTGATCTAGTTTAGACTTTCCTTCTCTGAAAAAATGTTTAGAAAACTTAAAGTCAAAACTGAGGTCCACTCATAGCCAGTGAGGACTCTGAGGTATGCATTTTTATTAAACTCATTCCTGGTTCTGTTTTATGTCTCACCCTTGTTTTCCCTTTTAGTTTCTCACCTACACACTAGAGTTTTTTTAATGTCTCAACATTCTGTTTTAATGTAAACCATATATTTCAGAATATGTTAATGTTTACAATCAAGATACTGTACTGAAAATTATGTTAGCAAGTTATTTTTTATTGTGGTATAACTGACATACAATACTATATTAGTTTCAGGTGTACAGCATAGTGACTCAACATTTGTATACATTGTGAAGTGATGACTGCAATAAGTCTCATTGCTGTCTGTTGCCATAAAATGTTAATATAATAATATTATTAACTGTATTCCAATGCTGTATGTTATATTCCTATGACTTATTTATTTCATAACTAGAAAGTCTGTACTTTTTTTTTTAATTTTTTTATTTATTTATTTATTTATTTATGATAGTCACACACAGAGAGAGAGAGAGAGGCAGAGACACAGGCAGAGGGAGAAGCAGGCTCCATGCACCGGGAGCCCGACGTGGGATTCGATCCTGGGTCTCCAGGATCGAGCCCTGGGCCAAAGGCAGGCGCTAAACCGCTGCGCCACCCAGGGATCCCAAGTCTGTACTTTTTTATCCTTTTTACCCATCTCATCCCTCCAACTCCCTTCCCCTCTGGCAACCACCAATCTTTTCTCTGTATTTACAAGTTTGGGTTTTGTTTTGTTTTGCCTGATTGTTTTGTTTTTTAGATTACACATATAAGTGAAATCATTTGCTTTTTGTCTTTGTCTGACTTATTTCACTTAGCATATCCTCAAGGTCCATCCATGTTGTTGCAAATAGTAAGATTTCATTATTTTTATGGCTAGAAAATATTCCATTATATATATATTCCAATTTTTATATATATTTCAATTTTTATATATATTTCAATTATATATATATATATATATATACATATATATATATATATCAATGAAAATGTAGATGTTTCCATACCTTGGCTATTGTAAATAATGCTGCAATGAACATAGGAGTGCATATGCCTTTTCAAGTTAATGTTTTTGTTTTCTTTTTTTTTATGTTTTTGTTTTCTTCAGATAGATATCCAGTAGTGGAATTGATAGTTCTATTTTTTAATTTTTTTAGGAAACTCCAGACAGTTTTCCATAGTGAATGCACCAATATACATTCCCATCTACAGTTAAAAAGGTTCCCATTTCTCTATATCCTTGATAACACTTTTTACTTCTTGTCTTTTTGATAGCCATTCTGGCTGGTGTGCCGCAATATTTCATTGTGGTTTCATTTGCATTTCCCTGAATTTTAGTGATGTCACGCATCTTTTCATGTGTCTCTAAGCCATCTTCTTTGGAAAAATGTCTATTCAGATCTTCTACCCATTTATTAATTGGATTGTTAGGGGGTTTGTTTGTTCTTGAAATATCTCCTCCCATTCGTTTGTTGATGATTTCCTTCACTGTGCAGGTTTTTAGTTTGATGTAGTTCTGTGTGTTTATTTTTGCTTTTGTTTTCCTTGACTTTGGAGTCAGATCCAAAAAAAAACCAACCAAAACAACATCAATAAGACCTATATCAATGAGTTTACTACGTATTGTCTCTCCTAGTTTTATGATTTTAAGTCTTACATTCAAGTTTTTAATCCATTTTGAGTTCATTTTTGTATATGGTGGAGAATAATGGTCTAGTTTCATTTTTTGTGTGCAACTGTCCAGTTTTCCCAATACCATTTGCTGAAGAGACCATCCTTTTCCTGTTGTATATTCCTGCCTCTTTTGTCATAAAATAATTGACCATGTATGCATAGGTTTATTTCTAAGCTATTGACTCTGTTCTATTAATCTATGTGTCTGTTTTTATGCCAATACCATACTGTTTTGATTTATATAGCCTGTAATATAGTTTGAAAGCAGGAAGTGTGACACTCCTGACTTTGTTATTCTTACTCAAGATTTTTTTTGGCTATTTGGAGTCTTTTGTGGTTCCATACAAATTGTAGAATTATTTGTTCCAGTTTTGTGAAACATGTTATTGGAATTTTGATAGGGATTGCATTGAATCTGTAGATTGCTTTGGGTAATATGGACATTTTAACAATATTCTTCCAATCCATAAGGATGGAATATATTTTGGTTTATTTGTGTCTTCTTCAATTTATTTCTTCAATATCTTATAGTTTTCAGTGTACAGGCTTTTCAACTCCTTGGTTAAATTTATTCCTAGGTCTTATATTCCTTTTAACATAATTGTAAATGGGATTGTTATCCTAATTTCTCTTTCTGATAGTCTATTAGTGTATAAAAATGCAACAGATTTTTTTGTATTGATTTGTATCCTACAACCTTACTAAATTTGATTTAGTTCTAACAGTTTTTGGTGGAGTCTTTAGGTTTTTTTATAGAGTATCATGTGATCTGCAAATAGTGACAGTTTTACTTCTTTTCTTATTTGGATGCTTTTTATTTCTTTTTCTTACCTAATTGCTGTGGCCAGGACTTTCAGTGCTATGTTGAACAGAAGCTGCAAGAGTGGATATCCTTGTCATGTTCTTGATCATGGAGGGAAAGATTTCAGCTTTTCAACATTGAATATATTAGCTACAAGTTTGTTATAAATGGCCTATATTATGTTGAGGTACATTTTCTCTGGACCCACTTCGTTGAGAGTTTTTTTTTTTAAGATTTTATTTATTCTTTTGAAGGAGAGAAAGCAAGAGTGAGCATGAGTGGAGGTGAGGGGAGAGACAGAGGGAGAGGGAGAAGTAGACTTCTCACTGAGCCAGGAGGCCAACTTGGGGCATAATCCCAGGACCCAGAGATCATGACCTAAGTTAAAGGCAGACACTTAACCATCTGGGCCACGCTGAGAGTTTTTATCATAAATGAATGTTGAATTTTCTCAAATGCTTTTCTGCATACACTGAGATGGTCATATGATTTTTATTCTTTATTTTTTTAATGGGCTGTATCACATGGATTGATTTGCAGATGCTGAACCATCCATACATCCCTGGAATGAATCTCACTTGATCATCATATATGATTCTTTTAATGTATTGTTGAATTTGGTTTACTAATATTTTGCTGAGGACTTTTGCATCCATGTTCATTAGGGATATTGGCCTGTAGTCTTTACTTTTCTTTTCCCTTCTTTCTTTCCTTTCTTTTTTGTGGTATTCTTGTCTGGCTTTGGTATCAGGGTACTGCTGGCCTCATAAAATGAGTTAGGAAGCATTCCCTCCTATTCAATTTTTTTGAAGCTATTGAGAAGGATAAGTATTAATTCTTCTTTAAATGTTTGGTAGAATTCACCAATGAAGCCATCTGGTCCTGGACTTTTCTTTGTTGGAAGGGTTTTGATTACTGAGTCAATCTCCTTACTAGTGATTGTTTTATTCAGATTTTATATTTTTTTATGATTCAGTCTTGGAAGATTATAAGTTTCTAGGAATTTATCCATTTCTTCTAGGTTGTTCATGTGTTGGTATATAAATGTTCTTAGTAGTCTCATGATCCTTTGAATTTCTCTGGCATCAGTTGTAACTTCTTTCATTTCAAAACCACAATGAGATATCACATCATGCCAGTCAGAATAGTATCAAAAAGACAAGAAATAAAAAGGTTAAGAGAGGATGTGGAGAAAAGGAACTCTCATGTACTGTTGGAAAAAATGTAAATTGTTGCAACCACTACAGAAAATAGTATGGAGGTTCCTCAAAAAATTAAAAATAAAAATACCATACAATTCAGTAATTCCATTGTTGAGTATTTACCCAAAGAAAATAAAAACATTTCTGATTTTATTTCAGCCCCCTCTCTGTTTTTGTTCATGAGTCTAGCTAAAGATTTGCTAATTTTGTTTGTTTTCAAAGAACCAGCTTCTAGTTTCATTGATTTTTTCTATTGTCTGTTTAGTTTGTATTCATTTATTTCTGCTCTGGTATGATTTTTGTCCTCCTACTACCTTCAGGCTTCATTTGTTCTTTTTTTCTAGATCCTTTAAGTGCAAAGTTAAATTGTTTGAGATTTCTCTTGTTTCCTGAGATTGGACTATATTGCTATGAACTTCCATCTGTTAGTTTGATGCAACCCATAGATTTTGGTATGTTATATTTCTGCTTTCATTTGTCTCTAGGTACTTTTTTATTTCTCTTTAATTTATTCAGTTTTGATCCAGTAACTGTTCAGTAACATTTTGTTTAGTTTCCACATACTTGTAGTTTTTCCTGTCTTTTTCTTGTAACTGATATCTAGTTTTGTGCCATTGTAATCAGAACAGATGCTTGATATTATTACAATCTTCTTGAATTTATTAAGACTTATTTGTAGCCTAACATGTGATCTACCCAGGAGAATGGTCTATGTGCACTTGAACAGAATGTATCTTCTGCTGCTGTTGTATGGACTGTTCTGTGTAAGTCTAAGCTCATTTTATAAGGTATAGTTCAAATCCAAAGTTTCCTTACTGATTTTCTGTCTAGATTATCTACCCATTGATGTAAGCATAGTGCTGTTGTCCCCTACTTTTATTGTATCTCTGCCAATTTCTCCCTTTAGGTTTGTTAACATTTGCTTTGTACATTTTGGTGCTCCTATGGTGGGTGCGTATATATTTATAAATGCTATATCTTTTTTGTTAGATTGACATCTTTACCATTACGTAGTGTTTCTCTTTGTCTTCTATTACAGTCTTTGTTTTAAAGTCTATTTTGTCTGATATGACAAGAGATATAGCAGCTTTCTTTTTATTTCTATTTGCATGGACTTTTTCTATTCCTCCCCTTTAGTCTATGTTCTTATTTCTGAAGTGAATCTCCTGTAGGGAGAGTATAAATAAATGGGCCTTTTTTTAAAAAACCCACTCAGCCTCTCTATGTTGTTTGATTGGAGAATTTAGTCTATTTACACTTAAAGTAATTATTGATAAGTATGTACTTATTGACATTTTGTTAAACTTGTTTTTCTGGCTCTTTTCACAGTTCTTTGTTCCCTTCTTCATCTCCTTCTCTCTTGGAGTTTGATGATTTTCACTAATGTGTTTTCTTTTTCTCATTTTCTTTTGTGTATCTACTATAAGTTTTTGTTTTGTAGTTAACATGAGATACACATACATCATCCTATGTATATAGCAGTCTATTTTAAGTTAAGAGCAATTTAAATTTGAGCATATTCACAAACTCTTCATTTTTAGTTCCCCCAGTTTTGCTTTTGATAGTGTATTTTACATCTCTTTTCAAATGTATCCCTTAAAAAATTATTGTAGTTTTAGTTAATTTTACTACTTTTGCCCTTTAGCCTTCATAGTAGCTTTATGAGTGACTAATCCAGTATCTTTACTGTATATTTACCTCTTCCAGTAACATTCTTACTTTATATGTTTTCTTAATTAGTGCAATTTCTTTTCAGCTTAAAGAGGTCCCTTAACATTTCTTGTAAGGCCAGTCTATGAGTGATGAATTTGTTTAGTCTTTACTTATCTGGAACTCTTATTTTTTAATATTATATTTATTTATTCATGAGAGACACAGAGAGCGGGGCAGAGACATAGGCAGAGGGAGAAGCTCCTTGAGGGGGGCTGGATGCAGGACTCATTCCCAGGACCCCAGGGATCCCGACCTGAGCCAAAGGCAGACACTCAACCACTGAGCCACCCATGTACCCCTGTCTGGAACTCTTTATCTCTCCTTCAATTATGAATAATAACCTTGCTGGGTAGAGTATTCTTGCTTGGAACTGTTTTCAGTCTAGCATTTTGAATATGTCATGCCACTTTCTTCTGGCTTGCAAAATTTCTGCTGAGAAATCTACTGATAGCCTAATGGGGGTTCCTTTGTATATAATAAGTGTTTTTTTTCTCTTACTGCTTTCAAGATTCTCTCTTTGACTTTGGACATTTTAATTAATGTGTATTGCTGTGGACCTCTTTGGGTTCATCTTATTTGGAACTTGGAACTCTCTGTAGCTGGATGTCTGTTTCTTTCCCTAGGGTAAGGAAGTATTCACCATTATTTCTTCAAATAAATTTTCTGCCCCTTTCTCTCTATTCTCCTTCTGGGACCCCTACAATGTGAGTGTTACTCCACTTGATGTTGCTCCATAGGTCCTTTAAGTTATCTTCACTTTTTAAAATTCCTTTTTTTCTCCGATCTACGTTCCATTGCTTTGTCTTCCAGCTCACTGATTCATTTTTCTCCTTCATCCAGTAAGCTTTTGAAACCCTCTAGTTTATTTTTCAATTCGGTTATTTTTTTCTACAGCTCTGTGACTTCTGTTTGTTACTTTCTTATATTTTCTATCTGTTGAAGTTCTCACTGCATTCATCCATTCTTCTCCCAACTTCAGTGAGCATCTTTATGACTCTTTGAACTCTATATCAGGTAGATTATTTCTCTCCATTTCATTAAGGTTTTTTTTCTGAGGTTTTGTCTTATTCCTTCATTTGGAACTTATTTCACTTATTTATGTTTCCTCGTTTCGCTTGATATTCTATGTTTGTTTCTGTATATTAGGTGAAAATTCTATGTTGAAGGAGTGGCATTGTGTAAGTGATGAATCTCATCATTCAGCCTTGCCCAAGCTCTTGGAGGTCTCTTGAAACTTTGTGATTGCCTACATCGTCTGATTTATTCTTGATATGCCCCTGTTATTGAGGGCATGTCAAGACCTGTCAGTGTTAAAAGGGGAGGCATTTCATTTAGCATGCAGTTTCAGGCTGAATGGAAGTCAGACCCTTAGGCAGCAGCTTTTAAAGAATGCAAATACACAGTCCTTTGGGGCTGCAATTGTAATCCTTGCTGGCCTCCAGACCAGGAGATCTGGAAGTGCCCCTTGTACAACAGTTGCAGAAACTGAGGTTCCAGACAAGAGTGTAAGTTCCTTTTTGGGAAGTCCATTAAGCTGCAGCATGGCCAAGGAAGTGCATAAAGATAGTATCTTCCTGCTTCCAATCCCTAGAAGCACCTCTTTAATTTCTAGATGTGTGAGAAACCTGAAGCCTCTCCCTCAAGCTGAAGCAACAGGTTAAGAAAACAGGACTTTTTCACAGGAAGACTGGGGTTATGTTTCAGTCTGCTGTCCTGCAGTGCCCTGGAGGTGATGGCCTGCCAAGAACTGTCTTTCCAATTGTTGCATTCCCACGGAATGATGCTTGCAAGTTATGAAATATAATTTAAGGAAGCTATCATGTTCACTCTCAGTCTGTGCAAAATTTTAAGGATATAAAGATCTACCCCTCCTCCCTGCACTACTGATGTTCCAGGTAATTAAAATCTAAATAAATCTAAATACTACTGACTTAATTCAGTATTGATTCCCTTTTCTGCTCTTTAATAACACATAATGAGCCATGTGGATTGTCAAATATGGCATGGTGTGTTGGACTAAACACTGGACTCACAAAAGTAAATCTGGGATTATTGAACTACATCTGCTAACTACATAGCTCCATGATCTTTGACAAGTTAATTAACATCTCTGAGTCTCTAGGGTTTTTTTTTTTTACCTTAAAAAACACTTGGTAAGGGCAGCACTGGTGGCGCAGTGGTTTGGCACCGCCTGCAGCCCAGGGATGATCCTGGAGACCCTGGATTGAGTCCCACATCAGGTTCTCTCTGTATGATGCCTGCTTCTCCTCTGCCTGTGTCTCTGCCTCTCTCTCTCTCTCTGTCTCTATGAATAAATAAATAAAATCTTTAAAAAGAACAACACTTGGTAAGTGTGATAATTTGGATAAAACTTCTTTTCCCTTTACCAGCTCTACAAATCTACAAGTATCAGAACCGATTTTGCCATTCTCAATGTTAGGTCTTTTTTCTCTTAAATTACAATTAGTGGAATCAGATCATCTATAATGACAACTTTGTAGCTACTAGTCTTCTCATACAATAACATACATGATTACATTTTAAATACTTCATAAAAATTCAAGGCAAGTGTTTATTGTATTGAATCTTTCAAATAAGTAAATATTTTTTTAAAACCCTACACACTTGTTTGACTAAATCTGTCTTTCTAATTAGACAACAACTTCTTAGAAGGCTGAAGCAGATCCATCTTCACTATTTTACATCCTGGATGTAACACATAGTAGGCAATCAATATATTTATGGTATACTTTGAATGAATAAATTAATGGATTGCTTTAAGGACAAGGGCTGGGTATTATTCCCCAGTGCTCAGCAAAGTGCTCAACATTTAGTATGTATTCAGTAAATGTTCATTAGAATACCAATGGCCCTGACACTAAAGGAAGTTGGATTATTATACAATTGTCAGGCATCACCATAAATGTTTCTAGAAGGCTTTTTATTGACTTTGCTGGGGTGAGTAAATGTTTGCTTAGCAGAGCAGATCTTATAGGCAGATTATGAAGTCTATGGGTTGAGCAAGAAATTTTCATCTCTAAAAGTCTGCTCCAAAATTCCCCTCCCCAACCCATAACCAGATTTTAATAGTCTATGAACAGCAGCACAAATGAAAATGCTTATACTAAAAGGCAAAACAAAGAAACAAAAAGAATAAGATGGTTATGATGTGTTTTTTAATTCAGAAGCATGGAAATGACATGCTACTTACTTATGAATTCTTTTCTTAATTTATTTCTTTTTTCATGTAAAAGATTTAAAAAAAAAAAAAAAAGAAAGAAAGGCTGATTTGTGGGTTTATATCCATTTGTGAGATCACATTATTGAGTTCATTTGTCCAAGTGCACTCTCTCCCCAGGATTCCTTCTTGGAGATGCAAGGTTCTTGGTCAATTGAAAAAAAAAAGATAAAGGCAATTTGGGAATACCAGTATTACCACTCTGCTGAGTTATCTTTATGTGTAAACTCAATTACATTTGGATCATTAAAACTGATCACAATAAAATTAATTTGCACTAGTGATAATACCCACCTTTTACTTAATGCTTACACTATCTCAGAAACTGAGTCAAGTGTTTCACAATCATCATCTCTAATCCTTGCAACAATCTTATGGGGTAGGTATAGTTATTTAGCTTCATGTTTACATATAGGAAACCTGAAGTGTAGAAATGCTAAAGTACTTTTTGAGTCACAATTTGAATTGGTTCTCTAGTCATAAACACACACAAAAAAACACTGTTACTGCCAGTTGGCTTACCGAGCATGTGCTCATTTCTTGTTTATTAATTTGACTCCTGTCTCAACCTCCTCCCCTCCCAATCCATAAAACAATGCTTATTTTTGCCTCTCATTGTCACTGCCTTGGTAACCTACCTCCCATGTGAATGACTATATCAAAGAATCATTCTGAACCACTCAGAGACGTGATCTCATCATGGATGGATTTTAATTTCATGTTTTTGTCCTAACAAGGCAGTAGATTATATGTAATATTCATGTCTCTTTCACAGTAAACACTTTGGAAAAGAGAGAATAGTGTGGTTCAATGGAAAGAGCTCATGTCTGGGATTCGAGCTTCCAGTCTTCCACAAAGTAGGTATATTATCTTAGGTGAACCACTTAACCTCTCAGCTTCTCAATTTCAGATTTGAACAAGTTGAATCTCTTCTAACTCTAAACTTCTCTGAGTATATGATGTTTTTTGTAACTAAAATCCACCTTTGAAATTCAATGAAAGAGATATTAAATAAAGCCATTGTCATCTTATTCTAGGCACTGAGCAGAATGAAAACAAAAACTAGTGATCCTTTTCCATGGCCATCTACACAGTTCATTGAAGGACTAGAATTCAGAAACAACAGCATCTCAATATACTACTAATACTACTAATAATAATCCCTTCTCCCTTTTTCTAACCATGGCATAATGCACCCTAATTATTTGGTAAGTGTAGATGTAGGGTGGGAGTCATATACAAGCACAGTGTTCAGTACACACAAGTTTCTTAGTAAATTTTGTTTAACGAATACATGGATACTGCTGAATCTTCCCAGCATATATGTCTACCTCTTCAACCAGATCCAAATGTCATGTCTTCCAAATTCAAATTTGGTTGCCTTTAGATTTTCATTCAAAGGGCCACAATCTATCCAAAAATTTGTTTCTCTATTCTACACAAAGGTTTACAAAGCCATAGTGGATGCAAATTTGGAGTGATCTAGTCTTAATAAACAAAACATAAATGAGCCTGAGTAAACAAGTATAATCCCCATGAGGACAATGTCTATGTCTGTATTGTTCAACTTTATATCCCTATTATGTAGCACAGTATTTGAAACATAGTAGATTATCAGTAAATATTCATTGACTGATTTTGTTCAATATATCTCTATAACCTGTCTCCCCATTGATCAAGACTGATTTGACACATGTAAGTAAGGAGAATATTACAATGAAACAAGAGAAATACATTTCACTTTTAAAAATTGTGCACAGTCTTTCTACTCTATAGAGCAGAATCAGTGAACTTTTTCTACAAAGGGGCAGACAGTAAACATTTTGAGCTTTGTGGTTCATACAAGATATGTAAGTGGTTCATATATCTTAATGACTCAACTCTGCCACTGTAGCACTGAAGCAGCCATAGATGGTAATAAATGGACCTGTCTGTGTTCCAACAAAACTTCATTTATAAGAACAAGAGGAAGTCTACTGTTGGCCTATAGGCAGTAGTCCACTGATCCCTAACATAGAGGAATTTACAAAATAACTATGACTTTGTAATCTAATTTCTTTTATCTAGACTAGCAGTTCTCAATATTTTGCTCTCAGAATCTCTTTACATTCTTAAAAGATGTAGAAGACTCCAAAAAGTGTTTTTTTTTGTTAATGTAGGTTATATTTATCAATATTTACCATATTAGAAATGAAAATTGTGAAATTTTTAAATATATTTATTTTTTAATTCACTTAACCAATATTAAACCAATTATATATTAACAAATAACATTTTTATGAAAAGTATATTTTCAAAATAAAAAAATTGTGAGAAGGGATGCCTAGGTGGCTCAGTGGTTGAGCATCTGCTTTCAGCTCAGGGTGTGATTCCAGCATTCTGGGATCAAGACCCACATTAGGATCCTGATGGGGAGCCTGCTTCTCTCTCTCCCTATGTCTCTGCTTCTCTCTGTGTGTCTCTCATGAATGAATAAATAAAATCTTTAAAAAAATTGCGAGAAGGATGACATTATTTCACATTTGTTGTAACTCTGTTGTAAGTTAATAGAAGACAGTAGAATTTTCATATCTGTTTCGGCATTCAATCAGTTGTTTAGTTGAAGTATATGAAGATCATCCAACTTTACACAGATATGTATGTAGAGATGAAAAGACATTGCAGTTCCCCTGAAAGAGACCCAGGTACCCCCAGGCCTCCTGAGACCACAGTTGGAGAACTGGTGTTTCAAACCTATAAAGTGGCACATGGAAAAATAAGGTAAGCAAGTGGCTCTGAGTGTAATTGTGTCTCACCTACAATACTGCTTCTCATAAAAAGTCTATTATTCTCTATCTCTTTCTTTTCCTTACTTCCCACTGGCCCCATTACTAACAACACTAAATTTCACTTATTAATAATAATTCAAGAGTTTTTACCCATAGCACAATTGGCCCTCTGAGATGACCTGGCAGAAAGCAGGAGAGCGAGATCCCTAAACAAAGCCTCCAAACCAGTAATAGTGAAGGCTTTTGATCAACACACAAGGATAGAAAAAGAGCTAAACAGTTAGCTAGAAATCAGGAATTTCGGGAGGGGGGTAAGAAATGGAGAACAAACTAGCACTTATTGCTAGTACTATGGTTTGTTTCATAAATGTGAGCTCATAACAACCACAAGAGAGAGGTATTATTATCCTAATTTATTTTTTATTTATTTGAGAGAGAGAGTGCACAAGTGGGAGGTGAGGGGAGTAGGGAGAGGGAGAAGCAGGCTCCCCGCTGAGCAGGGAGCCCATCATCAGGGAGTTCGATCCCACAACTCTGAGTTCATGACCTGAGCCTAAGGCAGACACTTAAGCCACTGAGCCACCCGGGTACCCTATTATCCTAATTTTTTAGGATCAAGAATGATACTCAGAGAAGTTACCTATCTTGCCCAAAGTTATACAGTCTTTAAGGGCAGAACCTATTTTATTTCTTCTTTTTTTAATTTTTAAAAAAGATTTTATTTATTTATTCATGAAAGACACACACACTGAGAGACATAGGCAGAGGGAAAAGCAGGCTCCACACAGGGAGCCCGATGTGGGACTCGATCCCCGGTCTCCAGGATCACGCCCTGGGCCAAAGGCAGACGCTCAACCACTGAGCCACTCAGGCGTCCCTATTTTCTTTCTTCTATATCACATTGGTGCAGATATTCAATATCTAAGAAACAGACAAGCCAGGTCTTAGAAGTTAAGAAGTTTGGAAACATTTTGGAATTGTACATGCTTTGAGAGAAGTGTCTTCAAACTGCCAAAATAACTAGCATCAAGGGAAATGGGTGAATGACATCAAGATGCGATCATTCACAACATGGGCTCTCACCTACACAATGAGAACATTGCATCAAAGGATTACTAATATTTTCTTCCCATTCTAATATTCTGTAAGTTGGTAAGCCATAAATCTGAGGTATCCATAAAGTGTCTGAGGCAGAACTCCTCATATAGGTCCCACTAAAGTAGGAGCCAACATCAGGGTCTGAGTCCACAGCCATAAACTATTAAATAAATATAGTTTCTTAGAAAAAAGAATTATTACTTATTGTGTGCCTTGGGTGTGCCAGGCACTATGCTAAGTATTGCTTTCTGCTGCCGATTTAGTAGGAAGAGAGAAATGTAGCTCTAGATCCACTTCTAATCCTAGCTTCCTGTTGGCAAGACTTTACAGAGCATCTAGTAGGTTCAGATAGTTTTTCACAGGTGCTGAAGAGGTTGAAAAGAGTAGAAACATTAAAAAGAAGTGTGATTAAAAAAAAGAAGTGTGATTAATGGTTCCTTGTTTGTTGCTATGCTAATTTCATATACCTCTGTGTACTTCATGAAGAAATTTTGTAAATGCCCATTTGAGATGAGCTAGAATTGGACGATTATATTGGCAGGAATATTACATACAATAGGTGAATAGTGAATTGAATTCAGACATGAAATAGGAAGAAACGAATGAAAAGCACCAATAAGTAGAGATAGGAAAAGATCGTATTTACCAATGCTCAGAGGAAGAGACACCTCTGTGAAAAAGAACACATCCACACAGAATGCTGAGAGCTGCCCTGTATTTGTAACTCAGAGTAAATATGGGATATGTGCCTATAGAACGAACAAGAATTAACGTATTTTCTCAGTGTTCAGGAAAGAAGAGAAAGAGTGCAATAGAATTCAGATGAAACTTCTCCAGGGGGTCAAATGTGAGGATCTGGGGAGTGTGGCATAACAGAAATTAGAAAAGTTAAATTCTAGTATTGCCTCTGCCACCGAGAAGTTCCAAGAACTTAGAAAAATGACATCCCCCTCTCTAGGCTTCAGTTTCCTTGTAGATAAAATAATTTCACACAGATTTTCAATTTTTAATTCTATAATTTTTGGACAGCTTCTAAAAAGAGGCTAGATTTCATAAAATATACCATATACCTATAATGCGTTATCTTGTATATATCACACTTCACTGAATCTAAGAAGCCATTGATTCTAAGGCTTATTATTCTATGTGGCATTAGAAAGAAAAAAAATGAGAAAGAAGGAAAGAAAGAAAGAAGAAAGAAGGAAGAAGGAAGGAAAGAAGAAAGAAAGAAAGAAAGAAAGAAAGAAAGAAAGAAGAAAGAAAGAAGAAAGAAAGAAAGAAAGAAAGAAAGAAAGAAAGAAAGAAAGAAAGAAAGAAAGAAAGACTGTCAATTGTAATTGCAAGGCACCAGTAAGTTGTAAGGTCCATCTTGATGTCAGAGCTTCTAAAATGTGAAAAAAATACATTGCAGAACCAACAAAATATGGCAATTCATGCCAAGAAATTCTTAAACAGTAGGGAATGAATTTCCTACCTGTAATTATAAATTGATAATGTTATTGCTGAAAACTCTATTGAGGCAAGAAGATGAAAAAGAATTGAACAGCAGCAGCTTTGTTCACCAGGTTGTATCTTAAAGATGTTGCTAGGGGCTCCTGGGTGGCTCTGTGGGTTAAGTGTCTGCCTTTGGCTCAGGTCATCATCCTAGGGTCCTGGGATTGAGCCTCGCATTGGGCTCCCTGCTTCTCCTTCTCCTTCTGCCCCTCTCCCTGCTTGTCTTCTCTCTCTCAAATAAGTAAAGAAAATCTTAAAAAAAAAAAATAGAGGCTCCTAAAACCATGGCTTGTGGGACAATGGCAAGGAAAGAACAAATAAACATGGCATTGTGCTAGGTCATTTGCAAGCCTGATTTTGTCTGTTCCCAAGTGGAACACTGAGACTTCAGTATTCTGACACTATTTGTTATTTGGAAAAAGTGTGGGATTTCTACTAAGAGATACCTGGATTCACACAGCACTACCATTTGCTGTGTGATCATGGACAAATCACTGAACTATTTCCTCATTTTTTAAAAAGATTTTCTTTCTTTATTCATGAGAGATACAGAAAGAGAGGCAGAGACATAGGCAGAGGGAGAAGCAGGCTCCATACAGGAAGCCCCATGTGGGACTCAATCCCAGGACCCCGGGATCATGACCTGAACCAAAGGCAGATGCTCAACCGCTGAGCCACCCAGGTGCCCCTATTTCCTCATTTTAATAAGAGGAAAACTAATACCATGCAAATATACTTTAAGAATTAAAGACAGTATACATAATGCATTCAACAAATATTATCTATTCTATATTACGCGTGAGAAAGAGGCAACAAGAGGGCAAATGACTGTGTATCTAAGATGACATTCTAGAAAGCAGGGGAATAATGACCTGCCCTGCTGCCGTCTGACAGACTTGCCCCAGTGCCACTCTGTAAAGAAAGCTCGGAGACACCAATATGCCTGGTGCTTCAAATTTTTCATACATAGTGCTTGCCCCAGAGTAGTTTACAATGTAAATATGGATGCAGGCATGTCATGTAGAACAGCATGAACAATAATGCTGTAAACTGAGTAGCCCTAGGTTGACAGCGTTTGAGTGTTCTTGGCAAAAGAGAATTTTTAGCCCAGCACAGAAAGAGATCATAACCTGGATCTGGAGAGAAAATAGGGGAGTGTTCTAGCAAAAGTATAAAGGCAGGAATTAGACAAAGGCTTGTAATTCCCAGCCATGGTGGTGGTGGGTGGTTCTGACCATTTTCAAACATATCCAAGGTATCTTGAGAGTCTTGCTTGACTGACCAGTGATCCCAGTGCTCACAAGATAGCAGGTTATCGTGTCTAGAGCAGTGCACTGCTGTAGTCCCGGTTCCTCCCTCTATGAGTTACAAAATCATGCTGGAGTTACTTCTTCTGTAAGCCTCAGTTTCTTCATGGTAAACTGTGAACAATAACCCCTGCCCTTCCTATTTCATGATATTTAACATAAGCATAAAATGGGACAAACTATGAAGTGGATGTAAACATCAGGAAGTACCACCAGGATGGTTTAAAAAAAAAGTAGGGACTATCTGCTCACATGGACTCTTCCAAAGAAGGGAAACCTACAAACCCTTAGAGAAGGTACTGAAAGTCCTGGGGGTTGAAGGGGGAAAAACCTACCTCTGCTCTTTTCAAAATATACTGCCACTTTCAGGAGAGACTTGAAAGGCAACTTTTGTGAAATAAACTGACCAGCTATGAAGAGTCTACTCCAGGCTGTGCGAAAGACCTCATGGTCTCACTTAAAATACCACATTTTGTCCTTTATAACAAAAGCCCAGCACCGTTGTCTTAAAGTACATGTCTCACTTTTACTACATTGAGAGAATTAACTTGATACAGGTTTTTTTTTTTTTAAGATTTGAGAGAGCACAAGCAGGAGGAGGCAGAGGGAAATGAAGAGAGAATCTGGAGCAGACTCCCCGCTGAGTGCAGTCTGCTGCAGGGCTAGGTCCCACAACCCCGAGATCATGATCTGAGCTGAAATCAAGAGTCCGATGCTTAACTCACTGGGCCACCCAGGTGCCCCAACTTGGTATAAGTTTTAAGCACTGATGAATTGTGTCTATAGCCTCTCTGATTACTCTCTAGTTATCAAACAACTTCTCTACTTCTACTCCCAAACTTTGGCTTCAAATCTAAACAGCGCTAAAAGGTAAACATACTGTGTACATTTGAAATAACTGAAGAAAAAATGTCAAAGCATGCTCTGTATGGTAAAATAGCAAAAACAACAGAAAGGGCAAAAGAAAAAGACAGAAAAGAAAAAAAGGAAAGAAAAGAGGCAGAAAGGAAGAAAGGAAGGAGAAAAGAAGGAAAGACGTACCATTAAAAAACAAACTTAAAAGATTTTAGCTCACCTATTAGAAAATAAACGTCTTCACACTGGGTTAAAAATCAAAATTGAAATCAGAGGCACCTGGGTGGCTCAATGGGTTAAGCCTCCACCTCTTGATTTCAGCTCGGGTCCGGCTCTCAGGGTCATGAGATTTTTGGCTCAGGTCATGCTCTCAGGGTCGTGAGATTGTCTCTCTCCCTCTCCCTCTGCCTCTCTCCTGGCTCATGCTCTCTCTCTAAAAATAAATAAATAAAATATTTTAAAAAATCAAAATCACAGGGGCAAAAATCTGAATAAATTATTATTAGATAAAAGCATGTACTAGGTTTTAAACAGCATGCAAAGCACTGTACATACACTAAAACATATAACCTTCATAACAGTTCATGAGCTGGGCTCAACTGAATGATGAAGTGGGGAAGGATTATGTAATTTGCCCAGGGCCACAATCAGTAAATGGTAGAGTTGGATTTTTAAATTCTGTCAATGGATGGCAGCTACACCTATGGTGAGCACAGCATAACATATGGAGGTGGCAAATCACTTTGTTGTACACCTGAACGTAATATAACATTATATGTCAACTGCACTTCAGTAAAAAAATAAAGAAAATCATGTCTGTCAAATGCATAAGGATGAATAATATAAATAAGAACAATAGCAAGGTGATTTATTAGATATTGAACATTGTACCTTACACAATAAAAGTACAACTTCCTTCTGATTGGACTGTGATCATTTCCCTGGAGTGTGAAACATATAGATCCCATTCTGTGACCGCAATGCAGTAAAAGCAGAAATCAACCAAAATTCCAGAAAATTGAATTATGAAAATAAGAAGTACACTTCTAAGTAACTTATTGCTCAAAGAAGAAAATTAAAGATACTATAATTATATCAATAACTTTGAAAAATAATTACCAGTGATTTAGAAATCCAGAGATTTAGAAAACAATATATCAAAAGTATGGAATATTCCCATAGCTGTACTTACAATAATTCATAGCTATAAATATTCTTCATATTAAATATGAAAAATGAAAGCATACATCACTTAGACTATAACTCAGAAAGCTAGCAAAGGACAAAACAGATCCAAGGAAAACATAAATAAAGAATTAGTAAAGATTAAATCAGAAACTTATGATTTAGGAAGGAGAAGAAATAACAAACACTACCAGAGGTAGTTCTGTGAAAACGCAATAAAATATATAAAGCTCTGGATAGTCTGGCCAAATGCAGTACAGGGTAGTAACAAATATATGAAGTAAAGAATGACAAAGGTAATGTGAACATAGCTATGGAAACCATTAAAAATGAAAAAATAAATCATCTAGAAAAATTATAATAAATGCACAAGGAGAAACGTAAGATTTTACTAAAAACATTAAAAATAATTTAATAAGGATAAATAAATTCAAATGTATACCTTATACCTTGTTCATGGACAGGAAACATAAACCCTTAAAATAATCTATACATTTAACATATTCCAATAAAAATACTAAAAGGATATTTTTGGAACCAGCTAAGCTGCTTCTCAAGATCAAACACATATACACACAAATAAGCACATGAGGATAGCCAGGAGAATACCCAAGATAATACTCACCAGAGTGATGACTAGCCTTAGCAGACTTTTTCAAATGTATCATGAAGCTCCAGTAATGAAAACATTTTCACACCATGAATGAAGAGACAAACACAGTAGTGAAACCTGAGAGAGAGCCCCAAAATAGATGCTAATGATGCAGGAATTTAGTATGTGATGTGATATTTAAAATCAGTGAGTAAATAGTGGAATATCAAATTATTTTGGAACAACCGACTAGACATTGAGGGAGCATAAGGCCATATCTTCAATAGGAGAACCTAATCCTATATGTTTACTCGGCTTTGGCAGCATAACTGGTGACTATGAATTCTCCCACCCCACAGCACTGGGTTGTCACTAGCCACCAAAAATGCACTGTAAACTAGGAATTGTGTGGCATGGTCAAGGAAAGGGTGAGAAGAGCCATGCCTAAGGGGCTACCTGATTTCACTTGGGACAGTAGGGATTGTGACTGAATGGTTGTCTTAGTCAGGGTTTTCCTGAGAAAGAGAACCAATGGGAGATCTATATGTATATCTATATATCTAATAATTATATGATATAGATCATATGTATGATATAATCTATTAATAGATTAGATATAATCCAATAACATGTATCTATGAGATATAGATCGATATCTAGCATACCTAATATATTTTAGAAATTGGCTCATACTATCATAGAGGCCATGAAGTTCCATAATCTGCCATCTGCAAGCTCGGAGACCCAAGAAAGCCAGTGCTGTGATGTGATTCGTTCAGAGTCTGAAGGCCTACAAACCGGGAGATCCAATGGTTTAAGTCCCAATCTGAGTTCAAAGGCCCAAGAACTGGGAGGAACTTATGATACAGGGCAGAAGACAGATATTCCAGCTCAAGCAAAGAGCAAATTTCTCCCTTCCTCTTCCTTTTTTTCTATTCTAGTACTGAGCTGATTGGCTGATGACAACCCACTTTGCTGAGGGTGACCTCCTTTACAAAGTCTAGAATCCCTGGGTGGCTCAGCAGTTTAGTGCCTGCCTTCGGCCCAGGGCATGATCCTGGAGACCCGGGATCAAGTCCCGCATCAGGCTCCCTGCATGGAACCTGCTTCTTCCTCTGCCTGTGTCTCTGCCTCTCTCTCTCTCTCTCTCTCTCGAATAAATAAAATCTAAAAAAAAAAAAAGTCTACCAACTCAAGTACTAATCTCTCCCAGAAACAACCTCAAAGACATGCTCAGAAATGTTTTTCCAGCTATCGGGCATCCCTTAGCCGAGTCAAGTTGACATATAAAATTAACCATCACAATGGCAAGCTAGAACCTTCTGATATAATGGCTTTACATCCCTT
Source organism: Canis lupus dingo (assembly GCF_003254725.2). Classification (NCBI taxonomy): domain Eukaryota; kingdom Metazoa; phylum Chordata; class Mammalia; order Carnivora; family Canidae; genus Canis; species Canis lupus. The sequence continues at coordinate 89,220,038 of NC_064281.1, read as the reverse complement.
GTAGTGCTTAGCACAGGATTGAGCACAGCTTGTGAAATTTGTAATTAGGGATGCCTGGGTGGCTCAGTGGTTGAGCATCTGCCTTTGGCTCAGGGCGTGATCCCGTTCCTGGGATTGAGTCCCACATCGGGCTCCCTGTGAGGAGCCTGCTTCTCCCTCTGCCTATGTCTCTGCCTCTCTCTGTATCTCTCATGAATAAATAAATAAAATCTTTTTTTAAAAATTAGATTACACCTAAATTGAAGTTTAATCTCATCATTCAAACTCAATATGAACATGAAAATATCTGCATCTATAGCCAAAACTAGTCAGCAATCCTTGATTAGGAGCAGCAACTGGCTATTTGAATTCTTTATTTGTCGAGCCCCACAAAACCGCTTTGTGAATATATCCTTCTTTTCAGGAGAGAAATATGAAAATAGAATTAAGACATTCGAGTTGTATCAGAAAGTTCTGGATTAGAGAATTGTTTAGCTCTCTTCAAACTTCATCTTAATTCTGTTCTCACTGATGACTTTGTGACTTGGGTTCCATGCAAGTGTTTCCAGGAGAAAAAGTACTGGTGGTGCAGACTTCAAGTACTTCAACAACTGCATTAGTTATTCCTCATTGAATTGATAAACAGTACTATCAATGACTATCAACTTACGCAGCTAGATGGCAGATGCTCACTTAACTCACAATACAGCCATGTTAATAACATTATATGGAGTTGCGAGTTGTAGGAAGTAGGGGCACTTGATTAAAAAATTGGTGATAGAGAGAAAAAGTGGTCTCCTCCTATGTTCTTCAGGTGTTTTCTAATATTCCTTTTTTTAGAAGTTCTGCACTACTGTGTTACCCCCACATCCCCTCTCCAGCACTGAGCCAAAACTTTTTTTTAAGATTTTATTTATTCATTCATGAAAGACAGAGAGAGAGAGGCAGAGACATAGGCAGGAGAAGCAAGCTCCATGCAGGAAGCCCAATGTGGGACTCGATTCCAGGACTCCGGGATCACGCCCTGAGCCGAAGGCAAATGCTCAACCACTGAGCCACATAGGTGTCCCAAGCCAAAATTAACTATTTCTGGTTACTCTAATAAAATGGAGTTGTTGGTCTTATCCAGTTAATCAGGAACACATACTATTGAATGAAATCACCCTAAAGTGTGAATAATTTCCCCCAGAGGTATACTCATTTTCCAAATATATGTCTCCCATCCCTAATTCAAGTAGTATGACAAATTAAAGTGCAATGCAGTAGGAGGAGGAAGGTGACAAAATCTAGGGCAGGAGTTCAACCACAGGCAGGCTTCCCTGAGAAGTTGTCCTGGAACCTATTCTCCTAAACTGCCCTGCTATTTACAGCTGAATCTGAATAATTCCTAAAGGTTCTAAGATTCTTTATAATGGCCCCCAATGAGTAAATAATGAATATCAGGACTCCAGCCTGCAAGTAGAAGGTCAAGGATCATAATCCTCTTGTTTACATGTGTCTTTCGTAAATTGGTTATTTACAAGTCTGGGCTCACCTGCATTTGTGCTAAGAGTTGCTCTGCTAGAGTTAGGACTTCACTTTCTTATTTTTAATTTTTTTTAACGTCTTCGGCCCCAGAGCATTTTGATTTCCTCTGGCCCAGGTTTCTAAGGATCATATTTATACATCCTATGAAAGGGAAATGCTAGTAAAGCTAAAGCAAACAAATAAATATTAAGAACAGAACGTGTGCAATGCAGAAAAGCTACCTGAACAAATTCCTTCCTTCCTGTCTGGGTGGGAATGGGGGTGGAGAAAAAAGAGAGCGATGATATTTTGGTCTCAACAGCATTTCATTTCTTTGGAAATGAAAGTCACTTAGTGACTACTATGAAGAAGATGGGATGTTCAGAACCAAACAGACAGATTGTCATCAATCAAAGGTCGTTTTTTTTTAAAAAAAAAAAAAAAAAAATCAAAGGTCGTTTTTGATGAAAAGAATAGGTTGCCAAATCTCCGAGAAGCACATCTCAGTAGGACATGCATAATTCACTTATTCTTAAAAATCCTCCTGCACTTCCCTAAGATGTAGTTTATCTTGTCGTGGATATCTTCCAGGGCCAGCATACTTCTGATCACGTAACTTTATTTGTTTTTCTATTTAGCAGAGTCTAAGTAAGCTTTTTTCTTTTTCCCTCCAGTCAATTACTGCAGTAACCAAATGTAGCTTGAAAAAAATTTTACTCTAAGGAATCATTCTCCTTTTTGAGTAATCATTTTTTAAAATGAAAGACTTGGTCAGAGAGAAAGACTGACACTATTTTAGTAAAAATAAAAACCAAGGGATCCCTGGGTGGCCCAGCGGTTTGGCGCCTGCCTTTGGCCCGGGGCGCAATCCTGGAGACCCGGGATCGAATCCCACGTCGGGCTCCCGGTGCTTGGAGCCTGCTTCTCCCTCTGCCTGTGTCTCTGCCTCTCTCTCTCTCTCTCTGTGACTATCATAAATAATAAATAAATAAATAAATAAATAAATAAATAAATAAATAAAACCAAAATCCTCTTGCCAAAGATTAACAAGCTCAGGTTGACAGATTCAATTTTTGGTTTATTCTGATAAACCAAAAATTAGCATATTAGGACTATAAAGCATTGGAATTAATTTTGAATTAGGGAAGCCCGGATGGCTCACTGGTTTAGCACTGCCTTCAGCCCAGGGTGTGATCCTGGAGACCCGGGATCAAATCCCACATCAGGTTCCCTGCATGGAGCCTGCTTCTCCTTCTGCCTGTGTCTCTGCCTCTCTCTCTCTCCTTTCTGTGTTTCTCATGAATAAATAAATAAAACCTTTAAAAAATAAATAAAATAAAGTGAAATAAAATAAAATAAAATGATGATCTTCCAGTCAAAATTTATCCCATTAATAAACTCTCATAATATGTAGTTTAGTATCATCTAGGTTATACTAGTGTGATGTAAAATATATTATACAAATATAACATAATATAGTATGATCTATATTAGTATAATATAGTATGCTATAATATAATGTAGGTTACCTCTAAACAAGTTTCTCCTCTCTCTATTCCTCTACACACACACGCACACACACACACACACCTGTATGATACTGAAAATTCATATTCAATATTCAAAGCCTCATGTTATTTCTTACTGACTTTGAAAAAGCTTCATGTCACAATGCCTATAACAAAAGTAGTTTCCGATCACAGTGGGCATTCAGTACTTATATGCCATTTCTGAAGGTAAATATTTCTCTCTAGCTTTTCAAAGTGTAAACTATTATGTCTTCCTGTCCATGAATGTTCTCAAGTACAGGTAGTGTATTTCCATGAAGAGTTTCTTTTTTATTCCTGAAATTGCCTGTTTTCTCATTCTAACTTAATCTGAATTGATTTATGTGAAAGTCAGGTAAGCAGACATCCCGAGGTGAGAGCTATTCCAAGAAGAGGGCAGTGAGAAAACAGATTTAATGACTGAGTCAATAATCACAGAGATGCAAAAGTTGACATGAAATCGGGGTAAGAAAAGTCCTAGTTTACTTGGAATTCTTAAAAGGCCTTCTTGTATCTTGCAGCAATACTGTTACATGATGAGTTTTTCTTGAAAGCAACATTGCATTTATTGTCAACAGTGTCAATTTCCAAAAACACATTGAGCCCATAAGCCCATGGAATGAGAAGAAACATGGCTAACAATAAAGCAAACATTTTGTCTCCGTACTAAACTAGACTTTCATTAAGGAAAAGTCCCATCTGATTTAGCTGTGAATCAAACTTAATAGTCCATAGCAATCTAATCGAGGGCAAGAAATCTTGCTAATAGTCGAATCAAGATAGGTTATCTGCTATGTTGGACCACTGAGACAAAGTCTGAGATAACAGAGCTCCAGGTTCCTACACCCATAGTATTTATTCTGTCTTCTTTGCCTCTGGGGCAGCATTTCTCAAGCTGAAGTTTAGTGGCACTCTGTTCAAGAGATATTCCTCAAAAAATGTGTTTTCTGGTCATCTATGGTTGCACCTTTCCACATTCTAGTGCCCATTGGATATTCACCATGCATACCAGCATATTTACGTTTCTAAGAATTCTTCCAGTAAAGAAACTTGTTTAGCCTAGCATTTGCCAAACTTATTTGACCACAGAAGTCAATAATTTTTTTCTTGCAATGCCAACTAACATCTTGTGGAATTATTATTTCAAGAAATACCTTTGTAATTGATGTTGTGATGCCCTCCAGATTCCACTCAAGGACTGAAGGGTTTATTCCCCAGATTCTAGGAATGCTGGCTGACTGCAATCTACTGCCAGTCCTCTCCAGAAATGTCATTGGCTAAAGAAAACTGTGTCTGCCAAGTTCAAAACCCCTTCCCAGGGTCCACATGCATTCATGACTGGTCAAGTCACAAGGAGAAAGCATTGACAGCTCATCACAATGTGGGGCAACTCTCAAGGAAGATCCCAGTTTCAGATCTCACCTTCGCATTGGCTGAGGCCTTTGTTGAGACTGTTTCACAGCTCAACTTCCCTCTGAGACCATTCTTGGTTTCTTCCCTTCTCTTCTTATTTCCTTTTTTTCTCTCCTCTTCTCTTGCATAGTTGTTGATCATGAAAGCACTGCTTAGTATATTTCCTGAATGCTTATCTCTATCTCAGAGTTTACTTTTGGAGGAGCCCACCCTACAAAACATTTCAGGACACTTAGGTCTAATGACGACTATTGATGGAAGGAAAGAGGGAATTCACAATAACTTGTGTGGAAAGAAACTATTCCAGACTTGGGGAGAATATTTACAGAAACCAGAGAGTGGGTAGCCTGGGTGGCTCAGCGGTTTAGCGCCGTCTTCAGCCCAGGGCGTGATCCTGGAGACCTGGAATCGAGTCCCACATCGGGCTCCCTGCATGGAGCCTGCTTCTCCCTCTGCCTGTGTCTCTGCCTCTCTCTCTGTGTATCTATCAAAAATAAATAAAATCTTTAAAAAAAAGAATGCGTAAAAATATTTAAAAAAAAAAAAAGAAACCAGAGAGTGAACAATAAACCTCCACTTATTTTATTTTAATCAGCACAGGATTGGAGTGCCAGCTGAAGAGTACTAGGCTATATGAGGAATCCATAAACCCAGCTGACTCCCTAGCATTGCTTGATTCTCAACCAGGAATGTAGAAGCTGTGAAAAAGGCCAGATCAATGTCAAACCTCTATATTTCTTTAATAAAAGTAATGTCTTAAGACTATTAAAAAAAACTAATACCTTTCTTCTCTAGTCATTCCTGGCTTAATAATCTCTGTTCCTGCTCAACTAGTGAGTGTATGTATATATGAAGTTTATGTATAACTTTATATTTACATTTGGATATATGTATTTAGGAATGGTATCTCTATCTAAAATACAATTTATTAACTATCAGGTATACATTAGATATGCAATTCCTACCTCCGGGAGACCTGTAATTTTGTTGAAAACAAAACTAAAGAATATATTTAGCATTAAGCTTTTTGGTTTAGATCAACAGTTTCTGAACAGGGTATCATGATCAGCCATAAAGTGTGTCACAAATAATTCAGTACTAATACAAATGTATCAACATATGAAAAGTTCTCTTTTACAAATAAGAGCAATCTTTAAGGTAATTGCTTTAATAATATCACCCACTAAATCCAATATGCTTCCTTGAGTGGAAGAGAAAGAGAAAGTTATTGCTAATTTATTGGAAATTGTTCATAATCCTCACTAAATCCATGGAAATTTTTCTTATAAGTGAATGCATCCATCATGTGTGATACATGGTGGGGGAACCTCTGGTCTAGACCATGAATGCAATAGATTTTCATAGACTGGGGAAATCAGTTTGGACTAAAGGCATCTGGAGAGGCTGCTGAAATGATGTTTGCTCTGTTAAGAATCCAGCAAGTCTGGAAGGCTGGCCATAGCCATAAGTTGATACGTATAATTTGTACAAATCTGGATCTCTAGTCTGGAAATATGGAATGGTTTGCTTTAACCCCACTAATGTTAGCATAGATTTCTTCCATCTATACTATTTAGCAAGACTTTTCATGTTGCCTTGCATCTGGCAATGAAACTTCAAAGATGGAGAAGAGAATCTCTAAAGATTTTCACATTCTTAAGAGACCCAAAGACAGCTAGGTCCAAAACCTCTCATAAAAACTTACAAAAAGTAGGAGAATTGACCATGAAACCATTAGCCATTGCCCCAAACCTCTACTCCTTGGCCAATCCATAGAAGACCAGGGGAGGGGTAGATGAGAGTGAATTAGTAGGATTGTCATGACTGACAGTTCACAATACTTTTTCCTTTTGTCTCTATGTGGGAAAGAGTGAGAGTTAATCCCTCTCAAACTCAAGTGGAGGGAAGAGCCAAGAGAATAAGGGCTCCCTCCAAGTAAATGAAGCTGTTACCTCTTTTCTTTTCTGAGCTGGATACTTGTCAAGCTATGAACTACAGGCCCATCTCTGTGCATCCATGAGAACAGAGTGGACCTTGATGAGGGATTCTTGGGATATCCTGTTGTATTTCTCTATGAATTGAAGTATATACATGAACACATAGGTGTTGCCTGCTTATTATCTAGAGATTTCTGAAGGAGAGGGTTTTCAAGAATAGCTTGCAGCAGAGGTGCAAGAAAACACCATGATATACTTTTTCCAGGAAAGAGCTAGCCCCTGATGCTTGAAGACCTGGAAGAGAACTTCAGTTGTGCCCATGACCTATCAAGAGGAAAACAGAGATTCTAGAAGGAGATGAAGGGCCAAGAGATGTAGTACCATGAGCAGAGTAGTGAAGAGTGTGGACCATAATGAACAAGGCCTCTTATAGGAGGCCCCTCTTCAGTAAAGGAAGCCAAGATGAGGCTGGACATGGCCCCTGCCACCCCAAGAAAATGATACCAACCATCTATGTAGACTTCTGCATCAGTGAAGGCCACCATTAGAAGATGGAACCAGATAGAGGCAGAGCAAATCCAGAGAGGCCTCCTTAGTGACAGATGACCAGTTGTATAGGAAAAGGGGTGCCTGGTTGGCTCAGTCAGAAGAGCACATGACTCTTGATCTCCAGGTTGTGACTTCATGTTGACTTCATGACTTCATGTTGGGCGTACAGTTTACTTAAAATAAATAAAAAAAAAAACTTTAAAGAAGACAAAGAAACCTTACATCTTTCTTATTCCCTCTTTCAAACCCAATGCTAGAAGAGTTTAGACCTTAGAAAGGAACAGGAGCCCAACACTTCATTAGCCCTGCCCTTCCCTGCAACCACATCATGTTCATATCTCTAAGTCCTCCAAGCATAAGGCTGACTAGCAATGGATGAGGGAAGAATTTCAAGATTGAAGGGTTAAGCTGAATTGGGCTAGGCTGTCAATTTTTAAAAAGTGCCTCAAAAGTTATGTAAGATTCCCAGGTAATTATTAAGAAAAAGGGAAAAAAAAAAAGGAAAGGAAGTATCCACAGACAGGATGCCAGGGTGGTTCAGTGGTTAAGCATCTGCCTTTGGCTCAGGGCGTGATCCTGGGGTCCTGGGATCAAGTCCCACATCGGGCTCCCTGCGAAGAGCGTGCTAATCCCTCTACCTATGCCTCTGCCTCTCTTTCTGTGTCTCTCATGAATAAATAAAGGAAGTATCCACAGGCTAGAATGAAAACAGGGATAGGAAAGTCACAAAAATATGTCACATTTGTCCTCTACTGCATGAAAACTGCCAAAACTAGTTATGGGTGTTCTCCATAACACTCATAACTTGTCCTGCATGCTAGTTAGCATGCCACAGGACATGTAAGAAATGCACAATACAAGGTGCCTGGGTGGTGCAGTGGGTTGAGTGTGGGACTCTTCATTTTGGCTCAGGTCATGATCTCAGAGTCATGAGATGAAGTCCCATGTTGGCTCTCCACTCGGTGTGGAGTCTGCTTGAGATTCTCTCCCTCTTCCTCTGTCCTCCACCCCCCCAAACACACACATACACACTAATGTGCACCCTCGCTCTCTCTCTCTCTAAAATAAATAAATATATCTTAACTTTTAAAAAAAATGTGCAATACATGTGGGTTGGCTGATAAAGAAGAGAGTGCTTAGGTGGAAGCAGTTCCTGGGACAGACAGACTAGACTGTACTGGCAAGAGGTAATGCTCCCTAGTAAGATGTTTTGTTCCAGCAGAGAAGGAAGAGGAAGATGGGGTAGTAAGTGAGTAGGAAAGAATAGGAAAATATACAGCACAATGCAAATGGTGAAGACAAGTTAGGATGTGTTAAGGGGCATGCTGCAAGATGGGGGCATTGATGAGGGGAATGAAAGCCAGAGGACAGAGTCAAAAGGAGAAGAATGGACCAAAAGACCGCATAGAGGCAGCACATATATGATCACTTTTATACATTTCAGGAAAAGTGCATATGAGCACATGTACCATGAAAGTGAACAAACTGTTTAAAGGTATATACAACCTTTAAAAATCATTATAAGAAAAGAGAGCAAAGGCCTTAGGCAAACCCTATGAAATGCTGTCCATGAGAATTTTGGAATTTACATAATGAGAACTAGAACAGAGTATGTCTGCTTGCCTGGGCAGCAGGGGCAAGAATAGAAATTCCCCTAAAAGTTGCATGTACTCAATGGCCTAGAAATTCCACCTCAAAGTGAAGTTTATCCTACAGAGAGAGTCCTACAAGGACTAAAAGGTATAAAGATGTATATACAAAATACAGAAAAGAATAGGAGCATGCGAGTCATATGTGATCCCACACAAAAAATAAAAAAAAAGAAAGATGGCAAAATCATGGACTGTAGGCCCCTGAGAGACAAGAGAGAGGTGAACACCTGATTTTATAAAGGGATGTGTCTTGTGGTTTGGGTTCCATTCGCCTTGCTGGGGTTTCATGCTGCAGTGCTTTATACATGGAGAAAAGTGTAAATCCAATATATCATTTATGATTCTGTTGTCCTGAATTAATGACTCTCCCAAGAAACGAATAACTTATAAAATCCAGAAAAAAATGGTACTGTCTGTTTATCATCTGTTCTGTTTCCTGCATAAAGAATTGTTTCTTTAAGAATGGATATCAGGGTTTGAGCAAATAAACTGTAATCTCACAGCAAACGTTTACTGAGGCCCTAAATCATATAAACAGATCCCGGACCTCTGGTTGTGTCTGTCCATGCTGAATCTCAATATTTGAAAATATCCAAATACTCAACTATTTTCCACTCTTCACCCAAATGCTTCCCATAGACACAGAACACATGCCTTTATTGAGCACCAGATCCCTCCACTGAGTCAGAGTGGGGAAACAAAAGAAATAGAAAATGTGATATTTGAGGAAGCCAAAAGATACCTCAGTGAGCCTAGGCCAATGCTATAGTTTCTACCCCTACAGGATTTTGTAAGTGGCACCCCATGCCTGCTTTTCTTAGATGTGAGATAATGTTTGTAATCTCCTAGCTCAGAATGTAACACAAGCCAAGTGATCATTTACCTAGCTCTCTCTCTCTGACCCTAACTATCACTTGAACCTCAAAGCCTATAGGGAAGTCAAAACTTTTGGTTATTTATCCTCTGGCTCCTTGCTGTATAACCAACCAGTAGCATGGGTGTCTTTGTGGTGCCTTTATGAAATGCAGAATCCCAGGCTTATTGAATCAGAATCAGCATTTTAATAAGATCCCCAGGTGATTCATCCATATGCTCAACAACATAGGTTGTCAAACCTCACCGAATCAGAATCACTCCCAGATATTCAATCTTGGATTGTTGTGGATACAGGCACTTTCTAAAAATATTTTTGGGGCTCCTGGGTGGCCTAGTCAGTTAAGCATCCAATGCTTGATTTCAGCTCAGGTCGTGATCTCAGAGTCATGGGATCAAGCCCTGCATCAGGCTCTGCACTCAGCATGGAGTCTACTTGAGATTCTCTCTCTCCCTCACCTTCTGACCCTCCCCCTCACTCTCACACATTCTCTCTCTAAAATAAATAAATAAATCTTTAAAAAATATTTTTTCAAAAGCTTCTCAGATAATTCTAAGGTGTATCTAGGGTTGAGAATCACTGAATGTTCTTGCTCATGTTACTCTGTGTTCTACACTTTGAGTGGCAACTTCTGGTGAAAAACACCCTTTGCTTGGAAGCAAGCAAATGCATCTTTGCTATCTCATCCATTCATTCAAAAATTATTGAGTGATTACTCTCTTCAAGGCACCATGGCATCTGCAGAGAATACCACCATAAACCAGAGTGACTCTGCCTCTGCTGCCATGGACTTGCCCTTCTAATGGAAGAGATGGGGGGATGTTCCTAGACAATAAAATACGGAGTGAGGATGAGTCTTATAGTAGAACTACCCTGTGATTGGAAAGGAGACACAGAGGTCACTAAACAATCACAGGATCAACCTTTCCTCCAGATAAACATTTGAAAGTGAAAGATCCAAATTAGTATATCCTATATTGCACCTGGCCTCAGAAATAAAATTAAGATTATTGTCCTCCTGTCCTCAAAAAAAGATGTGGGCCAGAACCTTTCTGCAGTGCTCTCTGAAACAGAATTTACCACCCTCCCCAGAACGGTGGCCTGAGTGTTTCCTGCCAAAAAGAAAAAGCAATTTTGCCTCCTCAACGGCGAATCAGTATATTTACCACTCAAAAGCCTTTTGAGAAGTACAGTGAAACTTCAGTGCAGTCTTCAGGCTGCTTTAATCCTACTAATCACCAGATTGCAATGTGACTAAAATTGACTGGCCAGTTCAGTTAACATATCCAAGTATCTGGTCTGTCACTGGGTTACATAGAATCACCAAACAGAATTAACACTATTTATTTGATTCCACCTTATAGACAAGATTATGCGCTAAAAGAAAATAGCTCAAGTTACAAATAAGCCCATTGCCACTCCCAATATTTACAATTAAGCAGTTTAGTGAAGTACAGGCATACCTCAGGGACATTGCAGGTTTGGTTGTAGACCACGGCAATAAAGCAAGTCGAATGAATTTTGTGGTCTTCCAGTGCATAAAAAAGTTATGTTTAAACTATACTGTAGTCTATGAAGTATGCAACAGCATTACATCGAAAAAAAATAATGTAAATACCTTAATTTAAAAATGCTTTATTGCTAAAATATGCTAACCACCATCTGAGCTTTCAGTGAATCAAAATCACTGATCAGGGATCCCTGGGTGGCGCAGCGGTTTGGCGCCTGCCTTTGGCCCAGGGCGCGATCCTGGAGACCCGGGATCGAATCCCACGTCGGGCTCCCGGTGCATGGAGCCTGCTTCTCCCTCTGCCTGTGTCTCTGCCTCTCTCTCTCTCTGTGTGACTATCATGAGTGAATGAATAAAATCTTTAAAAAAAAAAAAAAATCACTGATCACAGATCACCATAACAAATATAAAAATAATGACAGTTTGAAATACAGTGAGAATTACCAAAATGTGACACAAAAAGTAAAGAAAGCCAATGCAATTGGAAAAATGGCACCAATAGACTTACTCATCACAAGGTTGCCACAAACCTTCAATTTGTAAAAATCACAGTATCTGCTTTCCCCAATAAAACAAGGTATGGAGCAGCCCAGGTGGCTCAGAGGTTTAGTGTCGTCTTTGGCCGGGAGCCTGATCCTGGAGACCAGGGATCGAGTCCTGTGTCGAGCTCCCTGCACGGAGCCTGCTTCTCCCTCTGCCTGTGTCTTTGCCTCTCTTTCTTTCTCTCTCTCTCTCTCTCTCTCTCTCTCTCTCTGTGTGTGTGTGTGTGTGTGTGTGTGTCTCATGAATCAATAAATTAACAAGTAAATAAATAAAACAAGTTATGCTTATAGCGGTTAAAATCAAGGGCTCTAGAAGTAGAAAAAGGCAAGATTCCAGTTCTGGCACCACAAGCGAGCAGCTCTGTGGCCTTGGGCCCTTTGAGCCTTTGTCTGCTCATCTCTAAAGTGGGGATGATCAGAGTGCTTACCTCCTAGAAGTGCTGTGAGGCCTAAAGGAGATAATTTGTGTAAAGCTTGTAGCCTTCTCTAGAAAAAAGTAACACTCAATATTAATTGCTGTTGTCAGAGTTGCTACAAATTATCTGCATAGGTGAGTTCTAGTCAATATTCAGCGTCACTACTGGAAGATGTAATGTCCATGTTTTTTTCTTTTTTTAATTTTTTTTAAAAAGATTTTATTTATTCATGAGACACACACACACACACACACACACAGAGAGAGAGAGAGAGAGAGAGAGAGAGAGAGAGAGAGGCAGAGACACAGGCAGGGGGAGAAGCAGGCTCCATGCACGGAGCCCGACGTGGGACTCCATCCCAGGTCTCCAGGATCACGCCCTGGGCTGAAGGTGGCGCTAAACCGCTGAGCCACCCGGGCTGCCCCTCATGTTTCTTTCTATTAGAGCCTCATTGCTTTACTAAAAATATTTCTGTCTCTGGTTTCACCAGCATCATTTGAGACAAGACAACTGGAAAGAACTCCATTCAAACTCTTTTTAAACTTTTTGGTTTGGCTTTTTTGTATGGCTCAATGATCAATGATCATGTCACAAATGAGTTCCTGCTGAGAAACAATACTTAGTGGGTCCAGGGAGGCCATTAGTACCACATTTAGGTCTTTATTTAAGTCGTTACGCATCTCCCGTGATGTATAGATTTCAATTTAAGTGCATTTGGCTACCAAAGCCCTTCGTTTAAATTAGCAAACGATTGATTTAAAATACTAATAAAAGTAAATGTTATCTTAATGAGCATCACAGTAATTAAATAACAGCCTAAATCCTATATACATAGAAATTTAGGACAAGAAGCTGATTATGATCACAAATAAATAGGTATTAGCCATAGGTCAGACTTCCGTTCCTTTTTTTTTCTTGTCTTGTGACCAGAATAGTTTCATATAAACAAAATAATTCTTCTTCCTTATTTTCATGTTTCTTCTGCCATATTAATTAAGATTTGACATGTCCTTGTATACTGTTTATGGCAAAACGAGATGAGTGAACAAATTCAAATCAAGCAGCTGACTTTTCATCCAAATCCCATGCCAAAGACAAACTGAGTTTAGAGAGTTTGGAGATGTGACTTTATTTACACTTTATTCTTTTCTCTTCACTTGCAAATATCTTGGCATAATTTTAGTTTTATGCATGTTGTGGTTATTGGAAATATAAGGGATTTGGAGAGTTTATTTGAGTTAGTGCAGGAGAAACTTTATGTAAGTCATCTTGTTTTTTAAAAACTACAGAAGGGAATATGAGCATAAATGTGGATAAATCTATACATATTTTATGACCCTATGATGTTTCAAATAGTCTTTGCAATAACCCAACACAAGATATTCAATTACAGAGATCAAAATAGGCATGAGTTTGGGACTAGGGGCCCCTAAACTTTAACCTCAGCTATAAATAAGATTGTTTTAGAAAAGGGAGTCAATTTCTGGTCCTTACTCTCCAATGTTTTTCCACAGCCGAAACATGAGAATAGGAAATTGGCTGGAATTATATTATTAACAGTTTTACTTCATATTTGTATATGTACATTTGAGTGGCCAGACACAGCCTCTTGAAACTTAATGCAAATAATCCAATATCTGTGCCTTCAAATCGTTTACCATCTAAGGTTAGACAACCCAGAGAGGTCAGAGTTGTGGTAATTTGGGAAACAATGACAACCCAACTTGTCTTGCTCTGTCTTATTCTGGAGTAGAGTGAAAATGTGATGTAAAGTTTGCTCAGCTGTAGAGAAGTCCTGGAACTCCCAGAAGTTTTCTCCCACCTACATCCTGGATCAGTCATCATCATCAACAACATTATCATGTTATTACCATGAATATTACCATATACAAGTAGAACTTCAAGGATTATTTTTTAAAGATTTTATTTATTTGAGAGACAGAGAGAGAGAACAAGCATGTGTGGGGGGAGAGGCAGAGAGAGGGGGAGAAGCAGGCTCCCCACTGAGCAGGGAGCCCCTGTGGAGTTGGATCCCTGGACCCTGAGATCATGACCTGAGCCAAAGGCAGGCGCTTAACTGACTGAACCGCCAGGTGCCCCTAGAACTTCAAGGATTATTAGTCACATCTCAAAAGATGTACTTCTTTCATGGCTCCAGGAGTTTTCTTAGACCAGTGCTCCTCAAAAGTTGATGTAATAAAAATCACTTGGGGATCCTGTCAAAAACACGGATTTCTGGACCGCACCCCCACCCCCACCCCAACTCCAAGGGTTGTCTGGGTATGGGGTTGAGCCCAAGATTCTGCCTTTCTAATAAGTGCCTAGGTGACACTGATGATACTGGTACAGGGACAGCAATCTGAGTAGCACAGATCTAGTCCTTCACTCTCTAACGTTCTCTCTCCCTTCTGCCTAACTCAGGTAAGCTACATAACCTTTCCCCTGGTCACGTAAAGCCTATCACTTTCATTTCAGTCCCATCCCTATATCAATGATCTGCTGTATTAGTTTGGATTCACTTCAGCAGCAAGGGATAGAAAACCCAAATTAGTAATGTTGTAAACAAGATAGAAAATTCCTCTAAGATACACATAAGCAGCCTGGGACTGGTAAATTATTAGCTCCATTGAGCATCAGGTCACAAATTCCTTCTATCTGGTTGTTCTTTTATTCCCAACATACTGCTTCCACCTCAAAGTCTCACAGGCCAAGAGCTATAGCTTTAGCCATTAGGTCCATATTCCAGCCAATAGGGGAAAAAGGATAAAAGAAATACTCCTTCCTTTTTTTTTTTTTTAATCCTTCCTTTTAAGAACATTTTCTGGAGGGGGTGTCTGGATGGTTCAATCAATTAAGCATCTGACTCTTGGTTTCAGCTCAGGTCATGATCTCAGGGGTGTGAGGTTGGGTTTTGTGCTCAGGGCAGAGTCTGCTTGTCCCTCTTCCCCTCCTCCTCCTCCTCTCTGTCTCTCTTTCAAATAAATAAAATAAACAAAAAGAACAGCTTCTATAAGTGCACAGATCACTTCTGCTTACATCCCATGGGCCAGAACTCAGTTATATAGCCATACCTAGCTGAAAAAGGGATTGGGAAATGTATCTTAGCACATGCCCACATAAAATATGAGATTCCTATAACAGAAAGGAGAGAATGATATTGATGTACAATTAGCAGTCTGTATGGCCACCCTCTCTTGATATTTATCTTTATAATTTCTTCCAGTTCTTCTAAGTCTATAAATATTCTAAAATAAAAATGACTTCAACAGTACTACTTCCTTTAGCTACCACCCAACCTTGTAACTTCTTTTACTTCTAAACTTGTCAAAAACCAAGAAATGTATTTCTCTTGCTTACATTTTGGAACCATCCCCTTACCCACCAGCATCCTGTCATCTGGCTGCAACACCGTTGCCACTGAAATTTCCTTCTGCTATATTACCAGTGATTTCTTTATTCCCAAGGCCACTGACTTCTAAGTCTCTATCATACTTCCCTAAGCATAAATTATTTCCATGGAAAACATTATGGTAAAACTAAGAAAATACAGTAAATAAGTAGTTGGCTATCAAAGCAGAGAGTCTCATCCAGAGTATTGTATTTTGAATGCAATCCTAAAGAAGCTTGCCTCTAAGAGTGATATTTTGACTCACTATGTGTCATAATAATTCTTGTTGTGAGGTATATGAAGAGATAGGCACTTCAAAATAAGTCTGGTTAGCCATTACTAAATATCTCACACAAATACATGTGGAATTAGATGATAGTCTTCCAAAGGAAATGTTGTATAGAACAAAGAATTTGGCACACATAGCAAATTACCTCGTTGAACTTGTTTTTCAACTGTTTAGCATTAACCGCACTTGTCAAATCCGCTTATATTTTTAACGCATGACATTCCTTGCATCATGGTATCCAAGAGTTCTTTCACTTAACTTTGGCCCAACATGATTGCTGCACCCAATATTAATAATAATAGCAAGAAGAAGGAGGCGGGAGGGGAGAGGGAGAGAGAAGAAAGGATGAGACAAAGGGGCAAGGGAGAAATTTTGTTAGAAATTGGATTTTCCTGAGTTTCTTCTCAAAACTCTCCAACACTGGGGCACCTGAGTGGCTCAGTGGTTGAGCATCTGCCTTTGGCTCAGGGCATGATCCTAGGGTCCTGGGATCAAGTCCCACATCAGGCTCCCTGCAGGGAGAAGCTCCCTCTGCCTGTGTCTCTGTCTCTCTCTGTGTGTCTCTCATGAATAAATGAATGGAATCTTTAAAAAAAAAAACTTTCCAATGCTGGCAAGGGAAATAATATGAGAAAGACAGACTGTGTGCACATATAAAGCCCATGGTGTTATAGTAAATCCAGTTTGTTGTGGAACCCCCCCTTGGCTGCAGAGGTGAGACCCTGTAAATCTGTCAAGCTAGATGGACCCAAACCATGGCTCAAAAGAAATGTATGATTTCTGGTACCTGCTGGTTATAATTAGAAACCTTGCTTTCTGACCATCTTTTATCTCTGCATGTTCTAAGTTCTGACTTTTATCTGGCTATTATTATAGTACTTAGCATTCATCAGCATCTTATTGTGTGTTCTGATTGGGGCTCCTCCCTGCTTCATGGATTTATGTCAACCATGATTTCATTCCTGGATTCAAGTTCTTGACTTTGTAGTGTATACCTCAGCGCCTCTCCTACTTCCATTTCCAGCACATTAGAATCATACAGAAAGACTTAAACACTGTCAATGCCTGGGCCTTACCCCCCAGTACTCTGATGTAAGGGGGTCTGAGATGAGGCCAGGGATTCATAGTTGTAAAAGCTTCCTGTGTGACTGATCAGCATCCAGGTTTGAAAATTACCATCCTAGCTTCTTTTTCTGTTGAAAATAACTATAGACTCTACCTAGGGAAACTGTATTACCCTTTCCTGGCACTAGACCACAGTGCCTTCAGTGGTCCCCTGGAACTCAGTAAACACAGACAGGTGCCAGCAATAATTGTAATCCATTTATTTAAAAAAATTGACAAGTGTTTATTTTTTCTAAATGGTCAGAGAAAACTAGAATGTAGTCCTTTTCCTCCAGAGCCTCACATGTTAGGGGAGGAGGCAGGGATGAGACAAATAATTATAGCAATATGGTAAGTGGTATGAATGAAATACTATGGGAATACAGAAGAAGAAGCAATTATCTCTCTGTAAAAGTCCGGGAAGACTTCCTGAAACACATTTGAGTCTCAAAGAGTAAATCGAAGTTTACTGGGAAGGCAAGAGAAGATAATGGGATTCCAAGCAGAAGGGACAATCTAAGCAAAAACCCAGAAGATATTCTGTATAAATATACATGGATAGTTTAAATTTTTCATTACAGAATAGCATGGGGGCATGCAAGTGGCTCAGTCAGTTAAACATCTGACTCTTGATTTCAGCTCAGGTCATGATCTCAGGGTCATGAGATGGAGCCCCAGGTTGGGAGTTTGCTTGTCCCCATTCCCCCACCTCGCAAGCTCTCTCTCTTTCTCTCACTCTCTCTCTCTCTCTCAACTAAATAAGCAAATAAAATCTTAAAAATACATAAAATAAAGAATAGTATGAATTCTAAGAAAAGCCAAAGACTTTGAGAATATTTTCTATTTTTTTTTGGAGAAAACAAAAGCAATATCCAGTGACTGAAAAGTACTATATTATTTTTGGAAATAAAACTACATCACCTTGATGGCCGTGCAGAGAGAGGCTAATAAAACTATGATAGGAAAGACAAGGATTATTCTATGACGTTGATTTTTTAATATCATTTCAGCTTGTTTGCAAACTCTGCCTTTTGGGCAATGCAAACAATTATAACAGCCTTTCTGTTGGTTTGTCTTTCTCTATGATTGGTTGTTAACCAAACTGATGCATATCTTCTTGATTCGTCCTTCTCAGGTCGGAGCTTTAAAGGTCAGAGCTATTTATACTTGGGATTAATTGACTCCAGCATTCATCTTTAAAGGACTTGAACATGGCTGAGTATTAATGGAATATTACTCAGCTATTAGAAATGACAAATACCCACCATTTGCTTCAACGTGGATGGAACTGGAGGGTATTATGCTGAGTGAAGTAAGTCAGTCGGAGAAGGACAAACATTATATGTTCTCATTCATTTGGGGAATATAAATAATAGTGAAAGGGAAAATAAGGGAAGGGAGAAGAAATGTGTGGGAAATATCAGAAAGGGAGACAGAACGTAAAGACTGCTAACTCTGGGAAACGAACTAGGGGTGGTAGAAGGGGAGGAGGGCGGGGGGTGGGAGTGAATGGGTGACGGGCACTGGGTGTTATTCTGTATGTTAGTAAATTGAACACCAATAAAAAAAAATTAAAAAAATAAAAAAAAAATAAAATGCTTTGCAGAACACTGGTCAAAAATGTTTGTAATGGATCGGTCAGTTTGGTTCTGGAAACATATGACACTAGCAGTCATGCTGTCTTGTTACCTGGTCTGAATCCTTGAGAACCCCACACTATACATTCTTACAAAATGGCCCAGGGCCCACCATTCAAAAGACATCTGTGACAACAGTGAGGTTCATACCTTTTATGCTTTCACATTTCTTCTTTGAAATCAAAATCCCTGACAAACTTGTTGGTGTGTTTTTTGTTTTGGGTTTTTTTGTTTGTTTGTTTTTTTATTTTAGATCTTCCCACTAGGCCTGGTGATATATGGCATTGAAAAATCCCAAGCTGGAAATTGGAAAGAGAGGCTCTTACAACCCAGAGAATGTCTTCAACAGGCCCCGTGTGTTAGGTTAGTGCAAGGTGAGCTAGATTAGGGAGAAGAGGAACTTCTTTGATGGACCCAAAGTTAGGGTATGCTTGAGTAGAAATAATACCTAGGCTGATATCCAAATACCATTATTATCCAGGAAAATGTCTTTAGTGGCACAAAGGGTTAATGACAAAAAATATCAGAAGAGAAAATCCGACAAAGTATTACAGGAACAAGGAAGCATGCTGCTGGTTAAAAAGGAAGGGGAGAGTATGACAACCCAAGGTTAATTAGACCACCTTTTAAGGCTGTCAAATTAAGGCCCAGCTCTCAAAGATATTAGAGGGGCCAATGAAGCCCACTACCTTCAGTCCCATCTTCCCAAATGTCTACTTGGCCTTCATTTTCCTTTTATCATATTGCAGTTCCTCGGTCAATTTCAATAGTTAACTGCCATCGAGTCTATCTAAATAGAATTATTAATAGCTGGCTTCATTGGTAGCATGCCATGTATTAAGGTGTGTTCAAATATTTTTCCCCAGATATAACAAAGGCTGTGTTTCCTTTCCTACTTACAGTTATTTGAATGGTAAATAAAGAAAGGTGATATCCCAAACATCACAATAAACTTTAAACACTCTCAACCAACTCCTATACAGAATTTCTAATACAATAGGGTAATACCCCAAATTCTTCATATACGCATTAACCTGAGTTTTTGTCTTCCTTACAGGATTTAATCATCAGTTTCAAAACAAAAGAAATATGAAAATTCCAACCTTCCCAGGCCAGCTTTAATTACACTGGTTTATTTAGGCTGCTAAAGTTTTCAATGCTAAGAGAGGTGTAGGCAAGTGTTCTTACCAATAAATACAATAAACCAATAAAAATACTAAAAACTTGCTTTACATAGAATTTTATAACTGTCATAAAGTTTAATAAATTTTCTTTCCATTAGACTACCCAGCAACCCTATAAGTTGGGCAAGGCCAGTACTCTCACCCCTTTTTAGTGGTAACCCCAGAGACATTAAAGACTTCCTGGATCTGAGATCCTGTTACTATACTATACATCCAAGTGCTTCTGATGATCGTGAAATCTCAAAAAATATTAAATCAGGTCATTTGCATTAGAATTTTAGCACAATGCTTGATGCATAGTATGTTCTCAATAAAACCTGCTATCAATTACACATGCTACTTATCACTAAACTAATGACCATGTCACTACGATTTGAAAACTGGTGTTTCAGGAAAAGTCTAAGAGAAATACAAAATCTTGCTAAGGATCTGATGGAGCAACATTCAACATCTGATTAGAGACCAAATAATTTCATTGAGTGTGTTCAAACCCCATAAGAACAGAGGAAAGAATCTATTCACCAATCAGTCATGTCATTGTGTCAAAGTCTTTTCCTCAATGGTGTTATTTTTGGGAATCTATCCTAGGAGGAAAAAGAAATCAAAAACACAGGAAAATCTGTACGCGCAGTAATGCTTATCATATTTTTTATAAAAGCAAATGTTGGGAGAAAGCTAAATATATAAGAGAAATGAGCTATTGTGCAGGCATTAAGATATTACTGAAAGGAATAATATATAGCATAGGGAAATTATTGCTATGTTATAATTCTAATAAAAACTCTCTATAAAATCATACTCCCACTTTCCAGTGGTGACAACCTCCCCCATGAGAACATTCTCCCATGAAGGACCTCTTCCACCCATCCCTGGAAGAGGACAGGAGGAAGCATAAGAAGAAGCACCTGGTGCAGAGCCCCAACCTCTACTTCATGGATGTGAAGTGCCTGGAATGCTACAAAATCACCACTGACTAGCCATGTTCAAATGGTGGTTTTGTGTGCTGGCTGCTCCACTGTCCTCTGCCAGCCTACAGGAGGAGAAGCAAGGCTTACAGAAGGAGGTTCCAACCTTCAGATGGAAGCAAGACTAAAGGCACCCTGAATCCAGATGAGTGGGAAACTATCCCAATAAACACATTTTGGATAAAGATAGATAGATAGATAGATAGATAGATAGATAGATAGATAGATGATAGATAGATAGATTATACTCCCAGTATATTCTCATTTAGACATAATAAGATATATAGACAAAGAAGGAAGTATGCCAAAATATTAAGTATGGGTATTTATTGAGTCTTAGAATATCACAGCTTTTGATTTTTATACTTTTTCAATCTCACAAATTTCTGCCAAAACACAGTGGAAAATAAATGCCAGCTCTTTAATAACTGCATAAGGCTAGTGATCATCCTGCTTCGTGTTACAAAAAGGACTTTTCATGTTCTTTTTTTTTCTAAAATATTTTATTTATTTATTCATGAGAGACACACAGAGAGAGAAAGAGGTAGAGACACAGGCAGAGGGAGAAGCAGGCGCCATGCAGGGAGCCTGACATGGGACTCGATCCCAGGTCTCCAGGATCATACCCCGGGCCAAAGGCAGGGCTAAACCGCTGGGCCACCCAGGATGCCCTGGACTTGTCATGTTCTATATCCATAATACAAACATCTACATGAGCGATTCTCCCAGTTCTGTGATGTTTGCTATGACTACTGACCCATAACCTCTTTGGGCTTTATTGAGGAGCCATGAGGATCAATGTAAAATACAATTCCAGTCTGAGTATTGAAAAGTGAGACACATGGAATATTCAGAGACTTGGCTAACCTTTGGGAAAAAATTTTATCTACCTATATCTAGTGATGTTCAGATCTGCATCTACCATCTGAATTTTAGGGCCGTTGCACTAAGCAAACAGATGGTCTCTCAGTTGCCTGCCTTATCGATTGCTCCCAATCAAGAAATGCTTCCACTAAAGCCAAAAGCAAAGCTGGTAAATGGCTGTTTGCCCTATTGGGATAAGAAGAGGAAGAAGCTGTGACCATGTCCTATGCACACTAGTACTCTTCAGTTAGTGCTGTCTGACTCCAAAGTAAGTAAATTGAATGGAACTGAACAGAGCCATCAGAGGAAATTGCCATCAGCTAATAGTTTATATTGCTCTGTCTTATTTTCAAGACAAGGCCTGTGAATAAGGTTAATTCAAATCTTTTTGTTAAAGATTTTATTTATTTATTCATGAGAGATACAGAGAGAGGGAAAAAAACATAGGCAGAGGGAGAAGCAGGCTCCCTGTGGGGAACCAGATGCAGGACTCAATCCCAGGACCCCAAGATCACACTCTGAGCCAAAGGCAGACGCTCAACCACTGAGCCACCCAGACATCCCAGGTTAATTCAAATCTTAAGGCCAAGTTCAGGAGGGCACCAGCTCATCAAAAAGTTCCCAGAGAAACCTGGGCAAACAAAAACTAGCACAGTTCAATTTGTATTACTATCAAGTTGCACTCCACATCTCCTCAATATTGGTTTCATTAAGGCATAAAAAGAAACACCTTATCTATGTCCTTTCTGGATCTTCTGGAGAATAAATATGGGCCTCTGAGGAATCCATTTGAGCAATATGGTTGCTTTTGTGGATGTGTAGAGTAGTGGGGCAGGAAGAGGATTATGTGCTTAGATTTAGCTGGTACAGCTCAACAAAGGCAAGAAAGAGACAGTTGGAATCCGAGCAAAGGGAGGAGTGGTTAATAAAAGAAATGGAACAGAAAATGGGGCAAAAATAGTATATAAAATGGCTTAACAATTGTTAGCAGAGCAGCTGGAAGAGTCCTAGGGATCCTGAGAATATTGCTGCTCAGGAGTCTGAGGGTGTTCAGCCAATCTAATGTACCCTGTCTAGCCTGGCTGAAAGAGGACTAGAATTCTGGTCCAAGTTGCAAATGGAGGGTAAAGAAAAAGAACAAGGATGAGAAATAGAACTTCTCAGTCAGTGACGCCACAAGGACATTGGCTGCCAGCAGATCAGAATTGGGTCATTCACATTACCCGAAGTATTTTTCTTCAAGGATGGCTCAGAGTTGGTTACACTCTCTAGCATATCTCATCCACCTTCCTATAGCTGACACCTCGAGGGCCCTTCCTTTACCCGTAGCAAAATAGTTTTTTGTATTCTCTCCAACTGGCCAGCATGTGATATTTTTTTGTGACACGGCACTATAGAGAGAAGTCAAGGCCTTAAAATAATCTTCTGGTGGTTGCAGTGTGAGTGAACATGGGGCAGGCTGGCAGCTGGGACACTACAAGTCAGCAGGGATCAGAGGCTAAGAGGCGCAGAACCTTAGATCTCGTTGAGCGCAGAATATTTAGAGCGTCATTTTTGTCTGAAATATTTGCTCTCTTTCAGTGACCAAACCCAATTTTAGAAGCCATCAACCCTGTTATATCTCCCCACAAAAATGTGATGCTATCATGTGGAACTCCTATATTAGATACATTCTCAGCACAACAAAAAAGAAAAAAAAGTAAAGTCTGAATAAATATTCGTACAAATTAGCTTTATTACAACTAAACCTAGGATTGATACTTCTCCCAGAATCAGCCTCCTCTATTTTGAGAAACAGCTTCTAATAAGCAGGGTGATTTGGGCACATCACTTTCCTTTTCCAGGTGTTGGTTTCCCCATCAGTAAAGTGAGGGGATATGAGTAGATGAAGTATGGTTATATGAATGAGCATATATATATGTGAAATAGCAAAATGACATTCTGATTCTTCTTTTATACAGATTGGTGACAAAATGAAATAAGACTTGAGAGTGTTCAGTGAATGGCTCTTGCTTTCAAGTACACAACCTACAGAAGGAGATTGTTATCCATGGTCTGACCCCTGCCCATCTCTGGCAACTTCCAAACACGGACTCTATGTTCAATCAGACCTAACTATAGGACACAGATACAGTGTATTCGGGAGAAAGAGAGGCCTACCCTAAAATGTGTGGCTTAGGGAAACAGAGGAAAATATGGGATCCCTATGGACAGAATCACTCCCAAAGAAAAAAAGGAAGAAAGGGGTCTGGGCTACATATGCCTGATTTCTCCTGGATGGTTTGGCAGGAATGAAGGTGGGGTAAGTTAAGTGTCCTACCTTTGGATCTTCTGTTGAAAATTAATAGATGAGGGTCTTCAGCAACATGACTTCAGTTTGCCCACATATCTCTATTTGTTGGTTACTAAACGCTTCTTTCCATGTCTGATTGTCCCTATATTTTAAAGCTTTAAATCCCTGTGAGTAAAGGGAACTGTTTGCCAAGCCAGAAAGTAGGAAGAAAGGAGGAGAGCATAAAAATCATGATGACTATTTGGTTCCAGGGCCCACACTGAGTAAGGAGGATACATTCCAGAAGTCCTGCCCAGGAGATAATTTGCATTAGCAACTGGGCAATGACGTAGGGAGATTTGTGGTCACAAAGCAGTTCAGCTCTGAGTCAGTTTTTAGTCCAGGCTTTATACATTTTTTATAGTGAGTCAAGTGACTGTTTCATCAGCACCCTTCTGTTGGAAAATGCATCTAGAATACTGCTGGCTTTGATTACGCTTAGTTCCCAAAGGGACTTTAAAGATTGCCTCGTTCCACATTTTCAGTTGTCATAATTGGGTATCAACTTGTTAATCACAGTTTCTCTAGCACCAAATGCGGTGACTGGCACAGAGTACGTGCTCAAGATTTGTTGAAGTTACAAGTGAGGAAACTGACTTTCCAGGATGATTAGGTACAAGAGTAGCTAATAGCAGAACCAGGGCCAGAACCCAGGCCACAAACCACCCAATCTTTCCACATATGCTTGCTAGTTAAGCAATTAAACTAAATGCAAGGAACCGTCCTCAGGTTAAAATAAAGAATGTGACAATTCCTTAATACTTTTTAAAATTGTTCGTGTTACTTAAAAAATCCTTGTAAGCATGGTGACTTAGAATGCAAGCCATAGTTTGGATATGGGCAGATATCCAAGGATAATGCTTGTTACTCCTGCCTAATAGTTAGGAGTACAATTCACAAAGCAGGCTGCCTAGCTACAAATCTGGGTTGAGCCACTGAACCAGTGCTGTGACCTTGTGCCAATTATTTAACCACTCTGAATTTCTTCATCTGTAAATGGAAGAAAAGTACCTACCTTGTAGGGTTGATGCAAGGATTAAAATAATGAATATGTGTAAAGTGCCTAGAACTATGTATGGTAATGATCAATGTAAGCTATCATTGTTATTATTGTTTCTGCTATTATGGTTAAAAATTCAATCTATGGGACATTAGCAACTTCACATTTATTCTTCTTATCTATTTGAAGTTTGGGGAGTGCCGTGACATAAGTAAGCCTCCTCAAATTCATTTCTGACTGAAAAGTTGGAGATGATACTTCAGTACTGACATTACAGCGTTTTGTACACTAGCCAAGGCATAGCAGGCAGCCTCTCGTTCGATTACCTGTAAGAATGTAATCTTGGAAAGTGAGACATGATAGGTAGAGCTTGCCTTGTTGATAAAAATCCCATGTCTTCAGTTTTCTTAATTGCTGACAGGGGCAACTCTGAATCTAAAGGGGAACAAGATTCACCACCTAGTCCTATGGTTTGATGTTTGAGGCAGGGGATCCATCGAAGGTCCACTTTGTAACAGTTGGCCACACCCAAAAGTGAGAAGGGCGGAAGTACTTTGGGCAGCTTCCCAATCATGAACCCAGGTAGATTAAAATTTAGCTTTCCTTTGCCTGATTAGTAGGTAGGAAAAAGTGAGAAAATTCTAGGAAATGGAGACATTACAGCAGGATTTAGGATACAGGTTTATCAAACGATGTGAAATAACTGAAATTAGAACCAACAAGGACCATGATGTATTTTACCTGCCTGACTCTTAGGGTGAAGCCTAAGTGGAAGAGATCTCCTGTGGAGTCAACCTCATTTTTCTTATGGCCAATCCAAAGATTACTTTTACCAGATTCTCAGAAAGGCTTTGAAATAATATCAGATATGATTATAGTGACTAGAAGCAGGGTGGCTTTGTTCCACCCAAAAATCCCTTGAGTGCATGTAAATTTCGACACCTGATCGTGATGCTATATCACCATTGTGTTGAGAAGTAATTACTTCCTGGAAGGATGTATGGCTCACATCTCATATCCTCATAGCTATTGCAAAGTTTCCTGATATGGCCCAGCTATACTTCTCTGAAATACAACCAGAAACATCTCAGAGGATGATCAGACAAGCAGGTAACTACACTTTACTGATAGCATCACTGCCTTTTCAAAGACATGAAACAACAATGACTGGGAAATGCTGTGCCTTTTCTTAGGCAACTGTTCTAAACTGCTTTCTCCAAGATCGTTCCCTCAGCAGTCATTAGAGGCTACTGAGTCTGGTGATAACAGACAAAGAAGAACTTGGTTCAAGTCTTCGATCCTCTGCTTACTAAGTGTTTGACCTTAAGCAGATAATTTACTCTATTTTCTGCCTCACTCTCCTTGAAATGAAAGAGTTGTTTCAAATAATTGCTGAGGTCTCTCCTAGTGTTTTATAAAATAGCCGAAGGCTCTTCAATCATTATAACTACATTTATGGGTGTCTAAAATTTTTGAAAGGACATTAAGATAGCGAAGTCTTCAGATCTATGTGCTAGCTGGTGTAGGGAAAGTTTTGGTTATAATGTGGCAAATCACTACATCTAGAAAATTACTTAAATGGAGAGGCAACACAGTGTATGGAAAGCATATGGGTTTTAGAATTAAATTGCCTGGCTTTGGATCTTGGTTCATTCATTGAGCATCTCCTAATTTTTTAAAAATAATCAACAACAATAATAATAACACTAGGAAATTAAATTTGCTAAAGCATAAGAAAGCAGGGAGACTTTATTTCTGTTTATGATGAAATGATTAGTACCAAACATGCACTCCTATTTAAAAACAAAAACAAAAACTAAGGGAGCCTGGGTGGCACAGTCGGTTAAGCCTCCAACTCTTGGTTTTGCCTTGGGTTGTGATCTCAGGATCATGAGATCAAGCCTTGCATTAGGCTCTGTGCTCTGCACAGAGTCCGCTTGAGATTCTCTCTCCTCCCCTTGTGCCTCCCATTTGTGTGCTCTCTCTCTCTCTCTCCCAAAATAAATAAATCTTTTTAAAAAGGTTTAAAAAATTTTAAGAAACTATAAAACTAGGCATAATATAAAACAACCATTTTAAGATATTGGACACAGACAGTACACGATTTTAATTAGTGAGAAAAGGAAAACATACAAGGTGAGCCCCAAATTCATGTCAGTTCTCTGCCTTGGGACAACTTCCAGAACAAGACACAGGGAAATGAACATCAAGGAAACAATAGCTGTCCTGCTAAGCTGAGGGAATAAATATTGGAGTTTAAGGAATGATACCAGAGAAAAGGGAGCTATGCAGTAGGTTTCACAGGTGATTCTGTTGGGGTTTCTTAGAGGTTATTGCCTAAGGATTGGGCTATACTTATGCAAGGTAAAACAGTGCAAGACCTAGCAGAAAGAGGCTATTATGGGGTCAAGAGGGGAACAAAGATCCAAGAGGCTGCACAATGCCCAGAAACATTGGAATTCCACAACAACGGGAATGGAGAGTCCTCAATAAAATCCCCAGCATTCAGCTAAGACAACAGAAAGGCAATGTAGGGGGTGGGAAAGATGGCAGAAGAGTAGGGTCCCCAACTCACCTTCCCCACCAACTTACCTAGATAACTTTCAAAGCATCCTGAAAACCTACAAATTCGGCCTGAGATTTAAAGAGAAAACAGCTGGAACACTACAGAGAGAAGAGTTTGCACATAGAACAAGGTAGGAAAATGGAAAAAAATAAAATAAAAAAGAATCCAGTGGAGGAGGGGCCCCCGCAAGAAGCCGGGCTAAGGTCCTGTGGTGAGAGCTTCCAGGACAGGAAAGCCCAGCCCTGGAAAGGCGAGAACTTTAAAAATCTTCACCGATTCTTCCCGGATGGAAAGGCGCTCACAGGGAATTTGAGCAGAATCACAGGAGGGGCAGTGGAGCATCCAGTCTTCCGAGGTCACTAACAGAGGAAGTGTGCCCCGGGGAGAGCGCACCACACCCCGTGGGCTGAGCTCCCTAAAGGGCTGGAGTGCGCCCGGTGGGGCCTCAGGAGCAGCTCAGGCAGCGGCTCTGTGCGGAGGGGACTGTGCCCTCCCTGCTGCCTTCGGGAGCTGCAGCCCCGGGAGCATGATTCCAGCACCACAGACCCTGGATCCCAGGGCACTGGGGGACACAGCCCAGGATCCTGCGCTCCCTGCCCCCCCACCCGACAGGCAGAGGCCGGGAGGGCACAGGAGAGTGAGGACACTCCTGCCGCCGAGCAACCCCAGCTGTGCAGGTCAGTGCCCCCCGCACCTGGATAATCTAGGCTAGTGCGGACTGGGAGCTGCGGTAGTTACTGTGGGAGCTGACTCCAGGGCTGGGGAGCTGGCCGCTGCCAGTCTTGTTGTTCCTCCCTGTGTCACCCTGTGCCTGGGTAGGGGGTGCCACCAGGGAACAGGGGCCTCACAGGATAAAGAGATCCCACTGGGCCGTGCACCTAGTAGGAGGGGCAGCTCTCCCAGGTGCACCACCTGACAATAAGCACAGCAGGCCCCTCCACCAGAAAACCAGCTGGAAGGACAGGGGAAGAGCAAGTTCTTGGCCGAGCAGTGCTGGAAAGCTCCAGGGGAAGTCGAGGGATTTACAGTGTATAGAACCAGAGAATACCCTCCTTGTTTTTGCTTAGGTTTTATGTTCGGTGTTTTCTTTTATTTCTTTGTTTGTTTTTTCCTTTTTTTCTCTCTTTTTCTTCTCTTCCTTTCTCCAGTACAATTTGTTTTTAGCCACTCTGTGCTGAGCAAAATGAAGGGAAAAAAGAACTCACCACAAAAGAAAGAATCAGAAATAGTACTCTCTCCCACAGAGTTACAGAATTTGGATTACGATTCAATGTCAGAAAGCCAATTCAAAAGCACAATGATAAAGCTGCTGGTGGCTCTGGATAAAAGCATAAAGGATTCAAGAGATTTCATGACTACAGAATTTAGATCTAATCAGGCCGAAATTGAAAATCAATTAAATGAGATGCAATCCAAACTGGAGGTCCTAATGACGAGGGTTAATGAGGTAGAAGAACGAGTGAGTGACAAAGATGACAAGTTGATGGCAAGGAAGGAAGCTGAAGAAAAAAGAGAAAAACAATTAAAAGATCCTGAGGAAAGGTTAAGAGAAATAAATGACAGCCGTAGAAGGAAAAATCTACACTTATTTGGGGTTCCAGAGGGTGCCAAAAGGGACAGAGGACCAGAAAGCATAATTGAACAAATCATAGCTGAGAACTTCCCTAACCTGGGGAGGGAAACAGGCATTCAGATCCAGGAGATAGAGAGATTCTCCCCTAAAATCAATAAAAACCGTTCAAAACCCCGACATTTAATACTGAAACTTGGAAATTCCAAAGATAAAGAGAAAATCCTGAAAGCAGCAAGAGACAAGAAATCCCTAACTTATATGGGGAGAAGTATTAGACTAGCATCAGACCTCTCCACAGAGACCTAACAGGCCAGAAAGGGCTGGCAGGATACATTCAGGGTCCTAAATGAGAAGAACATGCAGCCAAGAATACTCTATCAAGCAAGGCTCTCATTCAGAATACAAGGAGACATAAAGAGCTTCCAAGATAGGCAGAAACTGAAAGAATATGTGACCACCAAACCAGCTCTGCAAGAAATATTAAGGGGGACTCTGTAAAAGAAAGAGGAAGTCCAAAGAACCAATCCACAAAAACAGGGACTGAATAGGTATTATGATGACACTAAATTCATATCTTTCAATAGGAACTCTGAATGTGAATGGGCTTAATGATCCCATCAAAAGGCACAGGGTTTCAGACTGGATAAAAAAAGCAAGACCCATCTATTTGCTGTCTACAGGAGACTCATTTTAGACCTAAGGACACCTCCAGGCTGAAAATAAAAGGTTGGAAAACCATTTACTATTCAAATGGTCCTCAAAAGAAAGCAGGGGTAACAATCTTCATATCAGATAAAGTTTATCCCAAAAACTATAGTAAAAGATGAAGAAGGACACTATATCATACATAAAGGATCAACAAGAGGACCTACCAATCATGAATATTTATGCCCCTAATGTGGGAGCTGCCAAGTACATCAATCAATTAATAACCAAAGTCACAACATACTTTGATAAAAATACACTTATACTGGGAGACATCAACAACATGGTACTTTCTGTAAATGACAGATCTTCTAAGCACAACATCTCCAAAGAAACAAGAGCTTTAAATGATACACTGGACCAGATGGATTTCAGGGATATTTACAGAACTTTAGATCCAAACGCAATTGAAAACACATTCTTCTCAAGTGCACATAGATATTTCTCCAGAATAGATCACATACTGGGTCACAAATCAGGTCTCAACTGATACCAAAAGATTGAGATCGTCCCCTGCATATTTTCAGACCATAATGCTTTGAAACTAGAACTCAATCACAAGAAGAAATTTGGAAGAAATTCAAATGCGTGAAGGTCAAAGACCATCCTGCTAAAAGATGAAAGGGTCAACCAGGAAATTAGAGAATAATTACAAAGATTCATGGAAACTAATGAGAATGAAGATACAACCACTCAAAATCATTGGGATACAGAAAAAGCAGTCCTGAGAGGGAAATACATCACAATACAAGCTTCCCTCAAAAAAACTGGAAAACAAATACACAAGCTAACCTTGTGCCTAAAGGAACTGGAGAAAGAACAGCAAAAAAAAAAAAAAAAAAAAAAAAAAAGAAACCTACACCCACCAGAAGAAGACAGTTAATAAATATTCGAGCAGAACTCAATGAAATAGAGACCAGAAGAACTGTAGAACAGATCAACAAAAGCAGGAGTTGGTTCTTTGAAAGAATTAATAAGATAGATAAACTATGAGCCAGCCTTACTTAAAACAAAAGAGAAAATACTCAAACTAATAAAATCACAAATGAAAAAGGAGAGATCAGCACCAATACGAAGGAAATACAAACAACTTTAAAAACATATTATAAGCAGATATACGCCAATAATTTAGGCAATCTAGAAGAAATGGACGCATTTCTGGAAAACCACAAACTACCAAAACTGGAACAGGAAGAAATACAAAAAACTGAACAGGCCAATAACCAGGGATGAAATTGAAGCAGTCATCAAAAACCTCCCAAGACACAAAAGTCCAGGGCCAGATGGCTTCCCAGGCAATTCTATCAAACATTTAAAGAAGAAATCATACCTATTCTAGTAAAGCTGTTCGCATAGATAGAAAGAGATGGAATACTTCCAAACTCGTTATATGAGACCAGCATCACCTTAATTCCAAAACCAGACAAAGACCCCACCAAAAAGGAGAATTATAGACCAATATCCCTGATGAACACAGATGCAAAAATTCTCAACAAGATACTAGCCAATAGGATCCAATAATACATTAAGAAGATTATTCACCATGACCAAGTGGGATTTATCCCCCGGATGCAAGGCTTGTTCAACACTCGTAAAGCAATCAATGTGATTGATCATATCAGCAAGAGAAAAAACAAGAACCATATGATCCTCTCAATAGATGCAGAGAAAGCATTTGACACAATACAGCATCCATTCTTGATCAAAACTCTTGAGAGTGTGGCTAGAGGGAACATTCCTCAGCATCTTAAAAGCCATCTACAGGGATCCCTGGGTGGCGCAGCGGTTTAGCGCCTGCCTTTGGCCCAGGGTGCGATCCTGGAGACCCGGGATCGAATCCCACATCAGGCTCCCGGTGCATGGAGCCTGCTTCTCCCTCTGCCTATGTCTCTGCCTCTCTCTCTGTGTGTGACTATCATAAATAAATGAAAAAAAAAGCCATCTACAAAAAGCCCACAGCAAATATCATTCTCAATGGGGGAAACACTGGGAGCCTTTCCTCTAAGATCAGGAACAAGACAGGGATGTCCACTCTCACCACTGCTCTTCAACATAGTAACAGAAGTCCTAGCCTCAGCAATCAGGCAACAAAAAGAAATAGAAATCATTCAAATTGGCAAAGAAGAAGTCAAACTCTCCCTCTTCGCAGAAGACATGATACTGTACATAGAAAACCCAAAAGACTTCACCCCAACATTGCTAGAACTCATATAGCAATTCAGCAGTGTGGCAGGATACAAAAACAATGCCCAGAAATCAGTGGCATTTCTATACACTGAGAGTGAAGAAAGAGAAATTAAGGAGTCAATCCCATTTACAATTGCACCCAAAAGCATTAAGATACCTAGTAATAAACCTAACCAAAGAGGTAAAGAATCTATACCCTAAAAACTAAAGAACACTTCTGAAAGAAATCGCAGAAGACACAAAGAGATGGAAAAATATTCCATGCTCATTGATTGGAAGAATTAATATTGTGAAAATGTCTATGCTACCCAGGGCAATTTACATATTTAATGCAATCCCTATCGAAATACCATGGACTTTCTTCACAGAGTTAGAACAAAGCATCTTAAGATTTGTGTGGAATCAGAAAAGGCCCCAAATAGCCAGGGAAATATTGAAAAAGAAAACCAGAGCCCGGAGCATCACGATGCCAGATTTCAGGTTGTACTACAAAGCTGTGGTCATCAAGACAGTGTGGTACTGGCACAAAAACAGACACATAGATCAATGGAACAGAATAGCAAATCCAGAAATGGGTCCTCAAGTCTATGGGCAACTAGTATTCGGCAAAGCAGGAAAGACTATCCACTGGAAAAAGGACAGTCTCTTCAATAAATGGTGCTGGGAAAATTGGACAGCCACATGCAGAAGAATGAAACTGGACCATTCTCTTACAACATACACAAAGATAAACTCAAAATATGGATGAAAGATCTAAACGTGAGACAAGAATCCATCAAAATGCTAGAGAAGAACTTGGCCACAGCAACTTCTTGCAAGATACATCTATGAAGGCAAGGGAAACAAACGCAAAAATGAATTATTGGGACTTCATCAAGATAAAAAGCTTCTTCACAGCAAAAGAAGCAGTCAACAAAACTAAAAGACAACCTACAGAATGGGGGAAGATATTTGCAAATGACCTCTCAGATAAAGGGTTAGTATCCAAGATCTATAAAGAACTTATTAAACTCAACACCAAAGAAATAAACAATCCAGTCATGAAATGGACAAAAGACATGAACAGAAATCTCACAGAGGAAGACATAGACATGGCCAACATGCACATGAGAAAATGCTCCGCATCACTGGCCTTCAGATAAATACAAATCAAAACCACAATGAGATACCGCCTCACACCAGTGAGAATGGGGAACATTAACAAGGCAGGAAACAACAAATGCTGGAGAGGATGCGGAGAAAGGGAACCCTCCTGCACTGTTGGTGGGAATGTGAACTGGTGCAGCCACTCTGGAAAACTGTGTGGAGGTTCCTCAAAGAGTTAAAAATAGACCTGCCCTACGACCCAGCAATTGCACTGCTGGGGATTTACCCCAAAGATACAGATGCAGTGAAACAGCAGGACACCTGCACCCTAATGTTTCTAGCAGCAATGTCCACAATAGCCAAACTGTGGAAGGAGCCTCGGTGTCCATCGAAAGATGAATGGATAAAGAAGATGTAGTCTATGTATACAACGGAATATTACTCAGCCATTAGAAACGACAAATACCCGCTATTTGCTTGGATGTGGATGGAACTGGAGGATATTATGCTGAGTGCAGTTAGTCAATCGGAGAAGGACAAACCTTATATGGTCTCATTCATTTGAGGAATATAAAAAATAGTGAAAGGGAATAAAGGGGAAAGGAGAGAAAATGAGTGGCAAGTATCAGTGAGGGTGACAGAACATGAGAGACTTCTAACTCTGGAAAACTAACAAGGGATAGTGGAAAGGGAGGTGGGGGGTTTGGGGTTACTGGGTGATGGGCACTGAGGGGGGCACTTGACAGGATGAGCACTGGGTGATATGCTATGTGTTGGCAAATTGAACTCCAATAAAAAAATAATTAAAAAAAAGAAAGGCAATGTATTAGGAAAAACACCATGCTATAGGGTAAGAGGTACTCTAGACTCACCCTTTAAAAGCGTATAACCAAACCTCCACAAAAGAAAGAAAAACTGCCAGTAAAGTAAAAAACAGGAACATACATAATTGATTCCTTACAATGTGTCATCCAAAATATTTAGCAACATATCCAAAAAGAAAATGAAAACAAATCTAGAATCTTAATTCTAGAAATTTTAAATAAAAGATCTAAAATGAAACAATTCATTAAAAGAGCTTAAAAACAAACTGGAGTTAGCAGAAGAAGGGATTGTGGAGTTTGAAGACAAATTCATAGAAATCATCCAATTTGAAAAACAGAGAGAAAAATATTGAAAAACAATTAAATGCCTCAGTAACTTGTGAGATAATTCAAAGCTCTCAAACATGCATGTAATTGGATCCCCAGAGGCAAGGAGAGAGAGAGAGACAGAATAGGGCAGAAAGATTTTTTTGAAGAAATAATGTTCACACTTTATTAAATTTGGTGAAAAACATTTCCAGGAGCTCAGCAAAACCCAGCAGGCTAATTATAATGAAAACCACACTCAAGTACATCATAGTCAAGTAGCTGAAAATCAAAGATAGAAATTCTTAAAAGCAGCTAGGGAATAATGATATATTGCACAAAGAGAATAGCAACATGGCATAAGGTCAATTTATAGTAAAACTAAATGTATTTCTATACACTAAGAATAAACTATTATAAAAATGAATTTTACATGTGATTCCATTTAATATTCATAAAACACTTCAGGATCAGTTTTCCAAAATATGTACTTGATCTGCATGCTGAAAATTATAAAGCATTTTTGAAAGTAAAGAAAATTTAAATCAATGAAGAGATATGCCATGCTCATGATTGGAAGACTCACATTTATAAAGGTGTCAATTCTACCCAAAATAATCTATAGATTCAATGCAATTTCAGTCAAAAGTTCAACAAAATTTTTTGTGTAATGGACAAGCTTATGTTAACAATATGAAAATCCAAAGAACCTAAGATAGCCAAAGCAATCTTCAAAAGGAAAATCAATGTTGGAATGCTTATACCACTTCATCTCAAGTCTAACTATAAAGCTACGGTAATCAGGAAGGTGTGATACTGGTGAGATGATATTCAAGTAAGATCAATGAAATAGAGTCCAAAAGTAGATTTATTCGTGCATTCTCATATGAGTAGTAACAATGGTTTCAATGTAGTTAAAAGTGGACATAATAGTCAAATGGAACTGGATCACTAAATACCCAAACGGGGGAAAAATAAATAATTACCTCACACCATATACAAATTAACTTGAAATGGATCATATGCCTGAACATAAAAGCTAAAGTTATAGGGCAGCCTGGGTGGCTCAACAGTTTAATGCTGCCTTCAGCCCAGGGTGTGATCCTGGAGACCCGGGATCGAGTCCCACATTGGGCTCCCTGAGTGGAGCCTGCTTCTCCCTCTGCCTGTGTCTCTGCCTCTCTCTCTCTCTCTCATGAATAAATAAATAAAGTCTTTTTTTAAAAAAGCTAAAGTTATAAAATTTCTAGAATAAATAAAAGAAAATCTTTGTGACCTTGATTTCTTAAGATAAAAACATACTTATCATAATAGAAAAAAATGCTAAGTTGGACTTTATGGAAATGAAGAACTGCTTTTAAAAACACAGCAACAAAGAAAATAAAACTCAAGTCCTAGATTAGAAAAAATATTCACTATATGTATTTTGTCATCCAGAATATACAAAGGACTCTTCTAATTCAAGATTAAGAAGACAAGCAACCTAATAAAGGAGGGCATGCAAAAGGCTTTTGAAGACTTTACAGAAGAAAATATATGGAAGACCAATGAACTCATGAAAAGATGCTTGACATCTTTAGTCTTCAAGAAAATGTAAATTAAAACCCAAATCAGGTAACCCACTACAATGGCTACTAAATAACCCACATCCTCGCCCACTAGAATAGCTAAAATTAAAATTAACATTAAGGGGGCACCTGGGTGGCTTGGGGGCTGGGGGCACCTGGTAAAGCATCTGACTCTAGATTTTGGCTCAAGTCATAAACTCAGGGTGGTGAGATCAAGCCATGCATCAGACTCCACACTTAGCATGGAGACTAAAGATTCTCTCTCTCCCTCCCTCCTCCCCCCGTATGTGTTCTCTAACAAATAAATAAATAAAATTAATATTAATTGTTGGTGAGATTGTGGAATTGGAACTCTCATACATGGTTGGTAAACATGCAAAATGGCACAACCTCTTCAGAAAAAAAAAAGTTTTGGCAGTTTCTTATTGAGTTAAACATTTGCCTTGTGATCCCAGCAATTCCATACCTAGGTGTTTTGTGACCTTCTTGTGACCACAAGAAGATTTTCATTTGTTTGTAAGTTTTATTTATAATATCTAAAACCTGGAAACAACCCAAATGTTGAACAACAGAGAATAGATATATTGGGGTATATTCCATAAAGAAATATAAATTAGAAGGGAATAAAAAATGAACAATAAATAAAAATGAACAGAAATTAAAAACAAATTACTGATCTATTCAATAGCATGGGTGAATTTCCAGACTCCAGATTAGGTAAAACAGGACTGTATGATTTTGTATGTATAGAGTTCTAGAAAAGGGTTAACTCTTTTATAATGATAAAGACAGATTAGTGGCTGCCAGAAGGTTGGGGTTTCAATGAAGCTTTTGACTTCAAAGGGGAAAGAGGGAACTTTCTGCAAGGATGTTACATTTTATATCTCGATAGGAGTAATGTTACTCAAGTGTATATATTTGTCCAAAGCCTTGAACTGTACATTTAAAATGGGGACATTTTATTCGATGTAAATTTTACTTCAGTAAAGTTGATTTAAGAAAGAAAAAGCAGAGATGCCAGGGTGGCTCAGCAGTTGGGCATCTGCCTTCAGCTCAGGGCATGATCTCAGAGTCCTGGGATCCAGTCAAGTGTCGGGATCCCTGCCGGGGAGCCTGCTTCTCCCTCTGCCTGTGTCTATGCCTCTCTCCGTGTGTCTCATGAATAAGTGAATAGAATCTTAAAAAGAAGGAAAAAGCATTCTAGGTTTGAGAAATATGTATTTTCCTCTCTCTTCCCTGGAGCAGCTTGAGTAGATTTTGAGGCTGAAAGGTGATAGCTTTATTTGTAAACAAATGTCAGCATTTACCCTTGATGCCAAAGATGAAGGAGTACACCCTCAAGGTACTTGACAGATGGGGTGAGCCCCTGTCAATCAGAGGAGCAAAGGATATTAAAGGAGCAGGAGAAAAATAAGAAAAGAGTAGGGTGGGGTAATAAGGATTTGAAGAGGGAATTTTTTTAAAGATTTATTTACTTATTCATGAGAGACACAGAGGCACAGGCAGAGGGAGAAGCAGTCTCCTGCCAGGAGCCTGATGTGAGGCTCCATCCCAGGACCCCAGGAGCAGATCCCTGAGCCCAGAGCAGATGCTCAACCACTGAGCCACCCAAGTGCCCCAATATTTGAGGGGGGATTTAAGCATTCCAGGCAAGATCACAGACCTGGAAGTGGTTACTCCCATGCATAATCCATTAAGAAGATAATCTGAGGGTGTGGACAGGTAGGAGACAATTCAGGAGGAAGCGGCTAATACTGATGCAGAGACTTTGCCACGAAACGCCTTGGATAGTGGAGTCTGGAGCCACTTCACCAAATGTGTGCTCAATAGCTGACCCTGAGGCCCCCTGAATTTGTATAAACCCTTTAAAGAGGTTCCTGAAGTGTAAGAATCCCTTAGTTCAGGCCTGTGGAGGAGTCCTTACCTCAAGGAGAGAGGTAAATAAGGCTGAATTTACAGACTCAGAGCTTGAGGTGAATCTACTGCTATCTCTGACCTAATTAGGAGAGAGCGCTGCTATTTGAACATAATGTTCAGAAACAAAAATTGCAGAATTTCTTCCCCTCTTGACCAGTGACTCCTGCTTTGACCCAGTGTAAGTTACAAACCTCGCTGGAGCATCTTCCAGCCCAAACAAGAGCCAGTTACCCTTGGATTCTTTCAGCTTCAGATTCATCCTATCTTGTAAATGACACTTTCTCTTCCTTCCCAAATCTCTGCTGCACTCTCTAGTAAATTCCTTATTCTCAATCCCTACATGAGATGAAAAGAAAGATATTAAAATCCTCTTGGCCATGTATTAGCTATTCCTTTACAGTGTCTCCAGGGATATCAGGAGGGGTACTGAAATAAGTTAAGAAAAGCAGCTGAAATGTCTGGTTGAAGTGAGGTTTGGGGATTTTCTGACTTTCTCTTACACTCAAACTCCCCAGCCCCTATATACGATTCCATATATGATTGACAATTTCACAGAACTCGTTCTTGGCATGTTCCTTCCTGCGAAGCAACTAGAGGTGATGTTTGACAGTACAGCAACGGGGTAGTTAAGCCATGGGAAAGAGCATCAGCTGGAGACAGGGCTCAAATCCTGACTCTGCCACTCTGCCATTCATACCAGCTATGCAACCTAAAATAAGTCAATTAATGCCTCTGAATCTCAGTTTTGTCCCCTCTCAAGGGAAATGATACCTAGTTCATACGGCTGTTACAATGATTAAGTGAAGTAATGTCCAATACATGAAACAGTGCCTCTCACAGGATAAGCACTTGACATGGTAGTCTATTGTTGTTTATTATTACTTATTATTACCCTCCTTGAGTTCCTGTAAGCATTTTATCCTATTATCCTATTTTATCCTATCCTATCCTATCCTATCCATTTCCTGGATTCCAGATTCCTCTCCCTCACCTAAATCACTTACCATGGGGCACTGGGTTGCTCAGTCAGTGAAGCGTCTGCCTTCAGCTCAGGGCATGATCCCAGGGTCCTGGGATGGAGCCCCACATCGGGCTCCCCATTCAGCAGGAAGTCTGCTTCTCCCTCTCCCTCTGCCCCCCACACTGCCCCCTGGCTCATGCTCTCTTTCTCTCAATAAATAAATAAAACCTTTTTTAAAAATCACTTACCATGGTGTCTTGCACATCAGTAAGCCTTTAGCCAATGGTACTTACTACTAAATCTCAGTATTATTAAATTGGATTTCTGAACATGGGGTACAAAACAGGCATTAGGACATTAATGGCTTGAGAGATACCTCATGTGACTATGTTTTTCCAAGTGTGAATCTGGAAATCTTGAATATTTCTTTAAGGACTGAGTCAAAGACCCCAAGTCTTATCTCAGAATCTAGGTCCAAAAGTAGATTTTCCCTGAGCCTGAACTCTGTAACTCTGAGTTTTGATAAATAGTCAGCAAAAGAAGGGTTCTACCCTTACTTTTATCTCAAAGCAAGTTTCCATGTTAATCCTTGTTGATCTCTCTCACTGTGACTCACTCATTTCTCTGACATCTTACTGTTTGCCTCACCTGATCCTGTCTTGACCTGCTCCTTCGTTCTCAGGGATATCCTTTCACACCTTACTCTTGGCATCTGTCTTCTTCCCCAGCAACAGATACAACTCTCTTCCATCAAATTGTATTTTCCATCCTTTCTAAATTGCTCTTATCTAAAAAAAAATTCCTCTTATCTAACAGTTTTGCCCACCCAAATCTACCTATGCCCAGTTCAGGTCTCTTGTGGATTCGGGATCATGCTAAGTGCTGGACAGATTATGGCAAATGAAATGTCTAAGGAAGTCCTTGTCCACAAAAAGTTGACAATTACTTTAGGGAAATGGTACAAACATGACAAATGAATTCCATAGACAAGAAGTGATTCAGCACCTCCTGTGTACAGGATACTTTACCACCACCGCCCCTACCCCCCACTCCTCTACCCCCTGCCACGAGAAGACAGAATGGACCCAGTATCAAAAACAAAGCAACATCACTTATAACCTGTCAAATCCAGAGCGATATTATTGACTCAGAGTGCAGGAACAATCACCAAGGGTGACTGAGCAAGGAATACTTCCTAGAAGAAGAAGAGCCTGATTTGAACTTGAAAGAGGGTATAGTTTAAGGAAATGGCAAAGAGGAGGAGGGCGTGTTGGGCATTCCAGACTGGGGAGCAGTGTGAACAAAGGTGTGGTGTCAGGAATGTTGTAGGTTGTTTGGGGACAATGAGTGCTCTATTAAGCAGCAGTTGAGAGGTAAGATTTTACAGGGCCTTGAATGCATATCTAAGAAGCTGACATCTGATCCTATGGCTGTGTTTCAGAGAGCCCTAGGGCTCTTCAGAAGAGATCTCACATTTAAAAATTCAATTGGTGCAGCTCAGGAAGAGGGAAAGTGACAAGTGGGGAAGCTGAGCAGGCAGAGATTTAGGTCCTCCATTTCCATTGAAAACTGATCCCATTTTTTCTGTTTGATATATTGAGGGATCGTGTAAAATTTTATTTTGAAGAAAGTCTTCTACTGCTTAAAAAAATGGAAAATCCCTATTGCAGATAATAAAAGGCATTAAGGAGTTTTGAGCATAGAATATTAAGAGTTAGGCCCCAAGGAGAGTTTCTCTCATCCAGTATGTAACTAAAGAAGGAATCCTACTTACACATCCCTGACAATGTTTCTTTAAAAAACTATGCCTGTGACAGGAGAACCACAACTCTGTGTGACTTTTCGTCCCACTATTGGATATCTCTAATTCAGATCATAACATGGAATCCACAAATTCCTTAGAGGTACCATGAACTTGATGTAAAAAAAAGGTTTACTTTTATTTTCCCTAATCACCACTTGAAATTGACCATTTCTTCTTTTATGAATATAGGCAACAAACCTTAGTAGTATGATTATCAATAACCAAAAAAACTCATATTACCAAACCACTTCAAAATCATTGCAGATATCTTCATTTTTTTAAGATTTTAAGAATTACATTTCAATATAATTCATTTCCTGTGTAATCTTATGCATTTTATTTTCCACAATTAAAAGCATTATTCTAAAAAGAGTTCATAGGCTTTGCCAAATTTCCAAAAGGGTCCAAGGCACAAGATAATGTTATGAAACTACATTATGTTTATGAAGTTGTTTTCTGTTGATCCAGAATTATCTCCCCCTAATGTTTCCCCATTGTTCCACCATTTCTCCTCAATAGCTACATAGAATAAGTCCAATGCTATTTCCACATGACAGCCTATCAAATATTTGAAGACAGCTATTACTTGTCAATAGGCTTTTCCTCTCAAACTAATCATCCCACATTTCTCATCTGTCCCTCAGAAAATCTGCTAGAGGGTCCCTTTGTCATTCTGACCCATTTCAACAACATGCTCCACATAACCCATCTTCTTCATGCCTTCTTCTTAAAGCAAGGTGGTTGCACTTGAGCAAACATGTAGACAGGCAAGTTCTTTTGTGGGGGTGGGGTAGAGGGAGAGGGAGAGAGAGAATCTTAAACAAGCTTCACGCCCAGCACGGAGGCCAACATGGGGCTTAATCTCACAACCCTGAGATCACAACCTGAGCCAAAATCAAGAGTCAAACACTGAGTCACCCAGGTGCCTCTAGATGCAAGTTTTGAAGGCAGGACTTGGAGTCTGTCTCAATAATCTCAATACTTCCTGTGACCCTCTCCTGATTATAATAATTTGAGCCCATGGACTGAGATATAACCAGATGTGGCCATTTACTCTTCCCGAGTATGAATACCCTGGGACCCAGACAAAGTAAATCAATTCGAGGAAGTATACTGAAATGATTAAGTGGGGCTACACAGGCCTGCTTTTACATCCTATTTCTTCTGTGTATTAGCTGAGTGACTTTAGGAAAATCGTTTAATCTCTGAAATTGTATTTTCTCATCCATAAAAGGGATGAAAAAATAGTACTTATCTCATAAATATGTGTTAATTAAATGAAGTCACACATACAAATTGCTTAGCACAGTGTCTGGTGTATGCTTGCTAATGTCAATCAACATTAGATAAGCGTTACCCTTCTCCTTATGTCAGCAGAGCCCTGGGCAACTCCTTTTTTTTTTTTAAGATTTTTATTTATTTATTCATGAGAGACACACACAGAGAGAGAGGCAGAGACACAGGCAGAGGGAGAAGTAGGCTCCATGCAGGGAGCCCGATGTGGGACTCGATCCTGGGCCTCCAGGATCAGGCCCTGGGCTGAAGGCGGCACTAAATCACTGAGCTACCTGGGCTGCCCTGGGCAACTCCTTCTAACCTCCATTCACCATGGTTTCACTTCCTCTTTCTGGATCCATAATTTAAATGTGTTCCCCACCTGAGTGAGAAAAATTAGAGAGGGAGACAAGCCACGAGAGACTCCTAACTCTGGGAAACAAAGGGTTGCAGAAGGGGGATGGGGTGACTGGGTGACAGGCACTGAGGAGGGCACTTGATGGGATGAGCACTGGGTGTTATACTATATGTTGGCAAATTGAATTTAAATTAAACATGTAAAAAATAATAACAAATGTATTTCCAATCAACTCTCACTTTTTTCATTGCACGGCTTGGCAAAGACCCACCCCCTCTTTAGAGGCTCACTCTATCTTGAATCCCTATAGAAATTTTAAAGAAATAAGCCACTAAGACAGAAAGTGATTCCTAACTAAGGTTTCTGTGGAAATGTATTCCCACTCGTTTTTTAGCTTTAAGAGATTAGGGCTATATCCCAAATGATTAACTTCCTCTTATTTTTGTCAGTATGAAATCACCCTTTTAAATCTATTTATTGAACCTGTTTATCAGTCCATCTTACCTTTGGCGTAGAAAGAGTCCTAGCAAAGTTATCAGAAGGAAAATAGAGAAAGAGGTAAGAGGAGAAGGTCCGCATGGAAATCCTATAATCTATTGGGTTATCTTGACTGGGCTTTGGTTATTTCCACATCCAGGGTTTGCTCTTCCAAATAGAACTGTCACAATCATTTTATTCTCTCCTAGGTTGTATATCTTCTGCAATGCCTGACACAGTGCTGAGGGCATCCTCCATGTTCAGTAAAGCTTTGAATAGCCCCTATAATCAATCAATCAATAATTGAATGTCTCCTCTGGTCTAAGGCTTGGTTAGGTGTTGAGGTGAGGATACAAAAGTCCCTAACCTCCCAAATGCTTCCAGCTTCATTAGGAAAAGAAACAAGGCAAATAAAACATTAAAAATGAATATTATACATAATCATAGGCAGTTTTCTTTCCAACCTGTTATTTCTGTGGGTTTTCTCTTCAAGTCCTAAACATAAATCAAATTTGAATTAAAGTGAAGACCTTTATGTCCCTTTCTACTAAAAATGCTTTCTCCAGCTCACTCTCTCATGAGTTGTCACATTCTCATGTACTCTTTCCCTCCTTCCTGCCGCCTTCCCCCCCTCCCTCCCTCCTTCCCTCTCTTTCCTCCTCTCTCTCTCTCTCTCTCTCTCTCTCTTTCAAACCCACAGGCATGTGCTCTTACCTTAGATCCTCCTCTGCCTCCTAACTTGGACTCACCTAAACAACAAGCAGCTCTGATATATCATAAAATAAGTCTATGGTGTGTACCCTTTCCAAATTATCCTTATTTTCTTACCATTCCTATTGAAACACACGTCCCCCTTAGTGTACAAAATTCAGTGAGCTAGTAGGAAGACAATAAATTGCAGGATTTAAAATTTTACTTCTAGAGGACACCTGGTTGGCTCAGTCAGTGGACTGTGCAACTCTTGATCTCTAGTCATGAGTTCAGATGTACTAGCTCATGTCATTTAGTCTATATTTATAACCATTTATTTAGTATCCAATGGGTCCAAAGTTTTATGGTTTGGTTCATGCTGGGCATTGAACCTACTTATTTTTTTAAAAAATGGGACACCTCGGTGGCATAGTCAGTTAAGCATGGACTCTTGGTTTTGGCCCAAGTCGTGATCTCAGGGTCATGGGATCAGGCCATGTGGGATCCCCACTCAGCACAGTCTGCTTGACACTCTCTTTCTGTCTCCCTCTGCTCCTTCACTAAAGTGCCATCACATGCATGCACTTTCTCTCTCTCTCAAATAAATAAATCTTTTTTTAAAAAATTTTAAATTATAAATAAAATTTCACTTCTATATTTTATGAGCCACTTATCCTTTTAAATAGACTTAGTAATTCAAACAAATGGATCTGATACTTTTGGAGAAGACTTATTAAAGACTTTCAGATCTCGTCATCAAGGGGCTTCCTCCTCATGTAGGACCATTCCAATCCCTATTCTAGGATATGTCTTACTTGAGGATTATTAACCAGGGCTATGTTTAGTCTTCTCTATGGGTTGTATCATTACTTCCATGTAAGAACTGTGTAATGTAAGACTGTGTCGATGTAGGTATTCAACCATAAAACTTTGGACCCATTGGATACTAAATAAATGATTATAAATATAGACTAAATGACATGAGCTATTACATCTGAACAAAATAAACCTTCAGCAAACACGAGTAGAAGCATACATAAGCAGAAGATTAAAGAATGGGGAGTCTTGAAAGTTGTATGTTACCCAGGAAGGTTCAGGAGGCAT
The DNA here is from genome assembly GCF_003254725.2 of Canis lupus dingo. Taxonomy (NCBI): domain Eukaryota; kingdom Metazoa; phylum Chordata; class Mammalia; order Carnivora; family Canidae; genus Canis; species Canis lupus. Next base: position 89,175,949 of record NC_064281.1, on the reverse strand, counting down.
TTGGTATATTCATTCTAGCCACCCAGGAATGACTTCTTGAAAAAGGTAGGCCTCTCAGGAGCTGCAGACTTGCAGACTGAAGAACCCTGGGAACATTCCAGGCATATGGTGCAGCTTGGGAAGAAGGCTCAGGGGTGAAAGTAACATATTTGGGTTTGAAAAAAAAATGAGAAGCATTTTGCCAAACATGTTTTTCCCCTCAGTGTTCAAAGTAAGAAAAGGAAATGCAATCCATATGGTTTGGATTCATTTATGCTCAATTACGAAGAGCTTCAAGACATTTTCTAACCTCTTAAGTCTTTAGCCCCTTTTCTCCCTGAAGAACAGGAAGTCTTAATTTTCCTAGCTTAAGGGAACTTGAAAACTAAACGATTTATGTTGGACTTAAATATGAGAGTTCATGAGTTTAAATTCAGACAGACTCAGTAGAATCCAAAGTCTAAACTGTTGTTGGTGATGCTTTCTCTACTCAGAACCCACAGTGTGGTATCTTTCAGAGCAATTCTGACTCATTTTTTGTCTTTAAATGGGGGAGAACATACTTTGAAATAAGAAAATACAGGGGGTTCCAAATTTATAACTGGGTTACTGATGGCTCCAACCCAGTTGTGCATCTGAACAAATTACCTCCATATGCTAGCATAGCCCTGGTTTTTTTTTTTTCATTTCTTACATCTGCAGGGGGAAAAAAATTTCAGAATATGTTAGTAAACAAGCATACCATTTGATTTGAAGTCTTCTGTGATCACTTGGATCCAAGAGAACTCTTCCACACAGAAACAGCATTTTTTACTGACTTTCCTCTGACATGCCCCAATTTTTCGATTTTTATTTTGTTCACTACTAAGAATTGCCTTATACATTGAAATACACAGTTCATTATTTCTGCTATGAATTCTACAAAAGGTACCATCTTAGGAAGGTGACAAAAAGGGAAAAATCAATCAAAGTGGAGACTCAGACCAGTGATCAGAATGTTTATTTTTGCCACAATACTCAACTCTAGATCTTGAGCTTCAGCTATGCTGTTCCATCCTTTAACCTGCTCTCTAAAGAGATATTTGGCTTTCTAATTTGTTCCTACATCTCCTCAATTTCCATTCTGTTACGACTCTTTCCAGTGTGGTATCTACAGTCAGCAACATGCTAATCAACCTTGGGCCATCGTGACCACAGAAAACATGGTGGCCTATTCCTTCTATGTGAAACATTCTATTGTCAGAACTATACTTCTATATTCTTCACTGGCTCCTCATGTTCAAAGACCTTTAATATCAAGTTTCAAGACCCCTGACCTGGTACAATTCGCTCATCTCAAAAGAGACCACTTTTTCCCTTTCCCACTAGAGTAGCTGGGTCCAACTGGTCTTTCTGTCTGGTATCATTCTCCTTGTCTAGTAATAGACAGCAAGAATGCTTAGATGTAGGCCTCCTGGCACCCAGATATTGTCTATCATAATTAAGTCAACGGCCACAGTTTACCATGAGTGTTATCTGCTTACATTGGCCAAAGGGATTGTTTTCTTAGAACAGTCATAGCTCTGCCTTTTCAGTGAGCCTGGGCTTGCTAGAGGGGTGGGGTAGCATGCAGCATGCAGTGGAGTCTGGTTGTGGTCAAAGAGAGTATGACCAGTATTAAAAGAAAGGTAACTAGGGGCGCTTGGGTGGCTCAGTCAGAATTCAATCAAGAGGGATGCCTGGGTGGCTCAGAGGTTTGGCCCGTGCCTTTGGCCGAGGGCGTGACCCCAGGGTCCCGGGATCGAGTCCCACATCAGGCTCCCTGCATGGAGCCTGCCTCTCCCTCTGCCTGTGTCTCTGCCTCTCTCTCTCTCTCTCTCTCTCTCTCTCATGAATAAATAAATAAAATCTTTAAAAAAAAACAAAAAAGAATTCAATCAAGAATCCAACTCTTGATTTCAGCTCAGGTCATGATCTCAGGGTCATGAGACCAAGCCCTGTATTGGACTCCACACTGGGCATGGAGCCTGCTTAAGATTCTCTCTCTCCCTCACCTCTGCCCCTCCCACCCTACCTCACCCCCTTTATCTCTCTAAATAAATAAAAAGAAAGGTAACTAGATCAGCGGCTTTGCACTGAACCAAGAGGAGTTGTAATATCTCATATGAGTAGAAGTACATTAAGCATTGTTAAAACGTGATTTAATTCATTTGATTCTAGGAACAACCTGAAAAGTAGTTCCTGCTTTTGTCTCCAGTTTAACAATGAGGAAATGGAAGCTCAGAGTGGGGCAGTTGCCTGCTCAGGTTGCATTGTTGGTAAGGTATAGATGTGGGAATCAAGTCCAGTGTTCTTTGTTTTGTTCTACAAGACACCTGCAGTGACAACTGGTTCCAGGTGCTTTGAGGGGTGATACAGGAAAAGAAAAGGGCTTTATTCCTTTTTCTACTCCCTTCCTTCAGGACATGGTTCTCTTTTGCTAGATGTAAGGTTTTCCTTTCTTAGTGAAATATTCCACTTTTTAAAGACTTTTTCACACTTTTGGAACAAATGCTTCCCAAAATTGTGCATTTGTCGATCTCATACTCAGTTATGGGTAGAATTTAGTTTAAAAAGATCATGTTGCTTATGAGGAAGGTAAGTGAGGGATAGCAACCACAAGTCCTGAAGAGTCCTCAAATATGCCATTTTCGGAATCCTTGTAGTATATCTCATGAGAAATAATTATAGGAAAAGAAATGCACAAGGGGATATTTGGAACCTCATATCTTTTTTTTTTTTCAGTTCCCAGAGCTATGGAATGCCATCCTCCTGCTTGGTCCCGGTGGAACTCTTAAGGGGAGGGAAGGAGGCAAAAAACTTCAGATGGGATTCTCAAGGATGATCTAGTTCAAATCATTCTTGTAAAATAGGTGAGGGAATGTGGTGTAATGGTTAAAACACAGGCCATCCAAGATCAGATCCAAGTTTAAGTCCAGTCTCTAGCGCTTCAAGCTGTACAGCCTTGAACAAGTTATTTAACCTCTGCGTTTCTTCAACTACAAAATATGGATCATAATAGTAACTATCTCATAGGATGTTTGTAAGTATTGAATAAGATACCATGTGTATGTGTGTTTACATATATGATGAAATAAAGTGGTCCTAGATGAGCTTGAATAGAGATCGGGGCCAACGATCACCCAGGTATCACCTGTTATAAGTGATTGATATAGGAGAAGACCTAGAAGGAATGATAAATTTAGCAAACATTGGAAGGTATAAAGCAAAAAATAGGAGGAGGTTTTTTTGCTTCAGCATTACCGAGAGTATTATTCCAATTGCTGTTTATTTATAAAATCTTGAATTAAGAAGAAACTTGACAGAACATTTAAATTCTTCCTTTCTCAAAAAGAACCACACACAGCCCAGCCCAGAAGCCTGAGGACAGTTGAACAACTGTTTCTTTGTTGTTGTTGTTGCAACTCCAAGGTCAGAAAGAGCCCTTTAAGTTAGGAAATATAACAATTATTCACTTAAACAACATTCCCGAATATATACTATGTATGTAGTGCTGAAGGAACAAGGCATGGGGGGTGGAGAGTGGGTCAGTCATAGTTCCAACATTCAAGAAACTCACATACAGGTTGCAGAGATCAATGTATAAACAGATATTTATTATGCAACAATGAAGTACCATAATGCAGGTATATGCAAAAGAGAAAACAAGTAATAATGGAGGATGAGTTAGGGAAAGATTCACTGAGAAGCTGAGATTTGAGTTAAGTCTTACAGGATGGAAAAAAGTACAACTAGAGGTCAGAAGCAGGTAGGCAGGAGGAACATGTGCAAAGATACAGAGATGTATAGAACAAAGCCCAAAACAGCACACTTATGGATCTACAAGTATTACAGGAGGGTTAGAGCTTAAAGTGGAAGATGGGGGTAGGGAGTGGTAGGGGATGAAGCTGAAGAGCTAGGTGGGAGGCAAATCATGAAGAGCTTTTTTTTTCCTTTTTAAGCATGCCAAAAGGCTTAGATATTATCGTGAAGACACAGAAGCGTTTTAAATGTCGTGGGGGGTACATAATCAAACCTGTGTTTTAGATCAATCACTCTGGTTGCAGTGTGGAGAATGGATTGTAAACAGCGAAAGACCAAGCCAGGGAAACCAGTTAGGAGGATGTTGCAATACTGTAGGTGTGGGATGCTGGCAATCTGGATTAAGGTGTTAGCAGTGGACACGTAGAACAGCATAACGCACTGCCCAGGTGCCAAGGCTTCTTATCTTAGTGGAAGGACAGAAAGAGGGCAGAGAAATAGTCTCAGAAAGCACACCAGTAAATTCCCAAACCCCTCACTGTATGTGTGAATGCGAATCGCACCCGTTTTGTCTAACTTCCCTTAAGTAACCAGAACAAGTATGTTGCCAGAGCCTCAACCATTTTGGTTTATCAAATATGACTAATAATGTATCTCTTCCCTCAAGAACACATACCCCAGGTCATAGAACTCAAAAGAAAAACAAGACGGGATTAATGTGACTTCGCTTCTCACTTTTGAAATCATGCAAGCCACTGTGTTCAATTTCTCATCAGTATGGTTTACACAGCAGAGCTAGAGGTGCAGAGATTTCCATATTCTTCTCCTGAGAATCTCCCTTCATTCACCTACTGTTGACATCAAGAGTAAAGGATGTAAGGCAAATCAAAACACCAGTATTTCCAGAGTGCCTCCTGGGTACCCAGCCCCACATAAGTACTAGCAGAAGTTAAGGGGCTGATGAAGGTGTGGGTTGGGGGGTATGGAATCATAAGACAGATTTCTTGTCCTCAGGAAGCTCACACTCTAACTGAGAAGGCCTACCTGATATACAACCAGTACCCCGTGATAGCAGAGTGCAAAGCTTGGCAACATAAACTGGAGGTGTCCCAGCAGCCTAGGAGAAGACTGAGCTCAGTGTGGGCTGACAAATCCAAGAAATCCAAGGAAGGCTTTCTGGGGGAGATCTTCTTCTTTCCTTAACTTCTTGCCACCCCAGAGCTGAATGGTTCTCCAGCTATGGACAGCACACCAGGCTTGCTTGCACTCTTTTTTTTTTTTTTTTAAGATTTTATTTATGAGAATGCACAGAGAGGAGAGAGAGAGAGGCAGAGACGCAGGCAGAGGGAGAAGCAGGCTCCATGCACCGGGAGCTCGACGTGGGACTCGATCCCGGGTCTCCAGGATCGCGCCCTGGGCCAAAGGCAGGCGCCAAACCTCTGCGCCACCCAGGGATCCCCTTGCTTGCACTCTTAAGAGCCTAGTTCAAGATTTAGCTCTGCTATTTACTACCTGTAAACATTAATCACAGGCATATATTCACATAGACTCATGTATTCACATATTCATATATATATGAAAGGCAAGGAATTATCTACCCCACTCAGTCCACAGGATTGTTATAAAAGTTATATGAGATAATACACATGAAGGCAGTTTGCAGAGTGTAAAAACTACACCAATATACATCCTATTGTGATTCATGGAAACAGTAAATCCTTAACTCTGCCTTTTACTGTCTGTGCAACCTTCAGGTAACCACAGCTTCCTCCTGACATTCTCTACAGGGATGGAAAGATGAAAAAGCTTACCAAAACCCATCCATCCACTCCTCTATAAATGTTTACTGATCATTTACTCTCTGCCAGGCACTGGGTTTAAAGTTCAGTATGAAGAGATTGCCCCATTTTAACATATAAACATAATAAAGTAAGACTTGCTTTTATGAGGGGTGTATATGCACAGACTGCAGCGGAGTTTAGAAAAGTAAGCCCTAACAATGATTAAGGGAGTCAGAGAGAGTCACAATGTATATGTTTAACCAAGGCTTCTCAAAAGAGAAAGGATTTCCCTGGGGGGGCCAAGAGGCAGGAAGGTAGGAGAACTCACCCAGCTACAGTGTATAGGATAATAAGAGCCTGCGCCAAAGGTGAAATTCCAAAATCCAAGAGATGGAAATACAAGACTCTAAAGTAGACTGAGAAAAAAGTAGAACACAAAGAGCAGTATCATGCTACCAAAAAAAAAAGGAAGAGTAAGCAAGAGTCAGGAAAGATGAAACCATTACATAGTATGCCTGAAACTAATATAACACTGTATGTTGGTTACGAATGAATGAATGAATGAATGAATGAATAAATAAATAAATAAATAAATATTTTTTAAAGAGTCTAATAAAATTAGACCTGAAAAACATCCACTGAATTTTGCAGCAAAGGGGTCGTTGGTGACCTCGACAAATCTTGTTAGTGAAATGGTTGTGCTGGGTTCCCTATTGAAGAGGATTAGAAAGAGTGGGAATTGAGAAAGTGGAGGTTGCAGGTGTCGTGTACTGTTATTCTACAAATTTTGCCAATAAAAACAGCTAAAGATAGAAAGTCATGTAGGATTTGGAGAAGTGTTCGTTTATTGTTTTGTTTTCTTGGAAGTCACAGAGCCTTAAGCGTAGTATCTTGAAGGCAAGTATCTAAGGGAGAGGGCCATTGAGAATATAGGGGAAGTAAAAGACACGTGATAGATCTAGGTTCACTGGAAGCAAGGGTATAAATAAGAATGCAGGAAAAAAGGGGGTGCCTGGATAGCTCAGTCGGTTCTGTGTCTGCCTTCAACTCAAGTCATGATCCTGAGATCCTGGGATCGAGCCCTGTGTTGGGCTCCCTGCTCAGCAAGGAGTCTGCTTCTCCTTCTCCCACTGTCCCTCCCCTTCCCCCTGCTCATTCTCTCTCTCTCTCTCTCTCTCTCTGTCAAATGAATAAATAAAATCTTTTAAAAAAAGGAAGAATGTAGGAAGAAAGAGTTATTTTTGACAGGAGAAGAGATGATACCTCTTCACCTGAAGTCAGATGGAGGAAAGTAGAGTACAGAATAACTGTCCCTATGGCCCCCACCATGTGCATATGCTGCTCTCTCTGCTCCAGATGTTCTTTCCCATTTTCATGAGGCCAAATCCTTACTCATCTCTCAGACTTCAGCTCAACTGTCATTTCGGCGAGGAAGTCTTCTACTCCTCAGAGACAAGACTCAGTCCCCCAGTTGCATGCTTTCACAGCACTCTTTCTTTCTCCCTCCTGGCACTTTTGACAGTTTGAAAAATGCATTCATTAATGTGATCATTTGAATATCGGTCTCACCCATCATTCTGGGAGCTCCATGAGGAAAGGAGTCAAGTTTTTTTCTTTTTGCTCACTTTGTTTTCTCTACTATGTAGTACATAGGGCTGAGAATAGAGTAGGTATTTAATGCATACATGTTAAATCATCTTAAATGTGTACAATTAATTGCACTAGGTGCTGACAAAGTAGGAAGTCTCTATTTTGTTTCCTACAGGGAATGTCAGTCTAGCAGAGAAGATAAACCCCATATCCAAATGATTACAAGGCAGAGATAGCACTTGGTTCAAATAACACTTCTTCCATAAAATGGAACGCTCATCTTGACCAAAATCAATCACAACTTCCTCTTAACTTTCGCTGAACTTTCCTTGTACTGACACTCTATTACGATCTTCAGTTTACAATTTATTAGCTTAGTTCCCCCATCTTCCTATCCATTCTGTGCATTTGTCTTCTGTTAAAATCAATGCAGAGTCAGTATTAGCCCCTTTCAACTGAGAATCCTAATATGTGTGATCATTTTCACTAAAACATGGAGCCATTTCCCAATTTAGTTTTCTCTCTAATTGTTTCTTTAATCAAATGCACTTTGGGGACACATTTGATAAAAAAAAAAAACTTCTTTTAAGACTTTATTTATTTATTTATTTATTTGAGAGAGAAAGAGCAGGGGGAGGAGCAAAGGGGGTGAGAAGGAGAAAGAATCTCAAGCAGACCCTGCATTCAACACAGGGCTCAATTGACCCTGAGATCAAGTCCTGAGCCAAAATCATGAGTCAGACGCTTAACTAACTGACCCACCCATGTGCCCCTGATATAAATTTTAAAATTTAGTCAAACAATTGATCTTTTGGGCCTTTGCTTTTGCCAGTCCAATGGCATATTCGATTTTTGCTGGATATTTAGGTAAGTCAACGACTCACTTTGCTTCAACAACTGGCTGGCTGGCATAGTTACAGGAGCTTAAGATTATGCTGCTGTCATGACAGATTTGATGATTTCCTTTCTCTTTTCTTTAAAGATACCACTAGACCCAAAAGCAAAAACGTAGCTATACTTTCATGTGTGGGGTTTCTTTTGCCAGTTCAAATGAGTTATGACTTCCCATAATGGCACAAATTGTAGTATACTTTGAGGCAATTAGGAAAAGCAACAAAGAAGGTCTAGGAATCCTGAAAGATCTCTCCAATACACTAGGAACCAAAAGAGGCATTGTCGTGCTTCTGGGAAATATTTTAGGGTATTTTGGGAAGCACTGGGCTAGAAATCAGAATTTGCAACATTTGGTTGAGAAACCTAAGTATAACATGGTATTCAGCACCTCTTGTAGCAAAATCATGACAGAACATGGTCATTGCCAACAATTTCCTTAGAGTCTTTGAGTCAAATTTTGTGGATGTCACAATGCTATTTAGTCTGGTATGGTCTGATCTGGTGCATAAAATATTGTCAATGGGGCTTAAGAGGTAGTATCTGTATTTTCATCAAAATTGCCAAAAAATGATATATTACATGATAGTTGATTATAGTTGATAAATTATAGCCAATAAAGCCAGAAACTTCCAATTTCATCTAAACTATGTAAAAAAAAAATTCCCCCTCTTACATTCCATTTTTCTAACCTGATAAAGAAAGAGCATGGGCTTTGAAGGCAGACACTCTTGGGCTCAAATTCTAGTTCCACCGCTTGGTAGCCACCTTCAGGTCTCATTAATCCTTAGTTTCTTTATCTGCCAAATAGGAATCATGCCACCTTCCTCATGGGATTTTTGTAAGGATTAAGTAAAATAACATATGAAATGTCCCTGGAACACAGTGTCTGGCTCATAGGATATACTCTTAAAATATTACTGTTCCTTTCATTTTTTTCAATAATGGGGATGTAATTTAAAGCTTTATTTTCCATTTACTTTTATACCAAAATTAATTTCATTTTGGGAGCAATTTATTTTGTTCTTTTGCTATGAAATGAACTGTCTTTTGAAAAATGTGTTCATATTTCATACGGTGGAATCTAATGCATATGACTTTGCATTCTCGAAAATCATATAATGAGGGCTTCTATCTCTTAGAAGAGTGAACAAACTGTAGACGAGACCAAGATTTGAGAAGTATATAAATAAAAACTACTTCTGTTGCTTTGTCAGCACATTATCAGAAAATAGCACAAAAAAGTACTTGAGGAGCAGTCTAGCAACATAGCCTGGAGAATTATATGATAAGAAGGACCTCCTTGTATTCAAGAAACAAAACAAACAACGGAAAAAGACAAAGGAAGAAACAGACTCTTAACTGTAGAGAACAAACTGACAGTTACCAGCAGGGTGATAGTTAGGGGGAGGGGTGAACCAGGTGATGGGGATTAAGAGTTCACTTATTACCATGAGCACTGAGTAATGTATGGAAGTGTCGAATCCCTATACTCTACACCTGAAATTACTATAACACTGTACGTTAACTACACTGCAATCAAAATTTTTAAAAATTTGAGATGATTTATGTTTAAGAATAAATTATCCAGTTTGGAAAAAAAAAGGATCTCCTTGTGATGAAGCGATCTGGGAAAGAACAGAGGTTTGAATCCAAAATTAGGTTTGGGAGAAATTGTCTAATGCTTTATAAAATGGAGATTTAGTGTTTTTCTAAAAATTTTCTAAGCATTATTCTTTGCATTGCATAGTAAAATCATCTGAAGATATTTGGGTTTTGGGTGTCATTTTTTTTTTTATTGGTGTTCAATTTACTAACATACAGAATAACACCCAGTGCCCGTCACCCATTCACTCCCACCCCCCGCCCTCCTCCCCTTCTACCACCCCTAGTTCGTTTCCCAGAGTTAGCAGTCTTTACGTTCTGTCTCCCTTTCTGATATTTCCCACACATTTCTTCTCCCTTCCCTTATTTTCCCTTTCACTATTATTTATATTCCCCAAATGAATGAGAACATATAATGTTTGTCCTTCTCCGACTGACTTACTTCACTCAGCATAATACCCTCCAGTTCCATCCACGTTGAAGCAAATGGTGGGTATTTGTCATTTCTAATAGCTGAGTAATATTCCATTGTATACATAAACCACATCTTCTTTATCCATTCATCTTTCGTTGGACACCGAGGCTCCTTCCACAGTTTGGCTATAGTGGCCATTGCTGCTAGAAACATCGGGGTGCAGGTGTCCCGGCGTTTCATTGCATTTGTATCTTTGGGGTAAATCCCCAACAGTGCAATTGCTGGGTCGTAGGGCAGGTATATTTTTAACTGTTTGAGGAACCTCCACACAGTTTTCCAGAGTGGCTGCACCAGTTCACATTCCCACCAACAGTGTAAGAGGGTTCCCTTTTCTCCGCATCCTCTCCAACATTTGTTGTTTCCTGCCTTGTTAATTTTCCCCATTCTCACTGGTGTGAGGTGGTATCTCATTGTAGTTTTGATTTGTATTTCCCTGATGGCAAGTGATGCAGAGCATTTTCTCATATGCATGTTGGCCATGTCTATGTCTTCCTCTGTGAGATTTCTGTTCATGTCTTTTGCCCATTTCATGATTGGATTGTTTGTTTCTTTGGTGTTGAGTTTAAGAAGTTCTTTATAGATCTTGGAAACTAGCCCTTTATCTGATATGTCATTTGCAAATATCTTCTCCCATTCTGTAGGTTGTCTTTTAGTTTTGTTGACTGTATCCTTTGCTGTGCAAAAGCTTCTTATCTTGATGAAGTCCCAATAGTTCATTTTTGCTTTTGTTTCTTTTGCCTTCGTGGATGTATCTTGCAAGAAGTTACTATGGCCGAGTTCAAAAAGGGTGTTGCCTGTGTTCTTCTCTAGGATTTTGATGGAATCTTGTCTCACATTTAGATCTTTCATCCATTTTGAGTTTATCTTTGTGTATGGTGAAAGAGAGTGGTCTAGTTTCATTCTTCTGCATGTGGATGTCCAATTTTCCCAGCACCATTTATTGAAGAGACTGTCTTTCTTCCAATGGATAGTCTTTCCTCCTTTATAGAATATTAGTTGCCCATAAAGTTGAGGGTCCACTTCTGGATTCTCTATTCTGTTCCACTGATCTATGTGTCTGTTTTTGTGCCAGTACCACACTGTCTTGATGACCACAGCTTTGTAGTACAACCTGAAATCTGGCATTGTGATGCCCCCAGATATGGTTTTCTTTTTTAAAATTCCCCTGGCTATTCGGGGTCTTTTCTGATTCCACACAAATCTTAAAATAATTTGTTCTAACTCTCTGAAGAAAGTCCATGGTATTTTGATAGGGATTGCATTAAACGTGTATATTGCCCTGGGTAACATTGACATTTTCACATTATTAATTCTGCCAATCCATGAGCATGGAATATTTTTCCATCTCTTTGTGTCTTCCTCAATTTCTTTCAGAAGTGTTCTATAGTTTTGAGGGTATAGATCCTTTACATCTTTGGTTAGGTTTATTCCTAGGTATCTTATGCTTTTGGGTGCAATTGTAAATGGGATTGACTCCTTAATTTCTCTTTCTTCAGTCTCATTGTTAGTGTATAGAAATGCCACTGACTTCTGGGCATTGATTTTGTATCCTGCCACGCTACCGAATTGCTGTATGAGTTCTAGCAATCTTGGGGTGGAGGCTTTTGGGTTTTCTATGTAGAGTATCATGTCATCGGCGAAGAGGGAGAGTTTGACTTCTTCTTTGCCAATTTGAATGCCTTTAATGTCTTTTTGTTGTCTGATTGCTGAGGCTAGGACTTCCAGTACTATGTTGAACAGCAGTGGTGAGAGTGGACATCCCTGTCTTCTTCCTGATCTTAGGGGAAAAGCTCCCAGTGCTTCCCCATTGAGAATGATATTTGCTGTGGGCTTTTCATAGATGGCTTTTAAGATGTCGAGGAATGTTCCCTCTATCCCTACACTCTGAAGAGTTTTGATCAGAACTGGATGCTGTATTTTGTCAAATGCTTTCTCTGCATCTAATGAGAGGATCATATGGTTCTTGGTTTTTCTCTTGCTGATATGATGAATCACATTGATTGTTTTACGGGTGTTGAACCAGCCTTGTGTCCCAGAGATAAATCCTACTTGGTCATGGTGAATAATTTTCTTAATGTGCTGTTGGATCCTATTGGCCAGTATCTTGTTGAGAATTTTTGCATCCATGTTCATCAGGGATATTGGTCTGTAATTCTCCTTTTTGGTGGGGTCTTTGTCTGGTTTTGGAATTAAGGTGATGCTGGCCTCATAGAACGAATTTGGAAGTACTCCATCTCTTTCTATCTTTCCAAACAGCTTTAGGAGAATAGGTATGGTTTCTTCTTTAAACGTTTGATAAAATTCCCCTGGGAAGCCATCTGGCCCTGGACTCTTGTGTCTTGGGAGGTTTTTGATGACTGCTTCAATTTCCTCCCTGGTTATTGGCCTGTTAATGTTTTCTATTTCTTCCTGTTCCAGTTTTGGTAGTTTGTGGCTTTCCAGGAATGCGTCCATTTCTTCTAGATTGCCTAATTTATTGGCGTATAGCTGTTCATAATATGTTTTTAAAATCGTTTGTATTTCCTTGGTGTTGGTAGTGATCTCTCCTTTCTCATTCATGATTTTATTAATTTGAGTCTTCTCTCTCTTCTTTTTAATAAGGCTGGCTAATGGTTTATCTATCTTATTAATTTTTTCAAAGAACCAACTCCTGGTTCTGTTGATCTGTTCCACAGTTCTTCTGGTCTCGATTTCGTTGAGTTCTGCTCGAATCTTTATTAACTCCCTTCTTCTCTCGGGTGTAGGATCTATTTGCTGTTTTTTCTCTAGCTCCTTTATGTGTAAGGATAGCTTTTGTATTTGAGTTATTTCCAGTTTTTGAATGGATGCTTGTATTGCGATGTATTTCCCCCTTAGGACTGCTTTTGCTGCATCCCAAAGACTTTGGATGGTTGTATCTTCATTCTCATTAGTTTCCATGAATCTTTTTAATTCTTCCTTAATTTCCTGGTTGACCCTTTCATCTTTTAGCAGGATGGTCCTTAACCTCCATGTGTTTGAGGTCCTTCCAAACTTCTTGTGATTTAGTTCTAATTTCAAGGCATTATGGTCTGAGAATATGCAGGGGACGATCCCAATCTTTTGGTATCGGTTCAGACCTGATTTGTGACCCAATATGTGGTCTATTCTGGAGAAAGTTCCATGTGCACTTGAGAAGAACGTGTATTCAGTTGAGTTTGGATGTAAAGTTCTGTAGATATCTGTGAAATCCATCTGGTCCAGTGTATCATTTTTTTTTTTAAACCTTTCTGCAGCCCTGAATTCAGCCCCCACAGTAACTCCGGGGTTCTCGGTCTGCAGGGCCTGGATGTTCCGGGGCGGGGCCGCTGATCTGCTCAGCTGGGGCAGGAGCGTCCTTGCTGTCCTGGGCCCTCCCGGCCTCTGCCTGTCCCGGGGGAGGCGGGATCCTGGGCTGTGTCCCGGCGCCCTGTGCTCCGGAGCCTGCGCTGTTGGATTCGCGCTCCCGGGCCGCGCAGCCCCCTTCCGCGGAGCCGCCGCCCAAGTCCCTCCGAGCTGCTCCCGGGGCCCCGCAGCCCCCTCCGCGGAGCCGCCGCCCGAGCCCCTTCAGCTGCTCCGGGTCCCGCCGGGTCCCGCCGTGCGCGCTGCAGCCCTTAGGGAGCTCGGCGCACTCTCCTGGGTGCGCAGTTGCTGTTACTGTCCCCGGGAGCCGGAGGGCATCCTCGCTCTCCTGGGTCCTGCTCCAACTCCCCGCGAGCCCCTTTCCCCCGGGAAGGTCGGTGCAGCTCCTGCGTCTCCGGGACGGGGCTCTCCTGTCCTGGGGACACTCGCCCCGGCCTCAGCCCGGCTCCTCGCGGGGCCCCTCCCCCTTGGAGGCCTTTGTTCCTTTATTTCTTTTTCCCCGTCTTCCTACCTTGATAGATGCGCGAACTCTTCTCACTGTAGCATTCCAGCTGGTCTCTCTTTAAATCTCAGGCCGAATTCATAGATTTTCAGGATAATTTGAAGGTTTTCTAGGTAGTTTGGTGGAGACAGGTGATTTGGAGACCCTACTCTTCCGCCGTCTTGCTCCTCCCCCCTCTGGGTGTCAGTTTTTAACATAATATTTTACACTTCCAATTCTGAAGCTAGCTGAAAATAAATGTGATCATAATCTGAAATTTTCTACATGAACTTTTCCTTCTGCTCACCTTGACTTAGTTTATGGAAACATATATTTTTTAATTTGAGGATGGTACCATGGCTGATAATAAAAGAATGTTAATCCATTTAGACTTTTATTATGCCTTATGTTTTTATTTACATGGTTTTTTCTTTCTTTAGTTTTTTTTTATAATAAATTTATTTTTTATCGGTGTTCAATTTACCAACATACAGAATAACACCCAGTGCTCATCCCGTCAAGTGCCCCCCTCAGTGCCCGTCACACATTCACCCCCACCCCCCGCCCTCCTCCCCTTCCACCACCCCTAGTTCGTTTCCCAGAGTTAGGAGTCTTTATGTTCTGTCTCCCTTTCTGATATTTCCCACACATTTCTTCTCCCTTCCCTTCTATTCCCTTTCACTATTATTTATATTCCCCAAATGAATGAGAACATATAATGTTTGTCCTTCTCCGATTGACTCATTTCACTCAGCATAATACCCTCCAGTTCCATCCACGTCGAAGCAAATGGTGGGTATTTGTCATTTCTAATGGCTGAGTAATATTCCATTGTATATATATAGACCATATCTTCTTTATCCATTCATCTTTCGATGGACACCGAGGCTCCTTCCACAGTTTGGCTATTGTGGACATTGCTGCTAGAAACATCGGGGTGCAGGTGTCCCGGTGTTTCATTGCATCTGTATCTTTGGGGTAAATCCCCAACAGTGCAATTGCTGGGTCTTAGGGCAGGTCTATTTTTAACTCTTTGAGGAACCTCCACACAATTTTCCAGAGTGGCTGCACCAGTTCACATTCCCACCAACAGTGCAGGAGGGTTCCCTTTTCTCCGCATCCTCTCCAACATTTGTGGTTTCCTGCCTTGTTAATGTTCCCCATTCTCACTGGTGTGAGGTGGTATCTCATTGTGGTTTTGATTTGTATTTCCCTGATGGCAAGTGATGCAGAGCATTTTCTCATGTGCATGTTGGCCATGTCTATGTCTTCCTCTGTGAGATTTCTCTTCATGTCTTTTGCCCATTTCATGATTGGATTGTTTGCTTCTTTGCTGTTGAGTTTAAGAAGTTCTTTATAGATCTTGGAAACGAGCCATTTATCTGATATGTCATTTGCAAATATCTTCTCCCATTCTGTAGGTTGTCTTTTAGTTTTGTTGACAATATCCTTTGCTGTGCAAAAGCTTCTTATCTTGATGAAGTCCCAATAGTTCATTTTTGCTTTTGTTTCTTTTGCATTCGTGGATGTATCTTGCAAGAAGTTACTGTGGCCGAGTTCAAAAAGGGTGTTGCCTGTGTTCTCCTCTAGGATTTTGATGGAATCTTGTCTCACATTTAGATCTTTCATCCATTTTGAGTTTATCTTTGTGTATGGTGAAAGAGAGTGGTCTAGTTTCATTCTTCTGCATGTGGATTAGGAAGAAAGAGGAGGTGAGATATTTATTGGAAAAAAGTTATGTTAGGAACACTTTACAAGTTCTGATGTTCCTGTTTTGCAAAGTGATCTTAGTTTACTAGGGACCTTTTTCTGAGTCCTTTACTTATGCTGCCAGTGGGCAGATGGACACACTTGACTGCTAATTTGGGAACCATAACTAGGCATGATTGGCTTGATTTTTGCCTATTTCTCCTCTTGGGGGTAAACCTTCCTATGGACAGTGTAAGTTCTCTACACCACACATGGAACTTGAACTCACAACTCCAAGATCAAGAGTCGCATGTTCCACCAACTGAGCCAGCCAGGTGCCCCATCCAGTTCTGTCTAAGACTGAATGGATGTATTTGCCTAATTCTGAAGATCAGTGAGCAGACTTAAAAACAAATGGTCACATTGGACCTTCCGTATAATAAAGGTGATATCTAGGTGCTTATATTATAATCTTTGTTTTGGTTCTTTTTTTTTCTTTGTTTTGTTTCTCAAAAATATCTATAACCTGGCATAGAAGAGAGTTGGCATTATTGGTGCCTTTTCTCCCTTTCCCTGAGGAGCGCATCATGTACAAAAAAAAATGTTTTATCTAAATATTAACAAATAATGCTGAACAAAAGTCCTATAGATCTAAAGTAGCACGTTACATTTTTAATATTTGCTCTTTTAGCATGTGTTGCAACATTGTATCTACTAATTTTCTCCACATTTATTGGCAGAAAATTGGGATTTGAAACTTGAAAGTGCCTCACAATGACTAATGTTAACCCTTTACTCAGCGAATTGTGGAAAGAAAGCCAAATCAATGAAACAGCTTAGGAAAGGTTAGTATACAAGCAAAATTAACATTCACAATTTGGAAAGAGTCTGGAATAGCATATGATATCTGGCATCCAAAAACAATTCTCCATTTCATGATTAAAGGAACATTTTTGAACCATAACCAAACACAAATGCAGCGTTAAATAGAATTCAGATGGTCACCTTTCAACCTTAAAGGGAGTAAAAGGCAGTGCTTTACTTTTTTTAATTACTGGGAAAATAAAGGCAATCAATGAGATGGAAATGCTTAAAAATGTTTCTTGAGTTCTTTAACACTGGGCATTAAACTAGTTAACAGCCACTGCTCAGTATTTTACAAAGGCCAAAGTAAATTCCTGGATCATCATATTCTGATATTGCCACCAAAGGTATACTTGATTTTATTTCTTGGATTATATACTGTGGATAGAACTTAACAGGAGTGACCATAAAGTAATATGCCTGTCTCTAATAAACATGCCAGAACAACTATGATTATATTAATATTGTCTCCTTAAAGTAGCACCTCATGTATTTATCTCAGTGATGCTGCCATTCGACAAAGTATACTTGGACTCCTCTTTTCAATTGACGAACAACCACAGCCAAGTGCACAAATCTTAAGCATACAAATCAATTAATTTTATGTATGTTTATACCCAGGTAACCAGGACCTAGATCAAGTTGGCAAACATTTCAAAAACCTCAGAGAGCTCCTTTATGCTCACTGCCAGTCATCACTCTTCCCAGAAAGACATCATTTTTCTAAGCAGTATAAACATAAACTAGTTTTGACAATTCTTGAACTTTATAGAAGTAGAGGCATACATTATGTATTCATGGATATGCTGGCTTCTTTTGATCAGCATTATGGGTTTTTTATTGTAACAATTTATTTTATTAATGTCTTACATCGTGTTTTATCTTTATATTACGTATTATTTCACACACACACACACACACACACACACAGCCACTTTCCTTATCTTTTTAGGATTTGAGCAGTTCATTCATCACCATCCCCCCTCACTGATTTGGAAGCTACTGAATTCCCCACCCGCTTCGGGTAGTTATCTTACTTTTTCTGCCACTTTCTCTACTGTTATGGGAAAATGAGTTTCCAAATATTTCTCCTTCATGAAGATTCTATTGGATTATTGTTTTCCCCTCCATCTCAATACGACTCAGAATCCTTTTACATTTTATCTCTAAGTGCACAACTGCTAGATTTCGTTGATAGTTTAGTATTTTGAATTTCAGACTGTTGTAGGTTTTTCCCTTGAAGTATTTCTCTCCCATTGTAAGTCTTTGCCCTAACACTCTGCTTCCATCACACATGCTCAGCATTGTTTTTAAAGTAATCCACATTCTTGTGTTTATTGCTATATATTATTGCATTGTGTGAATATACCAGTTTTTGTATGCATTCTACTACTGAAGGATGTTTGCATTGTTTCTAATATGGAGCTATTATGAGTAACACCACTATGCACACTATTTATTATACAGATTTTCTTATGGGCATAGCATTCCTTATCCAAAAGTGGAGTTGTCAAGGTATTTAAAAGTATTTAGCTTGTAAAAAAAAACAATACTACCAACCCAAAAGCCCTAAAGCAGGGTCTTGAACAGATATTTGTATAACCATGTTCATAGCCACATTATTTCCAGGAGCCAAAGGGTGGAAGGAACTCAAATGTTCATCAATAGATGAATGGATGAACAAAATGTCATATATACATGCAATTGCATATTAGTAGCCTTAAAAAGAAATTCTGACATGAAAAAACATGCATGAACCTTAAGGACATTATGCTAAATGAAATAAGCAAATCGCAAAAAGACAAATACTGTATTATTCCTTTTATATGAGGTACCTAGAGTAGTCAACTTCATAGAGACAGAACATAGAATGTTAGTTGCCAGGGACTGGCAGGACGGAGTCATGGAGAGTTGTTGTTTAATGGTCCAGAGTTTCAGTTTCGCCAGATGAAAAGAGTTCTGGGGATGCATGGTGGAGACGGTGGCACAATATGAATGTGCTTAATACCACAGAAGTGTACTTTTAAAAATGGTTAAGATAGTAAGTTTTATGTTGTGTGCATGTTACCACGATTAAAATTTAAGATTTTATTTATTTATCTATTTATTTATTTATTTATTTATTTGATAGATAGAGCACAAGCAGGTGAGGTTAAGGGGGAAGGAAAAGGGGAGAAGCAAACTCCCCACTGAACAGAGAGCCCGACACAGGACTCAATCCCAGGACCCTGAGATCATGACCTGAGCTGAAGGCAGACCGTAACCAACTGAGCCACCCAGGCATCCCTAAATTTTTTTTAAATACTATAAAATGCTTTTTGAATGTAATCGTAGTAGTTTATACTTTCATCAGTAAAATAGGGGAGTTCCGATTGTTCTACATTGTCACCAAGACCTAGTGTCGTTCATCCATTTAATTTTAACTGTGATAGTGAGTGTGTATTAGTACTTCATTATGGTTTTATTTTGCATTTTCCTAATGACTAATGATGGTGAACATCCTTGAATATTGTTTATTGGTTATCTGGATACCTTCTTTTGTCAATTGACTGACTGTTCAGCAATTTTGCCCAAGTCTTTTTGTTGGTTTGTCTTCCATTTTTTTTTATTTGTAAGATCTTTATATATATTCCAGATATATATTGTTTGTCAGATTGATGTGGTACAAGTATCTTCTCCCACACTGTAGCTTGGCTTTTCACTCACTTAATGGTATCATTTGATGAATAGTTCTTATAGCATATCCTTTTGAATTTCCTAAATACGAAAATTTTTCATATAATCCAGGGTGAGGGGATTTGATCACCAGAAAAAAATTTTCATCTTTAAAGCTGAGATGCTGCTGCTGAAGGTGGTGGTGGTAGTGATATACCACCACTCCAAGTCTGATCAAGGCAATATAAGGACTGTGAAGTCAGCACATTGATAAGGGTGGAAGTTATGATAAGTGGTAGACTTAGAAATTGCTTAAGAGGAGCTAATCTTTCAAGTGTGACTTGTTTATATATCTTGGCTTCCTTCTTGGAGCTGAGAGGAATCTTAAAGGGGTTTAACTGTGTCAAACAGTACTGAATTTGATGAAGAATATTAGTAAAGTAACTAACCTAGCCATGTGTTACCATTTGGAGCTTAAAACTATTTGAGGTCTTGAAATAATCTATGTGTGGGTATATGTGCATGCATGTGCAAAAGGAAAAGGGAGAAGTAGAAATTGTCCCTTATGACAATCCAAAAGGACAAGTTCTAAAAATGATTTGAATGATGGCAGACCACTGAACTATGTATACAGTTTTCCAAAGGGATAACATTCACTTGGATGTATGTCTCATTACTTTTTAGTCATAAGTACAGTTGGGCAAATATCCACTAGGCCCCTTGGACATGGATGAGTAAACATTCATGGCCTTTGTGAGGAGAGTTGCCCTACCTCTCACACACCCCACCCACTCAAAGACATTGCAATCTTCAAACCAGAAATGGAGTGAAACAGGGAAGTCTGAGTGGCTCAGCGGTTAAGTGTCTGCCTTCAGCCCAGGGTGTGATCCTGGAGTCCCGGAATCAAGTCCCACATCGGGCTCCCTGCATGGAGCCTGCTTCTCTCTTTGCCTATGTCTCTGCCTCTCTCTGTGTCTCTCATGAATAAATAAATGAAATCTTAAAAAAAAAGAAATGGAGTGGAACAACTTCCTGAGCCTAAAAGGAAATTAGACATAGCCCTAGCATTTGAAATGTCAGAATTATTGACTGTTAAAACTTCTAAGAGCCATCATGGAAGTTCACAGGTTGATCCAAGTTTAGACTTAAGTTAGTACACAGAACTATCTTCCCTGTTTTCTTCTTTTTTCTTTTGCTTTTATTCATTTAATAAGGGAATTTATAAAATAAAATAGATAGTAATTGTAGTGTATTGTATAGAGAAATGGGCCTGTTTAGGCCAAACACAGAAAGTCTCAGTGAAAAGCCAAGGAGCCCTCATGAGCAAGACAAAGCCCACATGTGCTTTCTTGCTATAAGCAAATATAAACATCTCTTTGAGCACTTGTTTTCCAGGTACTGGGATAAGTTCTTTATATTAATTTTCTCATAGTACCCTTACAACATTATGAGTCAGACACTGTGATCATCTCGAATTTATAGTTGAAATAACTGAAATATATATGGAGATTAAGTAAGTTACCTGAGGGATCCCTGGGTGGCGCAGCAGTTTGGCGCCTGCCTTTGGCCCGGGGCGCGATCCTGGAGACCCGGGATCGAATTCCACGTCGGGCTCCCGGTGCATGGAGCCTGCTTCTCCCTCTGCCTATGTCTCTGCCTCTCTCTCTCTCTCTGTGTGACTATCATAAATAAATAAAAATTTAAAAAAAAAAAAAAGTAAGTTACCTGAGTAGGCAACATGGATAGCATATGGTAGAAACAGAATTCAAACCTGATCTGTTTGACCTTAGAGCTACAGTATTCCATTGCTTCTACCACTGAGGCCTAGCTAGCATGAGTCCTCTAAGGGGCTTAAGTGCCAACTAGTTTATTTAGTCAAATGTGCTAGTCCCTTGTATACTGGCCGGAGTTGTTCAATATAGACAACTGAATCCACTCCAGCTAGTTTTAAGGAGAAAAAGATTTAGTAAAATAGTTTGGGTGCCCCTATAGAATCTCTGGGAGTGCCAGGAACTGGGCTTGGATGCCAAATAACCAAGAGCAATGATTTAGCAATGAAAAAGGCCCAACCATACCTCAGGTTGGTTATAGGAGAAGGACTACTGCTGTGACCTCCTGTTTTGCTTGGGCCTGAGCCACAAAATCAGCCACAGCTGTTTCAGAAGAAACAGATGCTTCAGATCTCTGCTTGACAGAATATCCATCTCCCCAAATGCAGTTTCTGCCCAACCAGGTCATATGCCAATACTCTAGCTGCAAGGGAATCTGAAAAATGAAATTTTTGCTTTTTAGGCACCGAATACAGAAAGACAAGCTGCAGAGAGATAACATGCATGTTGAATGACTTAGCCTATGGTATCATCAGCATATGTAATGGAGATTTTCACTTTGGCCTTTTTCTAACAGGAACCTTTCTGTACGTGATCAATTAGTGACTGCACTGAGTATCTCAACTCAGGAAGATTGAATGAAATTTAAACAGAAATTCTGACTTTATTCAAACAAATCCATGTAGAGAAGTACCTAAATTGCCTAAATAAAGACCCAGACAAGAGTTATGCTCTAAATCCCTATCTCTATGTCTACCTCCAGATTTATATCTAGGTATATAATACTCCTGCCCAGTAGTCAGGCCAAAAAACAAAACAAAACAAGAAAGTCAAAAGCCATCCTTAATTTATTGCTCCTTTCTGCCTTCATCTCAACTA
The DNA here is from genome assembly GCF_003254725.2 of Canis lupus dingo. Classification (NCBI taxonomy): domain Eukaryota; kingdom Metazoa; phylum Chordata; class Mammalia; order Carnivora; family Canidae; genus Canis; species Canis lupus. Next base: position 89,154,091 of record NC_064281.1, on the reverse strand, counting down.
GTCAGTTACCAGGACCTGTGATCTCGGTCTCCTAAATCTTTCTCAAAATCTCTCTCCTTTCCATCATTGCTGTTTCTACATTGGAGTTCATATGAAAATTATACAGTCTCTCACAGCACAGTCTATTTTCTGTGGCTGGGATGTTCTTTATTCTGCAGTCCAACATAAAAACTCACCCTTCAAAGACAAATTCAGGAGTTATCTTCCCTTTATACCTTCCCTCAGTTATGATTCCCAAAATTCTCTGGTCATACTCTTACTATAACAGCAATAGCATTCTTTTCTGTTAGTGCTGTTCCTGGGTCCCCCTCTCTCAACTAGATTCCAGGTTATTGGTGGGCAAAAACCATCTTCTTATTCCTGTCTGTATCTATGGCACCTAGACTTCTGTCATATACATAAAAGACAGGAAGTGTCTACCAAAACAACCTAAGTCCATATAGGGGATATGATCTTATCCATACTCTGATTTTGATTTATCATTCTGCAGCAGGGTTGTATTACTAGTTCAGTTGCACTATTGCCGTTATTAGGTTCAACCAGATTATTGTATTATTTTTAAATGTGGTGAAATGCACATAACCTAAAATTCACCATCTCTACCTTTTGTAAGTGTACAATTTGGTAGTGTTAAGTATATTTGTGTTGTCATGCAACTAGCCTCCATAAGTTTTCATCTTGCAAAACTGAAACCCTACGCTCATTAAGAAACAATTTCCCATTCCTAGCTCCCCGTAGTCCCTGGCCACCACCATTATGGTTTTTGTTTCTATGAATTTGACTACTCTAGATAACTCATATAAGTGAACCATTGAAAACTTGTCTTTTTGTGATTCCACTGCTTTGTTTTAAACTCTTAAAATGTTACATGACCAATTGTCACCAAAGCAGGAAAACTTTGAAGTGGGAGTTTTCTTATTTTAATAATGTCCTCAGTCTCAAAAGGGCTCATCCTATCAGGACATCTCTAAGCTTATCAGAATTCTCTGTTTCCTGTATTTGAGGAACTAATGTGCATTTACTTATTGTACATTTTCAGATCCCTTGGTGGAAAGACAAGATAGAAGTTGCCATTACCTAGGAGAAGAAATTCCAGTTAAGGGCTGTAAGCTTTTCAGTGTGTGATGTACAGTGGGAAAAGACAAACAAGTGTCAGAAAAGACAGTGATCAAATTAAAGAAATACCAGAAACATGACAGCAATCAATCTAGGGAAAATGGTACCTGTTTCATTCATTCTTGACAAATGATTGGGCTAGCTGAATGTTAAACATAAGATTTGCCTAAAGTTGTCCTGGGGAAAAGAATAACAATGGGAAACCTTTGATGTTGAAATTTTCAGAATTTAATGCCATGAATGACATGGTATCCATACATAATATCAAACCATCTAAATTAAAATGACAAATTCAAGCCATCTTCCAATCGTTATTTTTTTGTACTGTTCAAATTTCATCTTGTTCACAATAAAAGCCAAAGTCCTTATGATAGCCTTACAAGGCTCTATGTGTGTTGGCTTCTATCAATTCATATTTTCATTCACTGTTCAGCCTTCACCAGCCACAGTGATCTACACACTGTTTATTAAACAGTCTAAGCAGACCTCGGGGCCTGTCCCTCTACCTGGAAAGCTTAACCCTAAGGCATTCTCTTATCTTGCCTTTTTACTCCTTTTAAATCTCTACTCTGTCTCTTCCTCAAAGAGGCTTCCCTTGGCCATCTTTTATAAAATAGTATCCCACCTCTGTCATTTTCTATCCCCTTATATGGCTTTATTGTTCTTCATTGAACCTATCATTATCTGATACATTTCAATATTTTTTGTTGTCACCTTCTACTAGAATGAAAAACCTATGAGATTCACTGATTTCATCTAATTTGCTTATACTTGTATGTCTGGGATCTAGCACAGTGCTTGGCACATAGTGGATATCAAATAAATATTCACTGAACTGATATATATTTTTAATTATTTTTATTTTTGAACTGATATATGCTTTATTTTTTATTGATTTTTTTTAAGATTTTATTTTTAAGTAATCATCTCACACCCAATGTGGGCCTCAACTTACAACCCTGAGGTCGAGAGTTGCATGCTCCACCAACTGAGCCAGCTTGGTGCCCATTGAGCTGATAGATACTTTGAAGTCTCATTTGCCAAGTCATTATGTGACAGGGGGAAGCACAGTCTCCATGCTATAGGTGAATAAAAATTAGGTTCTGTCCTCTAATCAACTATAAATACAAAATCTCTGTGACCCTTCCTTATTTGGATGCAAGTGTTCTCCAAGTATGGTTTCCAAACCAACAATATCAGTATCATCTAGAAACTTAGTAGTTCCCAAATGAATCAGAAATTCTGGGGCCAAGGCCCAGCAATTGGAATTTTAACAAACTCTCCAGTTATGCTTAAAGGACCATCAGTCTGAGGCACCTGGGTTGCTCAGTCAGTTGAGCATCTGCCTTCAGCTCAGGTCATGATCCCAGGGTCCTGGGATCGAGCCCCAACATTTGCTCTCTGCTCAGCAAAGAGTCTGCTTCTCCCTCTACTCCCAGTTCATGCTCTCTCTCACTATCTCTGTTGCTATCTCTGTCCCTCTCTCTCTAAAATAAGTAAATAAAATCTTCTTAAAAATTACAATAAAATAGGGATCCCTGGGTAGCTCAACGGTTTGGTGCCTGCCTTTGGCCCAGGACGCAATCTTGGAGTCCCGGGATGGAGTCCCACGACGGGCTCCCAGCATGGAACCTGCTTCTCCCTCTGCCTGTGTCTCTGCCTCTCTCTCTCTCTCTCTCTATCATGAATAAATAAAATCTTTTTTAAAAATTACAATAAAATAAAACATCCTTTAAAAAAAAGAACCATCAGTCAAAGTCTTTTTCCACAAGTGAAATCTCTAAGAATTATATGTTAGAAAGGAGTCTTCCTAAAGGTAAAAATGAAAAAGCATACATGAATAAAACCTAAGTCGATAAAAGGCAAGTATAGAAAGATAACTGCTGCCTTTTCTACATTTTGTTTTGATATTCCCAGGGCATTTTTGGTTAGATCTGGGTCAGTATAGCTTGATGCAGATGCCATTTAAGAAGATCCTTATATTTGCTTCCTCACAATGAACCTAAGTATCTACTATTGAGGCTGAAGTTGAGCATTTCCCTTCTTAAAAACCTCTTGATTCTAATTTATTTTTACTTTTTTCAGAAACATTAAGAATACTTTAAGGATATATAGTCCTATATTCTGGATAATGACATGTGAGCTCAGTGGTCGCCATTCTAAAACTATATGTTGCAATTTGATAGCCATTGAGTAGAAAGGCCAAGATTTAATTGGACCAAACTGGAAACAGAAAGGATGGACATCCAGAATGGGGGTAGGGGAGCTATCAACATCAGTGACCATTCCATTGGGAAAAAGTACCAACCCTTTTTGAAATCTTTCTTTGGTTCTGACTTTTTCCAGTATTATATGACATTTGAATCAAATAACAATTGCAAGAACTTAAAAATCTATAAAGCACTATATAAGTGATACAAACAGTAGCTAATCATTAACTGGATACCTTTGTGTTGCCAGGCACTTTGCAAAGCATTGTGCATACATTATCACAATCTCTCAGCAATCCTTCAAGGTAGGTATTATTATCTTCATTTTAGAATGAAGTTAGGTAACCTGCCCAAGACCATGTAATGAATAACTAGTACAGATGAAATATGAACCGAGATCCATCATATTTAAAATCCAATGCTGCTAACCACTACACTCATTGACTCAGTATCACTTTATCCACATCCATAACTATATCTACATATATATTTAAATATCAAATATAGCACATTCTTATTGTAGAAATTAAAACATAAAAGAAGAATTTAAAATGAAGAGTTAAACTCCCCTGTGCCATCATCCAACTGCAATCCCACTTTTATTCATATTTGAAATGAGCAAAATCTGTATTTGCTTCAACAGAATATTTTCCTACTGAAAGTTAAGGAGAAATGTTCCAAGAAGTATGTTGGTTTTAATAGCTCCCTTTATATAAAAAAAGAGGTTTGTTTTAATTACAATAAATGGAATAGTTATTACATTTCTTAAAAATGATTCAGTGAAGTGCACTTCAATTTTTAAAGCAAATGTTTGCACTATTAAGATAGTACCAATTCAACTTGTTACTTGCAAAACAAATGCTTCAGTTAGTTGAGCTGTCAATGTGGACACAGCCCAGTATCTCTGTCTTCCCATGCAGCTAACATTCCTCCTCTGTCAGCTCTGCTACGTGATAAATTAGTCAGAAGCCCAGCAATCCATCCAGATTTGCTTCGTCCTCCAGCAGGACAGGTGTATTTATTTAACAACGTTTTGGCTGTAGCGCAGAATTTTTTTAAGATCTAATTTATTTATTCATGAGAGAGAGAGAGGGAGAGAGGCACAGACACAGGCAGAGGGAGAAGCAGGCTCCATTCCATGCAGGGAGCCTGATTTGGGACTCGATCCTGGGTCTCCAGGACCACACCCTGGGCTGAAGGCTGCGCTAAACCGCTGAGCCACCCAGGCTGCCCACAGATTTTTTTTAGACTGCTGGAAAAAAAAGAACGTTTGATTCTACAATGGTCTTTAATGAATGCAGGCTTGATCCTAGGTTAAAGGACTCTCGCTGTATCTCCAAGTACCACATGTCAGCCTGAACAACCCATTTCCATGCCCACTACACTGATCCTGCCCACTAAGACTCACAATAACATGGCAGAGAATGAATTGGGTGAAACATTGTCTTCTCCACTCTTTTTTTTAAGATTTTATTTATTTATTCATGAGAATACACAGAAAGGAGAGAGAGAGAGAGGCAGAGACACAGGCAGAGGGAGAAGCAGGCTCCATGCAGGGAGCCTGACATGGGATTCGATCCCGGGTCTCCAGGATCAGGCCCTGGCTGTAGTGGTGCTAAACCGCTGAGCCACCAGCACTGCCCGTCTTCTCCACTCTTTTGGGCAATTCCTACTCAGTAAGTTCCAAGCTGGATCTGTAATATTTAATTATTCTTTGATGCTTTTCTCTGCCAATGGGAAAAGAAGGGTAGCATGCTGCCGCCACCACCACCACTTTACTGCAGTAAATGAATGCCTCAGCTCACATATATTGTGACCTGTGCTTTCACTCTTTCCACTCAGCTTCAGTGCTCAACTTCCCAAAAGTTGGCTTGAAAACCTGGTGTGTTCTCATTGAGTCATCCTGGTGCAGTGCTACTCAGAGCTTCTTGATGATCCCATTTTGATACTTCTTTGTCCAGAGGCAATAGAACTCTCTGACTCATTCCTGGGGGAGTTGATATTCTGGCTGAGGATCACCTGAGTACATATCCACCTGTCTGTGCCATTTGTTATGGCTGCATTGGGACCACTATTCAGTGTGAAGAGAGACAGTGCCAGACTCCTAGGATAAAAACCTACCAGCTCGAGTATTAGTATAAAGTTGGAGGTAGCCCATTCTTACAGCCCCTCCCACCAAGATTTCTGCAGTTAAGTACAGAATGTATAGACTCCAAAAGTATGGATGGAAGTTAGGCGAAGGCACTCCATCAACTAGGCTGTCTGCTAATTCATCATCCCTTTGGTTTTTCCCCACTCCTGCCTTAATACTTTCTACTAATAGACGTTCTCCCTTTTGCATTGCAAAAGGATTCTCCATCTTGGAGAATCCAGATCCAAACATTAATTGAAATCCCCCCTAGGTACACCTATGGAATATGCTACAGTAGAGTGGATGGAATAAGATAGAAGTTTGGAATAAGACGTCAGAGATGATATTTGGATAATGACTTTGAATCTGTATAAAATGTTAAATAACCATATTTCCGCAAGATAAAGCTGAAGAAGACAGAGGTGGCTTCAGCATATCAGACATAGCCAGGCACACCAAAGATGAGAAGAAAGGAAAAAAAACAAAGCAAAACAACCTCCCCCCTCCAAACCAAAACAAAGCTTTCTTGAGAACTTTTGTAAGCCGATCAGGTAGGAGTCATGGACATTACATAAAGGTTAGTGGAGCACCAGCCAGGGAGTTCCAGGCAGTCTGCCATTCAAAGTTTAGGGAAAGGTGCCAAATGTATTCAAGTGCTGGCTCATCTGTGAATACCTGCCATACTTCTGCTTTTTATACAATGTATACTGCAAGACAGGGCAAGATATTGAAAAGTCCCAATGTCAGTGGCCAGGACGTTAGCCTTGAGAAGGTGAGCTGTCTCTACTGCTATTTCTTAACATAATAGTATCACAGAAGGGAAAGGTGGAAAAATCTCTCATTTCAAAAAGACAGTCAACTTACATGCACGACAGGTCTAGGAAGATGCCTCACTGATCCCTTAAGCAAAAAGACCTGTAAGTACAAAGGAACTTTATTGTTTGACATGACCCAGGCCTGGCTGTCTGCCAGTATTAACAAAGGAATGGATAGGTATGGTCAGGAAAGTCAGGAAAAGACAGAGAGGGCTAAGAGGAGGAGAATATCAGCAGTTACTGAAGAATGACCATTTGTTCCACTACTGACTTGGAGAGGAAAGAAAACTACTGAGCAGCCATATTTTATGAGACGTGTGGCTTTGGACAAGGTCGTAAGCCCTGGGAGCCTCAGCTTCTCATGAAAAAAGGAGAGCTTCTTTCACCCTATGCAAACAGTACTGTGATATGGATCATTTATGGTCCTCTGTGAAAACATTGCTCCTGGAAATGTAAGGTACCTTTTTGTTCTTTGTAGAATCCAGAAAGTTACACATCCAGCTACGTCTGTAACTACAAAGGGGAGAAGCAGATCAGTTTCGTGTAGACCTTCCCTCCTCCTCACACCCACCAAAACAAACACAGAAATGCATACCCTCTATTTTGAAAAATGCTTTCCTTTTCCATTTTGGAAATAATTCTAGTGCTAGCTGTCATGTCTCCGAAAGAGAGGATTTTTTAGAAGCATTTCGATACATGTAATGACGTAAATGCTTGTCATTAACACAAATTGGTTAGCGCAGCTGGAGGCCATGGGCAAAAAACAAGCACAGAAGAAGCTGTCTTGGAAATTTCACCTCACATTTCAGTTCATCTGTATCCATCTGACACTAAGGTCAGGGATGGAAAGAGGGGATGGTTTAGAGTGAAGATTGGTGACATTAACAGGAGAATTTCAATCAAAACAGACACGGGTGTGAATTGAACTGAGGTTAAACAATGACATGTGGATCGCCTCATTTCGGGGTCTGGGGGAGAGACTCAGATAGACCTACTTCTATGAGTCCAAACTCTTCAAAGGTGAAAATGGAAACTAACCAACTCAACAGGATACATGTTCCCCAAACCCACTTTTTTTTTAATTTTTATTTATTTATGATAGCCACAGAGAGAGAGAGAGGCAGAGACACAGGCAGAGGGAGAAGCAGGCTCCATGCACCAGGAGCCCGACGTGGGATTTGATCCCGGGTCTCCAGGATTGGGCCCTGGGCCAAAGGCAGGTGCCAAACCGCTGCGCCACCCAGGGATCCTCCCAAACCCACTTTGAAAGGATCATCTATCTGATATTGATTATATTCGTTTGCTAGATAATGACTGTTTCATTTTTTCAAGGGTAACCCACAGGGATTAATGAAGATTATGTTTTTTAGCCACCCTTCTTTATTTTGTATGTATGTGTATTATCTTGATTTGAATTTTTATTTATTTTTTTCATTTAAATTTTAGTTAACACATAGTGCAATATTGGTTTCTAGGGTAGAATTCAGTAATTCATCACTTACATACAACATTTAGTGCTCATCACAAAGGCCCTCTTTAATACCCATCATCCATCTAGCCCATCGCCCCCAACCCCCCAGCACCCTTCAGTTTGTTTTTTATTGTTAAGAGTCTCTTATGATTTGTTTCCCTCTCTCTTTCCCCCTCTTCCCTTATGTTCATCTCCCTTATGTTCTTAAAATCCACATATGAGTGAAATCATATGGTATTTGTTTTTCTCTGACATTTCATTTAGCGTAATACTCCCTAGCTCCATCCATGTCACTGCAAATGGCAAGATTTCATTATTTTTGATGGCTGAGTAATATTCTATATATACACACAGCACATCTTCTTCATCCATTCATCTGTCGATGGACATTTGGGCTCTCTAGATAGTTTGGCTATTGCTGATAATTCTGGAATAAACATCAGGGTGCATGTACCCCTTCAAATATATATTTTTGTAGCCTTTGGGTAAATACCTAGTAGTGTAATTGCTGGATTGTAGGATAGTGCTATTTTTAACTGTTCTCCAGAGCAGCCACCAGTTCTTTAGATAAGGGACACCAATACATCATAGCATGCAACCAATTGAGCTAATTTGACATCCCCTAGAAACTATTTCTTTCCTTTCAACATTTGAGCACTTATTCAATGTAGGTGCCTACTGTATGTAGGCACTATGGTAGGCCCTGGAGATACCCTCTTCCTCCACATAAGTGAGAGTGAAAAAACACTGGGAGGAAGTGAGAGAAGTGGAGAAGGAGGAACATATATTATGAAATTCCACCTTTCAGGACTGCCAGAAAAAAATACAACATGCTCATTCATTTTTAAAATTAAATTTGAATTTCAGGTGAACAATGAATATTTTACTGTTAAGTAGGTCCCATGTAATATTTTGGACACATGTGTATTTTTCTTTACTAAAACTGGCAACTCTAAAATAGGTTCGTATATCTAAATCCTTTAATAGAAGTATGTAAAAAGGGACATCTGGGTGGCTGAGCGGTTGTGCATCTGCCTTTGGCTTGGTGCATGATCCCAGAGTCCCAGAATCGACTCCCACATTGGGCTGCCTGCATGGAGCCTGCTTCTCCCTCTGCCTATGTCTCTGCCTCTCTCTCTGTGTGTCTCTCATGAATAAATAAATGAGATCTTTTTTTAAAAATAGAAGCATGGAAAAATACAGCATGGGAACCCTGAGAAGGGAGTATCATACTCTCCAGTATGTTGTCCATCAAGAAAGAATTATCTTGTAAGCAGAAGTAAAAGCAGCACAAGGATGGAGGAAAGGCGTTGTGAGGATAAAGGTGAGCCCACGTGTCAAAGCAGCCACCAGCCTAGAATCAGTCAGGCAAGGGCTCTAGGACAAATAATATTGTGCCAATAGATGCCAATAAAACACCTCCAAAAATAAGAGATCAGGAAGGGATATTGACACATGAGAACAGATACAAAAATCTTGTTTTGGTGTGATATATTTGTAGCATGTTTGTGGCGAGGAGGGGGCCGTGTGGGAGGCAGGTAAAAATTCATTACAGAGTAAACCAATGAGATTAGCCTCAAAGAGTCATTTCCTGAACTGGTACTATTGTTTTTAGGTAATGTCAGAAGAGACTAGATGTCATCACTGACTAGAATAGAATGGGAGACCCACTCTTTCCCAACATAAGGAATTTAAGAAGAATTACAGGTGCCCTAGCTAAAGATCTAGATTAAAACCCTCATTCCACCATCATACCATATTCACAATTGTATGCTTTCATATTATAAAACATTAGTCATATGATCTTGAGAAAGTCATACACCTCTCTGAATCTCAGGTTCCTTGGCTGTAAAATATGACTAGTAATCATGATGATGAAATGTGATGTCTATGGAAGCTCCTACCACAAGTCTTAACATATAGTAAATTTCAATTAATAATGATTATCTTCCATTACCACCGCCCCCCACCCCCATCCATCTCATCATATGACTGGGACAAGACATCATTGAGGAGACAATATTGGACTAGCACTTCAACAGAGCTGACCATATTACGAAACAACAGACCTCACCCTTCGAGACAGGGCTCTCCATATCAATAGAAGGAGGTGTGCCAACTTTATAAATTCCAATATGGCGAAAACTTCCTTCCTTAAAGTATGACGGGAGAAACTACTCCTTATAGAACTGGTTATGGGACTTTCAAGTACTTATGACTAAACTTTTTCTGTCTCTTAAGGAAGCACCATTTAGCGTAACTGTGACCAGAGGGCTTACCAGTAGAGAGTGGTTGGTTTCCCAGTACCAGGTTAATCACTCCATCAGGAGGCAGCTCAAGAGGCAACCCAGGCTTCTCCTATGTAGGGCCTCTCCAAGACGTGACTCCTTGAGAGCAAAGACTACTAGAGAACTGACTTCTCACTAGGCACATTTTTATTTTTTTTTTAATTTTATTTTTATTTATTCATGAGAGACACAGGGAGAGAGAGAGGCAGAGACACAGGCAGAAGGAGAAGCAGGCTCCACGCAGCGAGCCAGACATGGGACTCGATCCTGGGTCTCCAGGATCACGCCCTGGGCCAAAGGTGGCGCTAAACCGCTGAGCCACCAGGGCTGCCCTAGGCACATTTTTAAATGTTTTACTTATATTAACTGCTAATCATTTTACATTTGAGGAAAATTAAGGCTTGAAAAGGTCAAATAACTTACACTAAGTTTACACAGAGATGGGATATAAATCTAGGCATTATGGCTCAAGGGTCCACACTCAATTTCTGTACCATACTGCCCACGCTACTATGACCTTTCTATACCTGAGCACTCTGCTAGGTGAGCCACATGTTTCACATGAAAAAGTAAAATATACTTCTCACTCACAAAGATGTTGTCATTTAATTTTTAAAAAAAACATGCAAAGATACAGACTATGCCATACATTAAAGGCACAGTTAAATCCCAAAAAGGAGTGATTTGGACAACAGATGTTGGTAGGAATTCAGAGGAAATGAGAAAGAACTTCATAGAAGAGGCTGATCATAAAGGAACAATGTTTTGTGCCTGATCGACATTTCTAAAATGGCTCTCCTCTCACAGTTTGGCTCTCTTAATGATTGATGCCATTTACTGAACCATTGATTAAACAACCAAGATGAGCATCATTGCTGGAATGATCAATTTGCTGTAATGAAGCCTGGATTTCTCATCCGAACTATACATTTCCATTCTTCTCCAAGATCCTGGCGCATCTTTATAAAATTCGTGCTTTCTATTGTTTGATTTTGCTTTAATAAACTTTACCCGGGACTTTTCTTGGCTGACAATACCATCCTCCCAATAACTTCGAAGATCTATATACCAGGATAAATCTTGGCGGTCTATAAATTTAATGATAAAGTTTTATGTGCCATGTTTTTTTAAAATAAATTTGTATACTGTTAGAAGCAATATTCGTAATCCAATTTGTATTTTGTGAAAGCAAAGAAAGGATTTCTGCACAACGCTGCCTACGCCTATGCCATATTCGAATGACAGTTGCTTAGCTGCCATCTTGTGGCAAACAACATACACTGTAAAAAAAAAAAAGTATCCAACATTTTATAGTGAGTCAAAATTTCCATTTTAATGCCCTCTTAATGGAAGGTTTTGTATCCCTTTCACCTGTCTTTCAAGGAAAGCAATTTTTCTATTTTTTTCTGATCTGACATTTGTTGGACACAAGTCATTTCAACATTTATACTTCAGTAGTTCTTTTATGATGCCAATTACACTTTAAATGAAAAAAAAAAAAAAGATGTTCCACAGGTTGGATGAGTGTCTATAAATGCATAAGAATTTAATATTGCCCTATTTTGAGACAAATTATAAAGAAGTAGTTGACTGTCACACACACACAGAATTTTTTTAAAATCTCAACACTATACTTCATTCTGAAAGACCACCCATTAGAGACAGTAAAACGAGATCTACTTTTTACATTTGATTTCTAGTTAGCTCATTCACTATTTCTTAAGTCAATCAATTCAACTTTTCAGCCTTATCTGTGTTAAGAACAGCTTAGCTCCCATTTCTGACACACTTTGGGTATGCTTACTTATTCCAGCCCTTAAATTAGGGCTTACATGCTTAGGCCCTCTCTATAACCTTGGCTACAGAATATATAAAGAATTTGTTTCAGAATCTACTTTGCTTTGCTATCTGTGTTGCTGTGCAACCAAGGAAGGCAATAAGCATTAGTGATTAAGTGTACTGTGGGTGGACTCAGACTATTCTAGGTTGATATCCTGAATCCAGGCTTTCCCTTTTAATAGCTGTTTGACCTTGGGTAAATCACATTTTTATACTGTAGCTTCCACAAAGTTAAAATGGGGATCATAATAGCATCTTCCTCATAGGGCTGTTGAAAGGCTTAAATGAATTACCACGTATGCATTCTTTGAATGGTGCCAAACAGAGTAAATGTCCCAAAAGTATGAGCTAACATGACTATTTGTTTTTTTTTTAATTGTTCTACATTGTATATTGTTAAACAATATTATTATTGTTTATACCTTTTTTCTCCCTAGTGCTCGGTCACTCTGCTGATGTCAGACTCTCAGTGTTCAATCATCTTGCTCTTTTAATTAGTTGAGCAAATGCTTATTGACTCCCTAACATGTGCTGCACATAATTCTAGGTACTAAGGCTGTGAGAGCTGCCTTTCTCGAGACGGGCAAGGTCTCAGTTCTTACATGTCTCACAACGGAAAAGGTACTAGATGGCAAATGGATTCATGAACAGCATAATTTCAGAAAGTAGTATGTACCAGAAAAAAATGAGACAGAGCAATGGAACAAAGAGTAACAGAAAATGTAAAGACTCCAAAAGCAGTAGTCCAAATTGTCCACAAAGTCAGAGGAATACAAACTCGGTGAGAGGAAGTAAAGTTAGAGAAATGTGTGGGAACCGGTAACAGGGAGAGGCAGAGCATGGTAAGGACTTTAGATGTTATGCTAAGTACAATGGGAATCTATCAGGTTTTAAAGTAGGGAATTTCAAGATCAAATATATGTTTGCTTCAAAAAAAAAAAAACAACATAGTTTCTATTCCATCAATTTAAAAGTCGAGAAGCCTTATCTTCAGAGAATGAAACAGATGTATAGATAGAAACAAATATGAGAGATGACAAGACAATCCCTCCCTCAAGATGGGCTGCATTTACACCTGTGGGTTCCAGGAAATATCTCTTTCTAACAAATTCTCCCTTATTTTGTTAAGATATTCCTTATTGTTTTCTATTGTTCTCTAACCAAGCAAAACCCTTCTACCTACTTCACGCCTCTAAACTTGCAAAATTCCTTACCTTTGCCTTTATCATAATACTGATCTCACCTTTATTTCCCTTAAAATCATCCGCCAAGGGAAAACACTAAGGTCTTCTAATATCCAAATTCACAGCATCTGAAACTACAGTCTTTCCTGTGTATCATTTTGTCTTTTACTGTGACATAACTGGGATCCAAAAAATTAACAAAAACAGAACACATTGGGGTGCTGCAGACTGTGGGAAATCAATTAAATGTCAAGTAATGATGATCCCAGAGTCCTGAGATCGAGTCCCATATTGGGCTCCCTGGGGGGAGCCTGCTTCTCCCTCCGCCTACGTCTCTGCCTCTCTCTCTGTGTCTCTCATGAATAAATAAATAAAATCTTTAAGTAAGTAAGTAAATAAATAAATAAATAAATGTCAAGTAATGGGAATAGACCTCGCCAGAAAAAAGAAATGTGGTCTTCAAGGAAGTACAACAAGAATCACATGGTATGGAAAAGCTTTCGACATAGTGACAGCCATGGACAAAAGAATTTCCCAACAAGTGTACAGAGCATAACCACAAAGGGTTTAGAAGTACCGAATTCAAAGATCTAAGCCCACAGGCAGCACCAAGGAAAATCTGGTAGCTGGGAAGAGGGCTCCAGTCACACGAATGTAGCTTGGCACTAAAACTGGTGAGAACGTGGCAGGGTCCCCATCCTTCAAGCCTTGGTGTCTTAACAGTACAGCAAAGTCTCAGGGACCAGCTAAAATGAGGATAAAAAGATGAAGAACTACAATCGAGTTTGCCTTGATAATTAAAGTCCTCCTGGCTCCTATTGCAGCTCCATATATCTGCCCTAAAGAAGGGGGGCATGGGTGAATATGCAATTGGTAGGGGTTTGAGATCAAAGACCCCAAAGGTAGGACACCCTATATTGCCTTCATTCATGAGTTACCCATTGAGGCAGGGAGTTGCTTAAAGTGGTAACTACTCAGCTTATTTGTCTCTTCAACTACCATTCTCCTTGGAAAAGGTCAGATTTTTGAGATGCAGGCCTATTCCCTAACAACTAAGTGAGACCCCCCAAAAATAGCTTCTCGGAGGCACTAAACACTTGCTATTTGATAATGTTTTTGGTCTTGAGTCATGGAAATGAATGCCTTCATAGCAAAGCGAGAAAGAAGGCATGTGTGCATAGGGAATCAGGCAGGTCACTGAGCGCATTGCTGACCAAACAGCTAACTGCATAATAAAGCAGTTCAGAGTAACATCACTGGGAAATTGCGTTTTTACACCCCTATCTTCCCAATCTAAAGAGACTGTGGGTGAAGTGAAATAAATACATGGCCTCAAAGAAAAAGCATAGACTGATGTCAGCTTGCAAGGCCCAAATTAATGTTTATACTTACCTCCTCTCAAAATGCTGCTGCTTCAGTCAAGCAAGGAAACTTTGTGATCTTTAGTGGAGCTTTCCAGCTTAAGATGAAAAGAAAGATGTATGTTTCAAATGAGTCATTGCCCTTTCTGGACCAGAGAAAATCTTTCTGATCTTAAGATGGTTGGGCTTCTTTCCTGAGTCTTTGGGAAAGGGATTGAAATTTGCTGTGAAATGCTGTTTTTATTTTCAATTATGCCTCATACAAAATCTCTGATAGTGCCTAAACAAATAATACCAAAGTCAGAACAGAATCTATATCATCCATTACCCTGACATCAGGGTATGAATGAACAGATGATGAACTGTCTAAATCATATGAGCAGGGTGCCTGGGTGGCAGGGCCCTGCCCCACTACAAAGAGAGACCCACGTTGGGCTCCCTGCTCAGCAGGGAGTCTGCTTCTCTCTCTCTCCCTCTGCCCCTTCCCCCTGATTGTGTTCTCTCCCTCAAATAAATAAAATATTTTTTAAAAAAATAATAAACCACATGAGCTAAATGTTTCCTGCCTAAATACTGCAGAAGTTTGAGGACTCTCACTTTCTGCTCTAGGATCAACACTTTCAAAGAATTGCTTTGTGGTTCTTCCTTTAAAAAGCCTTGTTAATCACATCAGGCTCCTTCCATGATTTCAGTACCATATTTCTATCACATTCACCCTAAAATCACCAGTAATGTATAAATTGATGCTGAATGCTTTTAGAGAGATGACACACAGCAGTGGAAATCAGTGCCAATCCAAATTCATGAACATTGCTTGGAGATCCTATTACATACTCCATCTCGCATTCTACTAAGGCATTATTCCAAACCTCTTCTGTCCTTCTCAGTTCCCCTGATCAGGGCCAGCTACATAATCTGCAGGGTCCAGTGCAAAATGAAAATGCAGGGCCTCTTATTCAGAAATGGAAGATAAAATATTTTTCTTTCTTCTGCAGTCTCTGTCTCCATTTGTCCTGGTGTTCTTTGAATTACTGTACAATGCAATATAGTTCTTTAGGTGTGGGGGGATACTCCTAGGACAAATGCAGACCCTCAGAGTTACCCAGACCCCTGCCCCACCACTTAAGGAGTGGGATGTGAACATCTGACCCCCCTCCAACATGCTCATACCCAGGCCTCTGCCCTAGGGGTGGGGGCAGGGGAGTGGACAGCCAAGAATCAGTCCCAAGGAGGCAACCACGCATGGGCTGAGGCATGTGTGATCCAGTGATCTAAGACCAGAGCAAATGCTCCATTTTCCCATTGGACTTCACTGAACAAAAAAAAAATTCAAAGGCAAAATGATTCAGAGCTTCAAGACAGCAGTCATGGAGTTTTAAATCCCCTGTGAAGCCCCCTTTTGAGTGACTGCATTGATCCCTCTCCCCTGACATGGGCCCTGCCCCCAAGGCACCTCTGCCCCCACTACAAAGAAGATAGCATGGATGTCTCACCTTCCTAATCTTCCATCTACATACATAGCAATATCCTATACCCATTCTTTGCTTTATTTTCATCATTTCATCAAAGGAGATGTGCTTCCTACCTGTCAAAGCTAATGCATTCAGGTGTGCTCTGTATCCCAATTCCCATTATTGTTTTCTCTGATACTTTCCTCTCTCAAGTGTATTGACTCTCTCCTGATCTTCAACATCTGCCTCTTTGTTGGCTCTTTTCTTCAGGTTATAAGTATATTCAAATCTTTACCACATCTTAAAAACTCTCTGAGCCGTCTAACGATCCCATTTCCTTAATGATCCACACAGCCAAGGCTCTCAAAATAGTCATCTATCTTCAAAATGTACCCCAATCTGACCTCCTTTAACCACCTCAATTATTCCCCTTATCCAAACCTGAATCAACCCCTTAAATTACTACAATGTTCAGCTAAATAGTCCATCTGCTTCCAACTTTTGCCCTGCTAGTCTGGGTTCTTCACAAAGCAGTAGCAGTGATCTTTCACAACACAAGATGAGCCCTAGCATTCTTCAACGCCAAATCCAGGACAGAAACCATCTATGGTGTATTTTATGCATACACAGGGTTTTCATTTTTATGTAGTTTCATTTATCAATCTTTTCCTTTGTGGTTTCTCCCATTCATTTATACTCAGAAAGTTCCTTCTCAGAGTTAAATAAATATTCACCTTTATTTATTTCTGGTCTTTAAAACATTTCTGTTTCTTTTTTTAAGATTTTATTTATTTATTCATGAGAGACACAGAGAGAGAGGCAGAGACATAGGCAGAGGGATAAGTAGGCTCCCCGCAGGGAGCCCAATACGGGACTCGATCCCAGGACCCCAGGATCACGCCCTGAGCAGAAGGCAGATGCTCAACCACTAAGCCGCCTAGGCGTCCCAAAACATGTCTGTTTCTCATGTTTAGATATTTCATGAATTTGATGTAAGAAATATAATGGGGGAATAAATTTATTTATTTATTTATTTATCTAAACTTACCGAGTAATTCTTCTATCCCCCCCCCACTAATTTGGTTTTTTTTTTTTAAGGTTTATTTATTTATTTCAGAGGGAGAGAGAGAGAGAGAGAGAGTGCTCATGAGTACAAGCTGGGGGAGGAGCAGAGGGAAAGAATCCCCGGCAGACTCCCTGCTGAGTGTGGAGCCCAACATGGGGTTCATTCTCACAATCTGAGATCAGGCCCTGAGCTGAAATTAAGAATCTCAACTGATTGAGCCACCCAGGCCCCCACCCCCCACTAATTTATAACATCATATGGGTCACATCCTAAATTCTTTATAAAGTCAAGTTGCTGGTGGTGGTTGCAGTGATGATGGTGGTGGTTGTTTTTCTACCAGTTTCGTTCCATTGATCCAGATATTGATTCTTGAAACATCTCCACATTTTCTTGGTTATTGCAATTTGGAGGGAGGCAGGAGATAGAGTGAGAATATGCAATGTGACAAGGCTTCTCTAATAACTCTTCCATTTCCAAATTTGCTTGGCTGTTCTCACTGTTTATTCCTCCAGCTGATCCTTAGACTCTTCCCATAATATTCCAATATAAATTCTTCAAGAGTTGAAATAAAAGTTACATTGGCCTCATTAATCATTTAGCAAATAATTTAACAATTTAAAACTATTCATTGCTGCTGTCCAGAATTAAGATCTGCCTCTGCATTTCTCTTCTTTCATGGCTTTCAATTTTTTTGCTTTTCTTTACAGAAAAACCAAGTCTTATGCAGTGAGTTTATTTCTAGTTTTTTTTTCCAGATCCTGGAAAATGAATTTTCCTGATCACATTGTCTAATGGGGTTTTGTAATTTAAATACAAGCTGTTGATTTTGTATGTATACATGTCCATCATTTTTATCTAAGAATTCTTCGATTAAACTTCATGGGATTTTTTAGGAAATGATTGTACAATCTTCCAATAATGAAAACACTTTCTCCTTTTTTATCAATAGCTAGAGTTGTCATTTGTGTTTCATGATGTACCATTCTTACTAGATCTTCTATAATATGATAATAATAATAACAATAAATAGTAATAATAACAACAACATCAGAGACAGAGGCATTCTCTTATTATTTGGCATTAATGACTTTAGTATTTTGCCTTCAGAATCATTGCTGCAAAGTTTTCTGGCCTCATAATTTACTATTCCCACACCAACATATTTTCATCATAAGCCCACCAGTCTATTAACTAAGGACAGCAATATATAGTACATATATTTCTCAAACAATAACTTTTTATTGATATATATGTATCATAAAATTCACATCTTAAGTGAAAAATTCAGTTATTTTTAGTATATTCACAAAGCCATGCAATGATGAATACTAATTCCAGAACATTTTCATCACCTTCATAAGGAATCCCAGACACAGGCTCAGTCAGTGGAGCATCTGATTCTTGGTTTTGGCTCAGGTTGTGATCTCAAAGGCATGAGATCAAGCCCCACTTCGGGCTCCACACTCAGCAGGGAGTCTACTTCTCTCTCTCTCTCTATCTCTATCTCTATCTCTCCCTCTGCCCTTCCCCCACTTGAGTTCTCTCTCTCTCTCAAATAAATAAATCTTAAAAAAAAAAAGAAAAAGAAATCCCATACACATTGGCAGTCTCTCCCAACTCCCCCTCAC